>NC_140629.1:9101388-10301388 GCF_057382275.1 Copadichromis virginalis
TTTGCAGCAGAGCCAGGCAATCCTCAGCTGTATTCAGCTATATACAGAGGCCTTCCCAAACCTTAAGATCAGCTGGAGGTTTGGAAAGTTCTCTCGCAAGGCACAAACTCCCCCTCACTTGTTTGATCAGTATCCTCAAGCAGCTTCTCAAAATTCAGAGTCTGTATAACGCTTTCAGTAGTTGGATATATGATGTAGGCTTATAGTTCAGTTGCCATCAAATCAAATTGAGTTATTTTGCCCGTGACAACATGATCAGACATATTTTGTTACCACTGTTAACTTTTGATTATGTGTAATATTTGATTCTAACTATGATTATGCTGACTAAACACTTCAGTGTGGCTGTGTATCAGTAAATAATAAATGAATAAAAATCCTCTTTGGTAGTCAAATTAGGGGAAACTCAAAACTATGTAAACATGTGAAAACAACCTTGTTATGTAGAATAACTTAAATCTCATTCATGTATAAAGCTCAGCTTAATGTTAGAGAATGTTTTAGGGAAAGATAAAAATTCAAATTCAAATTCAAATTTTATTTGTCACGTACACAGTCATACACAGTACGATATGTAGTGAAATGCTTGGACAACTGCTCGTGACCTAAAGAAAACAAAAAAGGAAAGGCTATGAATAAGATAGGAAATAAATATGAAAAATTAAAAAGGTTAAATTTAACTAGGAAGGAATAAAATATAAATTAAGGTTAAAAATGAAATAACTGTACAACACAAATTAGAATGAAGGGTAAATTTAACTGGGAAAGAATAAGATAAAATATATAAATTAAAGTTGAAAATAAAATAACTGTACAACACAAATTAGAATGTAACAATGAGATATTAGGTGCTTCTATGTCTGTCTCATCATTATTATTTGAGATTCACCAAGCACTAATATTTATTCCCATTTGCACAACATGCTGAAAGTAGACTGGATTAAAAAAAAATCTTTGCAAATTCTTTCTTTCTTGTTATGGTAGGAAGTCAATAATTCGCTTTGCACGAATTTTCTTTTCTCTTTTTTTGGAAATATGGACTTAACATATTTGTTTTGCTTTCAAATTATAAAGTTATGGCTTAGATGAGTGATGAAACATTTCTCCAACTGAAAACGATACGTCCAGATGAACAGAATCAACTTTTGGAGATTTACTTTCCTGGATGATTGAGAATGCATCAAGACCTGTTCTATCATTGAACTGTTTATTACTTAAGTACTTTCGTTTAGTATGAATGGCTGTTGTGAGTCTGTGCAGTCTTACACGCCTCTCTGCAGCTTCTCTCCTCCTGCTACCCCCCCCCTCCAAAAAAAACCCCCATCTCCATAGAGACTGTGTCAGCTCCCAAAGAGCCAAAAAACAAACTAAAAACCAGCAATAAACATAAACAATCACAAAGAAAGAACAATACAGTATCCACATCTGAACCAAAGAGTAAAACAGTGAAATGTGGATTATTAAATATTAGGTCTCTCTCCTCCAAGTCTCTGTTAGTACATGACTTAATAATTGATCAACAAATCGATTTACTCTGTCTTACAGAAACCTGGTTGCAGCAGGATGATTATGTTAGTTTAAATGAATCAACACCCCCGAGTCATTCTAACTACCAGAAACCTCGAAGCACAGGCCGAGGGGGCGGTGTGGCAGCAATTTTTCACACCAGCCTGTCAATCAATGAAAGACCAAGACAGACTTTTAATTCATTTGAAAGCCTGATGCTTAGCCTCGTCCACCCCAGCTGTAAAACTCAGACACCAGTCTTACTTGTTACCATCTATCGTCCACCTGGGCCTTACACAGAGTTTCTGTCTGATTTCTCAGACTTTATATCTAATTTAGTTCTGATCTCAGATAAAATAATTATTGTGGGTGATTTTAACATCCATGTAGATGCTAAAAATGACAGCCTCAACATGGCATTTAATCTGTTATTAGACTCAATTGGCTTCTCTCAAAATGTAAAAGAACCCACCCACCACTTTAATCACACTCTAGATCTTGTTTTAACATATGGAATAGAAACTGAACATTTAACAGTGTTTCCTGAAAACCCTCTCCTGTCTGATCATTTCCTGATAACATTTACATTTACAATAATTGATTACACAGTGGTGGAGAGTAGACTTTATCAAAGTAGATGTCTTTCTGAAAGCGCTGTAACTAAGTTTAAGAATATAATCCACCCACTGCTATCATCTTCAATGCCCTGTACCAACACAGAGCAGAGCAGCTATCTGAATGCTACCCCAACAGAGGTCGATTATCTTGTTAATAATTTCACCTCCTCACTACATACGACTCTGGATACTGTAGCTCCTGTGAAAACTAAGGTCTCAAATCAGAAGTACCTGACTCCGTGGTATAATTCTCAAACACGTAGCCTAAAGCAGATGACTCGTAAGCTGGAGAGGAAATGGCGTGTCACAAATTTAGAGGATCATCATTTAGCCTGGAGAAATAGTTTGCTGCTTTATAAGAAAGCCCTCCGCAAAGCCAGAACATCTTACTATTCGTCACTGATTGAAGAAAATAAGAACAACCCCAGGTTGCTCTTCAGCACTGTAGCCAGGCTGACAAAAAGTCAGAGCTCTTTTGAGCCAACCATCCCTTTAACGTTAACTAGTAATGACTTCATGAACTTCTTCACAAATAAAATTTTTATCATTAGAGAAAAAATTACCAATAATCATCCCACAGATGTAATATTATCTACAGTTACTCTTATTACCATTGATGTTAAGTTAAGGCTCTTTTTCTCCAATTGATCTTTCTGAGTTAACTTCAATAATTACTTCCTCCAAACCATCAACGTGTCTTTTAGACCCCCATTCCTACAAAACTGCTCAAAGAAGTCCTGCCATTAATTAATCCTTCAATCTTAAATATGATCAACCTCTCTAATAATCAGCTATGTACCATAGGCCTTCAAGCTAGCTGTAGTTAAACCTTTACTCAAAAAGCCATCTCTAGACCCAGCAGTCTTAGCTAATTATAGGCCAATCTCCAACCTTCCTTTCATATCAAAAATCCTTGAAAGAGTAGTTGTCAAACAGCTAACAGACCATCTGCAGAGGAGTGGCTTATTTGAAGAGTTTCAGTCAGGTTTCAGAGCTCATCACAGCACAGAAACAGCTTTAGTGAAGGTTACAAATGATCTTCTTATGGCCTCTGACAGTGGACTCATCTCTGTGCTTGTCCTGCTAGACCTTAGTGCAGCATTCGATACTGTCGACCATAATATCCTATTAGAGCGATTAGAACATGCTGTAGGTATTACAGGTACTGTGCTGCAGTGGTTTGTATCATATCTATCTAATAGACACCAATTTGTGCATGTAAATGGAGAGTCCTCTTCACACACTGAGGTTAATTATGGAGTTCCACAGGGTTCAGTGCTAGGACCAATTCTGTTTACATTATACATGCTTCCCTTAGGCAGCATCATTAGAAGACATAGCATACATTTTCACTGCTATGCAGATGACACCCAGCTCTATCTATCCATGAAGCCAGGTAACACACACCAATAAGTTAAACTGCAGGAATGTCTTAAAGACACAAAGACCTGGATGGCCGCTAACTTTCTGCTTCTTAATTCAGATAAAACTGAGGTTATTGTACTCGGCCCTGAAAATCTTAGAAATATGGTATCTAACCAGATTCTTACTCTGGATGGCATTACCTTGGCCTCCAGTAACGCTGTGAGGAACCTTGGAGTCATTTTTGACCAGGATATGTCCTTCAATGCACATATTAAACAAATATGTAAGACTGCTTTCCTCCATTTGCGCGACATCTCTAAAATTAGAAATATCCTGTCTCAGAGTGACGCTGAAAAACTAGTTCATGCATTTATTACTTCCAGGCTGGACTACTGTAATTCATTATTATCAGGATGTCCAAAAAACTCACTGAAAAGCCTTCAGTTAATCCAAAATGCTGCAGCAAGAGTCCTGACAGGGACTAGAAAGAGAGAGCATGCAGCAATAGACGTAGGCTGCCGGGGGATTCCCATGATGCATTGAGTTTTTCCTTTCCAGTCACCTTTCTCACTCACTATGTGTTAATAGACCTCTGCATTGAATCATATCTGTTATTAACCTCTGTCTCTCTTCCACAGCATGTCTTTTATCCTGTCTTCCTTCTCTCACTCCAACTGGTCGCAGCAGATGGCCCCGCCCCTCCCTGAGCCTGGTTCTGCCGAAGGTTTCTTCCTGTTAAAAGGGAGTTTTTCCTTCCCACTGTCGCCAAAGTGCTTGCTCAGAGGGTCATATGATTGTTGGGTTTTTCTCTGTATCTATGAAGCGCCTTGAGGCGACTTTTGTTGTGATTCGGCGGTATATAAATAAAATTGAATTGAATTGAATTGAACTGAACTGTTGGGAGGTCTGTATCAGCAGCAGCAGATTGGAGTCTTTGCCAGGCCATTTCTGGCCCCCGTGCCTTATGTTTGGCACTTCTGCTCTATGTGATGATGACAATGACATAGTTATCACGCCCACCTACCTGCTGTTTAAATCAACCTGCTGTAGCAAATCAAAAACGTCATCTTCCTTTTTTACTGTGGCTTCTCTAGGCACATGTTCTGGTGCTGTTTACTCTTTGTTGTCCAACAATTGACCAACTTCAGCTGAACAAGCTTTGTTTGCGTTGCAGTAAAACAGTCTGTGTAGAGGGGAACCATTAACCTCTGTGTGTCTCATGCAGCTGTGTTAGGCTGATGGTGTTTCTGAGTCACACTGTTTATATGGCAATGCAGCTGTGGCACTACCTGCACACACTAGGGTGCTATTTAGACATTGATAGGGTAAGCTCTTGGAAATGGTCCAGCTCTGTTTCAGAATGTGGGTTAAGGTCTAAAGGCGGTGCATAGCTGCAGGACTACATTTATGTGCAAACAGGGTCAGCACTGCAATTTGAAAAAAACATCTCCACTGCTTCCAACTAGGTCAGAATACCAGGTCAGAACAGTTTCATTTATTAGAGAGGGAGACCAAAAAAAAAAGGTTAGAGGTGGAAGAAGTCTTTCATCTGCCAACGGGTCCAGATGGTTAGTATGTCACAACAAGCGAGGTTCGAAACAGGAAATGTGTCACGTTGCCAGAGGCCTTATTTCACCACATTTTCATTCAGTGTGTTTATTGAAGCTGTCATACAGTTAACTTGCCTTTACTGTAGGTAGGAGGATACACAACCAGCAACTGATGTAGAACTGCTGCAGGAATCAGACCTGTGAACTTCTGGAGCCCGCCTCACTGCCAGGCCACACAGCTCCCTCTGGAGAAGCGTTCTTTGATCGCCGCCGCATGTTCGCAACCGAACGGAGCTCTAAGTTGAAAGTGTGTCAGAGCCAGATGATTTTTGCTCATTTCTGGATTCCTTTGCTTCTCATTACTCAGTACTCTGTAGCCAAATGTATTCACGACATGCATTATGGAGGAGTGGTTGTAACTGAGCGCTGAATATTAATTCTACCCTTTTTTCCCCCCACATCATTTCCAAAATCACATCCCATCCTCCTTTACAGGCTTAGCACATTAGGCAGATATTTGCATTACGCCATTTAGAGTGCATCTTTAATATGATTTGTCATAAACTGCAGCGTTTGAGACGCACCCCCCGAGCACAAAAAGTGCTAACACTCAGATGCATTATGAGGCCTGATAGGCAAAATATAGGCCACTTCTAAATTTGGTGGAATTCTGGGTAGAGTCTCTGCCTCTAGTAACAAAATACAAATCTCACTGGGCTCCCTGTGGGCAGAAGCAGGAACCATTTTACCAAAGACAGAGAGAGGATTCTCACTAGAATTTCAAACAAGTGCGCCTGCAAGACTTCATATTATCATAAACTACTGTAAGCAGGCAGCTGCAATTAAGCCTTTCAAACCTGGCCCAGTTTGTTGTGAGGAGCCATGCTGTAAGTCTGTAGCACACATGCCTGTCTGTGGCTGGCACATTGCTTTTGGCTCCTTGTCTGCCTCCGTTTTATTTATGTTTTCCAGCTGGAGCTGCCACACAAAGAGAGGGAATGCCACCATCAGTCAGTCACAGCCGGCTAGCCCATAAAAAGCAAACCCCATAGCCACCAGAGTGGCTGTGGCTGGGAGCACAGTGAAAGAAAAACCAGCCGGTGCTCGTAGTCATATTTTATCCTTAAAACAAGCAACTGTTGTAACTGTCATGCACTATGGCTGAAAAGGTAAAATGTGACCAAGTGATGTATTTGGGGTTATTTGTACTGCACAAAAATGCAAAAATACTGTATGACAATATGATAAGTAAGGTTAATAACATTCAGGGTTGAAAAGAACCTTTAAAAATAAAGACTTGTTGAAATAGTGAACTGGACCTCGCTGTCAGAGTCAAAAACAAGTCTTGATGATGAAAATCCTTTTTAAATGTTTAGTAATAAATAGCAAGTGAAAAAGTTTTTGAATTCTATTTTGATTTCCAAACAAACAATAAATAATAAAGATAGTTTTAAAAAGCTCCATATGGCATTATTATCACTTTGACTTTCAGATCAATCTATTGACTTTGATGGAGGGGTCAGAGGTCAAATGTGACATGATAAATCTTTATACTTTTTGCATATTGACAACATACAGCACATTTCATAGTGCATAGTAGTGTTTAAGTTAAAAGGCTTTTTGTCAGTTGTCGACCAACAAATCACTGAGTCGACCTTGAAGGCCTTGGTGGATGTAGGCCAAATTTAAAGGGATAGTTAACATGACTCCACTCTACATACCTACAAAGTTTTATCAGAATTTATTCAAAGGTTTTCGAGCTATTGTGTTTACAGACTAAAAGAACACCATGCATGCAAACGCTGGTGGGGGTCATGATGATCATTCACAGATGAAACAAATATTTTGATTACTTTTTTAAAAGGAATATGCCGAGATCTGGAACATATGAGAAAGAGACTGAACAGCCTGTTCTTGCAGTCAGTCGCTTGGTTTAGGAGACAGTGGCAAAACCAAAGATCTTACACAGAGAAGGAGAAAATAGCTAAAGCCACACGTGTCCGGAATGGAAAGGATTGTATGATGGTGAATATCTAAGAACAGCGGTGTGGAACTGGAAACAGGATGCTTTGAGGAATAGATGCTGTATTTTCTCCAGCTTACTGGGCTTACTGGGCTTTACCTCATCACAGGTGATAACCCTAGCCCTCCCAGAATATGTATTTATTTCTGCTTCTCTTTCTCTTTTTTTAAAGAAAATTGTTCTCCAAATCTGTGTGTCTTCTATTTGCCAACAATTGTTTTCCAATTTCTGAAAAAGAAATCAGCTTTTTTTTTTTATCTGCAAAACAAAGGGTCAGGATTGAGTTCATGTCATCATCACGGAGGATGGGTTAGACCTCAGGAGGTTGAATGTTCTGCAGGTAATCCTCAGATGTCTTTTAGATTTTATTTCTAGTACATAAATGACGGACAAACACTATAAAAGGAAGCTTTGGTCATAAACTTGAACTTTTGGTTCATCATTTTGTGATACGAGAGCAAAAGGTAAGCTGTTATTACTTGGTGTGAAAAACGTCTGGAAAAAAATTCTATTATGTGCTCAGAGAAAATAAGGTCGTAAACCTTAGAATAGAAGGCTAAGGACCTTATCAGTGTCCAGATGTAATGAGATGTTAGGACATCCCAGGCTATTTAAATATGCCCTGTATGCCAGAGTGATGTCACATGTCATTAACTTCCTCACATCCAGCAGGTCATTAGGGAACCAACCGAGAGTAGGAGTTAGGGTTGGGCTTTGTCTTAGCATGCTAAATAAGCACATTTTATGGACAATTTAAAAAAAAAGGCATGGACATAAACTTAACCCATATCCCATCCCTAATTCTCTACGCGACTCTGGTGGGTGTTAACCCTCTCAAGGCAAGCGTTGCAGATTTGCAACAGTTAAAAGCTAACAACCTGATTACCCCACATACATATTTTATGAGGTTTTTTTTACTCAGAAGTACCACTGCAAGTATTCTTTTGTGCATTAGCAACAAAAACTTAATTTGAGCCTGAGAGGGTTAAGAGTTTATATGTAGAGACTGAAAAGATATCTGAAGCATTAAAAAGGGGGAAAGTTATTCAGTGACTTTTAAAATGCTGGTTTGCTGTTTCATTACATTTTATATGCAATTTTAAAAACAGGTACAATATACTTTACCTGTTAGCTTACATACTGATTATACTGAATAGCAATATACTCCAAGTTTCAACTGTCAGCCCAGATACCAGACGTGGATGTCCTAACTCCAAATGGAACAGTCTCATAAGTGTTTACATTGCTGTGGAAAAGTATTTGCTCCTTTTCTAATTGCTTGTTCTTTTGTTGATATATATTGATCACATAGTGTGATAAATATGAAAAAGAATTGGAGATTAAACAAGATGCAAAAACCTTTTCACAGCCCTGTAATTCAAGCATCTGTTTCGAATGACCGAAACAGATGCTTTCAGGCCTCTGACTACTTTTTAGAATAGCTTGACCATTTCTGTGGTCAACTCTGTTTTTATTTTTTCTACTAAGTAAATTTTAACAGTCAACATTGGGATTTTAGGCTTCACTTTAATTTGGGCTGCACCTTTCATATTTTTTGTAGTACTTTTTCTGCATTGTCCTCCATGTTGAATTTGAATTTTAAATATTCTTATAGTTTTAATAGTGATTTTGCAGGCTTTTTCAACATTACTGGGTGTATAGTTCTCTGTGTGCACGGTGCTGATGACCCATGGACCTTGCCTGAAGAATGCCAGAGGATCAGCATGTGAAGGACTCGCTGTCTGTCTCTACTCGTTTTTGAAGTTGACCTGCCAGCTGGCAACTGTAGTTGTAGTTTTGCTCTGGAAATCTGCCTCGAGCTGAAGGAACTGCAGCACATGGAGGGCTGGTTCATGTACCACTACACCGATCTCACAGAGGCCACAGAGCAGAACAAGGACTACTGTCAATGGCAGCAATAGCACAGTATTTCCTACAGAATGTAAACCTGCAGGAAGCACTGCACTGTTGCTAACGAAAACTAAAAGCTCAGCATTCTTGTAGTTGCACATTTGGCCTTCATCAATATATAATATGACTTGCTTGTTGCCTATCACTGCTTTGTAGGGGTTTGTAACAACTGGTCACCAGAGGACAGCAGATTAGATTTCATCGGAAACCATATGCCAGTGTATCTCTCTGGATGTTCTTTCTGGGGTTCCTTATATTGATAATATTGAGATTAAAGAAGGAAAAGTGTGAAACTGCTTTCATTTCTTCAGGGCCTGTGGCTCATTCGACCGCTCATTCTGTTGCTCTATTCCCTTTGTTCGTGGGGCTTATTTAGCACATACATGGTGTTTTAGCACAGCAACAAGAAGCTGCAGACTGGCCATCATGGGCACATTCACTAACACAGCAGCGCAAAAGCCCAACCTGGTTCAGTGACTTCTAATTTCTCATGTGTTTCTTTCTACTTTATTTCTCCACGTTAATTCATTTGTTTCCTCTCTGAGAAGACGGAGTGTTTGTTGTGTGATTCAGCTGCAGAGGTTGCTGGACTGCAACCTGTTGTATCTGTTTAACCGGAAAAAATGACAGCATCTGTTACATCACACTCTGACAAGATATTGCTGCCAAAACCCCCGCCGGCATCGACAGCCCTAAATTATCTCCTCAGAATTAAACATAATTTTATACTTTGAATTTGGATGTTCTCACTCAGTCAGGGGTAAACCTGACGCAACTGCTGGCACAGCTTCAGAGCAAAGGCGCTGCTTTTATTAAAATGTAATGCATGGTTACAATGAAAAGCCTTCACGAGGTAAAGATTCATAAATGTTTAATGAAAGAATTTTACTGCACATTATACACAAGAGTAATCTAATGAAATAATAATAATGATAATAGGCAACCAGATCACAGGGGAACCTTAAGTTAGATTGACTGGGTGATATTATTAGGGTTTTAATAAAAAGATGAAGACAGACACACATGCATGCACACGCACGCATCAGCTAAAAAAAAGCCAACAGGCCAGGCAGAGGAAGCTTGGGGACGGGGAAGACAGCAGTGGAGATGACAGATCCTGACAGGTGAAATATGAGTTCCACTGATGCAGTGAGCAGGGGAATAAGCCACCGGGGGTTCTCTGGCACACATCTAAACTCACCCTTACAAATCCCATTCTTTCTTTCGCTCAGAGCTCTCATACGCTGCCGCGAAGTCTCAAATATAGAGGAACATTGAGTCATTCTTCTTTCATAAATAGATCATCGCATACCTACAGACATCACCTGCTCTCAAGTGGAGGGGAGGGTTGGTTCTTGATAAGGTCACGCAGTAGTCAGAGGAACAAGCTCCTGGGACAAAAATGGAGCTTACTAACCCCCTCCAATCCCATGCAATCTAAAACAAATGTAAAATAAATAAAACCTTGAAGAATATCTAAAATAAATATGTAATGTTTTTGAACATTATACATTTACATGAGCAGTTTTGCATACGTTATCATGGAAGCATAGTTTAAAGTTTTGTCCTGGCAGAGAATAGCGTTGACGTAAGCTTTGTACAAAAATCACAGCTGGTGGTCGCCGCCTACCTGCTCATGAAACCACTTGTGAATTGTCCAATTATTTTGGGTTCTTTGATAACAGGGAACCATGTACACAAATAATAAACCCATTGAATTAAAGCTGAAAGTCT
Organism: Copadichromis virginalis; assembly: GCF_057382275.1. NCBI lineage: Eukaryota > Metazoa > Chordata > Actinopteri > Cichliformes > Cichlidae > Copadichromis > Copadichromis virginalis. The sequence continues at coordinate 9,112,095 of NC_140629.1, forward strand.
GCACTTCAGTCTCATCTTGGCTGTATGATTTAAAATCCACTGTGATTGTGTGCAGTTAGCAAAATAACAAAACTGTATCATTATGCAACAATTTATAGACCTAACTATTTAATATGGGTCCTCTTAAACAATATTCTTTCTCCTAGTAATTACAACCATTAACAACCAAATCACTTTCCTACTTACATTATAGTGCTAATGTAATTGCTCACTGTTCACTGAAAAGTCATCTTTTTTATTTTCATGTCCCTGAAAATAATGTCAAATTTATGTACTATAACAGAATGATCATTAAGTGGTTCAGATAAATGTTAAGTGTACAAGGCTGATGATCATTACATGTAAGCAACAAGTGCCTTAACCTAAGCCTAAGGTCAGGGAAAGGCAATAGTTTTGGTTAAATATCATTAAAAGTGCAATAAAATCACATCAGCCTTATTCTGTTAAAATTTCCATCCTGTTACAGTAAACTCCAAGCTGTACCGAAAGCTAACTCTAACCAAGTCCTGCCTCTCTACAGCATTACTAACAGTACTGTTCAATTCGCTATTTAGTACAGATAGTGTTGATGTGTAGCCAAATATTTGGTGAACACTACAAGGTGTCATCATAAAGTTTTGTTTATTGAAACATTAAAATCAAAAACCTTACCAGATTAAATCCACAGTTCAAAGCCATCTTCCCAGACTTACAGCACATCTGCTACTTTTAGTTTAAACTGACCAAAGCCATTCTGAGCTTTTTAAAACTTTTTTTTAGATAATAAGGATTAAAGTTCTGCACCATGAATTTTCCTCCCAGACTACTGTCACTGTGGAGTACATTAGCAGTGTGCTACAGTATACCAGCACAGTTCATTAAAACAAGTAATTCCTCGGACCACCTGACAGATTTGGCTCTCTGCAATTTAGTCCACTTCCCCAAAATGAAGATAACGTAGAACAATCACTGGAAGAGATCCAGCACAAATCGCTGAAGCACAAGTACAAAACTGGATTTATGGGCATATTCCAAAAATTACTTTGTAATTTTATGAGTTGCTTGTTTATGTTTTGTAGGTTTCAGCAAGTTAGGCCCGTCCCAAGATTCCTGGACTACACAGGTAAAATGTAGTCAGATCGAAGCAAGTGAGCAAGTTCCCCCCCTTTGAGGCATCTTAATATAACAATGCCTGACTGATCACATGGGGTCACAGCTGACTAGCGAGTTTGATTTTATCCTTCTCCGTCCCTGTCTGTCTTTTCTTATTTGTTGCTCACTCTCTAAATAATGCAGACCTCCTGATTTATATTCTGGACAGGCAAATGGGTAAATGGGTAGATATGGTAAGCGGGCATAGAAGGCTGGACATACTCTAGTGCGCCATTGTTGAGGGCTTGATTGAAATTGCTTGGTGCATCGCTGGAGCACACGAGGCAATTACTCACACACATTGCAATTATGGCACAGTATGGGTTGGCAGGCAAAAGAACTTGGGGTTGAGTGAGAAAACAGTGCACTTTACAGAGATTTAGTACTACATGCTCACAAATGAATAAAGCATGCCCATGCTGGAGGTCTGCAGCTGTTGATGGAGTTATGGCCTTTTGATTTGTAATTTCCCACTCATTCATCTTGCAGTGATAATATCAGTACATGTCATTTGCAAGATATGAATACACTGGTAAAGAGGAAAAGATAGAATAGCTAAATAATGTTAGCAATTCTGAGACCAGGAAGTGAAACACAATAAGCCTAAGTGTGCTGTTGCTGTTTCCTCAGACATATGGACACATTTTGCATTTAAATAAAATAAGATGCTTTATACACTGTGTGGAGCAACTGACAAAAAAACAACAAACATTTAAACTTATGACTAAAACTAAATGAAATCTTAGTCAAAGGACTATAGCTAAATCAAAACTTGAGATCAAAATGAACACTGTTTCAAAGCTGCCTGATGCCCTGGAAACATGTTTGATGAAAATGCTGAAACAGAATAAAACTAGGACTTTTAGGACATGTTCAACAGTGACAGAAAAGGGTGTCACCAGGATGAGGATGGATTTTTTTTAATCCTGTCATGCAGACTCTCCAGTCTGAGTCAAGCACGTCTGCTATCTGGCAGACAGGCTCTCTGAGTCCAAAATAATACTGCCAGCCCAAACATGCAGCTCTGAGTCAAGGATCCCTTGGCAGTATGCTGTCTTCACATCTCAATGCCCAAAGGCTGAAAATCTCAGGGTCATCACAGGCATCGTTATTTGATGCTGGCAGCTACTACTGAAGGAACTATGACTCCATTGTGCTACAAGGGTATGTGACAGGGAACGGCCTTGTCCTGTGTTCAAGATGACTCTAATCTCGTGCCGCCTTTTGTCTCTGCTTATTCATCTAGAGTTTTTTTCTCAGGGTCTCTAAAAGACAAAAGAATGAGCTTCTGAGCTGCACAGTCTTTTGTAGATTTCTTTTCACTGCTGTTGTTCTGGAATATATGTCTTTGTCTCGGTTTATAGAAAAGCAACTCAGTTCCTTATTTTAAGCCTTAAAAGCCTCCAGTCATTACGCTGCTTTGGTATATGTAACATATCAAGTGCAGCTGTTTGCATGATAACACACACACACGCAAAGACATTCCACGTAGGTGCACTCATAAAATGCAATGGCGCATTCTCAGGCACGTGCTAATCGACTAACATAAAAGCTCAACCAGCTTTTATTACCATTGCAGACAGTGAAAAGTGGATTGCTTGAAGTTAAATTTGCCACACAAATCATCAGTATGTATCAACCATCAACATCTACCTGGAATATTGTAGGGAACTAAAATCTATGAGGTACAAAGAACGGAGGGCTTCTGCCATCAGTGCTTCCTGGCAGTTGAACAGATAATACTGCAACTCCTATCCCTGCTAGTGCTGGTACTTCTGCTAATATGGTGTCTCATGGCTTTTACTTGAACCAACAATTCCATAACAACTTGCAGGTTATTTTTTATTTCTTTCCATGCCAGTCATGACATTTGAATGTGAAATCTCTGCACAACTGAATGAGCAACAGGGGTGCTGAAAAAGTGCTTCATAAAAACAATAAAATAGAGCTCCCACAAGCTTTTGCTTACTGTTTATTTGCTTACACAAATCAGAAATACCAGCTCTTTATGTATTTTAATTTTCAATGTGCAACACATGTGAGTGAATGGAATAAACATAACTAAAACTGTTACTCTCACAATCATATAGTGGATTGCAAACTGAAATGGCAAAATGACACAGAAATAATCAGGGTGTATTATCAATAACTTGTAACAATGGTATTCAATAAATGCTATCTTTAAAATAACAGCAAATGCATTGCCGTACAACTCCAAATGATCTGATCTGAGTCCAGGATCTGTGGAATGTGGTCTGCAATGTTTTGATTTAGAGCTACTATCTTTTATTCTAATTTTATTTTTTATATGAAGTTTTGAACCTTTACAGATGTTGTAAGAAACTAGTGTTGTCCCATTAATGACCCCATTAATAATACAGGCTCAGTCCTGGAACTCTTACTTGCAAGGTGGCCATTTGTCAGACTGTTCTCATTAGACCTTTTTTTTTTGCCTGTCCCGTTTGGCTCTTTTGCCATCAGAATTGTTGTCTAAAGGCAAAGAAAGATGCCCAACGGATTTACTTTACCCAATGGACCATCCCAGCCTTGCTGGTCTATTTGATTCACCTTTGCTTTTATTGTTTATTTTATTTTCATTTGCTGAACACGGGACAGACTTGACTGGGGAAAAGAAAAGGGAGAAAGAAAGAGGGAAAGAAAAAGAGCGGGGAAGAGGGACGAGGATAAGGGGCAAAAAACAAAAAAAACAAACAGACAAAAAATACATAACAATCACCTGGATCACCTGTTGAGAAAGAAAAAAGAGAAAACAAGCAAAGAAAAAGAGAGAAATATAATAAACAACATCATCGCGATGATCTATGTGAATATAACAGTAAATACTAAATATTAAAGATTATTGTGCAGCACGTAAGATTGACAGCGCACAGTGTACTTTGAGGTAGCAGCCAAAAAGGGTGTAGTTTGTGAGCACCTGTGTGTACACCTGTGAGCATGAACGCGCTTGTATTAGATTGAAGCATTCCTTATACGTGGGTGCAGGAATGTTGTCCATGTACACGATGAAGGTCAAATATTTAAAATGAATGAATATGGTAAGTGGTAAGTGAAACAGTCTGCACAAGTTCTGTTTAATGTTCTTTTGTTTTATGATGCCATGAATTTCTGCTCTGTTGGCTGTCTGGTTTTTGTTGGGTTTTTTTGCCAGAAGTAAGTAACTACCGGTAAGCTGGATTTCAAATGCCATTTTACAATGTGCTCTTTGTTGTATGGAATAAGGAATGATATGGATCGATCAAATATTAGGCTTCTCGATTAATTACCTGCCTCATCTCTGGCTCTGTGCTGTTACCATCTGCACCGTATCTGCAGACTCTCAGCCACAAAGGGCTTTCAGTCCAACGGGGTGATTTATTAGGAAATACATGCTAGATCAGCTCCCGGGAGCACTACATGGACCTGTACTGCTGGCTGTGGATTCTGTTTGCAAATCTCATTCATCATCCCACCCACCACCCTCTTCTACTCAAACAGAGGGAGGGAAATTAACACTGGCCAGCAATTATGAACCAGCACTGAAAATCCAATCAAGCCTCTGACACTCATCTCGTGGCGTGGCAGAGCTGCCTGATGGCACCTTTTTAGATTCAGCCTTTGTTGATGGTATTCATTAGGAGCCTGTTGAAATGGCATTCAGAAATGCACCGAATACTGCTCAGAAGTGTACATTAAACGCCTATAAAGTCAACTGAAAGTTAATATGCTTAAATGTACTTACATGTACATGTTGTACATGTGCTTGGCTGCCCCAAAATTTTGAATGATAGTTTGCTGCAGTGGAGACAAAGTTTTGTGTTTTACACTACAGACAGGTTAGGCATAAGTGACTCTATTGGGCTTGCATGACAGATGAAAAGCAGTATTATTAGCACCTTTATGCCTTATAATGCAAAGGCTTTACAAGCCTCCTCCATCCATTGCACATTTTATTGCCTTTTCACAGAACGGCATTCTTCAGTTCATTTCTTCTCAATTCAAACTCCTTTATGTTTGACAGGAAAGTACTGCAGAGGGTCATCAACACAGCCCAGAAGATCACTGGCTGCTCTCTGCCCAGCCTGGAGGTCACTGCAAACTCTCGGTACCTCAGCAGAGCTGGCAATATATTCAAGGATCACTCTCACCCCAGCAATCAACTGTTTGAACTATTACCGTCAGGCCGACGGTACAGGTCACATAAAACCAGGACAAACAGATTCAGGAATAGCTTCTTTCCCAGAGCTATCACCGTAGTAAATAAGCACAAAAACAATTGAACCTGCTTAGCTATACCAGCTATACCATACGTCACTGCCATTATATTATGCTGCTATTCATACTGTCATTATATTAATGCTGCTATCCTGTATATATCTTACTTACTATTGTTTGAATACTTGCGATTGTTTTATTGTACTTTTTATATTTTACATTTATATTTATTATTGAATCTTGCACCAAGGGAGTGGCACTCCAATTTCGTTGTACTCTGTACAATGACAATAAAGCCTATTCTATTCTATTCTATTCTATTTAAAACAGCCACCAACAGAGTTGTTGGATTGGTATGGAAGATTTTTAGAGTTACAGACCGTGATGTTTTCATCTGCACAGGTGCTGTGATCAATGGAAACCCATCTCAGTGCTATTTTTCAGGGGTTCTCTGTGCTGGTGTGAAATGGTCAAGTCCCTGTGAAATTGGGAGCAGGTAATCGAGTGCTGATCAGCCAGTCTATTGGCTCTGAGACAATATACTGTGAATCCTGCTGGATGCTTGTGCTCTATGTTGTACAGCCAGCCACAAGTTAAACCTGCCGCTAGCCTCCTGTTATGAGCCTTATCCAGAGTCGAAACTTGCATTTTGACGAGGATAGAGAGGGAAAGTACACTGTACAAAAAATACATCATAATTAAATGGTAGCAACCAGAATCAACAATAAATTTTATGCTCAACATATTTTGCCTCTTTATTGATCGACATAAACTAAAGCTGACTTATTATCAGAGTTTCACTTTACACCTATTGTGGAATTGTAGACGAATGCATGAGCTCTACAGACATTTAGAAAATGTCTGGTTAAACCTGTCCTTAATTTAGCAGAGTTTTGTTTTTACTTTACTATAGTGCCTTATAAGGCAATTTACTTACTCACTGAAATAGGATTACTAAACTACAGTGGCTCAGTCAGTTTAATTTCAGGAATGAAGTGATCACACACCCCCCACACTCCCTAGCAGATCATTACATGGAGAAACCTTTGGAATGCAAGCATGCTGATCCACACAGGTATGCACACATGGGTATTCACAGACGCGGACTAAAGCTTTCTTGGCTGCTGCCTCAAAGCACACTGTGCGCTGTCTATCTTGCGTGCTGCACAATATCGTTTATTATTTAGTAAATATTGATATCTATGACTAGCTAGTTTATTGTGATGGTGCTTTGTTTTCTCTATTATTATGTTGCTCTTTGTTGTTTGCTGTCTCCTCTGTTTGTTTTTTTTGTTTGTTTTTTTTGTTTGTTTGTTTTTTTTTCTCCATACAGGTGACCCAGGAGTTCTTTTTTTTTTTTCTCTCTCTTCCCCCCCCTTCTCACCGTCTCTTCTCCCCTTTGGTTTTCTTTCTTTCTCTCCCCCTCTTTCTCTCATTCATTCCCCCTGTCCTATTTATTAAAAAAACAAAAAAAAAACAAAAAAAAAACAAAGGATGAACTGAAGCTCTGCCATCACGTAATGTCGCATACTGCTGTTTCTGATGTCATTTAGAAAAAAAAAAAAAAAAAAAAAAAAAAAGGAATGAAGTGATCAGCAGCAGAGAATTTATAGTAGCAGCCCCTTGATCACACTCACCTTCAACCATAAAAATATCCTGTACTAAGGAGAAGCAGATGACAATGGATGATGTAATTTCTAAAGTCCAATTATTCTTTATAATGAACTGTCATAAATCCTGAAAGTATAACTTGTTGATTACAGTTTTTTGTTAAATCATATATGTGTAATGTGAAAAGGTTATGCATGACTTCATGCTTTTAAAAACAAAGTCTAAAGTTCAAAATGCTTTTCCCCCGACACATACCTTAATTCAAGTTCATACAAACATCTTAATTCAATTAATTCATTGCTGAGCGTGTTCTCAGTGCTGCTGTTTAATTCCAAAGTTACAGCTGCCCATTAGAGCTCTGAAGCTTTAAACTGGATGCATTTAAACATCAAAGGTTACAGTCCCACAGCCAAATGAAGGAGAGGTGGAAATAGCTGAACATTTATTCCCTCCGTGTGTTCGGTGTTTTTGTAGCAGTGATTCCAGCAATGTAAAAGAGACTTAGCAGCAGATTAGAGGCAAGTAAGTAAAACATATTTTTCTGCAGCCAAATGAATACAAAGTGAAAGGTATGGCTTAACAAGCTGCACATATGAAGTGTATTCCCCTGTTGTAAAGGCTCACCTTTCAGGACACTCACTTCACCAGATGCACCTTGTTTCTTTTCCTCACCTTTGATTGGGTGTGGTGCTTGCCTTTAATTGCACTCACCTGTCACCCATTATATAAGGACTGCACTCACCTACAGCTCACTCTTTCTTCACTCCCACAGCTGAGGTGAGTTTCTGTTTGCTCTCCTGAGTTCATCTGTTATTTTGAGTTACTTAAATCATACTTTATTTCCTTTCAGAGATAGCAGTCCATGTGTCTTTCCTTTTGCTCATTATTAGTGATGGGCAGATGAAGCCCCATGAAGCACTGAAGCTTTTCATCCAATTGGTTCACCCCAACGCGAAGCTTCATGAAGCTTCATTTGCTCTAGCAGGACACCTACTGGACGTAAAAATAATAGCTGGCATGAATTTGAAGAGTGTGGCATTTTGCACACAGCCTGTAAATGTCAACAACAAAAGGAGTGTGTAAAACATGTATATTGTAGTGATGGCAGTATACTGTGTATATTTATAGTGGCAGTATGGGAAATGATTATTTGGAAATGCTTGAAATGGAAATGATCATTTACTGTGAGGTGAGGTGTGGTTGGGGTGTGGACAGTAGTTGTGCTTTTGTAACGTTGAGGTATGGACAGCTACACACTGAGGCTTTGAGCCTCAGTCCTGCCTGTTCACATTTTATTCTGTAAAAACTAAATTTTCACTGCTTTTACGTCCTTTTTAGTGGGGAGAACATAGCTGGGATTTAATGATTTAACAAATCTTTTGAATCCTTTGTCCTCCACAATGCTAAATGGCTGGGAGTCCTCAATCACCATGCTGACCAGGTCTTCATCTATTTGAGATTGTTCTGAGGAAAGACAATAAAGACAAAGCACAAATATAAATATCACACACGTAACTTATAACAGTTGTATAATATTGTTATATCATTTAGTAATATTACTGCATGCTATATTATCATTGCATTTGATGGCTCACCTGGTCTTGCTCCACAATCGGTGTTCCTCTTATTCTCATGCAAAGCTCTGTAGTGCCTAAGCATGGATGAGGTGTTGTTGTTATATCCCAGCTCCCTGGCACATAGCAAACACTTCACCTTGTACAAAAGTCAAGACAGCTCAACATAAATTGTATTGCACCATCAGTATCATGACAATACATCTTCTGTAGAAATTTACATACCTTGTTGGGAGGAATAAAATCAAAATGTTCCCACACAGGGGAGGACATCCTCCTCTTCTTAGCTGGCTCCATTCTCTCCTGACTTTCTCTCCTCACTCTCATAAACCTCCAAACGGTCTCCAAACTCTCTAACCGCAACTCTCCATCAAACACCCACATTTTGAATGAAGTCTGAGGGGTTTATATCGCTGTCATATCTCGCGGCAAAGTTCGAACCACTTCATGAACCAGTCACGTGGTACAGCCGGGCAGCGAGGCTTCGGACGTCATCATTTTCAGCTCCTCCCATAAATGAAGCAAGCCTCGATACGCGCTTCGCGGAAACGCCCCCTCCATTACTCGACACACGCTCCGAAGCCTCGATACAGAACGTCCCATCACTACTCATTATTCAACAAAACGAAAAACCCTGCAAGTGACTACTGACTGTTCATTCTCATCCTGACCCGATGATCTCCAACCTTCTCTGAACCTTCCTCCAAAACACCCCCAGTAGATCATATATTTTGCACTTAAACATGCTTTGTCTTTTATCCTGTCTTCCTTCTCTCTCCCCAACCGGTCACGGCAGATGGCCCCGCCCCTCCCTGAGCCTGGTTCTGCCGGAGGTTTCTTCCTGTTAAAAGGGAGTTTTTCCTTCCCACTGTCGCCAAAGTGCTTGCTCATAGGGGGTCAAAAGATTGTTGGGTTTTTCTCTATATGTATAGGGTCTACTTTACACAATCGTCTTGAGGCAACTGTTGTTGTGATTTGGCCCTGTATAAATAAAATTGAATTGAACTGAATAAATAAGACCCAATGAACATGTGGCACTTCCACCAGATTTTAAACCAAGCCTTGGAACATAACACCAGTTTTAGCTTTAGTTACTTCACCTCAAGTACAGTGTAGGTGTGTAGTGTTAGGGTCATATGTTAATGCTTTTGGAGCAATACAGGTATTGCAAAATCATTTGCAGGAAAAAAGGAGAAAGTCTCCTTCTGATATACTTAAAGTTGGACACAAACGACATGGCTTGTGTGGTTTGTATATTTGTATTCTGCTCCATTTGTTTTGTGCAAAAATCGTCATATTGGTTAGAATAAATAAGTACTGTCTCCACACAGGGGAAGAAACAAAGCATGATTTTATGCATCTGACAGCTGTGGTGTTATCTGAGTTATTGTAAAAGCTGTCCAATTTGTTTAGATTTCCTTCTGTTTATCATATTCAAAATATGAGCATGAGAAATCTGACAGACGTGCATCAGGATGTTTCTTTATAGGGTGGGTCGAACAAAGCGACACACAGTATGTACAATACTGTGCTCAAGTCACCCCGGATTTGACATTTGGATTCATTACTCCTTAAGATCTCCATAAAACCATATATGTTTGTCTGATCCAGATAGGTGTGGTTTTTTTTTTTTTTTTTTTTTTTCTTTTTTTAGGCCCTCCAGTTCCTCTTTTGCACTCCACTTTTCCAGTTCTTTCAAATCGCTTGACACACTTTAAACCATGCCCAGATATTTAGCAAATAGCGCTTCAAGAGCTATTAGCCACGGATGTCGTTTTTGAGGATTTTTAGATCAAACCAAAGAAATGTTAAAAAAGTTGTCCATTATGTATTCACATAACAGTTGCTGTTAGAGGAGATAGTGGATCACATTTACTCGAAATCACTCCCAAGTTGTTACCTTGCACTTGTCCTCAGCTTACCAGACAGACATACAGACACAGGGGGAAAGAGGGGAAAAAAAAAAAAAAAAACCGACACTAGAGGATTAAAGCTCAGTACCTCTGCTAGGGTGACAGGAAAGAGAGGAAAACAATGCCAAGCAGTAAACCACTCAGTAAATCCTTTGCTAAACTCATTATAACCTCAAAGAGAGATAACTGAGGCAGAAAGAGAAAATCCCCCAGCTCAGTCATGACAGAGAGCTGATCATTCCTTATCAGCATCACGGACCTTCAGTTCTCTCAATGAAGGTTTTAGAAGGGAGCAGACGGCAGCTTTTTACTGCATATGCAAATATTTATTTTTCCAGATTTGACAAATGTATGAAATGAAATTAATAACCACAGAAGTGTTGCTACAATTAACATTGACAAACATTTCTACAGGTCTCATTTAACCACAAAGCTGGGAGTTAAATCATCCACTTCATTTTTCTCCCACCATCCACTAAAACAGTCATTGGGAGATTTCCTATGCTTGTGGTGAGCATGGGCCACACAGCTGCTGATTAACTGTTCAGCCAGCAGAATGGCCTCTTGTTAGAGGATCATTGGCTCTCTGGAGATGATACAGAGGACGGGAAAGCACATCTACGTGTAGTAACTGATCAATAGTGCACAGCTGAACCAATCAATCACACAGACACATGGGACCCTGAGGCACATTGCCTCATACCCTCATTCATGATGATGAATAAACCATGACTCCTGGGGCAATCTATCCAAACCTCAAAGGAATCTGTTCTCAATCTTCAATGTACAATAGGATAGCATAAGAAATATTAGAAGGTTCCTTTCAGTAGATGTGTGACGCTGGCTGCCTTTCAGTAACATTGGAGAACAGCACCATCTTCAGGTAATTTGGATAAAGGACATCTGCATGGCCTACATTTTTTCAGGGGTCTGAATCTGTTGCATCATAATGTTTTTTTTTCACCCTTTTTTGCATAAATATATGGGTTCCTTTGAAGTAATGTAATGAAGTAAATGTACCATGCAGGCAAATGTGAAACATTTTCTACTACTGCAGAGAAGGCTTTGCATAGATTATAAAGAAAAATACTTGACAACAAACAAAATAAAACTAATGTTCTTAGCAAAGTGTGCTGAAAAGCATGACAATGTCCATCATTTATCATCTGCATAAAGCTAATAAATCAGCCTTCCACCTGATTTGTTAAAGTTCCACTATTCCATATAACATTGTTACATCACAATTAGTTCCTTTTCTCACTTTTCCCTGTGTGCCGTCACCAAAGTGAGCACTGAAAATAAAATATGATCAGTTTAATGTTCAGAGATGAATCACTGACCATTTCTGATCTGAATCACAGTAGTTATAATATGAAGAAACACTGGGATGCTACTAGTGTACTCTTCTGTTATCCAGCCGAGACTTACTCTCTCACTGCTCTCACCTCACATCATCTACCTCATGAAGACACTGAAAGAAAGATCCCTGTAGCTGATTACATTTAATCAGTCGTTAGTAAAGCTACCTATCATAGCCAAGGACAATTACACAGCACAGTCTGAGTGTGTTCTAAATGAAAAGCTATAGTTGTCTACAATAAATTAGACATGCAGAACATGAAGAATTTATAGTTTGCTCAGAATTTCTGTGGCCTTTCTGACAAGTATAATGTCTGATGTTTGCTTGAGTATAACTGATTAATCAAACACCAAAAACATTTCCACTCAAGAGAATTGCCCTTTTTCTGACAGAAATATTTCCACAATTACAATTCATACTCAAAATGAGCTGTTTATATTACTGCTGGTGTTTACGGAAATATGCATTGTGATTATAGAGCTGTTGTCCAATATTTACAACTTCTGAAAAATAAGTGGGGAAAAAAATGGTGGTGGTGGTGGGGGGGGGGTTACTGAAATAGGCTGTAAGTCATCATAGGCTGTAAAAGAAAGTTATTTATGCTTATTATTTTCACTTGGATAACAGATGGCCCCTTTAAAGGCAGTCACGCATTCAGACATTTAAAATGACTGCAATGAAAAACAAATTATTGTCTCGTGTTTTCTTTCTCTCTACATTTTCCACATTAAAAAATTCTTAAAAGCACATCAAGTTTTTCTCCCAGGACTGAGAAATTATGGATCTTATGCAAATATGCTGTTTATTTAATGCTCATGGCCAAATCCCAAAGCAAATTGGAAATGATCACTGGACTGCAATAAGGTGAAATCAGGGTAAAGCTTCACTTTCAGAATTTAAAATGGCCCAGTGTCAAACCAAACACATATGATTACGAAATGTGTCTGAGTGATACATTTGTTGGTTCTTGTAAATATGGGCACTCTAAAGTGCAGGTTAATTGTTTAAAAAATATCTGCAGCTTTAAAAACATATCTGGTTTATTCTGATTATTTCTGTTTTTATAGGTCCAATTAATCTTTAATTTTTAAATTTCCCTATTTCACAGCTGAAAGGAAGCAAGTAGAGGAAGAAAATGGTGCATGAGGGGAAACATATAAGGGTTCACCCTTCCACACCTCATTTAATAGCATTTTAACGTAAACCACTGCCATCCCGCTCCAGCAGCCACAAACAGGCAATTAGGACTGTTTCCATTTAAGAACAGGATTCCAGAGAGTTTGAAAAAAAAAAAAATAGAGTTAGGGTAAATCACTGGGGTGAGGGGAGTGGGTACTCACTACTTGTGACCACAGAGATGAAGCACTGTCAGGCAGCTGCATGTTTGTCTTGCATTCAGACGTGGTGCGAATGGAGAATAAGGAACCCCCTGCGCTGCCAAGGACAAGGATTGAATATCGGTGTAAATGTCCAACAGCATCTCTCACTTCATCTTGTCCAGGCCAGAAGAGAGAAGAAGCCAGTTTCCAGAGACCAGACCTGAGGTCATGCGGTATGCGAGAATCACTTTATCAACTTGGTTTAAACTACTTGGAAGCCCTGTTTGGTTGGATTTAGTGGACTCAGCTTTCAGCCAGAAAGGGATAATAAATTTAAAATGCTGTCAAATTTGTGGCTCTAGCACTATCCTTAATCTTTTAAGAATAAGGTTTTTAAGTAAATAATCTTTGACATTTTCAAATGGTATGTTTTCAGTCAAAATCAGTGGCTGATGTAATAGCCATTTAGAAAATGTGGAGAAAAAGCAAAAAAAGAAAGAAAGAGAATGTGGGAGGAAATATGAAATTGCATTTACATATAAATAAATATTCAGAGGGCTTCTAGATGAAGACTTGTCAACTCCCCAGCCAGAGTGCTTATTTAGGCACTTGCACTAAATAAATAACTTGTAGTAGTATTTGCTAAATTAACTTTACCTTAAAAATTACCAAGACAAACAAACCCCCCCCCCCCCAAAAAAAACCCCCCAAAACTACATGTCCTAAATCACCATTAAAAAAACCCGTTATTCTGCACTCAGTCTAAGCTGTGTTTTGTTGTGAATTTGCGCTCGTGTAACACTAGAGGGAGCCCCGTGCCAGCCTGTCATACCCCTCTGTTGAGTTACATTAGAGAAACAGTTGAAAACATTTAAACAAAAGCATATCACTATTTAGTGTCGTCCCAAGGCATGTATTGTGAAATTTATTCCTTAACTCAGAGGTGGGGAGCATATTCAGAGGTCAAACAGACCTAAAGAAGGCACAGGGCTACATGGATAACTTAATCAAAACATGCTTACAGGATAGAATGAGAACATTAAGAAAGCAAAAGAAAAAGCCATGTTAATGCTATGTGAACATCTGAATTAGCCTGCGTCTTGCCAGTTGTCTGATGCATGTGCAAATGGCAACACAAACTCATTGCCTTGAGATTCCTTAGCAAATGTTGCCTTTTATTCATTTGGGAGGACTAAAAGTACTAATACCTACATTATTAAAAAATGGTTAGGACAAGAGAACCCAAGGTTTGAACTCACTGGCTGGGTCTTTCTGTCTCAAGTCTCCCTGTGCCTGTATGAGTTCTATGTGTGTACTCTGGCTTCCTACCATGATCCAGAGATGTGCATGCTGGGTAATTTATTACAGTAATTGGCAATGTTAAATTAACTGTTGTTGACTGGTTGTCTGTTAGCCTCGTGACAGACCGGTGACCTGTATTGTTTCAATGTTCACTTCTCACCCTATGGCTGCTGGGAAGGATTAATAATCTGTCTGTCTGTCTGTCTGTCTGCCTGCCTGCCTGTCTTTCTGCCTGTCTGTCTGTCGGTCTTCTTTCCAATACCAATTGCTGCTGCTTATCCGTCTCAATCTCATCTTGTTTTCAACTACCTTTGTTGGTGTCTCCCATTGGGACATGGGGAATTCAAGTCCAAATGTGGCACAAATTCTCCTGTGTAGTATACAATTTCCCAGCCACTTTCATTGTACAAGCTTGCATTTTTTTTCTGTATGTTGGATAGTTTCTTGTGCACCTTTGCAGACTTTGCAACTCTATGGCTCTAGTGCTTAGGGCCTGTTCTTGTGCTGCCATGATCAGACCCTCTGTCTTGTCCTTTTGGCTGGGTTTTTCTAGCTGCTAGCAGGATGTCTTGATGTCAGCCACTTAATCTATCTGTCAATGGTACAGCCCACGCAGGAGCTTGGTCATCCATGATAATTCAATTCAATTCAATTTTATTTATATAGCGCCAAATCACAACAAAAGTCGCCTCAAGGCGCTTCATAGGTACAGAGAAAAACCCAACAATCATATGACCCCCTATGAGCAAGCACTTTGGCGACAGTGGGAAGGAAAAACTCCCTTTTAACAGGAAGAAACCTCCGGCAGAACCAGGCTCAGGGAGGGGTGGCCATCTGCTGCGACCGGTTGGGATGAGAGAAGGAAGACAGGATAAAAGACATGCTGTGGAAGAGAGACAGAGGTTAATAACAGATATGATTCAATGCAGAGAGGTCTGTTAATACATAGTGAGTGAGAAAGGTGACTGGAAAGGAAAAACTCAATGCATCATGGGAATCCCCCGGCAGCCTACGTCTATTGCAGCATAACTAAGGGAGGATTTAGGGTCACCTGCTCCAGCCCTAACTATATGCTTTAGCAAAAAGGAAAGTTTTAAGCTTAATCTTAAAAGTAGAGATAGTGTCTGTCTCCTGAATCCAAACTGGAAGCTGGTTCCACAGAAGAGGGGCCTGAAAACTGAAGGCTCTCCCTCCCATTCTACTTTTAAATACTCTAGGAACAACAAGTAGGCCTGCAGAGCGAGAGCGAAGTGCTCTAATAGGGTGATATGGTACTACAAGGTCATTAAGATAAGATGGGGCCTTATTATTTAAGACCTTGTATGTGAGGAGCAGGATTTTGAATTCAATTCTGGATTTAACAGGAAGCCAATGAAGGGAAGCCAAAACAGGAGAAATATGCTCTCTCTTTCTAGTCCCTGTCAGGACTCTTGCTGCAGAATTTTGGATTAACTGAAGGCTTTTCAGTGAGTTTTTTGGACATCCTGATAATAATGAATTACAGTAGTCCAGCCTGGAAGTAATAAATGCATGAACTAGTTTTTCAGCGTCACTCTGAGACAGGATATTTCTAACTTTAGAGATGTTGCGCAAATGGAAGAACGCAGTCTTACATATTTGTTTAATATGTGCATTGA
The DNA here is from genome assembly GCF_057382275.1 of Copadichromis virginalis. NCBI lineage: Eukaryota > Metazoa > Chordata > Actinopteri > Cichliformes > Cichlidae > Copadichromis > Copadichromis virginalis. The sequence goes on from NC_140629.1 coordinate 9,128,154, forward strand.
AGGACATGTCCTGGTCAAAAATAACTCCAAGGTTCCTCACAGCGTTACTGGAGGCCAAGGTAATGCCATCCAGAGTAAGAATCTGGTTAGATATCATACTTCTAAGATTTTCAGGGCCGAGTACAATAACCTCAGTTTTATCTGAATTAAGAAGCAGAAAGTTAGAGGCCATCCAGGTCTTTATGTCTTTAAGACATTCCTGCAGTTTAACTTATTGGTGTGTGTTATCTGGCTTCATGGATAGATAGAGCTGGGTGTCATCAGCATAGCAGTGAAAATGTATGCTATGTCTTCTAATGATGCTGCCTAAGGGAAGCATGTAAAATGTAAATGTGTGTGTGTGAATGTGAGAGTGAATGAATAGTGGCATTGTAAAGCGCTTTGGGTGCCTTGAAAAGCGCTATATAAATCCTATCCATTATTATTATTATTATTAAACAGAATTGGTCCAAGCACTGAACCCTGTGGAACTCCATAATTAACCTCAGTGTGTGAAGAGGACTCCCCATTTACATGCACAAATTGGAGTCTATTAGATAGATATGATACAAACCACTGCAGCACAGTACCTGTAATACCTACAGCATGTTAGATTAGATTAGATAGAACTTTATTAATCCCTTGGGTGGGTTCCTCTGGGAAATTCGATTTCCAAAAAGCACAGCACCGACAGAAGTTTCAGAGTTACAGAATATTATATATATATATATATATATATATATATATATATATATATATATATATATATATATATATATATATATATACACACACACATATAAATACAGAGACAATATAAATAAAATATACGAAGGGGATAAATAGAATAAATAGGAATAAAAAATAAAAATACAAGTGAATGAATTGCACATTTCGAGTATTGAGGTCTATTGCACTGTTGACTATTTACAAAAGTATTGCACAAAAGGTATTGCACAGTGAGGTGAAGAGGCACTACAGCTTAGTTGTTCCCCCCTCCTTTGTCCTCCTGTTTCCCCTCCCTCTCCCCTCCAGAGAGGAGTTAAACAGTTTGATGGCGTGTGGGACAAAGGAGTTTTTAAGTCTGTTAGTTCTTGTCTTGGGGAGAAGCAACCTGTCACTGAACAGACTCTTCTGGTTGTTAATGGCCGTGTGCAGAGGATGCCTGGCATTGTCCATAATGTCCATCAGTTTCTTTAGTGTCCTTTTCTCTGCCACTGTCACCAGAGTGTCCAGCTTCATGCCGACCACAGAGCTAGCCCTCCTGATCAGTTTTTCCAGCCTGGATGAGTCCTTCTTTGCTGTGCTGCTCCCCCAGCACACCACAGCATAGAAAAGTACTCCAGCAACCACTGACTGGTAAAACATCCTCAGGAGCTTCCTGCAGATGTTAAAAGACCTCAGCCTCCTGAGGAAGTACAGTCGGCTTTGGGCTTTTTTATACAGGTGCTCTGTGTTGCATGACCAGTCCAGTTTATTGTCCACCCACAGCCCGAGGTACTTGTACTTGTTGACCACCTCCACCTCCTCCCCCTCTATCTGAACCGGCAGTGGACCTGCTCTAGACCTCCCGAAGTCCACAACCAGTTCCTTAGTCTTTGAGGTGTTGAGTTGCAGGTGGTTTGTGTGACTCCATGCGACAAAGTTTCTCACCAGACTCCTATACTCCTCTTCCTGATCATCCCAGATACACCCCATGATGGCTGTGTCGTCTGCAAACTTCTGAATGTGGCATAATTCAGAGTTGTAGCAGAAGTCAGAGGTGTACAGGGTGAAGAGAAGAGGGGACAGCACAGTTCCCTGTGGTGCTCCTGTGCTGCTGACCACAGTGTCAGACGTGATGTCCTTCAGCCTGACGTACTGTGGTCTGTCGGTGAGGTAGTCGGAGATCCAAGCGACCAGGCAGGGGTCCACCTCCATCCTGTTCAGTTTTTCCTGAAGCATACAGGGCCGGATGGTATTAAAGGCACTGGAAAAGTCGAGAAACAGGATCCTGACCGTGCCTTTTCCCCCATCCAGGTGTGAGTGGGCTCTGTGTAGGAGGTACAGGATGGCATCCTCCACTCCGACACCCGCCTTGTATGCAAACTGTAGTGGGTCCTGGGCATGTTGTACCTGTGGTCGGAGGAGGTTGAGGAAGAGCCGCTCTAGAGTCTTCATAAGATGTGACGTCAGTGCCACCGGTCGGAAGTCATTCAGCTCATTGGGCCGGTTCTTTTTGGGGACCGGGACGATGCAGGATGTCTTCCATAGGGCGGGCACTCTCCCCAGTCGCAGACTGAGGTTGAAGACTCGTTGTAGCGGCTCCCCAAGTTCAGCAGCACACGCCTTTAGCATCCTAGGACACACCTTGTCCTAGGATGCTAAAGGCGTGTGCTGCTGTTCTAATGTTCTAATCGCTCTAATAGGATATTATGGTCGACAGTATCGAATGCTGCACTAAGGTCTAGCAGGACAAGCACAGAGATGAGTCCACTGTCAGAGGCCATAAGAAGATCATTTGTAACCTTCACTAAAGCTGTTTCTGTGCTGTGATGAACTCTGAAACCTGACTGAAACTCTTCAAATAAGCCATTCCTCTGCAGATGGTCTGTTAGCTGTTTGACAACTACTCTTTCAAGGATTTTTGATATGAAAGGAAGGTTGGAGATTGGCCTATAATTAGCTAAGACTGCTGGGTCTAGAGATGGCTTTTTGAGTAAAGGTTTAACTACAGCCAGCTTGAAGGCCTGTGGTACATAGCCGATTATTAGAGATAGGTTGATCATATTTAAGATTGAAGGATTAATTAATGGCAGGACTTCTTTGAGCAGTTTTGTAGGAATGGGGTCTAAAAGACACGTTGATGGTTTGGAGGAAGTAATTATTGAAGTTAACTCAGAAAGATCAATTGGAGAAAAAGAGTCTAACTTAACATCAATGGTACTAAGAGTAGCTGTAGATAATAATACATCTGTGGGATGATTATTGGTAATTTTTTCTCTAATGATAAAAATTTTATTTGTGAAGAAGTTCATGAAGTCATTACTAGTTAACGTTAAAGGGATTGTTGGCTCAAAAGAGCTCTGACTTTTTGTCAGCCTGGCTACAGTGCTGAAGAGAAACCTGGGGTTGTTCTTATTTTCTTCAATCAGTGATGAATAGTAAGATGTTCTGGCTTTGCGGAGGGCTTTCTTATAAAGCAACAAACTATTTCTCCAGGCTAAATGATGATCCTCTAAATTTGTAACACGCCATTTCCTCTCCAGATTACGAGTCATCTGCTTTAGGGTACGTGTTTGAGAATTATACAACGGAGTCAGGTACTTCTGATTAGAGACCTTAGTTTTCACTGGAGCTACAGTATCCAGAGTCGTACGTAGTGAGGAGGTGAAATTATCAACAAGATAATCGACTTTTGTTGGGGTAGCGTTCAGATAGCTGCTCTGCTCTGTGTTGGTACAGGGCATTGAAGATGATAACAGTGGCTGGATTATATTCTTAAACTTAGTTACAGCATTTTCCGAAAGACATCTACTTTGATAAAGTCTACTCTCCACCGCTGTGTAATCAATTATTGTAAATGTAAATGTTATCAGGAAATGATCAGACAGGAGAGGGTTTTCAGGAAACACTGTTAAATGTTCAGTTTCTATTCCATATGTTAAAACAAGATCTAGAGTGTGATTAAAGTGGTGGGTGGGTTCTTTTACATTTTGAGAGAAACCAATTGAGTCTAATAACAGATTAAATGCCATGTTGAGGCTGTCATTTTTAGCATCTACATGGATGTTAAAATCACCCACAATAATTATTTTATCTGAGCTCAGAACTAAATTAGATATAAAGTCTGAGAAATCAGACAGAAACTCTGTGTAAGGCCCAGGTGGACGATAGATGATAACAAGTAAGACTGGTTTCTGAGTTTTACAGCTGGGGTGGACGAGGCTAAGCATCAGGCTTTCAAATGAATTAAAAGTCTGTCTTGGTCTTTCATTAATTAATAGGCTGGTGTGAAACATTGCTGTCCCACCTCCCCCTCGGCCTGTGCTTCGAGATTTCTGGTAGTTAGAATGATTCGGGGGTGTTGATTCATTTAAACTAACATAATCATCCTGCTGCAGCCAGGTTTCTGTAAGGCAGAGTAAATCAATTTGTTGATTGTTGGGTTGATAGTTCTTCCTCACTGAGTGTTTGCCCAAGGCACTCTTAGAGCAACTCATATTGGTGGACCATCTTCCTGTTGTATTCGCGGAGGCTCCTTTATCCTGGTTTGTGGCTCTAACAGTCACTAATCCTCACCCTCCCTCTTTCCATTGCTCATAGAGCCTTAAGGTTCTAGTCTTTGGGTGGAGACCTCCATGTATTGTGAGTTTATGTGTTTCCTCCTGTTACCAGCTTATAATTCCATGACCAGTAGATCCATGGTCTGGATCTTATTCCTACTGGCTTCTAACCACCTATCTTGTCCTCTGAATGTATGTGGGTCACGTTCCCTCTCGTTGCAACCATTAGGCCACAATTATCCAATCTGACTGACATCTCGATATCCTTGTTGTAGATCCTGGTGAGCTGTATTAGTGAGTCAAGGCTGAGGGTTACTGCACTTCTGAATCTAAATCCATGTCAACTCTTGCATCTTAGGGGGTTGAGGCCTATGCAGAACAACAGCATGGACAGTGGATGACCTTGGTTAGGTGAGTCCAGGTGCTCAGGTTAGTCTACCTGGTCTTAAAGTCTTGCATACTGCTCTATCAACCAGGAGCTAGTCCTGTAGTGTTATTTCCACTGCCTTCCTGCGTTGTGAATCATGTATTGACTCATGTGCCTACTCAGTTTGGTTGCTGTGATGCCTGAGAGGAGCTTCCATCTTTTGGAGAGGCAGGTGCTCAGCTGATAGTTTGATACTGCAGTACCCTTGATGTTGACTGGTTTTTGCTCTGGGAGGTTGCTGTGGGTTACATTTAGGGCCACTAGCCACTGTGGTCTTGGTGTTGTCTCCTGTCTCTTTCTCCATGATGTTCTTCAAGTATTGCTTTGTTGAGTTCTGGTTGTGTTTGCCCTTGTATTATTTTTCCCTTGTAGCTGAGAGAAAATCCTGGATAGATCTTTGGAGAACAGGGCATTTATTCTCGTGGTCTATGCTTTTCTGGTATATTTCTTCAACCAAGTGACCAGAGCTGTGAATCTTTGTTTTGCATTTTCTACAGCCTTAGTTATGCCATCTTGCTGTACTTCTTATTTATCTGGGACCTATCTTTAATGACACCCTTCTGCACCTCAGTTAACCAACCAACATCCTTCTGGGCTCCTTGATTTTGGCATCCAGCCTTCTTCTCCATAGGAATGCTTTCTCTACATGCATCCTCCATGTTTCCATGTTACCATGTTACTGTTGCAAAGGCATATATAAGTTCACTATCTGGATTTCCAAATCAAATGTGCACATGTGAATATAGGTGTGCTTTTCTTTTGGTCCTAGTGTACCTTGGGCTCAAAAATATAAAAAAGCATGGACATAGAGAACTTTATTACTTTAACTTTCATTTGATTATCTGAAGTAAAAACTGATGTTGTACACTTTAATCTAAACTTTAATCCACTCATCCATTTTCTGCTACCTATCCAGTTCAATGTCAAATCCCAGTTGTTAAAGAACAAGAGGCACAAGTAGAGTTTGTAAACCAGCTAAGTTGGGTAAAATAAGGATAGGTAAAACTAAACTCGAAAATTTTGTTGCTTCTTCACGTTATGTTTTGTTTTCAAAATGTTATATAAATAGCACGCAATAGTAATTTCAAGCAGACTATTCTATAAAGTTTTCTTTTAACCTGCAAATTTAAGGCCTACTATGTTTGTTTTATTTACCACCTGTTGATTTGTTTATAGTTAATAATTAATAGTTATGTAAGTATGTTATGTATAATCTTTTGCCTTCTTGGAAAGACATGATGTTTTTTCCATGAAAAAACATCGCCTCTATCCCTTTGACTTACTACTTACTGTGATGTGTGCTATGCCTTCCCATAATTAAGATTTATGTCAGCCTTGGAGGCAGGAACAGTGATTTTATGTGGGGTTTCCCTCTCCTACGTCAGCCTATATAGTATATGGAGGCAAAGAAAAATATTTGCTGAAATGACCCTTGAAAAGGAGAGATTGAAGAGTTTGAACTAGAGATACATGGAGGCTGTGTGCAGGGCTATCCACGGCGGTTAACAGAGTTTTTGTTTTCCCCTGCTGTAATTTAGTTTGTCACCTTATTGACACAGAATCCATCTACAGATACATTTGGATCTCAGAGGTTGTTTCCAGACCATCTGATCTAGGTTTTTAATGGTATCTCAGTAATGACCTTTCAATAAATGACAGCCCCCTAACCTCTTCATTTAACATTTTCTTATAAGCAGCTTTTGTGCAAAGATACCCCTCAGATTCAGCTTTCAGAAACAAACCCATCTCAGTTGAAGTCCAGGCAGTATTGTTTTTTGCTGACACTTTTGAAATATAACCTGATACCATTGCTCTAACAGAAACACCATGTAGGTCATTATGAGCCCTGCAGGCATGGGCAAATAGCAATTCAGTCTCCCATTCAGGGTCAGTGAAATATGAGTCAGGCCTTTCTCCAGACTCATTTCTTCAGATTATCCTTCTGTCCAAGGTTAGCACAGGCATTCCTCTATTTCGACTGTAACCTAGCTAATAATGGGTAATGCAGCACAAGGTGTGCATTATTTCAGCAAGCAGGAAACCAGTGTCACTGTTCATGGGTAGTTATTCATCTTTGGAAGACGCAGATGATAAGTTGAATGATGAAAATCTTTCTGCGTTGTATCATTTCCTTAGAAAGATGTCATTCAATCACTCATTTATCGTCCTCTCTGAAGTTTCACAAAGCTTATATCCTTATGTGAAGCTCAAAACGAGTGAGTTATAGGACAGATTCATTTTCAGTCCAATCAATCAAGAAGCCTTGTCTTGAAAATACATTTAAAATCTGGGACTCAGTGAAGGATCTCATGTTTGTTATTTGAATTTCAATTTCCTTCCCATGCAGCTCTACTAAAGCACAGTATGGCTTTAGAAAAATTAAAGTCCAAAGTGCTTCCTCACATAAATTATGTGGTGTCAATATGTCACCTGTCACAATGCAGATATTTTGACTTGATGTAACAGAAAAAGCAACAGTGAAACTAAGTTCGTTGCCTGCAATGGCTTAGTTCCATTAAAGGTCTCAGCAAAGCATGGCAGACAGCAGGCATTTACATTTTAGAACTCATCTGTATTCTCAATAAGGTTTACAGAAAGGACTTTTTTTGTAACTTTTTTTTCACAAATCTTATTGTAATGAGAGTATTCTTGGTATAAGGAGCTTGGAAAGCGTCTGGACTTCGCTTTTCTTTCCAAGCTCCTTAGACTACAATGACCTAGATGACTGAGAACCTTCACAGACGAGAGTGTTCTTGATTTCCTACAGTCCTTCCTTTTTAACCAGCCAATGATAAAAGGCATTGAATATTCTATAAATAGTCCATCCATCCATCTTCATCCGCTTTGTCCGGGGCCGGGTCGCGGGGGCAGCAGCCTAAGCAAAGAGGCCCAGACCTCCCTCTCCCCAGCCACCTCCTCCAGCTTGTCCGGGGGAATACCAAGGCGTTCCCAGGCCAGCCGAGAGATACAATCTCTCCAGCGTGTCCTGGGTCTGCCCCGGGGCCTCCTCCCGGTGGGACATGCCTGGAACACCTCACCCAGGAGGCGCCCAGGGGGCATCCTTGTCAGATGCCCGAACCACCTCAGCTGGCTCCTTTCGATGTGGAGCAGCAGCTGCTCTACTCTGAGCCCCTCCCGGATGGCCGAACTTCTCACCCTATCTCTAAGGGAGAGGCCAGCCACCCTTCGGAGGAAGCTCATTTCTGCCGCTTGTATCCGCGATCTTGTTCTTTCGGTCACCACCCACAGCTCGTGGCCATAGGTGAGGGTAGGGACGTAGATCGACCGGTAAATTGAGAGCTTCGCTTTTACACTCATCTCCCTCTTCACCACGACGGACCGGTGCAGCGTCCGCATTACTGCAGCTGCAGCCCCAATCCGTCTGTCGATCTCCGGCTCCCTTCTCCCATCACTCGCGAACAAGACCCCAAGATACTTGAACTCCTCCACTTGGGGCAGGAACTCATCCCCGACCCGGAGTGGGCACTCCACCCTTTTCCGGCTGAGAACCATGGCCTCAGATTTGGAGGTGCTGATCCTCATTCCCGCTGCTTCACACTCGGCTGCGAACCGTTCCAGTGCGAGCTGGAGGCCTTCACCCAATGAAGCCAACAGAACCACATCGTCTGCAAAAATCAGAGATGAGATTCTGAGGCCACCAAAGCGAAAGCCCTCCGCCACTTGGCTGCGCCTAGAAATCCTGTCCATAAAAATTATGAACAGAACCGGAGACAAAGGGCAGCCCTGGTGAAGCCCATCACCCACCGGGAACGAGTCCGACTTATTGCCGGCAATGCGAACCAAGCTCTTGCAACGGTTGTATAGGGATCGAATGGCCCGTAGCAATGGGCCAGACACCCCATATTCCCGCAACACCTCCCACAGGACACCCCGAGGGACACGGTCGAATGCCTTCTCCAAGTCCACAAAACACATGTAGACTGGTTGGGCAAACTCCCATGCACCCTCAAGTATCCTGGAGAGGATAAAGAGCTGGTCCAGTGTTCCGCGACCAGGACGAAAACCGCATTGTTCCTCCTGTATCCGAGGTTCGACTAACGGACGAACTCTCCTTTCCAGCACCCTGGCATAGACTTTCCCAGGGAGGCTGAGGAGTGTGATCCCCCTGTAGTTGGAACACACCCTCCGGTCCCCTTTCTTAAAGATGGGGACCACCACCCCGGTCTGCCAGTCCACAGGTACTGCCCCTGATCTCCACGCAACATTGCAGAGGCGTGTCAACCAGGACAGCCCTACAACGTCCAGAGCCTTCAGGAACTCGGGGCGGACCTCATCAACACCAGGGGCTCTGCCACCAAGGAGTTGTTTAACTGCCTCAGTGACCTCGCCCCCGGAAATTGGCGGGTCATTCCCCTCATCCCCAGACTCTGCTTCCTCCTCGGAAGACGTGTCAGTGGGATTAAGGAGGTCCTCGAAGTATTCCTTCCACCACCTGAAATTTCTCAGTCGACGTCAGCAGCGCTCCGCCAGCACTATACACAGTGCAGGTAGAGCCCTGCTTTCCCCTCCTGAGACGTCTGACGGTTTGCCAGAATCTCTTCGAGGCAGTCCGAAAGTCTTTTTCCATGGCCTCTCCGAACTCCTCCCACACCCGAGTTTTTGCTTCAGCCACTGCCCGAGCCGCATTCCGCTTGGCCTGTCGATACCTGTCGGCTGCCTCCGGAGTCCCATAGGCTAACCAAGCCCGATAGGACTCCTTCTTCAGCCTGGTGGCTCCCTTCACCTCTGGTGTCCACCATTTGGTTCGGGGATTACCACCACGGCAGGCACCAACCACCTTGCGGCCGCAGCTCAATGCAGCAGCTTCGGCAATGGAGACGCTGAACATGGTCCATTCGGACTCAATGTCCCCAGTCTCCCTCGGAATGCTGTTGAAGCTCTGCCGGAGGTGTGTGTTGAAGATCTCGCGGACTGGGGCCTCTGCTAGACGTTCCCAGCACACCCTCACTACGCGTTTAGGTGCACCAGGTCTGATCCCCCGCCACCTGATCCAACTCACCACCAGGTGGTGATCAGTTGACAGCTCAGCCCCTCTCTTTACCCGAGTGTCCAGAACATATGGTCGCAGGTCTGCTGATACGATTACAAAATCGATCATCGACCTACGGCCTAGAGCGTCCTGGTGCCACGTGCACTTATGGACACTCTTATGTTCGAACAGGGTGTTCGTTATGGCCAAACTGTGGTTAGCACAGAAGTCCAATAACAGAGCACCGCTCGGGTTCAGATCAGGGAGGCCGTTCCTCCCAATCACGCCCCTCCAGGTCTCGCTGTCGTTACCCACGTGAGCATTGAAGTCTCCCAGCAGGACAACAGAGTCTCCAGGTGGAGCACCCTCCAGCACCCCCCCAGGGACTCTAAGAAGGCTGGGTACTCTGAACTGCCACTCGGCGCATAAGCGCAGATGACAGTCAGGACCCGTTCCCCGACCCTAAGGCGCAGGGACTATAAATAGTCTATAAGTAAAATAAGAAAATAAGGGTACTACATAGGATAAATCCCCCAGTTTCTTCTCCCACTACTCTGAAGGCAATGTGGAAAGATACAGAAACTTGACAATCACAAATTTAGAGTTTGTTGTGCCAAAGTTAACACGTTTTAGAGTATTTCAGCCTAAAAAAGGGTAGAGACCTGAGCTGATAGACTTACAATGTCATTCTAAGAGTCCTAATACTGGAAAGTCTATAAGATGTCTTGTTCGGAGCAATTTTTGTTGAAATAGCTTTAGGATTAGCTTAAGAACCGTGGTCGATATTTTGACAAGTACATTTAAAATTAGCTGTGTGCTTCTGGTTGTGGTTAAATGGAGAAAAAACAACAACAACAGAATAACACCCACCAAAAACTGTAAACTCCTCTCACAGAAGAAAACATCTTGGCATAAGGTTGGAATTAAAAGCAGATCTTCAGGGCTTGGAGTAAATGCGTCCATCCAACCTCCTCAACCTTGCTTTCATTTCAATGCCAAACTGCTTATTTCTCAACAACTCTTTCATTTTGTCCTTTGGTGGAAGGGAAATGTGTTTTTAAAGTATGGAGCACAGCCTGAATTCATTGAAAAAGGCTGTCATTACACCGTTGTGAAAAGTCCATCATTGACGTATGGAGAGTTTTGAGTCTTGTTATACCTTGGCTCACTGAGATCTAACCCTAACCCTTTGCCAGACTTGAAAAAACTGTACGTTCTCTCAAGTCTTGGCTTTAAAGGGAAAAAGAAAATATTAATTCTAACTGATATGTCAAAATCTATTTACATTTTATCATAGCAAGTAATTTTTGCTTGTTCCAATTTCAGGGTTGTGGTTCAGGTCTGGTGTTCAGCTTATCACCAGTACTCAGTCAGACTTCTGAGGATTAAACAGTATTCTTACATCAAATTAAAGAACTAGGCTCCTGAAATATCTTCTTATGGTGAATGGTAATTGGATTGGTACTTTTCTACTCTGAATAACCACTCAAAACACGTACTAATTCAAGCCACATTCATTCATGTGGTTTGGAGGTGCTAGGGTTTGGTCAATTAATCTTTAAATTAGGAGATGATTCACTTATTTAGTGTTTTATTCTGGTAGGAAGGCCATTTGAGAAACCTAATTATCTCAGATGGATTTCTAACAGAAAACACACATTACTTGGGACTTTACAATGATGACAAATGCTTTTAAATTTCTGTCTGCTTCCCAGTTGGTAGCAAATCTATGCTTTACATCAGTTCCATTTCCCCAGCTCATTGCGACATCACTGGTCTGACCATCTTCTTTAGACCAATCAGGCTCTGCTCTGCATACTTTAAATATCAGTGCTCATATGTCATTTTCCATTGCAGATGCCTTCCTGCAACCCACCTCCTCACAATCTCCAGCTCTCCCATATTACTCAGGCTCCAAGGCGCTATCTTCATCTCTAACACCAGCGTCTAGACTCTGGGGGGTCCGGCCCAAATCCCTATAAATGCTGGGATTCTGTTCTGCTGTGATGGGTCATGAGAGTCTAATCACCAAATAGCTTAATTAAATTCTGTATATCACTAAGTCATGTTCAAACCTTCAAATGATCTCTGCTTACTGAACTGAAATTATCAGCTGATGTTCTTTGTTTGATACTGTAAGCCCTATCAGTAAGCAAGACTTAACAGGAATGTAATTTTTCACAAACAAAGTACTGGGAAACATCCAATTTTGACCTGATGATAGATCTTACAATACATAACAATATTGCGGATGAAGTAAAAGATACTGGCATTAACAGAACACTGCCTATAATTTATAGAGAGAGATTTACACTCACTAATGGTAAGTGCACAAGTTTGTGCTTTTCAAACATATTCAGTGGAACAACATATCAAATTTCTACTAGTGATTGGGAAATTGGCAGGTTAGCATACAATACCTGATCAAACTGTTTGGGAAATGCAGGCACTGTTATAGGAATGTTCAGGACTGCAGTATAAATATCTACAATTATCCAATGTTCAGCGTGCCCTGACCAAACTTGAAGACAGTGATACTTCCCAGCATCTGCTTTTGGGCCAAGAAGTCATTTGGAGTTCCAGGAATCTACTGTTAAGAAAGTGTGTTATCAAATCCTTGATAAGGCCTGCCCCTTATCGGCAGGTGATAAGAAAACTAAAAGACTGGATAAAGGAATGAAAGCAATGAGATGCAGAATTATTTGTGGAGGAGAGTACAATATCCAGTAAGTCTGAAGCAATGACCAAGATAGTCACACTTGTGATGATGCATTTCCTTACCTTCATCATTCTTGAATTGGAATACAACTGTAATGGAAACAATAACCATTCTTAAATGGTTAAAGTATGAAGACTTCGATGTAGTCATGCAGAGATTTGAAATTGTTGTTCATAGAGTCGTAGCATGTGACATAATTCACAAGCTAATATTAAAGCCTTGAAAATGCTTAGCACTGAGGTTTTGATTGCGATTCCTTTTATAACAAAAGTTTGTTGAATATAAAGAAGAAAAAACAGGTGGGGAAAGTGTACCACACCATGACTGTTAGACCACACTTGACTGAGAGATAAGTGTAGAAAAATGTGTTGATGAGGCATGACTTCCACTTGAGTATGTGGGCGTGAGTATGTGTGCACACCTAACAACATGAAACAGAGGCCCTTGGGGAGATCTTTTTGTTTCCCTTAAGTGAGTTATATAAACAGATAGAGCTGGAAAAATCCTCCCACTGGAATATCAGTCTACAATCAGATTTATGTTTTTCCTAGCAGCTTGTGATTTCAAGTTTATTTAATCAGTGCGATCACAAAGGGACAAACCATTCGGCATGTTGTTAACAAACCACTGTCAAAAGCCGTGCCCAGGCTTGATAGGCTCATTATGGGGTGCCGAGCAGCCTCTGGTCTTTTTTTTTTCTTTTTTTGATGAGCTGTGACTTGGCAGCAGCTTTCAGTGTCAAATGTGGTAGTGAACAAACAGACTAGACAAAAACAAGATGTGTTTTTTGTGATGTAGACTGACAAGACGGCAGATTCTGTGTGAAATAGTAAGAAAAAGTGAGAGAGTGTGAACCCTTTCATGCATTATGTGGTTGGGGATTTTCGACTATGGAGATACAACTCTTCTGATTCACATGAAGCAGAATAAATGATAAATGTGCTTTTTAGAAAGAGGAGGGAAAAGATCACACCCAAGACTTTCACCCAAGAGACTGGCTTTGTGTCCTGTCTGTGCTGACCATTGGTAATTATTTCTTTCAAGTTCCTTGAATTTTCCATCACTGTTTCGTTGCAATTTATGGTTTACATTTTATCACTGATTGCTTAGATTTGAGCACAATGAATGGATTAAGGATGTCAACACAGCTGATGTTTTTCAGTAAGACAATTGTGCAATTGCGACCATTTAGTGTGTGTCTCCTGATCATGGTAACCAAGACAACGAAAAATAAACGTATCTCTTTCCTGGGCGTTGACATATTTATTGAGCCTATTGTGTGCCACCACAACATAATTTAATACGTAGAGGTTGGGTGATCTCTGACACTTGTCTGAATGTTTTCACTTTAAACATCACTCATTTATCATCAACATAATGAATAAAGGCTGCTAGTTATGATTTTTTAAACTACTTTAGGCCCCCAAAACACAGACCTGGAGACAGGTCTGCAAACACCTGGCAACCTGAGGTCTCTAGGAAAAAATGCATATTGTTATACAAGTAGTTGCTGGCTTTTGCAGGTTGGAAGCGGTTGCACCAAAAACCTCTTTGCAATCACTTTGGCCACTGGTAGATTGCTGTGGTCACCTGTCATTTGCATGAAAGATGACATCATCTGTAAACTAACCACTAGGCAGTTGTGAAAGTGAGAAGAGTGCAACATAAACCGGGAAGAGAAAAGTTGTGCCTTTCTTCTCTCTTTTTGGTTACTGAAGTTATTTACTGAACTCAACATATTTTAAAAGGCACAACATTTATTTTGAAAGTTCTCAACTTTCAGCTTGTGGTGCACTCATAGTTTCACTACTGCTCAGTGAGTAGTTGATTCAATTCAATTCAGATCAATTCAATTTTATTTATATAGCGCCAAATCACAACAAAAGTCGCCTCAAGGTGCTTTATATGAATAAAGACATGCTGTGGAAGAGAGACAGAGGTTAATAACAAATATGATTCAATGCAGAGAGGTCTATTAACACATAGTGAGTGAGAAAGGTGACTGGAAAGGAAAAACTCAATGCATCATGGGAATCCCCGGCAGCCTACGTCTATTGCAGCATAACTAAGGGAGGATTCAGGGTCACCTGGTCCAGCCCTAACTATATGCTTTAGCAAAAAGGAAAGTTTTAAGCCTAATCTTGAAAGTAGAGATAGTGTCTGTCTCCCGAATCCAAACTGGAAGCTGGTTCCACAGAAGAGGGGCCTGAAAACTGAAGGCTCTCCCTCCCATTTTAAACACTAGGAACAACAAGTAGACCTGCAGTGCGAGAGCGAAGTGCTCTAATAGGGTGATATGGTACTACAAGGTCATTAAGTTTATGACTGCTTGCTGACAACGGTGTTTCCCATACAAACTAGAGGTGAATGCTCCAATGTAATAACGGCCACAATAATTGCAAAGATGCTTTTGGTGCAGGACTGTACACCTTTGCGTGACCAATTTCACCTAGCAACAGTAAACCACCTCCGGCAACCACTCGGTAACTGGTTGGGGAGTGCACATTTTTACTAGTGATTACTGGTTATCAGCGGGTCGCTGGTGTAATGAGAGATCTCTAGGCCTGCATGTCTATACCCTAACACTGTACAAGCACTAAGCTGCTGTGGACTAGACATAGTTCAAGAGAACTGCACAACGTTAGGAACAGGATTTTTGAATTAAGTTGGTTACTGGAATATATGGAAACAGCTGTAACATGAGTGCTCCAATGAAAGTAAATTTTCACTAAAGCATGCTAACACATAAAATTGTTAAATACATAATTTAAACACACAAATTGTTGTTTAATCTTTTAAGGTTGATTGAGGCTTTTAAACTTCTAATAGCCAGCAGCTGCAGCAGGCACACACTTGTTCTAAGATGGATTTAATATTTTAAATTCAATTGAAAATGTAGCTAATGCTCATGAAAACAACAGCTAGCTTACAGACATGATGCCAGTATTATTTTCTGCTCTTAAAGAGATGTACAGTTCTACGGGGCAGGGGGCTGAACTGCTTATACAGCCAGCTAAAACAACCAATTACATCATGCTTGTTAAGCCACCATTTTCATTTCCTGTCACACACAGTAAACACTCCATTAGGCTATGTTATGTTTATAGCTGTAATCTTTCACCTCCTTTTTACAGCTGGTTTTGTAGAATAGATTTTTTTTGCTTTCTTTTTTAAACTTTAGTGAGCAGAGTAAATGGGTTAGATCATAAATGGGTTAGAGAGAGGTTTGTATGGAAGCTGATGTCTACCAGGGGAAAAACAGATGGACAGAATGAGACTTATGAGATCTTATGCCAACACTTTGATTTACTGAGTCATGATCAAGGCATAGTTATTCAAAATTATTTTTCCCCCTTGCAGATATGAGTTTCCATATAGTTTCAAAGGCACCTGTTTAGTAGTGCAATGCACATAATGACTCACGGGGCTGATCCAATTCATGTACCAAATCAGAGTTAACTTTAATTTGCCTCAGCAATGAAAATTATAGGCTTCGAAAAAAGTCTCAATTGCAGGCCATTAAGCAAACAGACACTAGACTGTTTTTCCACATCACCTGCAGCCACCATCAACCATAATTTAGAATTATCTGAGCGTTACAAGCATAAATTTGTCTTTTCATATGTCTCTGAATTGTCAACGTGCCCACGTGTTTCACAGTAATTGTGGTTTTTACGGCAGCTTTAACGAAACCTTTGTTCCCAGGTCATTTTTCTTGCCATGCAGCATCTAAACACATAGAAAGATGTAGCTAACATTTTCTGAGTGGCTCTACTTTTCATTGTTTTCTAGGGAGATATTCATAATTAAAAATAAGAAGCACATGTTTTTTCTAAAGACTTAACCTTCAGCATTTTCCAAGGGGAACTCTGCCAGAAAAACTAAATATGCCTTGTTCATTCAATTCAGGTGGAAACCCCCCAAAGAAGTAATTTTCCCCCCCTAAATATACCATGATAACATAATAACTAAGCAGCCACGGTTCAAAGCCGCCCATAAGAGTGAGGAGAGAAAGTCAGCCGGGGACATAATGACTTATGTACGAGCGTTACAAAGAGCATGATGGAACTAACCAAAGAGAGCTATTATTCAGTGAAGGCTGTCATTATAAACGATTAAATACCTTTGGATAGATACACTGTTAATTTTCCAGTAGACAGTACCCTTCCTGGAGACACTGGAGTCCAAAACAGAGATATATATTTGGTTATGCTGCTGCATCTGAATGTATGGTATTATTTCACCTACATATGACTGGGAAAATTACTCATTTTACAGAACAGTGTAGGAAAAGAGACAATGCTGCTTCTGTATCAGTCTGTCAGTATAAAACCTTGTGCCACCTACCTTTACAGAATATTCAATACATTTATATATTTTCTAAGACACTCTTAGTATCCGGAACATGGCTCCTAGAGCCTCTGGTGATCTGGGTTTTCCTCTACAGTGCCCCCACAGAAAATCAGATTTTTCATAAGTGGTTAAGAACATGATAAATAGATGGATTTCGCTGTCTCTGATGATCTACTGATATAGATCTGATATCAGAGTTAAATTTGAATGATTTTAAATGAATACTATTGGATTTTTTCCTCTTAAAATGAACCTCACATTCAAATCTACCTTAAGATAAGATTTTAGATAAGATAAGACATAATGGTCATTTAAAGTAGCATGATCACTTGTTACAAAAGCTTAATAATTCCTGTCATCTGAGAGCATTTTAGCTTCATAAACTCATTACCATTAGTGCTGTTCTTTGAGACCTGATTGTGATTACTGGCCATGTGCACTGCCCAAATCTTCTATTTATTGCGCATAGACTAAAAGTTGTAAAAGACATTTCATATCATGCAAAGAACAAATAGTGCTGCAAAACTTTTAGAAAATGACAACTGCAGCCTTTTTCTTTAAAATTATACGATTATTGCAGGGAGAGGTGTGATGACACATGGGAACTATCGGGAAAAAAGTTTAAAAAAGTTTGGATTGCTCTGTAGTTCTTCTGAGATTGGCAGGTGTTCATGTCTTCAGTTTCTCATCCATCTGTGTTCATTTTCGTGTACTTGTCCTGCTTTTTCCCTTTTACATTACAAATTTCCATTCAGTAAAAGACATTTCTTCATAGCAGAGTTTTGTTTTGAGTAATCAGTAACACAGATAACAAATGAGAGTCATTTATAATCACATTTAATAAGTCAGAATCAAAATCGTGTTTTAAAAAATATCAAAACTGCTAACAAAATTGTTTAGCTGGCAGATAAATAATTGGAGATCTTTCAGTCTTACCAAAAATAAACAAAATCTAAGCAACACTTGGGGGGGGGGGGGCATTAAGGTGGAAATGATGCAGAGCCAGTATGTGTACACAATGAGGAACAACAAACCGTCAAAACAAAAGACATGACCCTTTACCAGTTTATATATATATGTATAAATCAGCTGAATTGTGTATCAGATCCAGTGATTACTGCTTGTTGGGGTCTGGGTTGTAGGTATATCAGTCTTAGCAGAGATTACCTCTTTTTTCTTGTTATCCCATCTAGCTCTTTGATGGCTTTGCCATCTCCATATCTCGACTGTGTCCTAGGTCTGCTCCCAGGTTTTCTCCCATCACACAGAGGAGGCATCCTGGTTAGATGTCCAAACCAAGCTAAGTTCTGCTGCTGATATCTGGGATCTCATCCTTTTGGCGACTACCCAAAGTCAGAGGCATAAGTAGGAACACAGACCTGTATTATTGCTTGGGGCACTTCACACTTTTCTGGGTAAGAACCATGGCCTCATACTTGAATGTGCTAATTCTCATTGTACCAATTTTACAGTGGACAACAAACCGCCCCAGCCCACAGAGAGTGGAGGTCATCACTCAGTGAAGCAAACAGAGCAATGTCAAAGCACAGATAAGGTACTGAAACCTCCTTATCCAGTACTCTCTTTATCATTTTAAAGGAGAAACTCCTTCCATAAGAATTCTGAACAGAATTGGTGACAAAGGGCAGCCCTGGTAAGGAAGGACAATGAGAAACAAGCTCTGATTATGGTTGTACAGAGACAAAAAAGCATGCAACAGTTCAAACTGCATTCCTCCTCCTGAATGTGAGGTTCAACTAAAGTATTGTTCTGTCCACTATTGGTATACATTTTCCCAGGGAGTCAGAAGAGTGTGACCCCCCTGACAGTACCCTCTTAATAAAAAGGGGTACCACCATAATAGTTTGCCATTCCAGGGACACTGTCCCTGAATTCCACATGATGTTGTATAATTGTCTACCAGGGCAGTCCTACAACATTCAGAGCATACTTTTATTTATTCACTCCACATAAAATGTAATAAATACATCATATAATACAAAAACCAACTAGTCACAGTTCAACTTTTAACTATTTAAATTTTCAGCTTTTTCCTTTTAAACAAATTTTAAGTGAAACAACAGAAAACACTGCAAACCACAACACAATTAAATATAAATTAAAATATGAAAACAAAAAGAACATGCATATTCTCTGTCATATGGACCTGCATGATTAAACTTTCTGAATCCTTTATCATCTGCAACTGAAAATAGTTGTGGATGATTACTATACCTTTCTAATGTGACGTTGTTGTCCCTGGCTCTCTTTCTCTGTCTCTCCCTCCCGCTCTGTTCCTGTGCTACTGCTAGTGTAACTACCGCCCCTCCCCCCTCTTCCCAGCGCAAGCACAAGGCTCGCATGCGGAGTGAAGCAGAAAAAAGTGCGAGAGTACGGAGCCCCTCTGATGACATGGTCCAAAGATTAAATAAATTGTGGCCACAAAATACTACTTTGTGCCATCAAAATAGTATAACGTGCCCACGAAATACTTATTTGTGGCCATGAAATACTATTTCGAGGGCACGAAATGGGAATAACGTCGCAACGAATTACGCATTTGTGGCAACGAAACAGAGAACGTGCGCACATCATATTGATACAATTCCTGGACAGCTGCGTAGAGACATAAGCATAAGAGTAGGCTAAACCATAGAGACAGTATGATTGAGTTTTATTTTAGGCTGGGAATGAGCAACAAATGCATTTTGAAAAGCCTGGCAATGCAAGGAACCATTATTACGGAGAAACATTTAAACAGGATATTGAGAGCCTACTGCTCTACAGACGTCAGTAGGACCTGGACGCCAGGATAGATTTTATTGTCAAGTGTTTCGTGCCCACAAATTAACATTTCGTGTGCACGTTATACCTATTTCGTGCCCTTGAAATAGTATTTCGTGGGCACAAATAAGTATTTTATGGGCACGTTATACCCATTTTTGTGCCCACGAAGTAGTATTTTGTGGCCACAATTTATTTATTTTTTGGACCATGTCATCAGAGGGGCTCCGTACGAGAGAGAGGGTGAGAGAAAGAAAAAAATCCCCCACGGCTCGCGATAAGGAGTCGGCTCACGTCGCTCACGTCAAAGATCCGGCTCTAAGAGCCGTTTCATTCGCGACCGACACATCACTACAGCCCACAGAGAGCTTTTGAAGTAACAGTAATGGGTAAGCTATCCACCAATCCCCAGACTCTGCTTTCTTTACAGAGGTTGAGAAGAACCTCAAATTATTTCTTCCACTGCCTGACAAAATCCTCATTTGAGGTAAGCACCCCATCCCTATTTTAAACAGAGTGGGCAGGAAACTGCTTACTAATCCTGAGTCAACTGGGGGTTTGCCAGAATCACTTTGAGGCCAATTGAACATCTTGTTCCAAGTGAATTTCTGTTTCAGCCACTTTCCACTTGGGCTAACGTACCTGTTAAAGCTTGATAATTCTTCAGTTTGATGGCTCACTTTATATCTGGTGTTCACCATGTGGTTTGGGGCTTGGCATCAACCAACATACGAGGCAGCAGGTTTCGGCAGTGGAGGTGTGGAATATGGTTAAACATAGACTTAAGCCTCCCTTAACCATGGAAGGCCCTAATATTACTGGCTCTGGCAAGGGTTCCATGAATCCATCATCACAGATGTCTTTTGAATTGCACTTAGTATGGGTCCTCATCAAGGACCAATATATTACTGTATGTGTGGTTTTAGTTAAATTGCTTTGGTAATGAAGATGCATGTCACAGTTCTGAGTATACTCCTTTGTTCAGAGAAAATGGGTTTAGGTGGGTTTTATCCTCCCCTATGCTCCCCTAGTCAGAATTTTTCAAAGTAACAACCACATGTGGTTTATTGGAGGAACAATTTATGAAATTCACCTTAGATTGTTGGCTTTAGAAGCAGTAAAGTCATTATTGAGCAACAACTGAATTTAAACAGCCCCTGATGATGGATTCAGTCGCAAAGCTCTCTTTTCATGCTTCAGCTAAAACTCTGTTGCTGTCAGTGTGCTTTGTATGTGGGGTACAAATAGAAAAAACATGCCACAATTTTATTTGCAGAATAGTTTACGGTACTTTTTAAAAATCTAGTAAGAGGTAAATTTAAAAAATTTATATTATGCAGATTTATTGTTTTGTGAGCAATGATGACACCAATTAATGCTAAATGGTTTGAATAACCGTAAAACCAGGAATCTAGTCAAAACCGGTTACAAACTTATTACAGATTCATTTCAGTATGTGATTCTTGTTAAAAGCAGTGAGTAACAAGAGTCAATACTCTTCAATAATCAATCATCTGAGAAATTTTAACATCAGGTCTATAACACCGACCTAGCTGCTTGCATTGCAGGACAACTTCTAAATACTTTCTGTGGCTGTTTCTGACAGGTCTTCATGGTTTTTAATGACTAATCATAAATCTTCATTTTTTTCACCACATGTTTTTACAACCTGGGGCTGGTCACCGCTGATTGATAGTCACTAAAGTGCTCCCAAAAGAGAACAGCCATGTTGACGCTGGCACTACGTCTTATCCATAGACTTGTAATTGCTCACATCTTCACCCAAGTCCACAGGCAAAGAGGATAAGCCTCTCTGAGAGGTTTCTTAAGAGGAAGACTTTTAACTGCTTGCTGAAAGCTATGATTTAACATTAGAGTGAATCTAAAATCCAGCACAACTGCAAGTATAAGTATATATATATTGCCTTTTTTTCCTAATGTAACCAAAACCTAATTTGATTTAAATCTACACATGTCAAACTCTGGAAACATACTTACCAATCAGTCCAGTGCAAATAGCTCTTCATGTTTCTCAGTGAGGATTAAGAATCATTCATGGCAGGAGTCATTTAAGGGATCAGATCCAGGACTGTGAGAATATAGTTACTGGAACAGCAAACCTACAGTGACATCATCCTCTTAAAACTAATGGCTATTATTCAAAAAAATATGGCCGCTGGCCACGTATGTAGTCTCCCTCTCTCTCTCAAACACTCATACACACAACCCCACACACGCACACACACGCACGCACACCTCCCCCAGCTCCCTTGTCGACCTGCGTGAAACAGAAAACAATTGTTTCTCTGTTCTATTTTCTTTGCAGGTTGTCCACGTTTCTGCCAGGATTTCAGTGACTGTTATAGTTATATCACATGCCGCAAGCGCAGCTAGCGGGAGGCAAACAGCCTGAGGTGTAACCAGAAGATTGATGTGAATAGTCTGCCAATTTGACTGCAGTCCCAGAATTCCAGAGGAACCAGGTCTGCAGTGCTGTGTGCAGACTCATCCCTCCTGAATCCTGCATACAAGCCAAAGACATTAGAGGTTATAGCTCTGTAGCTCAGGGTCAACAAGGGAGCCAAAACACCACTTCTGCATTTAAATAACTGGAAATTTATACACTCTCACACACTGAAGTTCTAGAAAAAAGGCTAATGTTGTCTTTTAAATTGTAAAACTTCAGTCCAAACTGTGTTAAAGAGGATATATTTCTTATTTGTAGCTATAGGAAATCATTTTAATGTTACATCTAAAAATGATTTGTATTCCTGTTCTAGCTTTATGACACCGCACATAATGGCTGCGTGAAATGCCAAAACAAAATCGTCCAAAATGTTCCTTTTAAATTGCTGGCTACTGACTGTGGATCATAAAACAGAGTATATAGCTATACCTTTAAATACAAAGGATGGTTTTATAGCAGGTGGGGGGAAGTGGCAGCAGCTTTGAAGGCACAAACAGGGATTACGAACAGAGAAGGGCCTCACTTTTTAAAACCTCCAGGCTCAGGGATCCATAAAATGAAACATTTGGACATGGTGAAAGGAAAAAAAAAAAAAACATGTTACGATAGCTTATTTGCTGCCAAATATTTAAGCTATAAGTCTTAATAGCACTTTATTGTTTCCTCCTGTTAATGTGAGGATGTGGAGTTGCATCTTAAACAGACAGTGGTGCCCAAGAGTTCTCCAGATGTTTCTTTAAATCACAGAGGAGAGGAAGACTGGAGCCTCTTCTGCTATGCGGTTGTTCGAAATAACATCCATCTTGACCTCTGTCTCAGGTGAAGCATATTTTTGGGTGCGCAAACTTTAAACTATACACAACTGTATAGAAAATGTCTCAGTACAACACAGTTTTCAGTTTTTGCCCAACTTAAAATGATTTTTCTATAGTTGGAAATCACACAAAATGTTTTCCCAATGTGCAGTGGAAATTAAAAGCAAACTATTTACACAACAAGAATATAGCCCCCCACCCCACCCTCCACCCAACTGGTGAAGGCACATGGTTCTTTTTCTTGTTAAAGAGGAGTTCTTCCTTCCCACGGTTGCCAAATGCTTGATCATAAAGGATCATCTGATACCTGGGGTTCTGCTGTTGTGAAAGAACGTTATATAATTAAGCCCAAACCAAATTTGCCAAGGTATTTCACAAGATCTGATGCACACAGTGTCTAACCCTAAGCTCTCAATCCAGCTGTCAACTTGGTGACTGAAATCAAGTGTGCGGTATTAATACTGGAGGGATAAATAAATACAGTGCCTGACTGTGACGTGGAACAAATCAAAATAATACTTCATCAGCTTTGTCAATTTGAGGTTTTCAGTAAAAGGATGAATCCAACAGGATATTTTTTGCAGATCATCTCTTAATAGGACAAAGCTGCATTTTGGCCCCTAGTTTTCTGGCGCTCTTTTGAAGGCAGCTGAAGTGATGATTAGAAAGCAAAGTCAACATCTGAGATATATTTTCCACTACCAAAGCCATTGTTGAAACCAGATGGGCAAGACACTGGTCTGTTTGATACCGCCTTGTTTTTAACAAGCGTTTTTATTAACAGAATGGTTTCATGTTTTGCAGTTTATACATGTTGTACTGACACGATGAATTTCAATTCTGAAAAGCATTTATATTAAAATATTTATCAATGGGCTGCTGAGATCTACTGCTTATCTTGGGGGCAGCTTCTGTGACTCTTGCATTAGAAAGTCATAGCTGTTCAACTACAGACACTTGATTAGACAGTGCTGCCCTTTGGTTAAGAAAGCATTACAGTTCACCATCAACATGAGCTTTTAATGATGCATAACTCGGGACTGGCATTTACACTCAACATACCAACGCACCAACAGCCCATGAAACCACAATAAACCTGGATTCAAAGCCACCCAGACAAGAGTTTAACATCACTGGAGAAGTGGTGGGAGTAAAAACATGCATGCGTCAGAGATCCTCTGGCATGGAGATCTGGCAACGCGATGCTTTATCTTTCCATAAAGCATGCAAATGTTAGATTGACACGGCCCTGTTTGACATGTCAAGGCAGAAGCCAGTTGTTCTGGCAGTGTCACACATCGTGTACAAAGAGCAAAATAACATCTTACATAAAGATATGAGACTGTTGTGTATCTGAAAGAAAGTTTTAAAAACAACAAGTGTTTACATGTAGTAAAGATGTAGCTTTGAGAAAGTAATTTTTTTCCCAATATTTTAGATTTTCACTCAGACTTTGGTTATATTTATTTACACTTCACTTAGTGGTATGACTGACAGTGTTCTATTTAGTATTATATAAAAGCATTTTGCAATGTATGAAGCTGTCACTGGGGACAAAAACAAGACTGTCTACTTTGCCCCAGCAGGTTCGTTACTCATCAGTTACTGTATCATAATTGGATTACCTAAATAACTGAAACTAGAAGGCTGTAACACAGTAATTTTACACATACGTTCCATGCAAGAGGTGCTTTAAGCAAGAATTACAACATCTTTGAGTCCGTGAAATTTCATTCGATAGCAAATACGGCTCTGCTGTCTCCACTGCCAGTCTTTCATATGCTCTCTTTTTTTTTTACGATTGTAACTCACTTAACAAATTCACTATAGACGCTGTGCATGATGTCATGTGCACATTGCTTGTGAGTTGGCTGACATGTTAGATATAATACAGCTTCTGGTCATTTTGAAAAAAAAAAAACTGTATTTCCCAACTGGCTGCTGGTTGTTGCTAGGTGAAATAGTTACAAAAAAGGTGCTTCATCTTAGCCCTTTTTGTGATTGCTTTTGTCACTAGCAGATTGCCTTAGTCACCTCTAGTTTGCATGATAGACAGCAACTTTTCTGTAAGAAGAAAGAAAATCTATCTGAAAATACAAAAAGGTTACCTGTTAATTTCACTTAATAACTACTTAGCCAACTTGGCTGGGGTGGCAATGCGATTTAAATAATCTGTTTCTTGAGAGACTCAAATTTTAAACAAATTTAACCTAAATCTTTCACTGGATGATAACACTGGAGGAATGTCAGTATTCATATTTTAGTAACAACGTGAAACCAAGAATTTCAATTTTAAAGATATTTTACTGAACCAAGTTTTGGTCCAACCACCAGAAAGAAAATGAATGACAAAAAACAATCAAGAAAATAATCTCGGCAACACATTTCGTTTTTTTTTTTTTTTTATACATTTATGTAAAATTTGTATGTACATGTAATAGGCAACAATGTACTGCTGACATTCCAATTTGCAATAATAGAGTGCTGAAAATGAAACATGAGCAGAACAAACGAGAAAAACAGAATTGCCAATACTTGCTCTTTGATAAGTTTTGCAAAACTGTACGACTACAAGGCGTATTCCATGACCAAAGACTAATGAATACTGCAGACTAAACGTATACCAACATAAAAAGAAATATTTAAAAAAGGCAAAATCAAGTAATCTGCCACCCAGGCTTACAAATTACTCTGTGATTGGTGTTAATGCTTCTCTTATGGATTTCAAACAACAATGTTTAATGATGAAATGAATGAGCTTCAGAGAAATGTTCATAACTGCTGATAGTGCAGTCTTCAGTTAGACAGAATAATCATGGCAGCATATTCAGACTTCTGT
The DNA here is from genome assembly GCF_057382275.1 of Copadichromis virginalis. NCBI lineage: Eukaryota > Metazoa > Chordata > Actinopteri > Cichliformes > Cichlidae > Copadichromis > Copadichromis virginalis. The sequence goes on from NC_140629.1 coordinate 9,153,792, forward strand.
CAATAAGTTATTCTACAACAAACCTTTATTGGCTTTTAAAGTTTAAAATACACTGATTTTAAGAGTTTCTTTATGATCAGAAAGAGCCATTTTATAAAAGGCTGTTGGATGTATTTATAACAGTTAGCCAGCAGATTGTTAGCCTACATTAATACAAAGCCTTAAAGTAAAAGGGAACAGCTAGCTTGACTCTACCCCTGTTTAAAATAATACATTTTATTTGTAATACACAGAAAACTCAATGTAAAATGACAGTTTATGCTTTCTTTTATTAAAAGGTTTAGACAGAGACAAGCTAGCAGTTTCCTTCTTGCTGAGCTAACACTTTTTCTTCTTCCTTTTTCAGAAAAAAAGGGTAAGCTAACAGTTTACTGGCTTTAGCTTCAAATTTACACACACAAAAACACATTCTTGGAAAGTGGTGTTAGACATCTCCTCTAATTGCTAGCAAAAAAAAAAAAGAAGTATGTATATTTTCCCAAAATGCACAACAAATCCACAGACCTTTTGAGAAAGCATGTGAATGAAGTATCTATATACTGGAAATGATTTCAGCAAGGTAGGGCTTTTACTACAATGTCCTTTTAAGTTGAAGCGGGGAAAAAAAGAAAACCCAACCCTGTCGTCACATCTTCAACATAACACGACAGACAGTCCACAGTATCGGCTATCTGCAAATGTACAAAGACATAAAGATATATTAAGAGAACAACAGAAAGTTTGTGAATGCTTGTGCAAGTTCATATGTATGATGAGATGCAACCAGTGATGAAGGGGTAGGTCACATTATTTGAAAACATTCTCAAATACGGGACATTTGTAGGTCTTCATTTTCTTGATGGCATTTTTGAACTCTCTGCTGGACTTGTTCCACTTGTGGATGCCTGTGAGGAGGTACTGCTTATCAACCTTGCGGCCCATGATTAGATACTGGTTTCCCAAGTTGTCCAGCTGCTGGCAGGGGCAGTCAGCACCATTCTTCAAGTACAACACTAACTTCTTTGTGTCCTTCTTCTTCAGGTTTCCCGGTTTCAACATCTTCTTCTTCTTCTGCAGGATCACCTTACGGTCCGTGTTTTCTCGCTTTACCTCCTTGATCTTGGCCTTGAAAGCTGTGGGCGGAGGAACAACAGAAAGATGAGTTTACTCTAAAATGTGAATGTCATTTTGAACTCAACGTGTTGTACAGTGCTGCGTCTGACAGCTCCTGGTAGTGTAGTGCACTAGTAAAATTAATCATCATGAAGGATATTAGGCAGGTCAGTCTCCCGTGATCAGAATCAGAATCAGAATCAGAAACTTTATTGTCAATCTCATGAGAACAACGAAATTAAGAATGGTCCCCGATCATTGCATCATCCCTAGCAATATCAAAATATAAATAAAACAATAACACAATAATAGATATAGATATAATAGATCAGATATAAGGAAACATGCCACTATGGTTCCCCATCCTTTACAGATGATTCTTAATCATTTTTACCTCATATACACAACTAATTTTTCCAAATGAGAACCATTAAAATTCAAGGAATCAAACCCATAAAAAAATATATCATTGTACTCTTTACAGTACAATGATAGAATGAGTGTAATATTAAACTTTAAGAGAATGTTTTTGGTGCTTTAAACTTGCATTTTCAATTTGCAAAACATGACTTCCTGTTGTATAGAAGTATATGGGAAAATACTTTTTATTTGACATTAATAAAAAACTCTTGTTGAATCAGTTATAGTCTCAATCGCTGCCATACTTAATACAATATGAAATACATTACCACACTCTTAACATTGCCAAAGTAGCAATGTTTATTTTAGTAGTAGCACTTATAACATACTTGCTAAGTAAAAGTGGTCTATGTACATCATGGGCCCATTATTCAAATCAACTATTGAACAGTGTGGCAGTAAGTCTAATAATGGGAATAATCAGTAAGAATGAGGTTAAAAAGTCGTGTGAAGCGCACGACTGCTAAAGCACAAAAATGTGTGTTTTATTTCAGAATGCATACACAATCAAAGTACATTCATAATCTTAATACTATTGGTGGCTCAGGTCAACAGTATTGCACAATAACATGGATTAATGACGAATAGCTAGCCAAGATACCGCCTTATACAATTTGCTGTTTACTCATGTTTGATTAAAAATTGGATCACCGTTTATTAATAATACATAAGTAATTTAATTAACATAGACTGAAACTCATTTTCCCACAAACAGTGCATTGTTGCAAATCCTGTTCATGCAAAAGAACTTATCCATGATCCTCTTAATTCTGGGGTTTAGCCTAATACTAATAAATAATGCGGTATGTTTTTTCAGTGACTTCTGATGTTCAAAGACCAAATCCAATTATGGACAAAGCCACTTAATTTTTCTGCTTTTCACGACATAACAAACAAACAAACAAAGCACAAATAAATTCTCAGGAATACTGCGCTGGGCTTCCAGCTTGTCAATAGTGAACCACATAGGGTTAGGGTTAGGCTATATTTTAGCCACATGGTGAACAACCAATGTTTCAGAAACTAAATGTTCCCTTAAAATCCAGCCTCTTACCTGCGCATCACAAACACATCACTAGTGACCTGGCGGATGTTACGAGGTTAAGGTGTAAATATAGACAAAGCATATATCTTTATCACAATTAGCAATGCAATAGAATTTTTTTTCACCTTCATTTAAGTCCAAGTATGTTTTTCAGACCAAAATACCCCTGATCTTTCACTAAACTCTATTTAACCTTCTAATCTCTAAGTTTCCTCTGAAACAGAGCACGAGTTGGACTTTGGTGGTCCAAATGTCCATTACCCCCCCCCCCCACACACACACACACACATTATGACCTGTCATATAGTATATCTAGGTGCATTATGTCTGACTTAACTGACATTTGTGTCAGGATAAATCACGATCAAGCTGGGAATAAAGCCTTGTGACCTTCAGTAGCGGAACAGCCTGACCAAGCATTTCCCCACTCCAGTAAGAAGAGAACAAACTTAGGCTTCAATCTAATTTTCTCCACGATTTTAAACACCAGATCACTTGCTTTTTTAACGGAATTATAGTAGACAGAAAAACCTGTACTGGATCCTTGCTCTCCAGTTGCACTCGTATTGCTAATTGCTAATTAAAGTGTTGAAAAATAAATAAATAAAGAGCCTCCCCCTGTATTAACAGTGCACATGGTACGGATTAAGACTTATCCCCCGTCAAACAGTCTCTGTGAGGGGGCTTAGTGTTCAGAGAAGTCAAAATGCAGCGGTCATAATTAGTGTGTAATAAAAGAAAAGGTCTGGCCCACCACTGAAAGGACTTCATCTTGATAAATCCTCCAACCTCGATAATCCTTTAACGCCCTGAACTTTCTTTGCACCTCACGTTGTTTGAGGGCTTAATCTCTTCAGCAGCAGAATACAATAAGACGTTCAAATGATCAAATAACTGACAACAGTGTTTCTTTTCTCATGGTCAGTGAAACTGCCCTTGTTTGTGTTTCTTCCTACATTAGTTTTTAAAATATTTTCAATTTTTAAAGTTACCAAACAAAAAAATAAATTCATCTTATACAGTGAGCAAAAGAAAGAAAAGAAAAGAGAAGATAGCCTTTCTGTGAGAAAGCATTTCTCAAATCTGCCCACTTAATTCTTATGTCATAACCTATAACATTAGCATATTAACTGTAAAACAGCTATGAATATGTTCACACTGACGTGACCGTGTTTTCAGAAGCCCTTCCTGGATCAGAAGATCAAACAATGCTCTTAGATGCATTTGGGCCTTACAGTTTTCCTGTGACAAGATATTTATTTGAGTAAGACTTTTGGGTAAAAGTCCACTGTCAATTAGTTGGATGTTAAGAGATTAAAGTTACTGTCACTAATTATTTTCCTACTCCAGTGTCAAGGTATTAACCCACCAGTTTTACAGTGTAAAAAAACCCCAAAAGGTCAGAACTAGTACATATATGCAGCTTATAACAAGGGTTTTCATTTTTAGGAGTCAAAAATAGACGATTCTTTAAATAAAATGGGAACGTCTTCAGTGGAATCAAATATATGTGCATGCTGCACCTTTGTTACAGTACAAAAGTTAAAAGGAAGATATACTGTCAGTGATTTGGATGCTTTTACGCATGCCAGCACACTAAAATAAAATGACTTCTATTGTAAGATTTCTTTTTGTGATGTTGTCTCTGAAACCTGACTCGATTACCTCTGCTGGGTCAGATGTATTAATGGGATCCTTAAGTGCCCAACGTGTCATAAACCCAGCAGGAGGGCGAGCAGTGCTCCTCATTCACAATAATGGCAAGTGGTCCAAGCTAGACTGAACAGTCATCCAGCACAGGAATGCCCTGTTGTTTATCACATCAGCAAAGGGAGGGAGCAATTCGGAAAAGGACAAAGTGAACAGTTGGAAGCCGAGGAGATTTAATTGAAGGGCTTCTGGAGGTTTTGGGACAATGAGGTACCATAAAACCTTAAGCACGGAGAAAAATTGCAGTGGGAAGAAAAAGCTGATGTTGTGATGATGTTTGAAATCATTTACAGCTGAGTGCGGCAAATAGGACATGTGTGCATAAATACATGCCCAACAGCTATATTAATCATGAGGATTTCAGGGAAATAAGCGATATTTGTCCTCACCAGGGAAACCTGTTACTCGTTCTTCTAACTCTGATGCATTAGCTCAACAACACACAACTTACAACCATCCTTCCTCCTGTGAAAGAAAAACTCCACATCCAGGGGACACAAGTCAAAAGTTTCACCACAGAATTCTCCACTTTTATCAAACCACATGGAAAAATCAAACATGCTCAATTTAAATGCTGGGAAGCACTGCAGTGCAATGCATGATAGACACTATTTTTGGCATCTTTCATTTTGCAGCTTCAAGTAAATGAGATGGACAAAAATTCTAATTCACTGCTAGGTTGAGTTTTTTTTTTTTTTTAATGAACACATGATTGGTCCACGCAGATTAACAAAGGCTTCAGTCTCTGGTTCATCCCTCAAGCCCCTCTATGGTTTTCCATCCCTGTGTTCCACTGAGAAAAGCAAAGAAATCCATCACATCTATTTTTGCAGTCTTCTCCAAACAAAACAGGCTTGGATTTAAGATGCTGCCTTGTTAAAGTTTACTGTCCAAATATTTTTTTTGGAACTCAAGAAAGATATCGGGATGACCTTGTGGGATAAAACACATAATGATTAAAGCGTGGGATATTTCCATCTGCACATTTTCCTTTTTGCTCAAGACAAGGCATTAACTCATGTTTAGCTTCTGCTGTTTAGCTGCTGTTGGATGTATTTATAGCATTTCTCTCCAGACCAAAACTGAATTCCGTCGGTCTGCTGAAAAAAAAAATTAACAAACAAATCTTTGGCAAGCTGCAGCGCTGTGTCGTGTCAGGCTACGCATTAGTCGTTTACCCGCCACAATCGAGCCATACTGAAGCAATAGAGAAGTTTGTTGCATTCCAGACTATGTCCCTCCCTCGCAGGGTCAACACAAGCAACAAGGTCTCATCCTCAGCCTGACACTAAATCTGTCTGTGTATCCTCATATGTCAGCTGGTTAGGTGACTTATGACAAGCAAGCAAAACAACATCTGTCTTCATCCAAGATGAAACAAGCCAATAATGCAGCCCGCTCCCTTGGCAAACCGGGACGCAGACTCAAAGGGGCAAGTCTCATCACCGCAGCATAAACACTGATGCAATTTGTTAAACAAATGTAACTTTAAACTTTTTCTTGAGAACTGGAAGAATGTGTGTTTTCAATGTGCGTCCAGTCTATGTTTGCTTAGCCTGGCACCTGGAATTCGTGCTGCCACAAGCTTTGGTGAATAAAAGATGAAAGTAGAACAACTTGCATCTTGTGTGCATCATGTGTGTATTATTTCTGAACGTTCTCATGTCTGCAGTTCAATCTGTGTTTGTGTTATTAATTGAACTCAAAGCTTTCAATTTCCTTTTTTTAAGTACATATGGTTTATACTGGATTCCTCATGTAAGACCTCCAAATTTCCACAATTAAAACAAGTGCCCTCATCAGCTTAAGATCGTCCTTCCTTCCTGTTTTTTTTTTTAATGTTGTTTTCCATTCAAGTTGGACTGAGGATCCTCTAATGAAAAGAATGTGTGAAGCTGGCTGCAGCAGATTCTGAGCCATCTCTTAATATTTCCAAATAGGCTCTGACGTGTTCAAAACCCACTTCCAAATCCCCTTCAGAATATGTCTTTAGATTTGATAATGTTCCAAAAGAACATTTCTGGTACGACCTCAGAAAAATGACTGCAGAGCTGAAGAATGGCCTTTCAAAATGAACAACATCCTTCTAAAACTGATCTTCTGATCATCACCAAGCTTTTGATCTTACAACTACTCTTAAAGTAAAAAGTTGACATATTAACTGCAGAAAATAAGAAATTGTGTTGTCTTTCAGCAGGAAACATGTTTTACAAAGTTGAGAAAAGGTCAACGAAAGACTGGAAAAGTTGTGTAATGGCAAAGAACCCTCAAGGTGGAACATGAGACACTGACTTAACTGTCAATACTAGATTCAGTTGGCGTAAGAAAGAACATCCCAGAATGGATTTCTTGAAATTCAGATGGGAAGACGGAGAGTACTTCTCCCTTAAAAGATTAGATTCATGGGAAAAATAGCTCCACAATTTAAAATTTTCTCAACCTAACATTGTGAAACATTTGGAGATTTCATATCTTTGGTATGCAATATGATTGAAAGATTAAAAGTATCTAGAAGAATCCCAATAAACAAGGCCAAAAATTGGCAGTTGAGCTATTCGTCAGCCATTCAGTTGAGAATAGCCGTGAATTTTAGATCCTCGAGAAGCAATGCATTTAAAACAGCAAGTTCTCTGGCAGAAATCACCACACAGGCTCATTTCTGAAAACCTTTGTAAGGAAACACAGTCCGTCACTGTGTCCATAAATGCAAGTTGAAACTAGCTAGTAATTCTCTGCATTCTGTTTTCACTCAGATCTTATTCTGACCAAAAACAGTGATACCAATCAGGCTTCTACTCACTTCATGTTTATGGAAAAAAACATAAAAAACCCATGCACTACTAGGAATGACATTTAAGGAGCGTCCCATTTTTGTTGGAAACAGGTTTGTATTTGGGAAATCACCTAACAACCTGAACTAAAAATTTTAAATCCATAAAGCTAACACTAAAGTAAACACGAGCATTTTTTTTAACATCTGAATAAAATCCAATGCCTTGCATGTAGCAAATAATTACGTGTGTTAATTCTCATTTACCCAATAATTCTGTGTTGCAATTCTCCAACAATAACCCAGCAGGGTTTCCTGCATTGTATTAAGTTGTGGCCTGTGCACTGGAGTTTTACAACTACAGCAATTAAGCTTGCTAATGGTTCTTGTTAGCCTACCCTTCCAGTTGACCATTTGTAGATTTAAAATAACAGTTTGAGAAAAAGCTATAGATGAATAGAACGCTAAAATTCTATTAAAAAAAACAAAACAAACAAACAGACAAATGTTGGAGAGCAAGTTTTCAGAACACCTATCACTCTTGAATGCTAACCAGGATATTAGTTGTGCTTCTGAGTGGAAATTTCTTGTTGAAAGTGATACCACGTATTAAATAGAATATTTATTAGCCTATATTAGCTTAGATGTATGAACTATTTCACTCAAAGACCTTCCAGCTCAGTTAGATTTTATTACCATAGAACCAGTTCACTAGAACAGCTACCTCGGCTCTTTATATTACAAGATAACAGTTGCAGAATATTAACACAAGTCAAACACCCAATGTCAACACAATGAGAAACAAATTCTTATCTTTTTCCATGAAGAAATGGTATTAGCATTTAAGAATTGTTTTTGGAGATGGTTTATCATTAACTTTTTTTTCCATTTAGGATATGAAGAAGGTAATCTGTAACATCAGTCAGCCCAGACAACAGAACAAACATCCCAGTTTACAACTGCAAAGATCTGCCACTTAAAGACTTCAATGACCCCAATTCATTAGTCACAGAACATCATGGTCCACCAGACCAGACAGGGATAGTATATCTAACCAAGAGATAAAACGTCACATTAAATTGAACTGCCAAATATGACCAAGTACCGCCAGGACACAGTGTACTATGGGGGGAAAAATAAAAGTTGCACACTTTATAAAACTTTATGAACTTTGAAGATGGGAAATACAGTAAAGAGTTCTTTTGATTTTATGCAGTGCATCCAACTGTCTGTGTTTTGTGGGTGTTGGGACGCCGCTTACCAAACTCGCTGGCACACATGTGCTCAAGAATGGTGTCTGTTTTCATTTCGTTGTCACATGGAGGGCAGATGGGAGAGTAACCTGTGGATGAAAACACACACACACACAAAACAAAGAAACAATTGGACAAGAAATCGGTGCAAATAGAAGACAAAATGTCAAATGGAATTTATGTTGCCCGTTTGGTGACCAGGTCAGGAGTGCTCATATTCAACTTCAGTCAGTTATCCTGCAGACTTCTACGCATCTTAACATCTCTGAGGATGCACAGATCCTGTTTACTGTCAGTAGTCAGTCACCTACTCCCTTGGGTTTCGTACACTCTGATGACCTGATGTCAGTGAGGAATGCCTTAAGCTTTTATAGCCAGCTGTAACTAAGAGCCGCTCTTCTTTACTTTTTGCTACACTAAGGCAGTTTTCAAAATGCATCTGCTCAACACTCATCTATACACCTTTAAAAAAGTATTAGAAATATGGAAGGAATAAATGGTAAAGATATTCAATTCAACCTTAAAAGAATGTTCTGAGATTCCAGAGTTTAAAAAGGGTGTAGAGGTGTATAATAGCCAGCTCAAAGACAAAAATCCCAAAAGAGCCAAAAAGTGTTTTTGCCAAAAAGTAACTCAGTTGAGGCATATCTGCGAACTTTTTACTGACACAATTTTTCAATTCTTTTGAATACCACAAACGATCGTTTCATGCCAAACAGCTGAGCCGACCTTCCAAACAAACTTGGACCTGCATTGCGATCGCAGCGTCCTTGCAACATTAACCCCGACTACACTGCGGTGTCCCACTGTGGGCCTGGATCGATCAACCAAAGGGGAAGGTAACAGCACTCTACTCTCTTCCAGTTGTCCATTTACATGTGTTTAACGAATGCTTGTGAAAGCATCGCTCGGGTGTGAAGAGCTTGTGAAAACAGACAATGTTTACAGAGTCACTGGGTCCCTTTGCCTCTGAGCGCCTGGTTCATCTTTAAATCACTTATCACGGGTCCCTATGCTGCAGTATTCAAGCACTGTTAGCTGGCCTCTATTAACAATCATTAAGCTTCAGCCGACCTGTGGGAACAGGCTGGCTTTATTTAACCCCAGTGCTGACAAATGATAACAGGTGAAGTCTGGAGAGCATGGAGCTCTGTGTGGTCCCTTCGTCTTACCTTGAAAAAGGAGTCTTTTTCAGAAAAACAGGCCTCCATCCATACCACTATGTCAGTCAGCAACAACCCCCCCCCCCGACAAAACACACACTCACAAACACGTCCCTTCTCCCCCAAAGATACAGTGAGCTCTGTGTTATCGCAGGAAGATCCACAGTCCCTCCATTTATGGCCAACATGTTCAGTAAGGGGCTTTAGATTGAAATATAAGTAGAGGCCCCACCCCTTTAACTTTATGGTTCAAGTGAATGAGGCAGTTGTAGTCCCTCCACCCCCACCCCTCGGCGTACACCTCACCTCGCCTGAGCAACCGATAGAGAACCTGGCACTGCAGCCTTGCTCTCAGCTTTATCATCCAGAGAATTGTTATTTTCTGCGATTTTTATGGGCTTCTCTGGCATTTCTCAACTTGGCTTGCAGAGGTTAGTGCTGGAAGACAGTTTTGCTGGACTAATGCTATTGCCCTCTACAACCCCATTTGCTGATGCAGCGTCTTGGGGAATCTGCACCAAAGCACCCATTAGTGATAGATGATAGGGGTAAAAGAATGTCCTTGGAAGCTCTGTTTACAAACCGCCCTCCCGACGTCAACTTGGACGCCGATTTTCCAGATCTCCATCTTTTCATCAGATGCACAACATTTGCCAGAGCACAGGGCTTAAATATATTAAGGTATTCACATTTTTTTCCTCCAACCTTTTTATTCTTTGTTTTTTTGCTGCTTGACTTCCTCCCAGCATTGTCCTCCAGCTCAGCGAACACCTTGAAATAAATGACTAACATCTGTTTGAGCTTTTGCAATATTACAACATCACTCGTTGTCAATAGCAAGCAACTTCACCTGCACATTAAAGCCAGGGGATTATAGAGTGAAAGGAAAACGTAAACGTGATAGACTTTCTTTAAAAAACATGAGGGGTGGTGGGTGTTAAAACAGGATCAAATCCAGGTTTTCATGGCTGAATTTGCTCCCCCAAAAGGTCGCATTTGCTTTGTTTGTGCTCGGATTTGCATCTGCAAACACACTTTTCACCCCTGAAACAACAGTTGCATGCCCATTTAACTGCACGGGTGTCGTCTTTTACACGGTGGCAAAAGTGCTGGCTGTTTGTTTTCTAAGTGAGCAAGTTAGTCAGGGTTAGGTAGTTAATACTATATTAAGAAATTGGAACTGATTCAAAGAATGAATATTTATTCATCAAGCTACACTGCAAAATATCTCGTTTTCAACTTCTTCCTTATGAGACAACTTGAAGATTGTTTTCTTTCACTGGAATTTTAAGGGAATGCCTTTAAAATTTTTTAATATAAACCCCTCACCTGAACTCTTTATTTAAACATCCGTCCTCTTCCGCTTTTCCTTATCAGGGTTGCAGGGGTAATATATTATTTATACAGAATATATAAATATATATATAAAAAGTATAATTCTCTTAAAAGGTTTTCAACTTTATATTGAAGTTTGACTTCAAATTTCTACATTTAAATTTCACCTTGAGAAAGTTTGTTTATTTAACAAAAATAAATAAATAAATAAATAAATAAATAAATAAATAAATAAATAAATAAAAATATACATCATATAGACAACATGTTAATAAACCTTTTAAATGGCAGGTTTATGCCCAGGAAATATTCAGCTATTAATTTGCATATTTCCTTGTCAAACATTTATTCACAAATATACAGTGTGTGTGTGTCTGTGTGTGTGTGTTTGACCTTTTGAAGTTGCTGTTAGGTGAGTTACCTGTGGGTTTTGTAACCTCCGTGGCGTTGGGTGTCGTCATGGCAATGCACACTTCACCTTCGGGAAACTTGTCACAGGTGAGCATCTCCGGCCAGGGGAAGCCGAAGGCCTCCATGATGGGGGCGCAGCCGTCCCTCACGGCCTCGCACATCCAGCGGCACGGGTAGATCGGCCGCTCCAGGCACACGGGAGCAAAGAGCGAGCACAGGAAGACCTGCGTGTCCGGGTGGCAGTTCTTGTGCACCAGAGGCACCCAGCTGCTGGCCTGCTGCTTCACCTCGGCCATGGTCTCGTGCTCCAGCAGGTTGGGCAGCATCATCCGGTTGTAGCCCACGTTGTGACAGAGCCGCAGGTCGTCCGGAATGTCCACGCACTGGGGCGACTTGCCGTAGACGGGCGTATTCCAGGGCAAGTACTCGTACTCTGACGCCCTGCACCCTGACAGGAGTGCCACCGTCACCAGCAGCCGGAACATCCTGCAGAAGCACTCACAAGTAGAGCTCATGATGTGTCTTTGCAGCCACTGAATGATTGCTAACCGGAGTGCCAGGCAACACTCAGTTCATGAAGAAACGCACAGCGACAGCGACGCAGGAGAAAGGCGCTCTGCAATAAGTCCACTATCTCCTCTGGCTGTAGTCCCGCTGCTGGGCTGCGTGCGGCTCCTGCGAGAGTTTGGGGAGGTAATGCGCTGAGACTGTGCGGTGCTCGGAAACAAGAGGGGGTTGTAAAGTGCGCTCTGACCAATCGGAGCGCGTCTGCGCCTTTTGGCACTCGGCTGTCAGTCAAAGCGCTTAATGACCGCGTGTGTAAAAACTCTCCGGGAGACTCCCCAGCGTTCCCTTTGCGCTTCATTTGTCGATATAAAGTAATAATAATAATAAATATATTTGGATATGTGCGCATAAACTGGGAATACTTTCAGACTGACTGGGGTGTAGGAATAAGCTCGATTAGAAGTTGCACAGCTTTAAAGTGTGACACTGGGTTTGTTTTATGCCTGTAACAAGAACGTGGTGCAGGGAACAACACGAGCCCCTCGCATCCCCGAATGTGAGGAAATCCTGATTTCATTCATATTAAATAAAGCAGCTCTATAAGCTTGTTGCCATCAGCTGTTACTGTACGGAGGCCTGAAACAGCCTAAACGCAGAAACAACTCCAAATGCATTTCCTTTCTTTTATTTTCATCTATTGTTATTTTCCTTTCATTTTTACACCTGTACATATTTACGTATTCATTGTTGTATTCTTTTTAACTCATTTATTCTTTTGGCAATTTATGTTCTTCCATATAATGGAGCACAAACCCAGATCATCTCCTAAAGCATATCCACTGTAATGCCTGCCTGATGCACACATTATTTGGTTCAGAAAATATGATAGACAAATAAAAAAAAATCGACTTTTATAACTTTATTGAAGAAACATGACAGTTTTGGGTGTCATCTTTGACTCAGCAAAAACTCAGCAAAAAACTCAGTAAAAAATAACATTATTATTATTATTACTTTATATCACTTTATTCTTACTTTATATCACTTTATTTCCTTGAAGGTTGAAGTTTCTTTGAGGATTTTGAATTTAAGAGTCTGAGCCAAGACTTAGTGAGTAATAATAATGATAATAATAACACTTATTTAGAGGTTTTCTTTTAATTCCACTGCTTCTAAAATGTCCTGCAGGGAACACGCCGAGACACAGAGGATAAGAAGCCTCCCAAGTAAAGACAGGAAATAGTGTTTTCATTCATAATAATTATCTCTGCAGGAGAAAGGTTCTGAAGGAAAATACCCGATAAGCTGCCTCTGGGAGTTCTTGGGTACATTAACTTATCAAATGGGGAGCTGATGATTTAATACTGCTCTGTTTGTGCTTGTTGTACTTGCAACCTGCTGGGGAACACTTTCCTTATCCAGCTCAGTTTAACACTTGAGGCTAAAGTCAATTTGCTGAGCCCCAAGTGTCCATCTCCTCCCTCCTCCCAGCCTGCCCATATCCAATGATAAGGGCAAAGGTGTGAAATCCCTCTATTTAAATGGAGGTCAATTTACATTCCATTGTGATGTTAACAGCCCTTGTAGAGCAAGAGGAAAAAGAAAACAGAGGATTTAATTTGATTTTAAGTGTGCACATAGCAAACAGAGGCCTTTGAGAGGAACGGCCTAGTTGAACTTATAGAATAAATGTGTTTTACAGCTGTCTCTGCTGCAAGAGACGCCGCTCACCTAGACATTTTCCTCTCATTGAACTGAGGCCAAGAGAAAATGTTCTGCAACAGCACGCAGAATGTTTAGTACATCATGTGCAGGATGGATGGACAGTGACAGATGGTACCACTTTAAAGAAAAAACACGATTTACTGGGTGCAAAAGCTGAAATGAAAAATAAAGATGTTGAAAGAAAACTGTAAATCATCTCAGAGTTATAATCAAATCAGAAATAATCCAACTTCAGATTGCTCATGAGTTAAATTATCCATTAACTCAGACCTCTGTGCTGCAATCTGCATGCCAGAGTGGTGATGTGTGCTCAAAAGAAGGCCAAGTGATTCTCTGAAGCACTTTAAAGATGACACCTCAGTTAACATTTTAAATTAATGGTGAAGGTTTAACAAGCAGGGCTGTGTTTGAGGCGATGCTGTACAGACTGCTTTATGGGCTGATGGCATCCAACAACAGTTTGTGCATAGGTGGTTGCTAAAGCAAATTCCAAATTTTGGAGACAGGAGGCTTGTTTTCTTTTTCTTCTCCAGACGAGACCTGGCTTTGCTCAAATGCATGGGGAAGCCTCCCATCCAGCGTGACGGGCCTGCTAAAAACTACCGTCAGCACAGCAGCAAGCCAACAAAACTGAGCGAGACAAAAGAAAGGCTGCAAGAGGAGAGGTCTACAGTGACTTTCCATTTGAGAACAGAGCAGAGAAATGGATACTAAAAAAAAAAGGTCCTACAAACAAGAGCATTTTGGCCCATTAGGCTCTGGTGCTTTAACAGCGTGTGACTTACACAAGAAAGACTAAATATTTGGACTTATAGGCCTGCAGGAGAACAGAGTTTCTTAAAGACCACCAATCCATCTATATTCACCAGGGTTTAAAGCCACAGTCTGCATCTGGGGGTGAATGTGCATGTATTGCCTTGAAAGGGCATTTTTGGCCCTGGCAGAATGAACATATATGTTCATTTAGAGTCATCTGTCACCAGCGAGCCCTGGCTAAACACTGGATCTGCTCCAGAACACGACGTCAGCCGTGCGCTGATGAGGTGCATGACGGACGCTGAAAAAAAAAAAGCTTCATTATAACACTGTCAAGGTTTGGAGAAACAAGCACACCTGCTTTTTGTCAGGTAACACTGGGAGAGAGTGGAGAGCTTCTTGATTTGGCATCATTTTATTTAGCAACGGCCTGCAAGGTTTCATTTAGCTTTGCCCAAAGTCTCATGAGAAGTCCTTTATGATGGATGAGGTGTGCTTGACTTTTCCATGAGCAGAGCTTTAGAAAGATTGTCTTGGAAAAATCATAATTGCTGCACCAATCGGTGATTGGAGAATGATTGTGTGTGTGTGTGTGTGTGTGTGTGTGTGTGTGTGTGTGTGTGTGTGTGTGTGTGTGTGTGTGTGTGTGTGTAGACTTCCAAGAACTGAAAGTGGCGTATCTTATTTATGACCTTTTCTTTACAGTGTTTCTGACGAAGATGGATAGCGCTCTTTGCATTTTTGGAGCTGTATTATATCAGAAACATTGGAAGGAGGAGACATGGCACTGCATGAATTCTGGATAGAAATCATTGGGAGAAATTCCACAATGCTAAAGACAGTGGTTGTCCTGCCCCCAAAGAGCTGATCGACAGCCAAATCTGGAAATATACGAACCACGTGTTGCTCTAAAATATGCAAAACAGCAGAGTTTCGTGCCAGTTTCAGCTGTATCCTGTATCTGCTGGTCTGCTAGGATACTGCAAGCAAAGACAATAAAACAATAACATGAATTAACATGGACATGGGACTGAATTGACTAAGCTGCTAATGAAGTCATAATGTTGTGTAACTTTGTGCATTTGCAGTGGAAGTATAACCTGCATGGGGGGAAAAGTTTTCTAAACCATATTTTGGGGCAAAGTCAGAGTTTATGAAGTGGTTTCTATCAGATTTGACTGGTGATTCTGTGCAATCAGTCTGTGCATGATCCCAATAATCACTGAAACTGACGTTCTGGCTTTTAATGTTGGATGGATCATAATTACTGCCTGGGTCCAACACACAATTAGATGACCTGCTCTTCCTCCAGAGACCTAGAGACCTAGACCTAGAGACCTGCTGTCAAGAGACCTAGAATAATAATTTTACAATTTTTATTTTAAAAAGATCAAACCTATGTCAGGAACAGAATCTGACTTTTAACTGGCTTTGCTTTAAGAAAGAGAAAATACCATACCATATAATCTGTGCAAATCAGAAAAAAAAAACATCTTACAGTTTATCCAGCCAACCATTTCAAATTATATTTGCCTGCTGAATAGCCTTTATCAGTTGTAATGACCTCCTTAGACATCACCTCCACATTTACTCCTCCCCTTAGTAGGCTGCTAAATGAAAAATGATAAGCTTTTCATTTAAAGACAACAATGGGACACCATGAAGGAGGAAGGAGCAGTGGGAGCATACACATAGACCGTAACAGATGGCTCTAACCACCGTAAAATCACCTATTCCTATTTTTCAATTATTACCACACGTAAATCTTATGCTTTGTTTACTCAGAAATTTGCAGTCTAGGCCCAGAAAAGTTCTGGTCACATTAGTATCATGTCATAACAGTAAAGTTGACTGACTATGTTTCTAGTGTCAGTTAAATTATTCCCACAGTTTAAATGAGCTTCCACTGAAAGCCTGGGTTGCTGAAGAGAAGCAGGGATAGCTGTGATTTTCGTCTGTATGGCAGGGATAGAAGAAGGTGTGATCACATGTCGGTGCCATAATCTACACCATTCTGGATACACATTCAGTAAACAGAGATGATTTATTCTGATAGCACAGTAGCTATCTGGCATTTAGGCTAAGGCAAATTCAAAGACATTCAGAGGATACCTGGAGGGTAAAGGACTTGGACCCAGTACCCTGTTGTCACATAAAAACTATGAATTGCTATGTCCATTTTTTTGGTTTTGTTTGTTTTTTTGTTGTTCTTTGGTGGAGGGAGGGAGGTTTGGAGCCTGACATGACCATATCTGAGAGGATTTGATGAGGGATAACAATTATCAGCTAACATGTGCTATTTAGTAAAACTAACATTAGCAATGTTAGGAAGACCGAGAACACTTTGTGAATTCTTAGTTAAAATCCATGGGAGAATTTGAGGCTGTGCCCTCCTGCCATTAGGTGAACTGTAAAATAAATGAGCTAGTCCTGCTGTTTTACTGATATAGATTGTTATAGTTTCAATTACATGATGCGGTAGCTTTTTCTTGTAGTAACATTTTAGATAAGTGTACTTTACATATACTTCCTTCTCTTGGCTAATATTATCTGTATCATGAGTTAGCTTGGCAGTTTTCCAGCTAATAAATTATATTTTTTTCCCTCCTATATAGATGGCACTACTCCCTCACTACTGAGTTACCAAAAGACCTATTTCTACAAGGATGTTGGTAACATACCAATGTTAATTATAATTTTACACACCAAAGCTGGAGAGTACAAAGTGTTGGAACAATTAAACACATAGTAAGCGGTGCTGTTTGCCAGGTAATTGCATTGCAAAGACAGACAACACAAGAAACAGTCAAGAGGTCCAGTAAATGATAGCAACACCGAATAATGCAAACTTGAAGCCTTAATAAAAAATGTAAAGACATTTTAGTGTTGTGCTGATTTTATGAAAGAAAGAGCAAAATCATTTTTGTACCAGACTGTAAACATGCTTATTTCTGCTGTTAATTTTAACACTGAAGTCTAATTATTGACCTGCTTTTGGAGCCAGCCTCAAGTGGCTACTTGTGAAACTGCAGCTTTTGGGACTACCTGTGCTTCACTCGTCAGCCCCTGATTTTTCTGTTTAGACTTTTGTTACATAACTCTAGACTGTGATGCTTAACTTTGATGCTCGAGACCTGGCTCTTGGATTTAAGCTTTACTTGGATTTGCTTTTTACTAACTGCTATAATGTTTGAACTTTGATGTTATTATTCAGACAAACGTAAGAAGCCTCCCACATAGTCTGAATTACTTTCTTCTTATCATGGATTAAATTAGAAGATAAACTACTATCTGGACTACCAGCAGGGCGCCCATGGGCCCTATCTATGGGAGTGATAGACTGAAGTGATAACATGATAACAGCAATTCAGTGAAACTAAAACAGTCAAAAGCAGGTCATTCATCATCCAGGTTGTTCTTATCTTTAGAGGAAAACGTAGTTGATAAATGTTAAGTCAACAGTCTATTAATTTGTATGTTAATCCATATGAGATGTCTGTTGGAATGCCCCTTGTATTGCTGTACAGCTACCACTTGTGATTTCGAAAATCAAAGCAAACAACACTCTGTGAGGGAGTTTCGCAACACATTGTACAGCTGCCTGTGATGACTTGCCTGGATGTACTGCTCTCGCCATGACTAATCCAGGCAATTTGTGACATTTAGATGCAGGAGAGAATAGAGGCGAGAAGGAAAGGGGGGAAAAAAACAAAAAACGTGGCAGTTACTTCGGCTTAATGATGCTTCTGTGTGTTTCAAAACATGCCAAAATACCTCCTACATAAGTCATACCCTGCACTTTGGTGCCAGCATTATTGCTCAGCAGGAGTGGGAAGTGAATGCTTTTCTGGCCCACAGATATACCCACTCCAAGGTAGATCATTGTAGGTTTGCACTGGTGTGCTTTTGTTTGTTAAAAATTAGCAGTAAAACACATCTAGGCTCAGGCCGCTGTGGTCATCCCATGATGTATAGAGTTCTTCCTCTCTAGCACCGCCAAGTACTTGTCTACATGAAATCATCTAATTGTTGGGGTTCTCCAGCTCGTTCTCATCCCCAGGGCATCAACTGGTGCAGTTTTGTTAAAACCACTGGTGTGGCTCATTTGGCGTCTGTGCCCTGACATAACAGGTTATGGCATTGATGAGATTGATCTTTCACTCCCAAAAAGACAGTTTGTGAGTGGGAAAGCTTACTGCTGAGGAGTGAAAATCATTTCCTAATCTTGACCAGGTAGTTTTTAGTGTCTAAGCTTTACTAACTGAGCCTCCTGGCAGATACTCATCAAAATATCCTTCCACTTCTCCAGTTTTAAAATCCAGAATTTGCAGCTATCTAAAATGAGATTGCAGGATCACTGTACATGCTTAGACATCTATAATATTATGCAATCTTTACCTTATGATAGTTCAAGTTACCTCTACAAAGTTCCATCAAATCTCTAGCTGCTCGTTTAAAATGAGGGTTAGGTTCATATGTGCCTGTGTGGACATGATGGAACTATAAGGCCACAATATATGTAAGAGAATTAATTTGAAAGCAAATAGCTTCTGTTCTTTGGAACCTTCTGGCTAAAATGCAGCTTAACTCTAACATCACAAACCAACCCGGTGGATGTTAAACGGTTAATCTGCCTCCTCACCCCTACCTCCATCCACCAGATGAGGGCTCATGCTAATATGTGGTGTTTTTCTTCGCTCTCAACACACATTTACCCACATCTGTAAGCCAAAAAATGACAGATTGATATAAGCAGAAAAAAGATTCTACCGAATAGACACGTCCTTGCATTTTTCTTATCCATTTCCCACAATATACACATGCACCATCTGCATTTCTGTTAAACTGCACGACTCAGAAAGCAGACGAGGCCAGCCCACTTTAAAGCTGTGCATCCCTCCTTCATGTTCTGAGCCAGCCTTGTTTTTCTGATGCTGACCATGTCTGCAGCACTTATGTCACTATAGCAATGAAAGTTTCATCAGTGTTAAATCTGTGCTCCCCAACCTTCTAGCCAAAAGGTCCAGGAGAAAACTATCAGAAATAATCATGCTGTAAGACACTGAGTATTAAAAGCTGTGCGAGTGAAGTGCTGCAGCTGTGCATGTGGTCAGAAGATGAGGACTTCAGCTAAAAGTCATCCATCTGTGTACAATTACATAGACTTGTTTGCAGCCCCGGCAGCGTTCCATTCATCATCATAATTTATGGTATTAATTTCCAATTGGGTAATTATCCTCAGCTCACTCGGCCTTGGGTTCAATCAGCCAAACATTTCAAAGGTCTAAAGCTGCACTTGGCAACTTTTGCACTTTGGTGACTCCAGATAAGCATAGACAGTAATGAAAGACTGATCTTCGGTATCCAGGAACGTGGCATCAGTTGTCTATCCTAATGGCATATCTATCCTAATTTTGGAAAGCAGGATGACTTACGTCTCTCACCAAGCTGTGAGCTACGTGTTTTTGTTTGACTTTAGCTGTATGCACTACTGTTCAGTACTTGAATACAAGCCTTTAATGCTCTGAGGCCTAAGTTGCCATCAGGGAGTCCATTTGGGTTTTCTTCACAATATAGGGTAAGGCTGACCACGTGTGATGACTTAGACCTCAGAGGGTCAATCCATTAGTGAAAGCTGGACATGGTACTGATCAAGTGCAAGAGTCAAAAGGATTTTGCTTCAACTTGATTGTTCCTGCTGTTTTATAACAGTGGTCTATGGAAAAATGCTTTTTGGGTTGCAGTAGTTTTTCTTCTACTTGCGACACAATGGAAAAATGGCTGTGAGGCAGAATTGGTGGTGCTTGATACATCCATGGGCAAAGTGGTATTCAAACTGCTGCTGGCCACCTGTTGTTCAGACAAGCTGTCTCCAGTGCTTCATGTATCCTGCACCAAGCAGAGGTCTCTGAAGAACATAAAAGAGCATTCCTCAATCAAATGTTGGCCATTCCTCAACCACTGGATGTGTTTGGATTAGGCATGGGGTAAGCAATGGTTGAAGAACTGCACTCTTCAGAGACTCTTTAAGCTTGATTTAAAGTACAGGGTCCTTATACTCCATGCTGGTGACGTCAAACAACTGGCTCTGGGGCCAGTAGTGTTACTTCAAAGTGTCATATTTAGTTCACTTGGCTTTGCAAAGTGTAAAGATTACAGGAACTTCATTATCATTACTTAAAAGAATTAAATTGCCATTTATTTTGTGGTGATGTCAAAATTACTACAAAGAAGTGAAAATGTATGGATGTATTTGTAGAACTAGAAAATTTGTATTTACACAAATTAGTATTTAGTGTAGTGAGTTGTCAAGTTGTGAAAACCTACATGTGGAGCTTTTGTGCCTGTGAGCTGCAAATGATAACTGTAATGTAAGGAAAAGCTTGGTTATATTTGTGACATTGAACTTTTTTAACGTTTTATTTTTTATCATAAAATCCTTCATTAAACAAGGAGATTAACTTCTCAAGAAATAATACTTCCTGCTGTCTGGTAATTTTTTAAACAGATGAACTAAGGAGTGTCTTTGGCTCTTGGCTCTGGCCCTGGTGAATATCTTCAGAATGTACTTTACATTCCTATTTTTTAAGCAAAGTCGTTTTATTGGTCTGGCTTGCTTCTGATTAAATTGGGCTGTATGTGGTCCAGGAAATAAAACAAGTTTATCCCTGACATGCACGTTTCCAGAAACAAAACTATATATCCTGACGAGGCAGACCTCAACAACTGTGTTTGGGTTTAGATAGAGAGGTGCAGATATGTCATGTTTCCTGGTTTTCATAGCTCTGACCATCCCTATTTCAGTCAGTTTTCTATGTCTTTATTCTTATCTGCACAAAAATAACTTGTTCTATGTTTGCCTCTGGTCCAACATAATTTACTCAGTTTATGCTTATGATGAAGACATGCCAACCCACGATAATTATTACAAAGAATGCAGTTGTTTACTACTGCACAGGCTCCAAAGGGCTTCTGGAGTGACTACGCACCAAGCTTCATCAGAGTTTTCAAGCATCTTTATCCCCTACAAAATGTGATCGCCTAATAAGAAGAAAAAGAATTCTAATAGGTATAAGAAAGCTCAATGCTGAATCACTTATTAGAGAGTGTGCCTTGCAGAAACAAATGATACAACATGTGGACTACATCAGAGAGGTTTAGATTTCTTACTCTGACCACAGCAGAAATAAGAATTTAAAACAGCCCTGGGTTAAAGTCCTTTGTCGTCATTTATTTGTTATAAATGCTTTATTATCAGATTATAAACATCAACATCAATAGTGCTGCCATATTTACTTTTTTCTGAAATTAATAGAACATACATTTCAACACAGTTCAATGCTGAAAATACTCAAAACATTCAGAGGTACACCTGTTCAACTGCTATATCTGTACCCAGTGAGCCAATCACATGCCAATAACTTAATTCATTTAGGCATGTAGTACATTAAAGTCTGATAAAGTTCTAAACAAGTATCAGAATGGGGAAGAAAGGGCATTTAAGTGATTTTGAATGTGGCATGATTGTAAATGTTGGACTGGCTAAAGTGTTTCTACTTTGATTTTCACATATCACCATTAGAGTTTACAGAGAATGGTCTGAAAAACATAAAATATCCAGAGTGACAGGTCTCTCAGTGAAAATGTTTTGTTGATGCCAGAGGTCAGAGGAGAATAGACAGACTGTTTTGAGCTAAAAGGAAGACAACAGTAACTAAAGTAAACATGCAGAAGCAGAAGACCACACCAGGTGCTATATTATCAGCTAAGAATGGGAAGCTGTTCAACAGAAGATAATATAAACAGCAATTTTGTATAAACTGTCCTTTGTATCAGTGGTTCAGGCTGCTGGTTGTTTAATTGTGTGGGAGATATTTTCTTGACACACTTTGGCCCTCTTAGTACCAATTCAGCATTGTTTAAAATCCACAGCATGCCTGAACATTGTTGCTTACCATGAACATGACAATTAGTTCACTGGCTTCCACGGTAACTTTTGGGATGTGGTGGAGATTCACATCATGGATGTGTAACTGACAAATCTGTTGCAACTGTGTGATGCTCTCATGGCAACATGGACCAAAATCTCTGAGGAGTTTTTCAGCACCTTGTACTATCAATGTGCAACTAGTGAAGTGACCATGAGTATTTTCATATCTTGAGGTATAATTTGGATTTAGTACATCTGTGACCTTAATCTGTTTTTGGCATCATTTGCTCTTGTAATATTGTACTGACCGAGTTAATCACAGATAACAGAAAATGTGTCAGCAGCATAAGAACCTAAGGTCTCTAGGAGTAAGGTTTCAGAAGCTATGAGATGCTACCCCATAAAACAAATGTTTCTCATACACTTTGATTTCACGGTACTTCTGTTATAAGATACTGTTTGGGTATAGGTGAATATTCCATTTAAAGTGGTAGAAGTAAACCTAACCCCTAGGTCATGCGCACTTGGTAAGAAGCTCATCTTTATTCTGTCTCTGTGTGAATTTGCAAAGATTAAAAACCATTGCAACTGTAAAAAAATTCAGGCCTCACCTACTTTCATAGCTCTGCACACCTGCTGCACAAGTAGGCATGTTTGTTAGGCTTTCAGACCAAATCAACACCTTGTTTGAAACATACTGACCCCATTACAGTCTGTTATTTAAATGTGATGGAATGTTCCTGCGCTCGCTCAGTGCGGTGACATAATTCTTGGTGGAGCTGATGGAATGGGTTTGTTTTTACACATTAAATAAAGCTTTCACGCTCCGTTTTTCCATTTTATCCCGTAACAACCACTGGCCACTTTGTCTTCACATCTAAACATTGTGACTTGAAGAGAAGTATTTACAGCTGAGATGCATTGCAATCTGGCCCATTCAGCAACTTTCCATCTTTGCAGTACTCCCCTCAAGGTAGGTGAAAATCTTGAGTGAAAGCAGTTGAGGACCTCTTGGGTGCACTGGGCACGCCGTGGATGCAGAGATGGGCCCTGTGGCACCGGCCTCTTGCGTCCAGACGGCCCTCCAGGCTCTCCTGTGATACATGCTGCTTGTTTGACACGAAGCAGGGCACACAGGGCGTTCTGGCTAACATTACCATGCATAAACATTACAATTAATGAGCCTTTGTGACAGCAGAAACTAAATGTCCTTCTCACCACCTACACGCTAACAAATGTCTGCCCATTTTTCATGCAATCGATTATGCTCTGTCCCTCACCTTGAGAGTAAGGCTATAACTGCAATGATAAACAAACCCAGCAGCACTGGCCCCCTCTTCTCTTGCACAGTTCTCAGCCTCCAACACACTCCTACCTAAACAGAGACTGTGTGGGGCCTTTTCTTCTTGTAGCTCTCGCGGAATAAATGCAAACTGCCCATAGGATCACCACTGAGAATAGACAACAGCTTTTCAAATGCAAAACAAAGCCCTGGATCATTACTACCGGTGCTCCATCTCACATGCTGGCAAGCAAACAATTTATACTAAACACTTGCATGTTAGTGAAGCCACAAATTGCTCTAATGAGAAACATATTAAGGTTTACATCAAATAAACTAAAGTTATCCATCCAGCCTTAAAGCGCAGGATTCTGCAGAGGCAAGAATAGCCTCAGTCTGGAATCAGGCACGTCCAGAGAAAGCGCCTGTATTCCTGCAGGTTTAACGCATTTTAACAGGAGCTGTTACTCAAACCTGGTGTGATGCAGGCCAAATGCATTATTCTTGTCTTACAACAACCAAGCGGGAACCTCTCCAGCTGTTTTCCTTTTTCCCCCTTCCCTCCTAAAATTGACCTTGGTGTGGGTTCAACAAGAACTCACTGCAGTTAATCAGGAAAACCTTTCCCAAGTTCATTTGGAAAGGATGGACACTCCTCCCTAGGGATGGGTACCGGTATCCGGTGCCATCATGGCACCAGATACCGGTACATAAACGGTAGTAACCAGACCGAAAGGCAGCGCACATTTCGGTACTTTATTTCGGTGCTTTTTTTTCCTGAGCTGTGATACGCTTTAGATTCTAGCCAATCATTTTACGTTTCCGAGGATAGTAGGTTCTTTTAGAGCAGAGCTACAGATTAAAAATGACCAAGGCGGTCATAAGTCTGGCTGTACTTCACAGCAAAAGACGCAAATTCAGCAGCCTGCAACAAGCGCTTTAAGCTGATACTGTGATACTGTGCAAAGGAGGTAACACCTCAAATCCGATGAAACACCTGGCAACACATAGCGTTTTTTTAAAAGCCGAGAAATGCGCCGCATTTGATAGCTTGCTGTGAGACCTCACACCGAGCACATCTACTGCGGGTGGGTTGCCTGTTATCGGACCCGGAGTAAGCAACATCCCCCAAAAACATGAAGAAGAGAGTCCTGGCCCCTAGCCCTGCCAGTGTAGCAGAAATGATGACGGATGATGATGCAGCAGCAGCCGTGTTGTTCGTGTGTAATTTACGTTGAGTAGGCTAACCACGTTATTGAATTAATGCATGTAAGGTGAACTAGCAAACATCATCATAGCTACATGCGGCTGTCTTCTTGTTTGATGGCAGATACTCCCTTCACCCTGGCCAAAAAGGCTAAAATGACCAAAGAAAAAGTGGAAAACAGTTAAACATGAGAGGTTTTTGGACAAAGTTTGTGTTTTTTCCATTGTTTAAGCACTACTTCCAGCCAAGAGTGATGCCATAAATCCCCTATAGCTGCAGAAAAGGCTAACATTGTTATCTTACTAATTACACAAGTTACATGAGCTTACTTTAAAAATCTGGTATTGTAATCTTCGTTATAAATGATCAGTTAATACGAGTCATGCTTTGGGGGGTTTATTAATCATGCAGTAGTGGCACATAATATGATATAGGTGATGATTAAAAAACTACAGAGGCACCTAAAGATGCTCCTGACCATGAATGAGGAGTTTTACCACCTTTCATTATGGCTTAAAAAAAATAAAAGTATGTATTTTGAAAAAGAAAATGTGAGGAGACTGCTTTAAAGCTGGCATGCTCCTGACATACTTCGCTGACGTACTTCAAGTCTTTCTTTTAATCTAAGTACCAGAGGCAGATGCTGGAGCAATTCCCATCACTCCAGTTCTCAGCCCCTTCAGCACCATGGGAAAGCCAGCCAAGTGAGTGTGGGTCAGGTCAACCATGTCTCCTCGCCTGACTGTCAAAATAACAGTACCTTCCTCTCCAGCTTCCAGCACTGTCTATCAGAGCCAGGCTGCTGTGACAGAGGGGCACAGAGGGGTGGAAAAGCAATTAAATGAAACATGGCTGAGTGGCTGCAGGACAAATGCCTCATCAGCAATTTTTTAGCTCTGCTGTAGAAAAGGTGGCTTTTTACATTTTTTTTAAATTGATTTATTAATTTTTTTAGGATTTTCTCAAGAAGGGGTATTGAAATAAAGAGCATTGAGAGTAAAAAAGAACCAATGCAGGAGCTAGGAAGAGAGACACAGGCCCAATTCAGACCCTCTTTCTTCCCCAGCGCTGGCCTAAAACTTGGGGTCAGACACTTACTCCGACCCCTGACCCCCAGGTTCACGTCTCCTTGTAATTATATTTGCGCATCAGCCCCTTGCCCATCCCCACCCAAAGACAATGTAACAATTTGTCTTTTCAATTGTCTGTCAGTCACTCTCTTACAGGCCCTTTCAGTGGGCGTATATGGTTTCTTTTTCCATTTGTATTTATTTATTTATCTCGTTCTGAGAAGTGGGGGGTTGTCTGGCCCCCAGAAACAGGGAGTCTTTGTTTGGGCTGGTTTCACATGGATATAACCCCACCTACCTCCACCCCCAATCCTCCTGTGCTCCTATGGTTTCTATCCAAGCTCAGAGCCTACAGATTCTGTTCGGGGGCTGGAGGTTAGGTGCCCTGAGGGTCATTGTACATGACATTTCCATTTCCATTAACCAGTCAATGAAACATTTCTCCTACTCCTGGAACACTAAGGTGCTTTTCAACTGCTACTGAGAAGTTAAAAAGAATGTCTGGCTGCTGTTAGGCTCAGGCTCTATTTTCTCTCAAATGTTACCTTTATGGTCAACTTGCAGCCTGTGCTGCAAATGCAAGAAATGTTCTTACTTTATTTAAATTAGTCAGTTTAAACTGCATTATGCTAATTTATGCCTGGATGTGATCAAAAAACGTTTATAAGTGCTTATTTTTATAGTTTAAACCCTAAATATGCATTTGGGAGACATCTTAGAGCTTTAAGAAGAACAAAACAAAAAAAAAGAGAACACTTAGCGAAACACTACTTATCTGCACAAGAGAGCTACACGCGGTAAACTGTTATGATGTGGGAATGCTGGACTGCATCTGCTGGAAATGCAAAAAGGAAACATGAATAATGCTCTTAGACTGACTACTTTCAAACTTCCCGCCTCTGACTGCACAGGTATTTCACCATCCCAAGCCACCTTCTCCTCTATGTTTGTTTTGTGTTCTCTCTACAATACTAAAAAAAATATACAATAATGTATAATGTAATTTTATATAGAAATTTAGTTGAATTTATGTTAATATTTATTTAATATATTATAACTTGTTGATCATTAAATGAATACATGAAAAAAATGATATATATACAAAAAAAGACATAAAAAAAGTTGCAGAGGAAATTTAAATTTCTGTATACAATTATTAGCTCAGGTCTAAAAAGAAATCCATGAACAACTGAGGCCACGTGACTTCATGAGGGTATACTGTACTTCTGCACAATAAAGCTCAAACACTCATAGGACAGTTAATGCTTAATTTCAAATTCTACACTACAGAGTAGTGCTGTGATCATTATTTCAGTTGTATTTATTTGGTATTTTATTGCATTTGCATAATATTAAATAAAATCTCTTTTACATACTATCATGTTATTATGATTTATCCTCAATCACCTCTCTAAACAAGTGAAAGTAATGTGTCCCCCTTTAGTGTTTTTTAGTGTTTTTAAGGCACTGACTTACATACAGAGAATGACTTACATCTAAAAAAATTTTAAAGTGAATTCAACATAAGAAACATACATTACATACACAACAGTGCAGTACAGAATACAAGTGTTACAGCCTTGCTGTTGCTGACATGCATAGCCACCATCTTGGATTGTAAATTTCTTTCCAAGTTGGAAGCCTTATTTGAGGGGGAAGTCCAGTTGAGAATTCCAGCTGTGAACTGGGAATGCAGCATTAGCTTTAGAGAGTGCAGAGACTGTGTGCACAACAAAGAAAGGCTTGATCTGCTGACACAACCAAGTGTGCTGCAATAACATGCAGGCGATGATGAGGACAAGTGTGAAGACGAGGAGTGAGCAGGGGACAGGTGCTTTGTCAGGTCAACACGTGATGAAACCAAGCTAAATGAACTGAAGAGTTTTTTGCCATTTTTTATGTCTTGCAGGTATCAAATAAAGAAATTAATATAATTTTTAAAAAAGTATCCTAAGCTCATTAAGGTCATACTTTCTCAAATCATTGTGCCCTTATGCTTGACCACATTAAAGAAAATCCTCCTCCTATGTTTCCTCCTGTGTTTGATGATTTCAATCAAATATTTCTTTTCATTTTTTTTATGTATATCTTTATTCTATTTCTCTCTTTTAACCTTTTTTTCTTGTGATGAACCCATTCATCGGTTGTCCATGTGAAGTTTCCAGATGGTACTAATTAGAACAGAGAAAATAATTTGGTTAAATATGTACATATTTTGCATTTACACAACCTCCTCTACCATTTCCTGACCTGCTACCATGGAGGCGTTTTATCACTCAGGTTAATTTTAAACTATTATAAGAGGCAAAAGCAAATATGATAAACGTGATATTTGCTCAATCCAGCATTACAGTTGCATGAAAAAAAAGCTTTTTCTTCATTCTTGAAGTATTCAAAGTATAAGTAGAAAGTATTTTATGTTTAATTTAGCATTACTGTGAAACACACCCATATACTGTACCATTCAGAAATTTTCTCTAGTCATCTTTTACAAGGACAAGTTTTTTATTACTGTGGCCTCAAATATGGGACTATACAGGTATACAGTTTTTTGCATATTCATGATATTTATGGGATATTCAGCTAGTTGTTTATGCGGCCCCTTGATTAACATCAAAATTAAGGCAAAGTTGCCAATTGGCTAGAATAACTACCAAGTCAGTTACAGGCAGCCATCTTGGCTCATTTTAACTCACTATAACATTCTGTTAACTTGTCTTGTCTTGTAAATTACTGGTTCTTGTTACCATGACCACTGCATCACCAAAAGTAACTGTTCTATATGTCAGGCACATCCACCATCAGGTGTGGAAGGAAGACATGACCCTTCTTGAGCGCAGAGTTCAACTCAAAAGAGATCATCACGCTTTCAGAATTGACACCAGGAGCAATACTTGCATTACTCTCTTAGTGTACGTATACATGGCATGTAAGCACAAATCAAAAACAAGCCCTTAATCCCCTCATTCTTAGTACATTTAATCTCTCAATTGTTTCTCATTTTTACTGCACCCTGTTTTTAATTTTGTCATAAAATTTTAGCGCTTTTTATTTCCATCTTGGAGCAGTTAACACTTTGGAAATACTTGAGAGACATTCTCTGATCAATTCTTAGTATTACTGATGAAGAATTTTAAAAAATAAATAAATAAGGGTAAGGTAGGGCTTCTCAAAGGGTGGTCACTTATAACAATAGACCCTATGTGAGCATGTTCTCACAACAGGCTTTAGCAGCACCTTATTGTTTGGCAATCACAGCATAAAATTATATGATGCGTACCATTTCTCCGTTGCATTCCCAGGCGAGGTAATGAAAGCCAGAGGAGAGAGAGGACGATTCAATCCCCGACTGTGTGATGTCACGCGGTTTTTGAGGGATAAACACAATCGGTCTTCTAGACAGCTTGGTTTGCGCAAGTCACTCATTCTGATTGTCTGTCATGTTGCTTATGAAGCTCATAATTACGACAGTGTTGGGAGGGAGATATGTACAAAGACTGTGGTTTCCTTTGATCAGTTTAATTTGCTCCCTCCTCAATGGGTGAGAATTTGTGCCAGTAGTTGCAGTTGGTACGAGTAGAAACAGAGCAGCGAGAAATCCTTAACAACACAGAGCAATTAATCCCCAGTGGTATTTCAAACTGTGCAACAGATATATATTTACTGTGCTGGCTAGCTCTTCTGACGACATACAGGAATAAAGTACAAGCGGTTAAAATCTTGTGGTACTGAGGATAAACTAGGGCGGATTTGCATCGTACGTCTACAAACAGAGGCGCTCTGGTGGTCAGAATAATCCTATTAGTTGATTAAAACCATAAAAGCAGGCGGAGGCAACTATAGAAGAGAAATAACATAACATGGGTTAACGTAAAAGTAGCATGCAGAGATGACACTGGCACCCTGGCGAGGTGTGGGTCTAAAAAAGGGACTGAAACCTTTCAACTTTCTTCCTGCATCAGGACACACCTGAGAGAGCACCTGAAGACAATCTCTAGCATTGGATTTATAGCTTCATCCTCAGGGAAAGGGGTGTCTAAGGTTTTCTATTGGGATATCAAAATCATTTCCCAGTGTAGCCCATAGCTTGACATGCTTTAATTTAATGTGAAATGCACATCTCACATAGGTTTCTTGTGTAAAGTTGGGTCCATATAAAGCCCTCAGTCAATCACCAAAGATCCTCAGCTAAGCTAGTTAAAGGAGCTTGCAAAGAAAAGCGTCTGGACTTCTTTAAGTTGCTTGAAGACGTTTCACCTCTCATCCGAGAAGCTTCTTCAGTTCTAAGGTCAAATGGTGGGGAGTCCCAGATTTAAACCTAGTGGGAGTAACCCCCCACAGAGGGACAAAAGGACCCCCTGATGATCCTCTAATCGCCTGAGCCAAGGTGTGAAACTGGGTGTGGGTCCCAATCAGCCAGAGTTTCGGGTGTGTTCATTGTGAAACCTGGCCCCACCTTATCATGCGAATTCCTGAGGTCAGATGGCCCAGGATGTGAGTGGGCGTTAAGGCGTCTGGGGAGGGAACTCAAAACTGGATTATAGATGGCAGAGAGTTGGTGTCGTAAACCACCGCCTCTGTTCAAAGATGGTCGCTCACAGTGGACATAGATGGCTTCTTTCACTCCTCTTTCAAACCATCTGTCCTCTCTGTCCAAAATGTGAACATTGGCATCCTCGAAAGAGTGTCCTTTATCCTTAAGATGCAGATGGACTGCTGAGTCTTGTCCTGTGGAGGTGGCTCTTCTGTGTTGTGCCATGCGCTTGTGAAGTGGCTGTTTGGTCTCTCCAATGTAGAGGTCTGAGCATTCCTCGCTGCACTGTACAGCATACACCACGTTGTTAAGTCTGTGTTTTGGAGTTTTGTCTTTCGGGTGAACCAGTTTTTGTCTGAGCGTGTTGCTGGGTCTGAAGTACACTGGGATGTCGTGCTTGGAGAAAACTCTCCTGAGTTTTTCTGATATACCGGCTACATAGGGGATGACAATGTTGTTGTGTCTGTCCTTCTTATCCTCCTCTTTGCTGACTTTAAGAACGCACATTTAGGATAGCTGCACGTTTTGAGTGCTTCCTTTACATGTGTGTGTTCCTTCTTTTTTCCTTCAGGCTTAGAGGGAACATGTTCTGCCCGGTGGTGTAGGGTCCTAATTACTCCAAGTTTGTGTTCCAGAGGGTGATGGGAGTCAAAGAGGAGGTACTGGTCCGTGTGTGTGGGCTTCCGGTAAACTTCGATGTTGAGGTTGCCATTCTCTTCAATGTGCACAGCTCAGTCCAGGAAAGGCAAACAGTTATCCTTTGTGTCTTCCCTGGTGAACTTGATGTTTTTATCCACAGTGTTAATGTGCGCAGTGAAGGATTCCACTTCTTGTGTCTTGATTTTGACCCAAGTGTCGTCCACATATCTGTACCAGTGGCTGGGTACTCTTCCTTTGAAAGAGCCAAGAGCCTTCGTTGTATTTGAATAAAACAAAGGCTTCTACAGCCAAAAACATGGCTGTGCCATGGGCTCCCCCGTGTCACCTATTGTAGCCAACCTTTACATGGAGGAAGTGGAAAGGAAGGCTCTTGAATGACTGAGAACCTTCACAGATCCTCAGCTAAGCTAGTTCTTTCGTTCATTCTCCAATGGAATCCGCATTTGGGGAAATCAGTATCTTACCTAAGGACACTTGGACATGTAGACTGGAGGAACTGAGGATCAAACCAACAAGCTTGTGTTTAGATGATGTCCGCTCTAGCTCCTGAGCCACAGCCACCCATTAACATGCAAAGAAGACACAGGTTGAACCAGTAAGGGCAAGGCAGACAATAACAAGGATGGAAACCAGCCAAAATGTCACGGCTCGGGGCAGCGGCCGTGTGAAGAGTGGAAGGAGGACTCAAACGCAGCACTATTTCAGACGTGAAGGGTGATTTATTGACAATACTGAACATAAAGTGGAGATGGCAAACAGAACTAAGGACGAACTAAACTGGGAGAAACTACACAAAGGAGTGGCAAACCTGAACATGAAGGGAGAACAGCAGGGAGAGCACGCAGGGGATTTCACAAGGTATGAATACAGACGACGCGACGAGGAACAGAGGCAAACACACACTATAAGTACACAGAGAGACACTGGGAAATCACACACAGGTGGGAGACACAGCTGGACCTGATTAACCTGACGAGACAGGGGAACACTAACACCAGGGACCAATAGAGGGAGCACAAACCCAAAACCCAGTATCTAAAATCCCAAAACACAAACCATCCCAAAACAGCCCAAGAATAATAAAGAGAATAATAACAATAAGGAACACAAACACAAAGTCACTGAGTCATGGCCGCAGGACCATGACACAAAACCTCCCATCCCCAGGCAGTAAGCAAACCTCAAAACTGTAACAAATTCTATGAAAAACATTGAAATGATATCTGTACGTGTAATTTACCTGTAGTGTCCAGTGTCTTGTCATGAAATTCTATGTAAAAATAAATATAAAAGGAAACAAAATTTCAGATTTCTGAGATCATTTCAAAACTTTGAGATAAAAGTAGTGTACGTCTTATTTAATTGAATGGCACAGGCAACATATATTAATATGATAAACTAGAAAAGTTAGCCACTGTATTTTCACTGCATTCCCCATTAACGTAGAGGTATGATTACCACTTTAAATGTGCACGATTCTGCACCCATTATTATTCCCCAAATAGTCAAAGGGATGTAACAAAAGACTCTTGGTGAAGGAAACACAGAGATGTAGAACTGGGACAAAGCTGGGTTCTTTTTAATAATTAAACTCAGAGAGAAGGCCAAGCTGTTCACAACGTAGTGCAAAAATAAACTCAGCTGAACAAGGGAGTAGGTCAACTGCTCAAAGTAGGTGGTAAATCAATAAGGCCTGAGGCTCTCCTCTTTCTTATCACTTATTTTTCTTGCTGTGCTAAAAGGGGAGTGACATGTAGAGCAGGTATCTTGCATGTGTGCTTTATTGTGTAGTTTGCATCACCTTAACATGCTCTGACTAGGTACACCTGAAAGTGAAACATTTTGGTTTGTGGGATTGGTTCATGTTTAGTCTGGGTTGTTGATTTGATTCATGTAATGACCTCTTCACCGCTACCAGTGAACCATTTGGCATTTTAGACACATTTTGGATTAACTAGAAAATCAAATCCACTCATACATGCATGCTGGACTTACAGTTCTGTTATAAGATTCATTCATTTATTCGAGTATTCCAAAAAGGTAAAAAACCTCCATGTCAAGAGTTTGATATAATAATAATAAACTTTATTTATAAAGCACACTAAAA
Organism: Copadichromis virginalis; assembly: GCF_057382275.1. Taxonomy (NCBI): domain Eukaryota; kingdom Metazoa; phylum Chordata; class Actinopteri; order Cichliformes; family Cichlidae; genus Copadichromis; species Copadichromis virginalis. The sequence goes on from NC_140629.1 coordinate 9,186,769, forward strand.
AACCAAGGGTATACCAAGGTGCTTGACAAAAATAAAATAGGAAAAGGGAGATGGGAGGGAAAAGAGAAAGGACCTGGCACATATCAATTATAAAAACCTTGACAATCATAAGATATAAAAGTATTCACAAGCATAACGGATAAAAATTTACCAACGCATCACCAAGTGTTAACTAGGTGGAAAGGCAAGATTAAACAAATAAGTCTTCAGCCGTAATTTAAACAGTGGCATTGAGTCAGACGCCCGAATAGCAACAGGAAGGTTGTTCCATAAGACCGGGGCAGCTACAGCAAACGTGCGGTCACCGCGAGACTTCAGCTGAGAACGAGGTTGCTCCAGAAGAATTTGGGTAGCAGATCTAAGTGCTCTGACAGGAGTGTGTAACCTGAGAAGCTCATTGAGGTAGCTCGGTGCCAAATTATTAATGGTTTTGTAGGTGAAAAGTAATATTTTAAATTGAATATGGTATTTAATTGGAAGCCAGTGCAAGCCAGCAAGAACAGGAGTGATGGAAGAAAACTTCCTGCTACCTGTCAAAAGGTGTGCCGCCGCATTCTGGACAGTCTGCAATCTAACGAGAAGGGTGGAGGAAAGGCCAATGTAAAGAGAGTTGCAGTAGTCCAACCTGGAAGTCACGAAGTCAATGTGCGGAATATAGCGCTTAGCCTTAGAAATGAGGCGCAGCTGATTAAAACTAGACCTCACAACAGCAGACACTTGCTTGTCAAATTTAAGGGAGCTATCCAGTAGTATGCCCAAATTACTGGCATAATCAGAAGGAGAGCTAGCAAAAGGCATCAGAGTAGCACACAGTTGGTCGTGGGGGATTTTACTATCAAACACCACGATCTCCGTTTTCTTTTCGTTCAGGACAAGAGAATTACTCTTGAACCAACCTTTAACCTCACGCATGCATTCACGAAAATAGTGAAAAGACATAGCAAGATCATCAGTAATCTCAAAATAAATCTGTATATCATCAGCATAGCAATGAAAGGCAAAATTATACTTCTCAAAAATTGCTCCAAGAGGGAGCAGATATAGCGAAAAGAGAATAGGGCCTAATACAGATCCTTGAGGCACACCACAGCGTACAGGTACCAAGGAAGATGAGAAGTTGCCCAAATTAACCGAAAAAGACCTGTCAGCAAGATAAGATTTAAACCAGTTGAGGGCAGTGCCTCTTGTACCCACAGTATGCTCAAGTCTTTGTAGAAGAATGTTATGATCAACCATATCAAAAGCAGAGGAAAGGTCCAATAAAACCAGGACCACAGAGCGTCCAGAGTCAGTGCTTACAAATAGGTCATTGAGAACTCTAAGCAAGGCTGTTTCAGTGCTATGCCGTGGCTTAAAGGCAGACTGAAATTTCTCTGCAATGTTGTTCGCGTCTAAGTACGCCTGAAGCTGAGAGAGAACTAGTCGCTCCAGGATCTTAGACAGAAACGGAAGCTTAGAGATTGGTCGATAGTTCAAAAGATCATAAAAATCAAGATTCTTTTTTTTTTTCAGAATAGGCTGGACTACAGCATGCTTAAAGGCCAGTGGGACAGCTCCAGAGAGTAGAGAAAAATTCATTAAGAATACAATGCTCGGTCCAATTACATCAAAGCAGCCCTTAACAATGCGTGATGGGAGAATATCAAACACAGCATTGGTGTTTTTTAGTTGATCAACCAGCTGCTTCAGAGTCGAAAGCGACACGGGCTCAAATTGATGAAAAGCTGAATTACACTCAGAGGAAAAGACTGGATAAGAGGCAGACGAAAAGGAAAGCTTAAGGGATAAAACCTTATCTAAAAAAATAATTTGAAAACGCTCACAAAGAGCTTGTGAATACAGTAAAGGCATATCAGGACAGGGATTAACATCAGAATTAAAAATTTTAAATAGCATACGGGGGTTGTGACCATTAGCCAAAATGACTTTGGAAAGAAAAGATGCCTTAGCCATTCTAGCAGCAGTTTGAAACTGTGAGCGGCTGGTCCGTAAACCTAACACCAATCATACCTTGAACCCTAAACAGGTAACTAGAGAGCTGAGCATGAATGCCAACATCACCTCAAATTTTTACAGGTGTGCAATTGAGAGCTTGCTGACGAGCTGCATCACAGTTTGGTGCGGAAGCTGCTCGTCCAGCAGCCGTAAATCACTACAGAGGGTGGTGAAGGCAGCAGAGCACATCACTGGCACGAGGCTTCCTGCCATTCAGGACATTTATCTCCAGCGATGCCTCCGTAAAGCACAAAGCATCATCAAGGACCACAGCCACCCAGCACATCAGCTGTTCTCCTTGTTACCATCTGGCAGACGTTACAGGAGCCTGTCTGCTCGGACTACAAGACTCAAAAACAGTTTTTACCACCAAGCCATACGACACCTCAACCACAACACTTAAAATACACACAACACAGCACTCAGAAGCTACCCTGCAGCTTCACAAGTACTCTGTTTAATCTGCACTGGTCACTCCACTTTATTGTCATTGATATTTATATTTAAAAAGTGCAATACTGTAATTTTCTGCTGTTCATTCCTGTGCAATATCCCATCTGCCCTCCCGTCATATTTCTTTTCAAGATTTTCTTATTTAATCACTAGTGTACATATATTTATATTTATAGATACATATATATTTAGTCATCTTTTCTCTTTTACCATGTCTCTCTAATATTTTGCCCCTTACTATATTTCTATTTTCTTTATTATTTTATTTTCTTTATTATTTTTACTCCTACTGTATCATGCTGCTGAGTGACTGCTGCTCGTCAAACACATTTCATTGCAATGTTGACCCTGTGCTAACTTGCATATGACAAATAAAACTGAAAACTGAAACTGAAAACTGAGGGGTGCAGAATGAACTAAGACTAGTGTTACTGAGACGTGTAAAGATTAAACTCAAAGTTTCCATTTTAGTGTTGCATATCTGCTGGGGGAATATATTTTACATGTGCAACTGGTTAAGTTGTTCCTTGCTAAAACCACTGAATGAAACCTAACTATAAAGTTGCAAACTGTGCGTTGTCCCTGGAATATGAAAGTATTCTTAACTCCTACCTTAACACCCCCTTTCTGAGGAAGCTCACATCCATAAATATGTGCAGCACGATTTTGGAGATCTTCTACTCTCTGTGGTAGCAAGTGCCAGTCCCATCACCTCCGATCAGTCCTGCCAGATGATTGCCTTCAATGAACCTGGTTCTACTTCTAAGAAAACTGCCTTTCTGTCAGTTAACTGACTGGAGATATGTCTTTAATTATTATATTACCATTTAATATTGGTCTGAGTGTCTGTGTCTGGGAAGGTTCTCCATCATCCAGGTCATCGCAGTCTATAGAACTTTGAAAGAAAAGCATCTGACTTTTTTAAGTTTCTTGAAGAATCATCCATGATGACACTACTTCGAAGCTTCTTCAAGAAACTTAAAGAAGTTCCGACACTTTTCTTTCCAAGCTCCTTAGACCAGTCTGAGTGTGTATGTTACTCATTATTAAAGCACAGATGAAGCATTGATTGATTCATCCATCCATCTTCTTTTCAAGGTTGAGCGTACCAAAAATGCCTTTTTTTTAAGCAGGAGCTGTCCAACACACCGAACAGCAGAGATGGGCAGTAACGCGTTACTTGTAACGCGTTACTGTAATCCGATTACTTTTTTCAAGTAACGAGTAAAGTAAGGGATTACTATTGCAAAAACGGTAATTAGATTACCGTTACTTTCCCGTAGGAACACTGCGTTACTGCGTTACTAAAACCGTGATTTTTTTGCGAGAATGTCTCATGACAGTGACGTAAGCAAGTGCGACGTTCGTGACAACAGCTGTGTGCAGATCAACAATGGATCATATATCGAGTGCAGGAGAGAGTATGAGCGTGCAGCGTTTAAAGCGTGGAAGTACTGACCTTACTTTAAATTTGATTCCATAAAAAGTGACAAAAACATTAGCATCCGTTGTGCGTTGGAAGACAACTTCTTTTTACAGCGAAAACCCCCCCCCCTAAACTTCCAAGCAAGCACCGAATGCGCTACGACGTAATGGGAAATTCACAGAGAAACTCGTGGATTCTTCCACTGACCGCTGCGGCACACCTGCACCAGGGTAAACCTCCGCCTACCCTACTCCTGCTTTACAGGTGAAAATAGAGCAAAAGGACCGCTAGTCTTTGATTTTATTTATTTTCTGCTGTGTTTTACTTGCATCTATTTGAAAGACTGAGTGTAAACACACACACAAAAAAAAATTATGTGCTGGAATGTGCAAAAAATAGGTTTAAATATTAAACAACTTTCTTCCAGTCAGAGAATGTTGCATATAATTAAATTTTTGCTTGATGCATAAAGTCAAAAGATTAAAACTAATAAAACAAGTTAAAAAAAGAGACTTTTCCATTTGATTACATTTTGTATGATGGATTATGCAGAAAAAGTAGAATTGGGCTGAAAGATCTATCGCTTTATCACCTCTTCAGGTTGTAAATCGTGTTTTTAAAAAGTAACTAAGTAACTAAGTAATTAATTACTTTTGAAAATAAGTAATCAGTAAAGTAATGGGATTACTTTTGGGGGGAAGTAATCAGTAATTAGTTACTGATTACTTTTTTCAAGTAACTTGACCAACACTGCCGAACAGACAGGAAAGGAGGAAAGAAAAGCAGCAGGATGTGGAGAGTCACACACTGTGACAGTACTAACGGGAATACTGGACTGTTTGTACACAGAAGATTGGGTAATAAACAACAGGAGGGTAACAAGACACAGGTAAAGGCAATCAGGACAGTCAGGGGAAGACAAAGAGGAGAGCTAAGAACAGACCTAACACGGGACAGGAACGAAAACAAGTCTTCTAAGTAAAAACAGGAGATGATAGATGTCTCTTAGGCATGTTCATGATCATCCTAGAAATGCCTGAAAAACATCCAACTGAAAGATGCTCCGCATACATTCTGATCAGTTGCCAAATCTCTATCAATGGACCACTTTGAAGTAAACATTGGTGGCACTACTCCATGCTTCCCCTGGGTGTTTAAGCTCCCCTGTTTCTAAAACTGAATTTGCTTTCTGTGAGAACTGCATGTCAGTTCGTGGACTACACCTTTCAGACATTGTTAGCAGAAATTATCAGAAGTTTAACAATCTGATATTCATACACCAATCCAAAAATGTGTTTTTAAAACTCAGTTGTTTGTCACAACAAATGCAATGCTACCAATCGTACCCATCCTGCCAAGTGTTTCTGTCACTTTCTGTGACTTTCTGTGACTTTCTGTGACTTTCCTCTTGGTCACTGGAGGTCTGGCAAAATGCACAAATTCCTGCTGTTGCTGTATCACTCTGCTCAGAGTTCTTTTTTACCCAAAAAAGTAACAGTGTAACAGGTTTCTTGCTTTATATATGGGACGTTTTTCTTAAAAAACAAAATGCTTTTCTGATCCCTCAATAAATAGGCTAGAAAAGGAGCTGAAAAAGAATTCCAGTCTTTGTGGAAGGAAGAGCAGATGTTATGCTTCTCTTGTAACCCTGGTGGTAGGTGTCTGGGTGTAGGACATGAGAAATGTCAAGAAAATACAAGGCTGGACTAAAACAAGAAAAGATACAGAAGCTTTTATAGCCAAGACAGATTTAACAGCTGCCAAATAAAGCTTGTTTCCAGACTGTGCTGACTAGTCCTCCAGTTTACTAAACACGCACAGGAACTCTATTACTGGCAGTTTGCAAAATCTGAAGTCATGTTAGTTGCTGCGGGAATAGCTGCACATTTTACATGAAAGTGAAAGAGATGGTACAAACAACAAATCTCTGTTTCTGATCTAACATTTATTAGTGAAACAAAGTTGAAGAGAGCTGGCTTTGTTTAAAGGAAGGGTGAGCATGTTGCCAGAGGCTACAACATTTCTGTATAACATCTGTGTGTGCCTTGCCAATCACCTCCACATGACTGTTTGGTGTCTTCATTAAGAAACACTGTGAAGTTTCTCTTTTCTGTCCTCTCTCTCTCTCTCTCTGTGTGTGTGTGTGTGTGTGTGTGTGTGTGTGTGTGTGTGTGTGTGTGTGTGTGTGTGTGTGTGTGTGTGTGTTTGTTTATAAAGAAGTGCAACAGTACATGTGCTTAAGTACTATATTAAAACTGTGCGCACGCCAATTTTCCAAATCTAGTTACTTTTAAGTAAAAGTCAGTTAGCCAGTGAACATTAACATGAACAAAAGCTTGAATCAATGTAGCCTTTTAAATTATTGCTACATATTACCTTTTATTTTTTTCTAAATAATTTAGAGAAAATAAATATTAACCCAAAAAATGGATTAGCTGAGACTTTAAGAAAAACATTCTCTCTTTAGCTTTGCTCTTTGGTGCAGGAAATAATGCAGGAGGACTAGATTTTGACAGAGCATCATACTATAAAAAACTGTCTTCATGCTGTCTTCCCTATATACTGTTTTTAAAGCAGTGACATCACCCATTTCATAGCATGCTTGGATAACTGACGCTGTGAATCAAATAAATCTGAAGCTGAAAAGACCAGTGAGGGGAGTTCTGTTTCCAGTTCGGATCCGGATTTTGTTTGTGAGGTAGATGAGCTAATCTGGAGAGGGAGGTGGTTCCAGATGTTCAAAGCTCCAACTTAGTTAGTTGTAAGATACTGGAATTACTAAAACCTGCTGTTTTATGCAACTACAGTAACCATATGTGAATGTGATAAAGGCACGAAAGGCCTTCTCAAGGTTGTTGATTCAAAAATGTTTTAGCTTTTGTTAAAAGTCTCAATTGCTTTAAAAATGTTAACTACTGTTAAAACAAGCATTAACAACTGATTTTATCTGTAGGTCACATTATCTGAGGTTTAAAATACAATGCCAGAGACCCATGGTATGAAGAAATATTGGGATGTTTGCTGATGAATCACTAAAACAATAGGTTTAACTGGACAGCTTCACATGGGAATCCATGGGGATGGACTCACCTTTGAGACCAGCCTCAAGCAGCTAGTATATAGGAACAGCCGATACAAGCACTTGGTTATGATTTTCTCTTCTAAAATGAGATCATCTACTCTTGTGATAATACTGATATTTGTTACTCGTAAAAAAAGAAGAGCGATTGTCACAACTAATGCATGAGCATGGAACTGTTCATATGCAAGGATGGTTGAACTCACAAATCTGATTTGCAATTTTAAAAATAATGGCAGCCTTTACAGACTACAGTTAAATAGGCCTAAGGACCTAACATTAAATTGGTAGTGACTGGTGCAAATACATCGAGTAACCTTCACAGCAAAATGAAATTTGTGTCTAAAGACAAGCGATCAGGTGGAATTAATTTCTAACTGTTTGGGTTTAAACCAGTAAAACCAAGCAGACAGGAAAAAATTCACATTAATATGAGTAGTTAAAAGATTTTGGCTCCGTTTTGGCGCGCGGAGGAACTTTTTGGTCATTGGAAGCGTGAAGCACAGCTGTACAGACTTCTGCTTGTTAAGTCGGACATTTGGGTGCAGAGGTCTTAAGTGAGCAGTAATGTTATGTGCGTTCCAAGAACTTTCACACACAATGCTATAAATCTGTCTCAGTTTAATGGGATGATTAATGCCTTTCAGACTGCTGAATGAAACATGAGGTAATGTGACTCCCCGATCCCCAGTCAAAACATGCCCAACATGAGGGCAACCCACATCCTGCCATGAAGAGGGACATTTGGCATGTTGTGTTGATTTTCGAACCACAGAGTAAGACCTGCATTTTTAACACCAGAAACAAAGACTGCACATTTTATGTTTACTGTGTGACGATTAGGATTCATTTAAGACTGTATGTTTTTCAAAGCTCAGTAGAATGGAGTGGCTAAGCAGGAGACTGGTACAGTGGTACAGGAAACGGTAACTTAACTGAGGGACTTAACAGTACCAAACTGATAAAAGACGCCCTAAACAGGATATTAAACAGCTAATAAACATTTAGAGGCATGTATGTTTCCCTTTAAATCTTTCCCAGGCATCTTGAGGAAAGTGATTGAATTTCCACGGGCTGTTGAATGCGCGCTGTTGACCACATCTAATGCCAGTGAGTCATGTGAAGGTGTGGTAATAACATCATGTCAATTACACTGGTAATTTGGGGTGGCATGAGGGACTCCAGAGTGGCACACACAAATCAAGTGTGACGGAAGCATTCATGCATAAAATGCAGCAAATTTCTCTAATCTTTAACGTGTGCTTTGAAGAAACCCCAGAATCCTTTGAACGCTGTATTAAATATCCAAATGATAAGATTAAATGATGAATTTAGACTTCGTTTGCCTGATTTTTGGCTTCGGTGGTTAATGTGGTTTCGGGTGAATGTCAGCGGCTGAATAATTATGCGGGCAGGTGCTGAGATTTCTGGCTTTCATTTTCTAGCCTGGAACAAAAAGTCCACAGTGAGTGGAGTTTAAACAAAGTTCTCCACACACTGACTCTGTTTTCTTTTCTTTTACTTTCAGGTTCAAAACCTTTTTGGACAAAGGCACAATGTTTGTACTTATGGAATTACAGGCACTTTTTTACACACTTTCTCAGAGGCTCAAAAGCAGGTGGACAAACCGATATATATTTACATGCAAGGATTGTTTTTAGTACCTCATTTAATATTTAATAACTTCCTGCACACATCTAGAACCCATGCAAGCAACCAAATGCTGAGTTTCCTCCTTTAAGATGATGTACCAGGTCTTTACTGCAGCAGCTTTTTGTGTGTCTCTCTGCTTCAGTAACTGAAAAGCACAATCTATTCTATTGAGAGCTGGTGACTGACTTGTTCATTAAACAATATCCCATTTCTTTGCTTTGAGAAACTGTCGGCTTGTCTTTGCAGTAAGCTTTGGGCCATTTGCACTTTGAAGGACTGCCAGGTTTGCAGCATTTGGCTGAATCTGAGCAGAGCATAGTCCTGTGCACTTCATCCTTCTACATCTATCAATAATGACCCCATTTCACCAGGAGACTTACATGCCCAAAGAATAACATGATTCCAAAGGTTTAATAGATGTGGTATGATTCAGCTCATGAGCTGTTCCTTTCCTTTTCCATACTTTCCTTTTCCCATCATTCTGGTACACGTTGATCTTGGTTTCATTTGACCAAAGAATTTTTTCCTGAAATCTGCACATCCTTTTAGATGTTTTTCAGTCTAGTCCAATCTAATCTGGTCTTACTTTCCTCAAGTGTAACAAGTGGTTTGCATGTTCTAAACACGTTTTTTCCCCCCAAGTCATTCCTGTTTGTTGATTTTAGACTTTGACAGTCTGTCGCTTATCTTCTCAAGAGTGTTCCTGACTTGTTTAAATGGTGTGAAGAAATTTTTCTTAACCTAGGAAAAAGTTGATGATCACTCACTTTAGTTTTCTCCCATGGTTTTTCAGGCCTTCTGGTTTTGCTGAGCTGCCCCATCCTTTCTTCTTTGTAACAATGCACCAGTTTGCACCATAAGCCATATAATTGTTTGTAACTTGAATTTGAAAAATATAACCTTTAAAGTTTATAAGATTTTTTATGAATTAATAATTTTTAAAAGCTACATGCTACACAGAACTAAATAATTCATATAGAGTAGAGGAGGGCTATATGGGATAAATGATAAATATTTTTATTATCCAGGTTTTTTAAGGATTAGATACTAGCAGCAGTCAAAAACAGAACAGCAAAAATATCAATATATAAACAGAGGTGTACATTGGGGAATATAGACACAAAAATAACTACAAGCAGTAACATTAATACAATTAATTAAAGGGATAGTTACATAAAAAACACAATTTACATGAATGTTTAAGGACTCTGTAGGACTTGTATGTATTTTTGCCTTTTTAGTTTTTAATTTCAGCTTCTGTCTTCATGGCTCCGGTGTCAAAATTTAATTGCTGCTGTTCCAAAATGTTGCCAACAGAGGTCACTAAAAGTTGCAGATTTAAATGACGCCTTAAAAGTGAATGCAGTACAATTCCCAGATCAAATCGGCTGTATTCTGCTGGTGCTGTTTCAGCTTCGCTTTCAGTGCATGTTCACCGGGAAGCATTTTGGAGCTTTGTGGCCATAGAGAACATTAAATGATATAAGGATTCCAACACTGCAGAAGAAACTCTCAGTCAAGGACACATATATGGCAGAGGATTTCGATTGTAGCTCCTTATTATTAGTCAGCCGGCTATAAATGTCAGTTTAAGAGCAACCAGCTTGTATCCAGATGGACTGCTGCATGTGCCAATCTCCGGCCAACGCATGAAAGGCCTCAATGTGATCTAGATCACTTCAAAATGATAAATCAAAGTAAGGATAGGGAGGCACAGCATATCCTTGAGAGATTATTTTATTTAATTGAGTAAACATTGCAAAACCACTGTGAAAAAAAGCTTTATTTCTGACAACTTAAGCATATCTTAGCTGATGTTTCCAGAACAATGGTGTATATAAAACCAGGCCACACTGGTTATTCAGGGTATTTGTTGTATACGCTGTAAACCTGAGGATCCACATCCATGTGTATATGTGTTTATACTCCACTTTGAAATTAGTTATCATTAGCTCATTATTTAGTTATTATTAATCTCTGGCTCTCTTACACACCGAGTCTTTTGTCCTGTCTCCTTCACCCCCAACCAATCACCAATAAGATGGCTGAGCCGAGTTCTGCCAGGCTCAGGGAGGGGCCTGGTTAAAAGAGGTTTTTTCCTTCCCACTGTCGCCAAGTGTTTGCTCATAGATGGCCATCTTTTTGTTGAGGTTTTTTCCATCATTCAGCTAATTTAATGCTATTCGTTTGGGGGAAATGGTAGTAACTTTGTCTGAGTTTGTGTGTTTTCCCTGTGCCTGCATGGCTTCTCTCCAGACACTCCAGCTTCTTCCCACAGCACATGTTTTCCCACAAAACATGCATGTTAAGTGGTGATTTTAAATTGTGTGGATGTGAAGTGGTTGTTTGCTATGATGGACTGGGAAATTGCCCAGGCTGTATCCACTCTCTTGGCCAAAATCACCTGGGAGCGCATCCAAAGTACTTTCAGGTCAGGTAATTCCATTCAAAATGCTCAACAGAAGGTAACAATGCAAACAAGGTTGAGATGTCCAGTTCAGTGACTTTGATTAGCAGAAATAAAGCCTGTCAGCTACCATGTGCTACTGCTGTTTGTCTTGGCACATAAAAGCATGAGTTATAACATCTTGATGAAATGTAAACATATTTGTAAGTATTCTTTTCTTTCTCCTACAAAAACCTTTATCTAGGAGTGTATTAAAAAAATTAACAAGAAATGCAGTGAGCAGCTGTGTAACCTTTGAACATATTTTAAGTCATTTGAGCTGAAAATAGATTCCTGGATCTCTTGTATGCTCTGCTCTAGAATGAGACTGTGAGATTACTCAAGTGAGCTGTTTAAAAACCAGAATCCATACAAGAAGTGAAATGCGGTGGTGGAATAGGTTATGCAGCCAGGAGAGTGTGGTTTTAAGTCTGTGAAGCCAAGAGTCAGAAGTGACTCATTTTTAGCTCATATGAAGTACCTGCATATGTTTGTCCTCATGTAATGATAAGACTTTTCAAATTCTGGCTTATTTAAAAAAAAAAAAAAAAAAAAAAAACTTTTTTTGAATTTTGCTCACTACAGTTTTAAGCAACTGTACCATTTTTTTTTCCTTCATTGAAAAACTTTCTATTAAGAGGTCAGGCTATGTGGATGTGTTGTTTTGTAAGTTTTTTTTCTTGTTTTTATTTAGGGTCACCAACAGCTGCAGTCACGGAGTTGTGGTTTTTCTGTATAAATGGCCAGGGTGAGCAGCTACAGAGGCTGTAGTACACAGCCACATTGTCGTGGGCTGTTAACCAGCATGTGTTGTAAATGAAGGGCCCAAATGGCACTCATTAGTGGTCCCTCCCCACACCAGCCATCACATGAGAGGGGTTTTAAGACCCCCTCCTTCTTCTCCAAGGAGACAAACAAGCCCAGTACAAGCCTCGTGATGCATGGGGTGGCATTCTTCACTGACATTTCACTCAGATCTCCAAACCGAACTGCATCTCCTGACAGACCGTGAAAGTCCGTCTCAGCTTTGCCAGAACTGTTGCTCTAATACCAGAGTTAGGAAGGAGGGTGTTATTTTTCTGATGCTAGCTGTCAAGCCAGGCTTATTACAGCTCATCGTGTTTTACTCAGAATTACAAATGTATCTGCTTGCACAAATGCGGTTTCTGAGGTTTGTGATGGTCTGAGGCCAGCAGCGTCTGTATCTCCTGGGTATTATGGTCTGCTGTTGTGGAAACAGAAATCCAAACTGAATGCTCTGTTCTTCTCAGAATTTTCAAATAAAACAAAAAAGAAAACTAAAAGAAGGACAGAAAACCACGAGTCACATCAAAGAGTTGTGCTATTCAAAAGACAATACCAGAGTTTGTTACTATGAATCTTTCTACCTTTTAGAGGATGCGGCAGTGTCTTGTGTTCTTTATTTGTATATTTTGCTGTGCAAAACCCCCCAACAAATGCAATTGCTGTAATTTTGCAAGCCTTTCTTGTTATGAAAAGCATATTGTTGTATTGCACTGATGTGTGACAATTTATTTGCAAAAGCAAAGTCATTTGACAAGTTTACTTTGCATCGTCGCATAATACAGGTCAGTGATGAAAGCTGCAAGATCACACACACACACACACACACACACACACACACAAACACACACACACACACACACACACACACACAGACTTGCTTTTTCCCTGTCGTCACACACCTTGCAAAATACCCTCTGTCAGAATTAGATAATTGCTGTTGGTTTTAAGAGGCTGCGCTGTAAGTGGAGCTGATCCTTTTTATTTTAATTATAGTTTGTATTGTATTTGGATTTGTTTTTCATTTCAATGTGAAGGTTTGAACTCAAACTGGTAGTAATTATTGCTGTCTGGGATATAAAAGTTAAAAGTGCAGTATTGCTCTTTTTTAAATGTACAGTAGAATAATGAAAATTAAAATATGAGAATAAAACATTCAAGCAAAGTAATAGGAGTGTTTGAGTAAATCTATTTTGTTATAGGGAACTACAGTTTACACAGTCTTCTCATAGATTGGATTTTTTTTATGTAATCTATGAATCTACAATTCTTTTTGAAACCAGGAGTCACCCCTGTTGGCCATTAGGAAAAATGAAGATTTAAGACACTCTCTTAAACTTCTCTGAAGATAAATGTTATTCCTTATACAAGTTTTAAATATACTGACATGTGTGGTCAGATAAAAATGGCAAGTTGACAAAGAAGGTTTATTAGGCCTTTAGTTGGGGCCAGTTTGGATGATTACATGGCTGATGAAGTAACAGCAAAAGATCATCAAGAAAAAACTAGATTAAGAATATTAAGACTACTAGGAAGTTATCTAAGCCACAAACATTACTTCACTAATCATATAGCATCCACCTATGGGACCAAAGACAGTTGAAAGCTGCCCAATAGTTGTCAGACCAGGACGCAGAGAGGACAGGTTAATGTTTTTGATGGGAGGCTAACAAGTGACTAAAGGAACAGAAAATAGATATAGAACAGCAAAAGAGAGGCACAGAGCACTCCGAGAATCCTCAATGGAAATCTTTTGAAACTAAAAGACTGTGGACTGTGGGAGCAGTAAAACTTTGGGAAACTGGTGATTCTATACATGGAGTTTTTATAGATCAGTGACCACTGAAATTTTGATTAAATTATATTATCATTTATAATAACCAAAGTGAAATGATTTAATAAATCACTGCCGAAGACTACATTAGTAGTCTTCAGGAAGAGTTCTCCAGAATTCTTGAAGGACATTAAAAGTTCTTGTTGGATGTCGGCTTCCTTTTGTTCCACTCACTGACAAAATGATACTACACAGCTTGGAGGCCAATCCAAGACTGTTTTTTTTCTATCCATGTATCCCTTTACTCCATTGGCAGTGTGTTTGTGATCATTATCATGCTGAAAAGTGAAGCCGTTGCCAATCACATGCTTCCCAGATGATATTGAGTTGTCAGTCACAATCTGACCTTACTGTTGTGCATTCATAATTTCATCAATTTGGCAAAATCTCCGAAACCACCCCCCACCCATCACCTTCACTCAATACCAGGTTGAGATGCAAATGAGGAGACTTCACTCAGGCAAGTCTGCTGGACCAGACGGAGTGAGTCCCCTCGTCCTCAAGACCTGTGCCCCCCAGCTGTGTGGAGTCTTTCATAAACTGTTTATGCTGAGTCTGCAGAGGGTCCCAGTGGTGTGGAAGACATCATGCCTTGTCCCTGTACCAAAGACGCCACGTCCCAGTGGCCCCCAGGATTACAGGCCCGTGGCACTGACCTCCCACATCATGAAGACCCTGGAAAGGCTCATCCTGGACCAGCTGCGATCCCCTTCAGTTCGCTTATCAGCCTCGTCTCGGAACTGAGGACGCCATCATCTACCTGCTCAATCGTGTCTACACCCATCTGGACCAGCCGGCGAGCACTGTGAGGGTCATGTTTTTTGACTTTTCTAGTGCTTTCAATACCATCAGGCCGACCCTCCTGGGTGATTAGTTAGCAGCGATGCAGGTGGATGCTTCTCTGGTGTCCTGGATTGTTGATTACCTGACAGGAAGACCACAATATGTACGTCTCCCACAGTGTGTGTCTGACAAGGTGATCAGCAACACAGGGGCACCACAGGGGACTGTCCTCTCCCCCTTCCTCTTCACCCTCTACACCACAGACTTCAGCCACTGCACAGAGACCTGCCATCTTCAGAAGTTTTCTGATGACTCTGCGGTGGTTGGATGCATCAGCAGGGATGATGAGACAGAGTACCGGGCTGTGGTCGACTCCTTTGTCACGTGGTGTGAGCAGAATCATCTGCAGCTCAACGTGGCAAAGACCAAGGAACTGATCGTGGACTTCAGGAAGACCAGGAAACACTTGACCCCTGTTTCAATCCAGGGGGTCAGTGTTGACATTGTGGAGGACTATAAATACCGTGGAGTACACATTGACAATAAACTGGACTGGGCTAAAAACACCACAGCACTTTACAGGAAGGGCCAGAGTCGTCTTTATTTTTTGAGGCGACTGAGGTCCTTCAAAATATGCCAGAAAATGCTCAGGATTTTCTATGAGTCTGTTGTGGCCAGTGCGATCCTCTATGCTGTTGCATGCTGGGGGAGCAGGCTGAGGGTCGCAGATGCCAACAGACTTAATAAACTAATCCGTAAGGCCAGCAATGTTGTGGGGGTGGAGCTGGACTCCCTCAAGGTGGTGTCGGAGAGGTGGATGCTGTCCAAGATGAAGACAATGTTGGATAACACCTCCCACCCACTCCATGACATGCTGGTCAGTCACAGGAGCACGTTCAGTGAGAAACTGAGATTACCGAAAAGCACCACTGAACAACATAGGAAATCTTTCCTGCCTGTGGCCATCTCCCTGTACAACGCATCCACTTAACACACTGGTTACTGCTACAACTACACGTTTCTTTTCCAGCTATTTATTAATAAGTGACTTTTATGTATATATATGGCTGTATATATTGTGCTATTCTTAGTTAGGGTCTTGTCTGTCTCTGTTAATTTTGTTTGTAATGGAGCACTGTAATGAAAAGTAATTTCCCCCAGGGATCAATAAAGTATTCTGATTCTGATTCTGAAATGTGGTCACAAACCATGTCAGAGCCCCCTGCATCTTTTATAAATGGATGCAGACACTCACTGTTGCACGTCTCTCCTAACATTCTCCATACATACTTGACTATGATTTCAACTAAAAGCTTCACAATCAGATTCATCAATCCATCAGATCTATTCTTGTGTAATTTGGAACACCCCAGTCTCCTTAAGAATGTGCCTCCCTGCTGCTGCGGAGCCTGGGACGGTCTGCTTGCCTCCACCCCGGGGGGAAGGGTAACATCTCTTGGGTCTGGGTGCTGTTTCCCCCTCTGGGGTCGAGGGTACCTGGACCCGGGGTATAGAGTATGTTTGGGGAGTGTGATTGTGTGTACATGTCCATTTATGTCAATCCTTACGTTGGGTGAGTGCTGAGTATTTGTATATGTGTGCATGAGGGTGGGAATGCATGTTTGTGTCTGTGTGTGCCTGTTTGTCTGTGTCTATATGTCAGGTCGGGTCTTACACTCCACCTCTCTGGGAACTCCCAGGCCCTCCAAGGCCTATCTCCCCTCACCACACTCCCTGCCGGTGACTGATGCCCTCAGGGGTCGGTGCATTGGTGGTTCTTGGTGTCCGGGGCTGGGCGCTCAGGTATGTACTGCCGGTGGCTACTTGGCGGGGCCTGGCGCCTGTTGCTTGGTCAGGCCTCCTCCGGGGTGCGGGGGGCCCTCAGGCCTCCGGCCTCTGGGCCTGCGGCTCAGTTCACTCTGGCACAGCTGGCTGCCGGCAGAGCCGGCGGGCACGCCGGTGCAGCCCCCTCTAGCTTCTGCTCGGTGGCTACTGGGTGACGCCTCGTCTGGGGATCCTCAGCTCTTCCCATGAGGGTGGCACGGATGCCCCTCTGGTGGTCCTCCTTGGGCTCTCGCACTCTGGGGCCTCTGGATGTCTGGAGCCTGGATCTCCTCCATGCCTGCTTCATGCCCTGGGGGACGGGGCTATGGCTCTCTACATCTTCTAGCAGACCATTACATGTGGAAACCATTTGAATACAAGCGCGCTGATCCACACAGGTGTGCACACGGGTGTTCACTGTTCGTAGACTTAAATTACACCTTTCTTGGCTGCTACTTCAAAGCACATTGTGCGCTGTCTGTCCTGCTTGCTGCACAACAACATTGAATATTTAGTATTTACTGCTGTTTACACTTAGCTAGATTAATGCGATGGTGTTGTGTTTAGTATGTTGCTTTGTTTTTCTTTGCTTGTTTTCTATTCTTTCTCTCTCAACAGGTGATCCAGAAGATTTTTTTCCCTTTCTCTCTGTCCCTCTCCCCTTCTGTTTTTCTTTTCCTTCCTCTTTCTTTCTCCCTTTCCTATCCCTCACTCATGTCTGTCCCGTCTGTAACAACTGAAAATAAAATAAATAATAAAAACAAAGGTCGATCAAATGGACCAATACGGCCGTGATGATCCATTTGGCAAAATAAATCCATTGGGTATCCTTGTTGGTCTTCAGACAACAATTCTGACGGCTAAAGAACCAAATGGGACAGGCAAAAAAAAAAAAGAAAAAAAAAAAAGAATGTGCTTGTGATAGCCACCTTTCCAATGAGACCATTTATGATGAGGTCTCAGTGGCCGTATTTTAAAGCTCTAATTCCTAATGGGAGCTACACAACACCACTATCTTTGTTGTTGCAATTCTTCCATAGATTTCAGTTCAGAATTTTTTGAGTGGCACATCATATACTAAAAAATAATCATCACTCTTTAGTTGGCTGAGGAGGTTAAGCCAGTTAAATAGTGTTATGCTCGGATTCTGTAACAGAGGTCAGTGTGAGTTTATTGAATCTACAGAATAGATGTGTCTGTGAAGGTTCTCATTCATCCAGGTCATCGTAGTGTAAGGAGCTTGACCTCAGTAATTCACATGATAAGGCTAGGTTTCACAGTGTGTTCACCCAAAACCTTGGCTGATTGGGACCCAGACCCATTTTCACACCTTGGCTCGTGTAGGTGGAGGATCAATAGCGGGTTGCGGACACTCCCATAGGGCTTAAAATCTGGGACTCTCCACCAATTGCTCTTAGAACTGAAGAAGCTTCTCAGATGAGAGGTGAACGTCTTCAGACGCTTTTCTTTCCAAGCTCCTTAGACTACAGAATAGATGGTTTTGAATACCAACATATGTTAAAATAAAAGGAATACATTTGCTGAAAGGGTATTAAATAGCTAAGATACGATAAGAGAGTGGAAAATCAATAGTTTGTTTGTCACATAACAAGTTATTTACAACTACAAAGACTTTTATTTGAATATACATCCTTTCAGGGTGGCCTCCTCGATAACGTCCTGCTATATACTCCGGTACAATAGGTGGCGGTATAAACCTGGCTCATAGGCTAGTCGTCCACGAGTGAAACCAAAGAAGAAATAAGGCAGTATTCACCATGGCAGAGGTAAGTTAACTGTGATTTAAACCCTCATTTTTACATGTCTGCGGTGTGATAATAGTTTATTGCTGTTGAGTTGCCCGGGAGTGTGTTTAACGAAGAAACAAAGGGAACGTGGACCGGTGTTAACCTGCCAGCTCACTGGCTGGAAGCTAAGTTGTCTGGCCAGTGTTTACCTCTACTAGCGCCTCTCCTAACAAGCTAGCAGTAGATCGACGCACATATCCAGAAACTGCGTAATTTAACCAAGCAGAGCTGTGCGTATAAACTAAAGATAAAGCTGGCTGGGTTTGATTTGCTTATATGTGCTAAATGATACACAGTTTCTCAGAGAATGGTGATAATGTCAAGATGATGACACGATTGTGCTGCCATAATCCAGCAGTAAACCAGCACTGAGTAGTCCAAAGAAGGAAGACATGCCCTAACATGGAAAGGAAACATTTTCAGCAAACACTTACCAAACATGTGTTCGTAACATGTTTGGTATAAGTAGCTTATGGTAATGAAAGGTCACATAACCACGTACTGTTGAGGCCATAAATACTGGGAGAGTTGTCATATATTCTTCCGGCTCTGAGTTTCAGGACAGCAAATACTTTGGCATCAGGTATCTGCTGATTTCTTCATTTTTAGGAAGACACCGGGAACGGTTCTTTTATGTGAAAGGCAGGATTATTACACTTTGGTATCTGCTGTTGTCTGCAACACAGATGAGTGGTCAGTCTGGTTGTACTTTTCAGATCTGCTTGAAGTACCTTAATGATGCGTAGATGGTGTTATTGTGAAAAACAGAGCAGGAATGTGGGCACGTTCAGATCACCCTGACCCAAGCACACATTCATGGCAACATCAGGCTCGGCATTCTTATCTAATTTGTAAAATAAAATAAAACAAAACAAAACAAATAAATGACAATGGGACCGGGATAAATACAGCGAAAAAATAAAGATAGGTTTACGTTATTTATTTAGTTTAGTCAGTTTGAGTCTTTCCCAAGTCTCACAGTTCATGAACTTCCTCAAACACACTGTCATGGGGGGAGTGGAGCCGAGTAAAAGCCAAGAACTGTTAAATTTAATTTAATGAGAGCGACAGAGAGAGAGAAAGAAGCTGATGAGGACTAAGAGAGTTACTGTTAACACACGGTAATTAGTGGATAATAGCTAACATAATGGTTGTGACTTCAGTATAAGAAATAAAAATCAGCAGTCGTGAGGACAACAGACATTAGCTTGATGGACCCCCACCCCACCACACACACACACACACACACACACACACACACACACACACAATCGAATATAAAAGTTTTACAGTCAATTGTAACTTTACTTCTGTTATCAGATTAATTGTTCACAGCTTTGGATAGAGGCAATAATGAAAACATTTTATAGAAGATATTGAATTTGTATTGCTGCTGTAATTAATACAAAAAGCAAACATAAGAAATCCATTAACAATCCAGTTAATAACTAGTTTTGCCTGTAAAATGAATAAACAAAACAGCTGGCTTGCTCAACTCTAAAAAGCTTAAACAGTTTAATGGCTGCTAAAAACGCCACATGAAAAATGTTAAAATCTATCAAAAATGTTTTGAAGTTTCGCTGGATTCACATCCGCAAAGAAGACTATTACAAAGCAATGGTTCTGTCCTGACATTTGTATGGAATCATTCTGGAGACGATGTCTTATCCGTGTTATTGGTTTTGAACATACCACAGCAAAATTAAATAAAGCTCGACCCACGACTGTTGACGCTTGGAAAATCTTCTCATCCAGAGTTATCTCCTGGAAGAGGCAATAATTGGTTTTAACTTTGTGTTTTTGTGTCTTTTCTTTGCTGTCCCTATGCCTTGTTTGCTAATGTTTGCTTTGCTACTGCAGTTTACAGTTGTGCTGTATATGTCTGTACCCCCCTCCCCCCCCCAACCCCGTTTTAAATCAATAAAATGTTGATCACAAAAAAAAAATGTTTTGAAGTCACTGAAAACTCTAAATTTGTGCCTAAAAATATTCAGAATGTGTCACAGGTACAAATGAGCTCCTTAACTGTTTATTATTATTATTTTATTTTACAGGCTGCATATCAGTTGTACAGTTTATGGATTTCTGCACTTCTAAACTAAACCTGGCTGCTGTGTATTAGGTGTATTGTAGTGTGGCCATATTTCAATGGTTACCTTGTCTTTCCACAGACTCACAGCTTGCAGGACATGAGGCAGCAGGCTGCCATCACTGCCAAAGTCTTCATTCAGAGAGATTACTCCAGTGGCACCATGTGCCAGTTCCAGACCAAGTTCCCCTCTGAGCTGGAGAACAGGGTAGGTCTTGCTACTCCACAGTGTTTCTAAACATGACTTCAGCTGCTTAAACGGATGACTTATGTTTCCACGACCTGTGCATATTATCCATACTGGGGAGTGTAGAAGCACTATTTTGTCACTAGCAACAAAAGAACACAGCTGGGTGTGAACATGGAGCCAAAACATGGAACAGCAGGATCGTCAACAGCAGCCTGCTGGATTTTGTCCTTATGCGACCTAGTGGAGGTGGGCTAAAAGGAGGAGTAGGCTGCAGAGACTGAATAGGAACAGGCTGCACACCACATTAAAGCCGGTGGCAGCACCAACAGTTCAGAGTTTGCAGGACAGAGAGCTGCACTTTTAAAAATGGTCGTACCACATGAAAAGAGCAGTTTCACATCACTTAAATCGCTCGCTGGTGGTTTATTGGCACTTCCCTCTGGACTGGGTGGTCTACCATGTTTTTCCTGTAGGATTCAGTTTTCTCTCTCACACACACACACAGATACACACTCAGACACAGAACAGCTGGACAAAGTAAAGAATGGATTTCCTCTGGGAAGTATATGCTTAAGTCCCCATCATAAAAAAGATTTTCTCGTATATATTTTTAATGATCTACTGTAATTCCAGTTTATGAAATATGGAGTATAAAACCAAACCATTAAGTGGCAATAATTTTTGGACATTAATTTATGCCATTCTTTGAAGATGTTTGCTTTAATAAAGCCTTATATTCTTTGAGGCTAGTTTATTGCTCCAGTGCCTGATTTCTGCCATAGTTACCCTTGTTTTGTGCAAGTTAGCTCTAAACTTTTCCTTATTGCAAGCAGTTGTCATAGACTGGGATTTACTATTTGCATTAAGTAATAAAGAAAGATTTGTTTGTGTAGCACCTTTTAAAACTACAAAAAACAGAAAGTTGGCTGACTTGACTCCCAGGGTGACGTTTCTGCTATATGGGATCCTCATTTTTTTGGCTGTGGTGCACATTATTAAAGCCTCGTTCTTGCCAACTGTGAAGTCAGCATAGGCCCCATAACCGTTTGTACTGGTGGTTGAGTGATGATGGACTTGCAGCATTCTTCTTTTGAATGATCAGTGTACCTGTTTGGTGAAAAAACGAATAGATGGATTTGAAAGCAGAGCAATCACCAAGTTTACTTCTAAACTGAAGGTCAAAGGGGTTTAAATTTACAACTTCCTCTGCTTGGTATCAACTGCATCTGGTCGAACTAAATGAATTCTAGGTATTTCTAAACAACATCGAGGAAGTCACATCTGGCTAGCCATCGCACAATTGACCTCCAGTGACCGTGATGAATAAATATTCAAATGTTTCTCCTTAGTTTTTAAGTTTATTATTCTGATGTTTCTGATGTTTTATTTATATGCATATACTCATGTGTTTATCACTGTTTGTACTGTTATGGAACCTCTACTGATTGAACTGCTGCCTGTCATGCCAGAAGACTCTTGCAAAACAGATTTTAAATCTCAAGAGTCCCATTTTTCTGGTGAAGTAAATATCATTTTAAGAAAAAGCAAATGGCACATCGAAAGTCCAGTGTGAGAAAGTTTGCCAGTCAGATCAATGGGAGGAATGGGAAACAATACAGCTGGCGATGGTGGGCTCAGAAGATGTGGGTGTTTTGCGTGTAGCGTGTTGGGTGTCACTGTGCCAAAATTGGGCACAGTCTCTTTTAAAACCTTTTCTTTTACCTCTGTGAGGTCTGACAGACTACATGTTGTTCCCCAATCCATCCTGCCTCCTTGCAAATTATCTATCAGTTACACAGGCAACATTACTGAGTTTTGCTTTGCCGTTATTGTTGTGTACAGCTTAACAGCAGAAAGAAAACTGAGCAGAACTGTGCTCATTTCGGTCAACCTAAGAGAACTAAAGGGACTGTCATGCAAGACCCCCAAAATTCCAACTCATTAGTCTTTCTGTTGGGATATCGTGAGTTCTCCCAAATGAAGATGTACAAGTAGTGTGCAAAGTCCTCGAGCCACCGTTCATTTCTTTATATTTTATTTTTCAAGAAAATCTGGCTCCTTAGATTGTTTTAAAAATTGGTTTTGAGCAATAGTTCTCCAGGACTTCTGAAAGCATTTCAATGTTTTTCTTTGGACACTGACTGCTTTTTAGCTCATTTTCAGTCAAGTCTTCGTACCTGATCATTTTTAGAGGGACATTTTTTGTTAAACTGCTCAACGCTGACCTTTGAATCATTCATGTGTAAAAAAAGACAACTAACTTGAGGGTGCCTTGAGGAATTTGGATAAAATAGACGTGTCAGCCCTAAAAAGATGAAAAGTATCTGAAAGTCATGTCCTTAAGAAAAATAAGAAAAATCATCAGGTACCTGACACAGGACCTGAGAGATGCATCTGGTCCTTCAGCTGATCCAGCTATTGTTCACTGAAGCCTCCTCAGAAATGGTCTCAGTGGAAGAATGACAGTCAAGAAGCGTCCTTAGGGAAGCCAAACGGGGTCCTGAAGATTACATTTAAAAAGTATGTTAAAGCTTGTGTAATAGGGTGATGAAGAATAAAGGTGGGCATACCAAATATTGACTTTCAAGCTGTATACAGTTATACAGATTTTCCGTGCATGTTTGCACGTTTCAATAAATCGCTGCAACTATTTCCCCTTTTTGTAGCAAAATATGAAGAAATGACAGCTTGGCTCAAGACTTTAGCACAGAACTGTAGGTTTTCATCCATCATGATGGATGATGATCATGAATAGATGTACTTACTCTGTTTATTGGATTTAAACATGCTGGAGGCTGGGTTACCTAAACAGTGGTCATTAGAGTCAAACCTTGAGATTGTGTTTGTGGATTTGAGATTTTTGACGTAAGCAAGCAAGACCATCGAATCTTTGATCGGAGTGTAGCAGTCAAGCAGTCTTTTTTTTTTTTGTTTTTTCCATTTCCATCTTCTCAGGTCTCTTTTCTGTCTGAATGCTTGTTGAAACTAGTGCCGACGAACTGGGAAAGCACTCGGACTTCTAAATGCATTTGGCAGCTTGCTTGCCAAACCATTCAAAGGGTTTTTCATTAATTGACTCTTCCTTCCTCTCTTCCTTAATTGGATTTGTAAACCCCGTTCACCGTTGTGCTCTCATCTAACATCTCAAGAACAGTGATGGGCACATCACACGTAATGGAAAGATGGGCATTCAGAGAAGTGGGGTTTTAGTTGCAGCCTCTGAATTGGTGAATTTAAAGAGAAACAGAGGCTCTCAGGGTTTTTTCTTACATAGAGAAATCTTTTGGCACTCCCCAAAAAAACATGCAAACCTATTCTTGTAGCCCAGCCAGCATAAAATCCAGAGCTTGTAAACAGCCAGTCCAACAAATGACAGATGTTGAAAAGCCTCCCTGGTGAGAAAATTGTAAATGTGATGGTTGGAAAGGAGGACTCTGAAACTGAACTTTATAATTTGTAAATGCAGTTCTTACAGTACATTTTTACCATGTAACTCATGTTTACTCCTGTCAGTGATGGGTTTTTTTTCTTTGCTGAAGATGGAACACAGCTCAGTGTGTTTCATCACGTAGGGCTTGTGTGTAATGTCTTTACTAATGGACAGAATAACCAGAGAAATGCATAGTTTTCAACAGAGTCATTGCAGGCAGGCTGACAGCACTTACTGCAGTGTATAGTCGCCACCGACCCCTGGCTCTGGTTGGTGAGTAACAAACACCTCTAAGACTGCTAATATCTTGGCGCCTTTTGTTGGATACTTCAGACAGAGGGAAAGAAAAACTTGGAGGGTTTTCAGAGGTTCAGGAGGCCCTTGGCTGGTTTCTAGTCTAGTCTGGTCGGAAGCACCATCATTTCCCCTTAGTATCACAGAAGCTTCTTGGATACTAGCATGCGACTAGTGTCAACACCCCAGTGAAAAAAGGCCTGTGAAACCAGCAATTCACCACACTCTGACAGCTTTCCCTTTGGTAAGCATACATTCAATGAATTCTCAGTATTCTTGTATCCCAAAGGCTGTCTAAAGGATACCAAAATGCGGCGGTGTCTTTATCTTACTTTGTGCCACTGGAGAAGGAGAAATATTCCAGAACTGCGTGTGTCCTGCTTTCACCGCGTTTGTCCCGTCTGTTATTAAGTGGAAACATTTATGGAGCACACGGCCAAGGTATCCGAGTCATTTCAGGAGGTGTTTACAAATGCAGGAAGGAAGCCCAGTATTCCCTTGATATATGACCGGTCCAAGAAAATTCAGCTCCTCATTTATCTAGAAATGGAAAGAATGGAAGAAAATGATCTGGTGCTAAGGAGATTTTGTTTCCACTCAGATATCCTAAACACACTCACACTACTAATCAAATTTACGCCTGGCTCTGGGCCTCGATTTTAACCCTCTTGTCTTTCCTCGTATTTCAGATCGACAAACAGCAGTTTGAGGAAACGGTGAGGGCGCTGAACAACATGTACGCTGAGGCCGAGAAACTGGGTAGCCAGTCATATATTGAAGGCTGTCTGGCCTGCCTCACAGCGTACACCGTCTTCCTGTGTATGGAGACGCACTATGAGAAGGTAGGATTTCTTTGAATATAATGGTACTGAATACGTCAAAACTGAGTTTTGAAGCACCATGACAAATAGGCTTGTGAAGATGTTTTGTAACTCGATGTTCTTTGGAGTTTTAATAAATATGGGTTTTTATAAATCCTTTGTGTTTTTATTTGGAAAATCCTTTATTGTGAAACATGAAAACATTTAACATAAGAGTGATGGGAATAAATTATTTAGCAAAAAAAAATAAATGGTGTATACAAAAACTGTTTACATGTATTGAGTTTTCAACATTGAAATTTAATCTACGCATAAAAATGTCTTGATGCATCCTCAATCATCCAGGTAAGTAAATCTCCAAAAGTTGATTTTGTTCATCTGGACGTAGAGTTTTCAGTGGGAGAAACGTTTCATCACTCATCCAAGTGACTGCTTCAGTCTCAGCAGACTGCAGGTTTCCCCAATCTTATAGGTTATAGGGTATAGGTTTCCCCAGCCCATTGTTCCTTCAGTGGGCTGGTTTCAGTCATTATGCAAATGTACTGTTTATAATGTTTATAATGTACTGTCCAGATGAACGCAATCAACTTTTGGAGATACGCATAAAAATGTACAGGTGTTTTGGCTATGCCTCCTTTAAAGCATAAGTGAGGATTTTTATGATACTAATAAATCCTGATTTAAAATATTATATATGGCTTCTTTTTTTTTTTTTTTCAATCAATTTTCAATCAACAGTCTTATACAAAAATTGTCGTTAAAATAAGTTGTACTGTGTAAATTTGTTCAAATGTTGGCTGGCTGGGTCTAATGGTGCTTGGATGATTTAAAAGTAATTTCGACAGTGTTTAAAGTATCTGCCTTCGGTCCCCGCCTGGTGTTTAAATAGCTGCCAAGATGCAATGCACGTAGAAGAAATATAAAGAAATTCAAATTGTTAGAAGTACTCCATGTTGGATAAAACAAGGAAAGGGAGCTGCAGGGATCGTGTGTGTCTGTGTCTTGTCACATTAGAGAAAGCAGTTCTTCTGTTTCCCCAACTCTGATGTGTTGGAATGGAAAAAGTGATGCAGCCACAGAAAATTCATAATCTGGAAGGATTATTCTATCAACATGAAGCTTTTTGAATTTTCTCATTAAAAAGTTGTCTTCAGCTAATTTAAATGTGGAATTTGACCCGCCTGTTTTCCAGTAAAAACTTGTGGAAGATTTCCTCTTGTGTTGGGAGCATCTTCATTGGTTTGCAGTAATGGACTGCAGGGCCTTTTTATTTGGAATTAAACTGCTCGGAGGGTTGATCAGTGATGGGTCTCAGTGAAGTGGGTGAGTAAAGTTGAGTATTTACAGAAAGGTATTTTACTATAATCAAAACTTGTTTTTAAAAAAAGAATAAAGACATAAAGGGAAAAAAAGTCTGACTCAAAAAATGATTGGCTTCACAACACTTAGCAGCTGTAGATCTAAAGTGGACTCCTTTGTAAGCACCCCTATGGAAGCAGAAGTCAAGAAACTGAGAGTTTCTGAGTATTTAGAAGTTCTTTTCTTCAGTGATTCTGGTAAGCACTGCTGCGTACTCTATAGGCCAGTATGAGCCCACATATCCACACAGATGTTTCTGCAAAGCCCTGCTGTGTGTGTAATTTGTCTTGTCATGTTGTTGTCGACACCTTCTCCTCTTCCAAGCTCCTGTGACAGCAGAGTGAGGTTCCACCTCCAACGCTGCTGGAAAGATGAAGTATGCCTGAATTGTTTGAATCAAAAACCTCTCATCCTCTAAAATCATTGGGAATATATGAAGATACAATTTGTCATATTCAAAAGTGCATTCAGGTTTTGTTCAGGCTCTTATAAAACAGATACGTTTCTTCAAAGTTTTCATTGATCATGTAAAAATGAAAGCCAGCTATCAAAGATTTTTTTGATGCCAGCTTAGAGGAAAACTTCTGAGAAATAGAACAGTATCAGATTTAAACATATCGAATAACTTCAAAACAGTTCGAAACTTTTGGATACAGAAAGTAGGGATGGGTATTGATAAGATTTTCACGATTCCGATTCCATTTTCGATTCTGTTTAACAATTCGATTCTTTATCGATTCTATGTTTTTTTTATTTTATTTTATTTTTTTTAAGGTCGATTAGCTTAGAACTTTGTTTTATATCTCTTTGAACAAGATAGAAATTTAGGAGTAACATGGCCTTACAAACCCAACAGTGAGATCTTAAGAGATCCACAGCCCCTTCAATGGGGGTGTCACAGGGTCCCCAGGGAAAAAAATTGTAAATGTAAAATAATAAAATAAATATTCTTCTGTAGCAATAACAAAGTATAACATAAACTGTTCTGTAGCAATTACACAAGAATATCCAGTAATGTCCCTGCCTACAATTAAACACATTCACTTACCGAAAATCGGGGCATCTGCTGTGGCAAATGGGTGCAAGCCTTTGACCACAAACTCAGTCACTGCTCGGTGACATTCGTCTATCCTGAAAGGAGACGCTACCGGTAGACTGCAGCGAGAACTGCCAGCATCTGAGCCAGCCAGACTCTGTCTGTCTGTCTCATCATGGTCACCTAAATGCACAGTAATGGCAGGTTTTGTAATAAGGCAGATCGCGCTAACATAATATGCAATGTTAGTTGATTATTTACCTGCCGCATTAACGGGAGAGGACGTGCAAACGTTACCGCTGCTGCTGGGTTGAGATTCACGAGTCCGGAGCGGAATTAAAAACACGACATTCATTTTAAGGTTATCGCGTGTTTTGTGAGCAAATGCTTTTGCATATTCGTAGTGTTTCCTCCCTTAAATGAAATATCCACTTTCCAAGTATTGCAAATTTTCCTGTCGTCATTCGTTCTTGTAAAGTATAACCAAACTTTTGAGCGTTTGAGCCGCCATGTTTCCTGCCACCACACTAATCTACTAGTGACCACAGGATTTGTGAAAAGGTTTTCAGTGCAGCCAAGTATAAACTCATTTGCTACCAATTTCAAGCTATTGACATCAATCAGCTCTCTGCAACTACTTGCCAACAAGTCACATTTTTCCCTGGCAACAGGTTATCACTGTGGGGTCACTTACAATCTTTGGACCTGCATGACTAAGGCTTAGTCAGTTTCACAGCAACTGTGAGAAACATCCCGCGACCACTTTCAACCAGCTGATGAATAGTCATTTTCCCCTCGTGAATGGTGGTTGCCAGGTAGTCGCCAACTTGTCTCAGGCCCCTGTAACTGAGGCCTAACCACAACCTTGTGTAAATTTTACCTGATGATGGAGTACTGACTCAGTGTAGCATCAGCTCTCAGCCCAGCATGAAAGAAAGCAGTAGAGCTGCCCAGAGAGTTTTTCTTTAAACTCATCAAACCAAAGTAGAATGGCCAGTTCAGGTGCAAAGCCAATGTGTACTACTGTAAAACAAGAGTGACCACTACACTGAATGCTAGACACAGAACATTACATTTTCTTGCATTTGTTTGATGCACATAGAATGGAGTTTGTTTAAAGGTTTCTATCACTATTTGAAATTTAAGAGTGAATAAAGAGGAGAGCACATATTGTGTTATTCAGTCCAGACTTACAGACATCAACAACTGTGTACTGTATTAGGTGCTCATAGACATGTTTTGGTCCAAAAGTAAGGTTGGATATTCAGTCCAGTTCAGGCCTGAACGCAGTAAGACTAAAGCCAAACTTTGAGGCTTTACCTTGGCCTCCAAGTGTTCCTCTCAGTTTATTCTAGCACTTGTAGTCACAATAATAGTTGCCTCAAGGCACTTATGTTTAATGCAAGTAGCTGCATACTAACATTCTACTTACTTAGCACCCAGTACGCTTGGTATTACATGCAGACCTTGACAGGATCTCTTATTTGGCTACCGATTTTCAGTCTGTAGTTGCTTTGAGTATTAAAGTGCTTTCTCTTTTCTCTTTTTTTTTTTTAGGTTTTGAAGAAAATTGCTAAGTACATTCAGGAACAGAATGACAAGATCTATGCACCGCGAGGCCTACTGCTCACTGACCCCATCGAGAGAGGCCTGCGGGTCGTATCCTATAATTTTGTGTCAATACAAACAGAACAAATCGAGCATTTTTCAGTTCTTTTCTTTCTAATTAGAGCACACAGTAGATGAAAAAGAGGAACCTTATACTCAGATTGCTAACAAACAAAATCAAAACACAGTTAAGGCTAAATGGCACTATGTTTTTACAAGAAAAGTAGTCTTGTGCAAGAATGAGGATGTACGGGAAAGGGGAATTGCAGTGAATAGTTTGGCGAACTTTAACTTGTTAAACATACACTGAGATCATGAAATGTGAATGTAATCGGACCACATCTTAAGCAGAACAAGGAGCTTTCACAATGACCTAATAGATGTAGTGATTTACAGGCCTTCCACCCCCACTAACTGCTGGATGAAAATGGAAAGCAGCAGTCACAGGCAACTTACAGGAAATCCAGCACTGTGTAGGGATAACCTGTAAAAACACCAGATAAAAGTTAGTATGTAATCTATAGCATCTGTGCACCAACATCTTGCCTGTCTTAGCGTATGCATGTGTGGGGTGACTCAACATCCCAATTAATTGCAACTGGGCAGCAATAGGAGATTAGGGATAACAAAATATGACCAAAATCGTTACCAGCTGAGCTTTGTTCCCAGTCCTGCTTATGATTTTGTAGTTTTGACAGTGATCTGGATTTTTTCGCCAGCGCTGTCAAGAGCTGCGCTGACTTTGGCACGCGAACACTGGGAGATTGACAGGAATGCCTCACCTTTAACATTTGAGCTGTTGAAACCTGATCGTATTTGTAACTGTCTAGTACGTCTGCTTCATTTTACCATCTGGACTCTGAAAATGTACCGTTTTCCTCTAGTAGCAAGGGGTTGAGAGTTGCTGTGACTGTTGACAGTGGTTTGCTGCCACCACAACTGCACCCTTGAAAAATCAAAAGCTACTGCTATCCAGACCCCCTACTTTTTTATAACACAGGAACACAACACTATGAGAACTGCTGGTGTTAAAATAACATGAAGTTAAAGTGTCGTCCGATGGGGATTGATGTCAGGCTACTATGTGCTACTGGGATGGCTGTAATTAGCCATGATGTCAATTTATCAATTGTCTTGAATTCTGCTTTTCCGACAGTTTATCTGTTCCACCCTTCACGTATACGCTTCAGCCACAACATTTAAACAGTCGAAGTAAATAAATAACATTTGTTCTGATATGCAGTGTTGCGCTTTTGAACCCTTGGGTCACAGCATTTATGTGGGTGTTGCTTTGACAAGTACCACCCACATTAGCATTGTTCCAGACCAAGCAAACTCTTTAATGACAGCTTTCCTCAGCAGGACAGCGCTACATTCACATACAAGAGTCTCCAAACTTCCCACATCCCAATCTGAGGAAGCATTACAGTGATGTGCCTTACTAAGCACGATCCACTGAGGTCACACATTAACACTTCAGGCTCAGAGGATCGGTTGTTAAAATCACTGACGACAGTCAGTGGTCGGTACTACGTTAATGAGAAGTGCCCATTAACAGAATAAAGCAAAAAATCTCAGAAGATGCCTACAAATACATTTTTGTTTAAATCTCAACTAGCAGGGTGTTTGACTCCTTTAGCAAGGCCATGCTGTACTGACATTTTCAGTGCTAATCTGACACTGATGAAACTGACATAGTAAAAATACTACGCTGTCTACTGAAAGTTTTTAGAGTGAGTTTGTAATTATTACTTACTTAAATGCTTTGGTTTTGAGCACTCATTTAAAATTGGCTTTCATTCAACAAGGAAAAACAACACAAGAAAGAAACTGTGTCCAAGGGCTTTGACTACATTTGTTATGAAAGATTTAACAGTCTTTATTAAACTGGAGTTAGGATGGATAATTAAACGAAATGGTTAGTAAACCCTTTGATATTTTCTGTTTCTGCATAAGACAAAAGAACATGAAAGATTCATGAGATTTTCCTAAAGATAGGAAAAGACAACTTAATTTAAAAAAAGAAGAAAAGAAATGTCTGTGTCCTTGAAACATCTCTGTGCCGCTCCTCTTTTCCTGCTGGCTGGCATAAGTAATGTTTTCCATTCCATAGCCTTTGACCCTGACATTATTAAACAGTCCAAAATGCTGGGTAAGAAGTTGAGATGGAAAATCTCACTGATGAACTTGCCAGTGTGATAGAGGTAGCTACAGTCAAAACTTGTACCTTTTAGTTGACACAAAAACATGGAAAGACGGAAAAAAAACAAGAGCATTGATAAACAGTTTTTAGTGTGTGTGTGTGTGTGTGTGTGTGTGTGTGTGTGTGTGTGTGTGTGTGTGTGAGAGAGAGAATTAAAATTTGAATTCGATGTATCCACACTTGCTTCAGCTGCATTTCCTTGACAGAGTCCCATCAAGGTTGAAATCACCATCTTTGAAGACAGAAGCCTGACGAGATAAAAGCTAACATGGTGAGTCTAGTCTCATAATTAGAAATTTCACACATAAAGAGGACTTTGGTCCTGTTACAGATTTAATGATGCTCTGGGTTTACAGCATGCTGATACATTTCCCAGCTATGAAACCCAAAGGGTTGGAGTCAAAGAGCAGTAATGAAAGGGACTTCTCTCCCCATATGTGCTATAGTTCTCATGCAGAATGCTTGTGCTGTTAAAAAAAAAAAATCCCACATCAAAGTGTAATGTGAGTAATAGCAGCGCCATGAGAGCAGTTTCATAAAGCTTCTAATGGAGAATTCTGCTTATTTTATGACTTCAGGTTTTGTCATATATTTACTGAGGGATTTATGTGCTCACTGTCCAGAGCACATGCATGAGCCAAACCCCGCCACTGAACCAGAAAAGAGAAAACGTGCCCTTTCAGCACCAAAGCAATCTCCTTGCTGTTACATTTCCTTAACTCAGTGTAATCAAACAATTATCACATTCTACTTAAAATGGCCAATTTCCTTGTTTACTTTTCTGGCCAATGGGTTCCTACCACATTTGTGTCTGGAGAAAGTGGGCGAGGGCTGTTAGGCTTCAGTTCGAGAGCAGACTTTTGATCTGCTGAAAATAAGCTTGAAAACTAATTAGAAAGCAAAACTTACAGCTGTAATATGATGGGAAAAACCCCTAAAACAAAACAGACTAATATGGAGTGCTATATTGTCATAAACTCACTTTATTTATTGACTCAAAGTCAAAAATGACCTTTGCTGCTATTCTTGATGTTGTCATCTATGCCAAATAAACCCGTTCAAAAAGGCCTTTTTCAGGGAACACAAAATGGGTTTATTTTAAAGCTGTTCTGCAGCAGTGCTGGTTGATCAAGCCTTGAAAGTTGGTGCTACTTTGAGGATTTGGACTTTAAAAGATTTGGAATATATTTTGTTCTATAAATGGATTCCATGATTTCTTTTTTTTAACTCCAACTGCTTATTTGTACTATGCTTTCATTTCAGAGTCCAACAAGATATTAAACTGCATAATATTCAATAAAAAAGTGGAAAAATTGGGGTTTTCTACATAAAACTTTTAACTGGTAGGGGAGCTCAGTAAAATATAGAAAAGTGAAGAGCTCAATAAATCAGTCCAATACTTAAATGTAATAAAGTAAGAAGCTTAGCAGACAATTAAATGCCGACACCAAACATTGTGTCACTGTATGGAACAAGATGACATGACAAGATCAGAAGTGGATCCTTGATGTAAGGATTATATGTTTTAAGAAATTAACTGTCCACCCCCATCTGCTTCTGCTGGAGGTTTCTTCCTGTTAAAAGGCAGTTTTTCCTTCCCACTGTTGCCAAGTGTTTGCTCATAGGTTTTTGCTACATAAATAAAATTAAAATTTTGCCGCATGGCAAAGTAGGCAGTAGTTAAAATCCACCGATTCTGTGTATTTTGAGAAACAGGACCTCTTTAATGGATCGTGTTACTATAAGAATATAATGAAAGCTATCAGATGTTAAAGACAGACTTGGGCATTTATTTAATTAAAATCAATAACTAGAGTTCCTAAAAGGTTTTTCTAGCTTGCCTTTAATTTATTTTCATGTAATTGATTTATTTATTTTTTGTGTGTACCTCATAATAAGTAGGTATGGAAACCTTTCCTGGTCCTTTACTTCACTGGGAGTAAATCACTGTTATGTTTAGCTGCACTTTAAAGCATTGCTGTTGTTTTCAGTCAGCGGCACTCCACACTGACTGTAAATTTATGGCTTAGTATGACAACTACTCATTCACTTTGTTTTAGTAATGTTGAGACAGTCAACAGAATGAGCACTTTGCTGCTTCTGTTGTAGATTTTCTGAGTTTACACCTGAAAATGGCCAGCTCAAATAGACATGGATAGACATCATCAGCAGGTTTTCTTGTTTGTTGGCAACAATCAAATGGTGCAGTGTTTAAAAACCAAGCTCAGATTACTCATACACGACACACAATGTCCTGCATTACATCTTTAAGCTTGTCCTTTGATTTTATTACACTGGAAATGAAACCTAATGAGAACCAAGTGTTAGAGGAAGCTACTAATAATCCACTGCTTAAAATATGATGGCGTGTCAGTGATTTGCAAGATATTTTTCAAGGAAATCTGTTCCAGCAAATGAAATTTTCTCCTCATTTATCCAGTTGTAAAATTAGTTTCATTAAGAGCACTCTCAGCAGCAATCATTCCACTGCACTGATTTTTCTACCCAACAGCTCACCTTATATTCTTAATGCTAAGACCCTTTGACACAGTGCACTATGATCATCAACCACAGATGGCTTTTGGATATCTGCCGGTCTTCCCCACTGGCAGACGCCCTAAGAGCTCATCCCATAAATAGTTTCTTTCTTTCTTACAGTAAATCCTTTCTTTTTTTCCCCTCATGTGTGGAGAGATGAATAAGACAGGGAAGCTCATTGAGGGATATGTTGGGTTCAAATCATACTGAAAAGTACTTTGTATAGAGTTTGGACTGGACCCAGTCCTGCACTGATGCATAGACATTACCATGAGGATGAGTATGACATACAAAGTAAATGTTTTACCAGGAAAATGTTGCACTTGGCAGTATTTGAGATACCATAGACCCCTCTGGATGGATAAACTATTGCACTAATACAGCAGTGATGCATACAGGGATTAATCTTCTCATCTGAAATTCCAGTGAGTGCCTCCATACATATACATGTCCTGTTAAGGAATGTAAACCCAGGATTTTTATAAGTAGCTGTTGATAGAAAAGTGCATTGGAGCTTTGCCAGTGTCAAAGACGGAAACCACAGGCAGCAAGCAGACTAGCGGATGGATTTTCTCTGTGTGTTCTCAGAGGTTTTAAGCCTCTTCATTCTGCAGTTTCCTTCTACTGTGTCCTCCAGGCTTTTATCGGTCTCATTTAGTCATATTGGCCAGTGAATTTTCACAGTATTTATCTTCATCTACTGCATGAAACTTCCTCACCTTTACTATGTGAATATCCGTCCATCTATCCATCCATCCTCTTCTGCTGATTAGTAAGGTTGCGGGGAGGCTAGAACCTATCCCAGCTACCATTGGGCGAGAGGCAGGATACACCCTGCACAGGTCGCCAGTCTGAACATCCATCGTTTAAAAAAACTAAACTAAACTTAAATAAAAGTCATGTGATCTGTTGCATTTGTGATAACTAAGAATTATCACCTGAATCTGATGTAGTATCGTAAAAAGTTCATTATTTGTGATATAAATGAGCCACTGAAAACAAACAGGTGTTGTCTGTTTATCCAGGAGAACAGCAGGACTCATCAACTCTATAGGCATACTTATAAGAAATGACACAAGGGGAAATCGTCTTTTGTATTATGTTAAAACAGATGAACTGAACAAAACTAGCAAAGGATACAACTCTACCAGCATCTGAATAATGTCTGGCTTTATAGCTACCTAGGTTTCCATAACTTGAGTTGCTAACTCTGACACTTCATGCTAGGCAAGTAATGTACGCCAGACTTATGAGACAGGCACAGGTGATAAAGTTAGAAGATGGCTGAAACTCATAAATGATGCCTCTGTTTGTTACACATAATCCTTTGATTTATTGTAACACTGGAAAAATTACAGATTAAAACAGATTTAAGTGCTGGATTCTGCTAGAAATGAAAGTATAAGTAAACAATTATAGTCTTACACATTTTTAAACTTATTATTCAAAACTTAAAAATGAAAAATGTATCAAGAACACCAGACCCTTCTTTTCCCGGCCCTATTTTCTATCCTAATTGTAGTGGATTTTTAGCTGCTGTGAGCCTCCCGGTGAAGGTCTGAGCAGCATGATGGATCGGCCTCCAGTGGGATGAGTTCACTGTAGAAAAACAGGCTTGGCGTGCACAGCTGCTGACTCCTGAGTATCCATTCAGAGGCAGGTGGTGCCAAGTCGGTGTCCTGACAACTCATCCAGGAGACGTTCTGCTCCTGATAAGGTTTCGCTTGGCTCTGTGTACGAACAGCACAGCACGTCAGCAAACCTGTAAATTAGTCTGCACACATGAGAGTATTTAATGTCAGCGGAGAACATTTTGGACAAGGTGAGAACAAGAATGGTATCCATCATTAGATCTCCTCATTGTCTGAAATTGGAGGCTTTTTTTCTCTCCTGCCAAGAAATTTATTTACAAGCTGAAGGAAAATATCATTTTGACTCGCGTGTCACTTCCTGAGTTTCTGCAGCTCATGTGAATCATCCTGAGAACATTTCCTGAACAGCAGCACGCTACATTATGTTTATACCTGCTTTATACGTCACTAACAGAACCGCACCTGTGTCTGACACCATATACTTTTATATAACCAAAGACATTTTTGTTTATATGACATACATATTCACCACAGCAACAATGTGATGCTTTTTAACCTTATGAAAGCAGCCTGGAAGACCTTCTGTGACTACAGAAGTGAAAAAGAGCCAGACTAACTTGACTTCAACCTTTGACTTTCAGTTTTTACGTTAATATCCATCCACTCATGTTCCCAAATGACATGAGGCTAAGTTATTCGCTGCTCACACCGCAGCAGTGAATCTGGCCTGGAGCTACACCACACCCATACACTGTATCTATTTTTTAAACATAACCCAGAAGAATTGACATAATGCTCAGTCAGTGTGTCATGTGATTAACTGATGTCACTGTTTCTGCAGCAGCTGTTGGGCTGCGCGGAGCTGCAGGGTCTACAGCATTCCGTCAGCGGAGCACACCTCCCCCGAGGAATTCCGAGGCCTGGAACCTTAATACTGCGTCTCTACAATCTGTCATCACTGTCATATGCATGTTCCATTCACATGACTAGGTTTGAGATGTTGTGCCTCACAGGTTTTAGCATTATTTCTTGCCTTTCTGTCACCATTGATGAGGCCGGTATCAAAGTGTTATATGCTTGTATTCAGCTGACACCCGTGTCCTCCTAAAAGAAAATTACCTTCCCATTCAGCTAAAATGCATTATTAATCTGGTTTCATGGGAAGTGTTGTTTTTTGTTTTGTTTTGTTTTTTACTTTTGTCCTTGTTTAGGCGCTAAACTACTATGTCTACTGAAGAAGTAAAATATGAAGCAAATTCAGATGTGCCTTAAATCTGCACTCTAACGGCCTGCAGGGGGCGACTCCTCTGGCTGCAAAAATAAACCTGACTGTAAGGAATACAAAGGAGAGACGAGCCTGCTGCTCACTTGTTTTAAACACTTTCTTGACGAATCACGCCAAATATTAAATAATGCAATCTGATATTTATTTTGTAATTGAATTTTAGTCCCATTTTGGGTCAAAGAAGATGACGTTATTCTTTATGCTGCAGCTACCTTGTGTTTGCTACCATGAGAGCGTGGAGTGAGCTCAGTTTCCTGTCAGTAAAAATTCATGGGCCCTCAAACTGGACAGTACAGTGGCCACTGTTTTCCATCTTTAACCAGTTTTGGCCCATCTGGTCACCTAAGATGGAAAGCAAGACTAGTACCCACATATATGTGAACATGAGTGTTTGTTTCCCTTGAACCACAGTAGAATGCAGTTTAGTTGTATGGAAAGAACATTTTTAGGAGTACATGCGTTTAGCTGGACTAAAAGGATTTATATCTTGGAGAGATTCAGAATTTATTAACATTCTTTAAGCCATTATATTTTGGACGATAAATATTTTTAATGATATTTGTGGGGACTCTGACCTTTTATATATGCCTGTCCTTTTTAGAAGGTCCTTTTTAAACAATAAAGCTGACAAACAGGGTAACTCATTTTTATGACGCTCTATGGAACAGCCACGCTGTAAGGAAGGCAGTTGTTATCAGTGCCGCATCCTTGAGCTCCCTCTTTGCTTGCTTTATTTTTGCTGGTGCAGTTTTTTGGGTGCATGGTATTTTAATCAGCATGTTTCCCCATCAGTTTTCAGGTTATAATTTCCAGCTCTTGACATTCTAGTCAGTCCCAGATTAAAATTTTACTGTATGTCTCATGGTTGATTTAAGAGATTCTTTTGTGTGTGAAACAAAACTTGTGCCTGCTCGGTATTTAAGCATGTCATACTGTAAATGCACCTCCTCGAATCATGGTTCGTTTTCTTTGAAGACTATACATAATGTTTGGTGACTACTTTTTATTTTTTGACTCGCATTCAATAAGTGTATACTTTAATCATATCTTGTGAGCTTGCCTTTGACTGAAGTATTAAAAGTGCTCTTGTTAGTTGACCTTGAATGTTTTCTGTGAGAATCTCCAGGTATTAGACAGTAACTACATCTCAGTCCTGCTAATCTGTAAAGTTCTTCAGAGACCTTAATGTCGCTGTGCCAGTTTCTGGTGTGACCGGGCCTCATCGTGAAGACCGTGTGACTTGTTTTGTTCACTTTCTGCTTACACACTGAAATCTAACACTACGATTCTTACTCTGAGGAGAACCTCAGTGCTGTTTCTGTTAACAAACCTTACCAAAGGTTGAACAGCATGTACAGTTGGTTGTGTTTCTCTTGTGAATGTAGTCTGACAGAAGCATCTTGTAAAAAAAGTGTATGTACAAGTAATGACCTTTGAATGCCATCAGTAACAAAGATTTTTAATTTTTGTAAATAAATGTTTCTTTAATTTTTTTTAGTTAGTCATTTATTTATCGTATACATAATTAAAACTCAACTCAACTAATTTAACTTTTCTCAGTTGAAATCAAGATCCTAAATTAACCTTGAAATTGTACGCTTACAAATAAATCCTGTAAATATTTTACACCATGCTTTCTTCTGTGGTTATTTGGCTTATTTTGGGTATTTTTTTTCTCTTACCCATATAGCATGTGGCCTGCTCAACACACTGAGCTAAAGCACCTCCCGTTATTTGGGAAGTGCTTTAGCTTATTTGATTTGAATTTATAAGAGGAGTATTTAGGTCACTTAAGAGTTTAAAAAAAAAAAAAAAAGCAACAAAGGGCTGAAAAATGAATCCAGGACAAAAATGGCCCTTTCTCTATTGACCACATGAAGGTGTCTCCAGAAGTGAGTCAAACCATTTTTTGGAAAGTTTAGCTCAATTTCACTAGCCCACCCAGACCTGTGGTATCAAGAACACACTTAAATTGGACCCGTCTGACAAAAACATCTCAAAAAGCAACACATTTTGCTACGATCTAAAGAAATTCAGAAACAAAATCTTTCAATATCTCAGCCTGGAAAGGGTTATGAAGCCATCTCGAAGGACTCCAGTGAACCATGGTGATTAATCTTTCACAAGTGAACGAAAATACTCCAGAGACACAACAACTCATCCAAGAGGTCACAAAAGAACCCAGAACAAGATGTAAAGAATTACCTCAATGAAGGTCAGAGTTTTTTTTTAAATGAATTAGAAAGAGAGTGAGCAGAAATTCCATCCATGGGAGAGTTCCAAGGTGAAAGCTACTGTTGGCCAAAAGAAGACTAAGGCTCGGCTCATTAATAATAAAAAAAAACAAAACATGGCCACGGTTTCCATAGCTGAACGGCTACATCCAAGCCTCACATCACCAAGCAAAGTGTTGCATGCAGTGGTTTAAACAATGCCACCACCGGACTCTAGAGCACTGAGGTGTGTTCTCTGGAGTCTGGCAATTTGAATGAGTCTATGAGAACTTTCACAGACTATGTTTGTAACCAGAAGGCCAGTACTTGTGACAATTGTAAAGAATGGTGGAGGGAGGATTATGGTTTTGGCTTGTTTTTCAGGAGTTAGGCTCAGGGCCTTAGTTCCAGTGAAAGGAACTCTTAACGTTACAGCATCCAAAAACATTTTGGACAATTTCATGTTCCCAACTTTGTGGGAACTGTTTGGAAATGCCCCCTCACTGCTCCAACATGACTACAGACCAGTGTACAAAGCAAGGACCAAAGATGAGTGAGTTTGGTGTGGAAGAACTTGACTGGCCTACACAGAGTCCTGACCTCAACCTGACAGAACACCTTTGGGATGAATTAGGGCAGAGACTACTAGCCAGACCTTCTCAATATCGGTGTCTGA
The DNA here is from genome assembly GCF_057382275.1 of Copadichromis virginalis. NCBI lineage: Eukaryota > Metazoa > Chordata > Actinopteri > Cichliformes > Cichlidae > Copadichromis > Copadichromis virginalis. The sequence goes on from NC_140629.1 coordinate 9,226,208, forward strand.
GCTCACAAATGTCAAAAAATGTCCACAGACACACTCCTACCTTATGAAAAGCCTTCCCAGAAGAGTTGAAGCTGTTATAGCTGCACAGGGTAAGCTGACATCACACTAAACCCTATGGATTAATAATGTGATGTTACTCACATTCATATTACCAGTGAAGCACTGCACTGAAGCACATTCTTTAAACTAAGGTTTTGGTTGTGTAACTTGTCATCTGCAGAGGTTTTTGCATTGCTGCCAGTCCCACCCAAACACCTCTGTGTCAATGGGAGACTTTTTTCATTGCAGGTTGTTTGTTGTGGGCAGCAGAGTGGTGTGGTAGTTAGTGCTGTTGCCTCATAGCAAGGTCCTGCGTTCAGTTCCACCATCAGGCCAGGCCATGTGTGGAGTTTGCATGGGTTCTCTCTGGGTACTCTGGCCTCCTCCCACAATCCCAAAGACATGCAGTTTGTAGTGTTAGGTTAAGTGATGATTCTAAATTAACCATATGTGTGACTGGCTGTCTGTATCTATGTGTTAGCGACAGACCGGTGACCTGTCCAGGGTGTACCCTGCCTCTTGCCCTAAAGACAGCTGGGATAGGCTCTGGCGACCCTGAATTGTATAAGTGGAAGAGAAGGGATGGAGGTTGTTTGTTGTTGCGTAAATATCCAAATGAATACTGGTTTATACAAGGGATGTCACTTTGTTGCCTTTACAGTGCATCTCCGTGTTTAAAAATCCCGTGTGTGTGTGTGTGTGTGTGTGTGTGTGTGTGTGTGTGTGTGTGTGCCAGGAGAATAAAACCTGATTGGCTTCCCTTCAGGAAGCTGGGTGGTGTCTGGTCCTCTTTCTGTGTGATTGAACTGCTCCTCACTTTAAGGTCCAGCATAATAGACTACCCAAACAGAGAAATGTCTGGCTTCACTCTAGGATCTATAGCTAATGTCCTACAACAGAGAAAGACGTCCAAATATTAAGACTGCATAAAGAGTTGGGGCAGCTTATACTGCCTTGCTTCTAAATAACTGTGCCTATGACAGATGTAATTCATTGGGTTTGTGGTTTATTGGATGTTTTCTGGCAGAAACTTCATAACTGGGCTTTACTGTAAACATCTCCACCCCCTTTCTGCCTGTGGGTGATGGGCTAAGATCTGTCTGTGGCAGATGGGGAAACAGGATTGTTTGGTATGTCGATGCACCATCCTGATTTGATTTATTGAAACAAGCTTTGGCTACTTCTTCCCACAGTGCAGAAACATTAAAACGTGTTGGTTAGCAGAAGTGGACACAGAAAATGACCTGTAGGTATCTCATATGGGCAGGGCTTGTCACTCTGTCCTAGGCTTCCTGCCAGTACTCCTTCAGCAGACAAAAACACACCTGGACACAGACACTGACTGTAAATCATTTCTACCGCTTCTTCTGCAGATAAATGCTGTAATGTGGGCTTTACTCCACATGAGGTCAGTGTTGTACTACTGCACAGGCTTTGGTTAAACAGTGCCTGCTGCAGTATTTAAACTGACCCCTACACTACAGGGATCCAGTGAGTCTTCAGTGCTACAGGGTTATTTTGCATGGTTTCTGATATAAATGCATTCTGACTGATCACCTTTATCCTGTAATTAAACTTTTCAATCATGCTGGCAGTCCTTAAACAAGTATTCTGTCCCTATCCACAGGACACAATGACTGACTGAATGAGTTGGCGACTGTGAATTAACATGAATCATATGTTATGACTTTCTCCCTCTCCTCATCTCCAACCTGTGGCAACAAATGGCTGCCCCTAAGTAAGCCCCTCCTTAGTTATGCAGCAGATTTCTTCATTGGAAAAGAGTTTTTCCTTCTCACAGTCACCAAGAGTTTACTTAAAGGGGGTCATCTGATTGCTGTTGGGTTTATTTTCTCTGTTATTGTAGGGTCTTTATGTTACAATATAAAACAGTCTTTCTATCGCCTGTTGTTTGGTGCTATATAAATAAAATTAATTTGAATCGAATTGAATTGACCTCACAGTCACCATATCTCAACCCAGCCTTATATTCTAATATCTGTTAAACACAGTAATGATGGTGCATCAAGGACAATGTGGCTTTAAGTAGCTTGCCAACAAACATTTTGACTCTACTCATGCCAGCCTACCTTTGAAATTGGTGGGCAACAACACTTCTCCCATAAGTGTTCCGTTAAGAACACACAAAGGATTCCCAGAAAATATCCTCCAACCATTACACCTCTACTAGCAGACTGGACCACTGATACAAGGCAGGATGTATCCATGCTGTTTACACCAGATTTGGACCCTGCCATCTCAGTGTTGCAGCAGAAATAGAGGCTCATCAGAGCAGGAAACATATTTTCAATCTTCTGCCGTCCAATTTTGGTGAGCCAGTGTAAATTGCTGCCTCACTTTTCTTGTTTTTGGCTGAGAGTGGAACAAACAACAATGCCCCGTTCAGTGTGCCTTATATCACCTTGTTTCCCATTCTGTCGCTTGGTTTGAACTTCAGCAGGTTTTCTTGATCATGTTATGCATAAATTGCTGCCATTTTATTGGCTGATTATATATTTGCAATAGCACACAGTTAAAGAAGTAGAGCTCATAAAGTAGCAGTTTAGTATATGTCAAGCAGCTCTCTGCACTGCAATAATCAAAACATCAAATGAGGTAATGTCTTTGGAAAAATCATGTTAATCTCTCCAATAGTTCACGAGAATCAATACCAAGAACCAGGAAGCTCTTGTGGTTGTGCTGTCTTTTCCTTGAAACCCACAGGTTGATTCCCCAGACATGGGTTAAGTCCAGTCCTAAACTATATATTTTTATTTTAAACTTTTTAAACTATAGCTAAATTGGGAAAATTAAAAATTTGAAGGTACCTTCACAACACTTACAAATGTTTAGTTATTTAACCCTTTAGCAACTAATCTAAAGTTATCTTACAATAAGTAATCTTACTATACCTACCCTAGCTACCTTTATGTCACCCACTGGTCTCTGAAGGCCCCTTTTAAATTCTGGGAACTAACGTTTCTGCCATTGCCATCATGGTTAGAAAAAGCAGATGCGACAAAGAAGGTTTGGTCCGACTCTCACAACAACTTGTGATTGACAGGTCGTTAGCTAATAAGTCTCCATTTTGCAAGATAATATGACGAAGATCTACAAAATAGATAACGTTTTAATTGAGCCCATAAACTCAGAAAGAGTTAACAGATCTGGGTCAAATCAGAAAGTTGTTTTCCCAAATATCTCCAAAGGTTGATTCTGTTCATCTGGACGTAGCGTTTTCAGTGGGAGAAACGTTTCGTCACTCATCCAAGTGACTTCTTCAGTCTCAGTTGACTGCAGGTTTCTCCAATCTTATAAAGAGTCAGTGGTCATTGATCAATGGTCATTAGAATTTGCATAATCATGATGAAGGAACTGACCTCCCAGCCCATTGTTCCTTCAGTGGGCTGGTTTCAGTCATTATGCAAATGTACTGTTTATAGTATTGGGGAAACCTGCAGTCAGCTGAGACTGAAGAAGTCACTTGGATGAGTGACGAAACGTTTCTCCCACAAAACGCTACGTCCAGATGAACAGAATCAACCTTTGGAGATTTACTTTACCTGGATGATTGAGAATGCATCAAGATGTTTTCCCATATACGTCTAAAATTACTCTAAGTGGTTTTGCTACCACAGCTATTGCCATCTGGGAGCCTTCAGATAGAATGCAGTTTTATTTTTCATACCCAGAAGCTACACCGATCTTTTATGCTGTCTACGACTACAAAATCAGGAGTTAGTCTTGCAAGTGTAGCTTATAGCCATTATCCAAGCGAGGCTCACTAACGTCTTATAAATGGAAATATTTAAGCCAAAATGTGCAGTCTGTCCACAAATTATCCACACACTTTTACAGTTTATTGTGTTGTAAATTTAATTGACTCTACACCCAACAACTCACAACAATAAAGGAAAAAATATAAGGTTATTGCAAATGTACTAAAAATCAAAGCTGAAATGTGAATCACGTCTGAGCGAAATGACACAGAACAGGAAAAAAGTCCATCTTATGCAGGGTGAATGCTGCCAAAGACAGCTGATTTTAGCAGACAGTCCAGTCTGTGGTTCAAAGTCACAAACTTTCCTGATACTTGGCTTTGGAACTGAACAGCAAGACAGCACTAAAAACTCGATATCCCACCGTGACAGGAAGAGTATTCCACAATCAGACATTGGTCTAAAAACACCAGATATCAGCAGTTTAAAAACCAAGAGGATTACATTAGCAAGGGGGTAACAAGGTCATTAATAAGAAAACACAATTACAAATGGTTGTGTATGCTCAGTTCAAGTATACTATTAGTATACATATATACATGTGGCTGTTCAACATGTAAAGTGTCCTCAGAAAACAGAGGACCAGTTTGATAGCACCATTAAAATAACACTGGATTCACACATTGTTGTACAAAAGAATAAAAGAGAAAAAAACATATCTGGAACAGACAAACAGGGAGGAATGCATTCTCTATTTGTTGTTAGAGGATCTGTGGTGCCACAGGATGGAGATCAGGTCTTCTGTTGCCTTATGAAGCCAGCATGTAAAGCAGCAAGACAAAATTTGACAGCATGTTACTGTAGAGCAGTCCTGTGATCCTCATGTTAAAAGAGTCCCACTGACTGGAAGCCTAAAAGCCACACTGGAGTTAAATATAAAATCAAATGTCTTAAAGTACTTTTTATTGTGATATTTGAATTTGCAGCTGATAGTTTTTGAATTGAAGGGAAAACATCCGATGCATGGTACCTGCAGATACAAGCTAACGACAGGAAGCAATCCATTTACACTAGCTTACAACAGAACACTGATAACATAACAGGACCAATGACATGGATTTGTGTTTCTACTATATCATGTTTTTCTGAAAAAAAAAACAACAACAACAACTTATAGGTGTAACTTGGAAAGAAACTTGTACTTTTAAACCAACATTTAGCACATCTCTGTTGCTAACAGGATTATAAAGTCAAACAAGACACATTTATACCACATAATGCCTGTCTCTTAAATATTTGCAAACTATCATGTGAAGCGTCAACAAAGGTCTATATATTAAAAGCTTATTAGCTAAACCAATTGGGAGCTTCCTGTATGTTTGACAAGCAGTTCTTCACTGCTCAGTCAATGCATCATCATAATAGCTTGAAAATGGTATGTGTTTGATTTAGCTGATGCAGCTAGAACGTGATGCAGTTAAAATTATTTCACTGGTTACATAAGACCCCAATCCCACAGGTGTAGACACCTGTTTGTATTTACTCCCCAAATGATTGCAAGTATTTGCTGGTAGTTGCTGTGAAATTGAATGCTTAAGACCAATTTATGCAGACCTAGAGACCAATCAGTGACTTTTTGCTAGCATACATGCTAGCAAAAAGTGTGTATTCCACAGCCAGTTGGTGTATGGTTACTGGATGTTGCTAGCGTGAAATTGGTTGCAAAAAAAGTATACAGTGCTACACTGAAAACTTCCTTGCTATTGCTTTGCTCACTAGCAGGTTGTCACAGTCAGCAGTAGTTAGCATGGAAATCAGCGACTTGTTTGGAAAAATTTACAAACTACTCTATAAGTTGTAGTGAAGCTGTGAAAACCGTGACACCAACCAGAAATGGAGACTGTTTACCTTTAAAGTAAACGTAGAAGTTGAAACATGTTGGTTTCAGTTGTAAGGTGGAACTTTTTTGCTGACCAACAGCCTCCCTGTGGTTCTGCAATGGACTTTTTGAAGTTTCACTAATGCAGAGTGGTTAGGTCACCAGTGTTTGCACTAAATCGGCATCTCAGCCAAATCAAAAGTAGGTTTACTGTAGCCAATATTTGCAGCCAATAACATTCAGTGACAGCTAGCAACCTCCAGTAACCACTTGCCTACTGGTTGATGAATGCATATTTTTCCTTACTCCTTGAGGTTGCCAGGGGGTCTCTAGACCTGTGTGACTGAGGCACATAATAATAGTAACACTGAAGGTTTACAATAAAAATAATTAAAAGGATTAGATTTTAAAGAGTTTTTTTTAACTGTGTTTGTTTCACTTTAGAACATTTTTTTCGACAGTTTGTGGGTTCTTATGTTTTAACTTACTGTATAACCTGCACCTCATAGTAATATAAATGTGTACTGACTGCAGTACACGTTTGCAACACTTCAGCAACCTGGAAATTGTAAACCACTAGAGGGCAGCATAACAAGCTGATCAGAGGATCTTTAAGCTGGGCAGACACTGTGCGATTTTTGGCCCATTTTGAGCCGATTTTTCAGTCGTGCGACTGATTTTGGCCTTCATCGTGCGTCGTGCATCGTGTAGTATACGTGGGGTAACGACAAGCGATTAACACCTCACGACCAGCTCCCGATCATCAATCGCTTGGTCGTGAGGATTTCAAACACCGCAGCTTCTCACACTGCGCACGCGCAAACACAAATTTCGGTGAAAAAGACGGAGCAGCGCAGCAGTGAGTGCAGCGTGTGATCTGGACACAAGCGATGGAGGCACTTGTAGAACTTTGGAAAGCTCATCCGAGCCTTTTCGATGTGGCCTCACAAAATTATCACGATCACAACACAACAACCGTGAAAATAGTTGGATGGACATTGCTGCTCAATCACAGCTGCCCGATCACAGCTGCCCGATCAGTGTTTTTCATTAGCAATTTAGCAAAGTTGATGGTGGTGGTGTGCGTGTCTGTGTGAGTGAAAGACAGAGAGGGAGACTGAGCGACAGATTTTCTGTTAACCTTCATTTTTATGGATGCACAGTGTGAGCACTCAGGTCGCATCAGAGCATCAGGCCGTATAGTGTGAGACCCTGCATCGTGACCTATGAACTTCTAACCCCTGCGAGTCAATCGCACAGTTTGAGCAGGAGCTGAATCGCGCGACTGACAAAATCGTACAGTGTCTGCCCAGCTTTAGCCCAGCATAAGGTAATGTTGGCAGGCATACTAAATCAAAAGCCCCTATTAGAAGTAATTATTGCTTGCTGTAAATAGGAAATATAATATTCCTTTCTATATTTCTTTCAACATACTTTTATATGATCAGCTTCTTCAGAGACTTTTAGTGCTACTCTTCTATGAAATGTGACCACAATCTTGTCAGTGCAGTGTGCAGAGCTAAAATGGCTTTGGGCACTTTAAGGCACTTTAATACGTCACGTTTCAGCCATGGTAGATTAGTTTTCCAGCCGAACCAGGCAATTAGCACTTGTAATTGGTGATGAACGGGCTGTTTTGCTTTGCAGAAATTGCTTCTGCCACAGCTTAATTTGAAAAAAATTCCTCACTGAAGATGTGACGCTTAAATAACATTTGCAATAGGAAGCTTAGTTATCTGGGCTTCAGCATGTAAAAAACATTTCTGAAACTGCTAAAAAAAATGAATGGAATGAAAAATAGCCTGCATTTCCACACACAGGCTGCTGTGTTTGCTATTGATGATTCCTGTCAATCTTCAGGCGACCTGGCACAGACAAACCAAACTCTTCAGGGAGAGTTTCGGGGAAAAACACACACAGACATACACACAAAAGAAGTGCAGCAGGGTTCTTTTAAAAAGCTGCATTTCAAAGTAGGCAGACTCGTAATGACATTCCTCGATACTTCGCCTTGTGTAATACACCTGCCACTAACCTGCAGGTCTGTAAAAACAAGTTCTCTCTGTCACAGGGCGTACAGAGAGTTTCACCGTTCTCTTGCTCTTAACCAGAGAGGTTGGAAGTGTTGTTAAAGTAGCTGCCGCTGCACGGACAGAAGGGGGAATCAAATATTCTGTCTGCCGGAGGGAAACGGGAGGGGAGAGGGTCAAAGAAAGCGACTGCCTCATGGATGAGGCGAGCGTAAAAACAGATGCTTTGACCAGGGCATGGCTGGTCAGAGGAATCCACGTAGATGAGATGTGTAGTGGTTGGTTGGCTTCAGCTGGTCTTTCTGCTGAAAGCATAGGCCAGTTAACTCCACTCCTCTGCTCTGTCTTTACCTGTGGGTCACCTGGTTGCTGTGGAGGCCCGGGAATGTCTGTTCCGTTTCACTGCTTAATGAGCCACCTAGAAGTTCAGCAGCAGAGACAGACAGTTACCACCTACACATTTTGTCCTTGTTTTACACTTGTAGAATCACTCACTCTAATTGTCAAGCATAGGAAATTGAAAAAATAAATAAAAAGAAGCTCACAGGGTACTCATTAGCATTCATGTGAAATAGCAGGGCAACTCATTAATGAAAGATTAAAATCTGAAACTGTTTAACAAGTTTAGTTAGTTGGTTAAAAAGTAAGTGTAGTAAACACTTTACCAAACGACAAAGAGCAGATATAGCCTTATCATCTTACCATTATGGCAGCTGTACATCCACACACGATGGCCATCATATCGACATCTGCATTTCGTGAAGTTATTGGTGTAGTCCGACTCTGGCACTTCGTAGTTTGGATTAATTATAATCTGCAAGAGGGAGGGCATGAATGAGACGCTATAGCTGCAGTTTGAAGCCATTGTATGAACAGCTGAATCTTGCTGAACTGTTGGTTCTCTAGCAAAAGAGCTAAAGGCGAGAAACATCACCTGGAAAATGTAATCCCCGGGTTTCAGATCAGTAATGTCGACCCACTGGCAGTCGATGTCATGCCTGTAGGTATCCCAGCAACCCACAGTAATACCCTGGTCTCCAAAGTTGGCACATTCATACCTCTTTTCAATACCTGCAATAACAAAATATAATAATATTTGTCATTGCTTATCGGGCATTGACAAACTGAAACTCATCTAGTTTCCCTCTGTCTTTACACACTATTACTATGCACCCCTCTTTAATCATTATCTATTATTAAACTCTGGCTTTCTCTCCTTGCCTTTTATCCTGTTTTGCTCTGCTCTCTTCTCTTTCATATTCCCAGAGGTTTCTTCCTGTTAAAAGGGAGTTTTTCCTCCCCATTGTCACCACGTGCTTGCAGGGGGCTGTGAGATTGTTGGAGTTTCATTCTACTATTGTAAGTTATAAAGGGTCTCGAGATGACTGTTAATCTGAATTGGCGTAATATAAATAAAAGTGTACTGGATTTTATTTAATTGAATTGAACTAAATCAGGCAACCTCAAATATATGGGTTCAATTTTAAAATTCCTGCTGAAAAACTGAAAGATCCTGGAAAAGCTCCTTACATCTTGGAGAACTGTGGAGCTGCTTAATAATTCTGAAATTAAAAGTCAACCTTTTCACCTTAGACAGTGTTAAGTCACCCTTTTCAGTAACCATATTGTTTAAAGGAGCTTTAAAAGTCCATTACTGAACATATAAGAATTAGTTTTCTGCCACATGTTTCAAAAGTGAAAAATTTATTTCCTTCCATAACTGAATTCCTTTTTCAGATCTTACCTTCATCACACTCTGAGTCCTCCAGGCAGAAACTTGCTTTGTGTCCTTCAGCCACTTTGGTTCCATTCAGGCTGAATAGGTCATAGATGGTGAACACCTCCATGCTATGATAATGCCTACACACAAAGACGGGAACATACTTTAGCCTTTAAAAGAAGACACTTGTTGTCATTTTAGCTCTAGTCTCAAGGGCACCGGCGTTCTTTAAATAATAAATAAATACATTTTTAAAAAAGCATCTCAACTAAATAGCACCTGTAAAAACAGCATGTCCCTTAGAAAGAGTCATTTCTTTCAGTGATTCTGACCGTCCTGATATACTGAAAGCTGAAGGCTGCCAACAGTCCACTGACTTTTTGCTTGTAGTTTTTAATGAAGGTGTAATTTATGTTTCTAAAGGGGATTTAGTAGGTGTATAAATCCAGTGCTTGTAACGAGAAAAGGTCTGACAGCCATCAGCATGAACCCTCTGAGGTCTTAGTCATCACAGGTGGTAATTCCTGACACTAACCCTGCATCTTGGAGAAAGCAAAAATGCACCTTTTGGGAAAACAGATGTTGAAATGAATTGTTCTTTCAAGACATGGAAGAACAATTTGATCAAAACAAACAAAAAAAAAAAAACATATTCCGATTGCCCGGGGTTAGTGATCAAGAATGCGATCACTTGATAAAATCTAGTATCAAACCTCCAAAACAGTGCTTGTACTTTCACTGACCTGTGACAGTCATGCCACACCCACGAGTGCTTGTCAGCTTTGGGTCGGAAGTCGGACTGGCCATTGTTGTGTATCTGGGAGGAGAAGCGCAGCAGGCGGCGGTAGGTGTTGGCAGGAACCTCGCTGGATGTGGAGGACAGGCAGTTTTCCTCATATGCACACTGCAGCATGAACATGGGCCGATCCTCCATGTAGGTGGTCTGCTCCACCACCTGAGGGTTCAGCACCAGGTCTGGTGCCGCTATAGATAGAAGTGAAAAATACATGCTGCTGAAACATTTTTAGGGACATACAGAAATTGTTCTAGCAGCTCTACGTCAAACTTATTTACATTTGTTGAATTAAAACTGAATGTGCAGATTGAAGGAGTAAAAGATTTTCAAGGCTCCAGTCAAAGTAGGTTTAAAAGTGGAAAGGCCAATTTATTTATTCCTTCATGATCAGGCTTTGTTGAGGCAAATTTTACACAGATAACATAATATGACTTTTCAGCACACTGCTCATTTCACTGTCTTACTCTCAGAGCAGGAGACCCCGGCAGCGTAGCGGCCGCCTCCTTTGGGGCAGCTGAGGTGGGCTCCATGGTGCAGGCAGTGGGACAGAGACATCTCAGTTCCAGAGCACCGAACGCCACTCATCACCACAGCATCAGCGCTCACCTCACCCGACCAGTACCAGGTCTCCTGTGGAAAAAGCACAGTTTACAGATCAGATGTAGCAGCCACAACCTCTCCATATATAGTACAGTATATAGTATGTATGTATATAGTGCATTGTATTTTATAAAAACCCTCCTAACTTGGTGGGCTGTCCCTATGACATGTTAATGCTGCTGAATCCCCTGCAGCAGGAATGCATTTAACTCCTCGTCAGCTTTCAAGTCAAGTCAGCTTTTTTGTATAGAACGTTTAAAAGACATTAAGTGTCATCCAAAGTGTTGAACAGAGGTACGATGTAGTTAAAATATCAAAAATAAATGAAGATGAAAGAAATCTATATAAACATCCATACACTTATATACAAATACCTATACAAGCATACATGTACACATACCTACATATATTTACAAAAAACAAACAAGATAACTAAGACAGAACAGACCAGGTTTCAAAGTGATCTGAAAGCCTGTGAAAATAGGAAGGTCTTGAAGTTCGATTTGAAGATTTCCAAAGAGAAGGAGGACTTTATAAAAGACTCGGAGCAATGACAGAGAAAGTATCCCTGTATCCTTTAGATTTTAATTGGGAGCGTGGGACCAGTAAAAGCATCCGATGGGAGGACCAGAGAGTTCGAGCGGGTAAGTGCAGGCTAAAGATCTTAAATGTAACCTGGAGCAGAAGTTTTCATGGGCATAATTATCATGATAATTTGGGGCTTTTAATGATTTCTTTTAATTTTTTTTCTCCCCTGCCCAGGTTGGAATGATTTATAGTGTACATCTGTACTGACTCTGAAAAAGAAGAAACAACGCACACATTTGAGTTGATTTTGGAGTATATAAGGCCAGGGCCTCTTGTTATTGATCATGATTGACTACAACTAGTAGTTTTTCTTTGGCAGCATAAAAATGATTTATTTGACAGCACTCACTAAATTGACCAATACTCAGAACAATGAGAAAATGTGACATTTGCCCAACAGTTTTCAAAAGCAAAAATGTACTTTTAAGTAATCAAATTTAGTTAATCCAAGTCATTCTGAAAAAGAAAACCCTTACCCTAGCCTGGGAGGGGTTATACTTCAATTATCACAGAAAACAACACTGCAGGTTTAGTTGCTTGTGGACTTTCAGGTTCTGGTTATGAATGAACTAATCCTAGGGGACTGATACACATCAGAAAATGTTTAATAATGTCTTTACGTTTCTCATTTAGTTATTATTTTTCAAGTTCTGTTTTACTTTAGTACTTACTTATTTTTAGTGTCTCACATTTGGTTTTACTTCCCCTCCTGTCTCATTGAATAAAGTGTCCACTGCTGTGTCTTGTTTTCACTAGCTGTGTCCACTTCCCCTGACTGCCCTTCTGTGTCTATATAGTGTTGACTTCCCCTCAGTCCCTTGTGTCAGTCTCTGTTAACCTCAATGTCTTCAGCCAGTTATGGATTTGGCTTTTTCTGCAGCCAAAATAATTGCTTGCTCTTGGTTTAGTTTGTGATGATTTTCCATATTGTAGCGTTTTATTACCTGTTTGTCTGTTTTTTGTCAAAAAGCGCAACTTAAAAGTTAAAGCTCTGTCTTATGAGCTCTTATGTATCTCTAATGTATCGTTACACTGACAGATGATGAAAAAAGCTGCACAGCATGTAATACAGTAAATGGATTCCTGTTACAGCTGAGAGTCCTTCAAACTCCTGCCGGAAGGCAAACACCTTATAATCATACGCTCTTCATTTCATGGCTGTGCAAACACTTTCATAAAGCTGTTAGCACAAAGCCCCTCAGCCTCCTTATCTGCTCCTACTATTACCCTGCTGCACTGTAAACAGTGTTTTGGGCCGCCCCCCAGTTCACACCCAGGCCTCTCACTCCTAACGTCTTACATGTGTCTGTGTTTATTAAAAAAAAATAGAAGGCTGTGCATATACACAGAGCCACCGGACAGTGGCATGCATGGAAGTATGTAGCTGATATATTTAATCTATTTTTTTTTTTTATCAAAATGAAAAAATAAATTAAGTCAAATATTTTTGCACAGTCAAATAAAAAAAAATACAAATTTAAAATGCATAAATACCTAAAATTTAAAAAAGAAATGCAATAGCCTCAAATTGTTAAAAAGATTTTCCATTTTCAAATTAGCAGACAATGTGCAGCCCTGAAGTTGACCAGATAAAAAACAAGAAATATTCATATTTTTTCAACAGTTGAAATGATAATGAAGCTTAAAGTTTCGATTGGAAGCAAACAAATTTATTTATTAATTAGTGTTGTTCCAGTCTTCTGCTTGGAGTGAAAATTACTTGTAATTACAGTCATTTGGATTGTTGAACCATAAAAATAAAAATACAACTACAATTTAAAATGAACAGCACAACATTCAAACCTACTCATAGCCCAAATTTTAATTTTATAAACTTATTTTGTATTGTCTACATATAGACTACTCTTCCTATAACTCCCACCCTGGAAGGATAGATACATGCTAGTAAAAGCCGGTAAACAGTTAGCCTTAACATTTGTGCAGAAGCTATCAGCTAGCTGATTTGTCACATGTGTATTTAGAATGAAACATGAGACATGGCATAGAAACTGAACATTTAACAGTGTTTCCTGAAAACCCTCTCCTGTCTGATCATTTCCTGAGAACAAAATAAGAACAACCCCAGGTTTCTCTTCAGCACTGTAGCCAGGCTGACAAAAAGTCAGAGCTCTTTTGAGCCAACCATCCCTTTAACGTTAACTAGTAATGACTTCATGAACTTCTTCACAAATTTTTTTTTAATCATTAGAGAAAAAATTACCAATAACCATCCCATCAATTGTACTAAAAGTACCATTGATGTTAAGTTAGACTCTTTTTCTCCAATTGATCTTTCTGAGTTAACTTCAATAATTACACTCAACAAAAATATAAACGCAACACCTTTGTTACTGCTCCCATTCCCCATGGGATGGACGTAGAGACCTGAAATTCATTCCAGATACACAATATAACCATCCCTCCCAAACAGTGGTCACAAATCAGTCCAAATGTGTGGTAGTGGGCACATCTGCTATATTGAGATAATCCATCCCACCTCACAGGTGTGCCACATCAGGATGCTGATCTGACATCATGAGTAGTGCACAGGTGTACCTCAGACTGCCCACAACAAAAGGCCACCCTGGAATGTGCAGTTTTGTCTCACAGCAAAATGCCACAGATGCCACAAGCAACGAGGGAGCGTGCAATTGGCATGCTGACAGCAGGAATGTCAACCAGATCTGTCGCCCGTGCATTGAATGTTCATTTCTCAACCATAAGCCGTCTCCACAGGCGTTTCAGAGAATATGGCAGCACATCCAACCGGCCTCACAACCGCAGACCTCGTGTAACCACATCCAGCAGGTTCACCTCCAAGATCGTCTGAGACCAGCCACCCAGACAGCTGCTGGAACAACAACAACAATTTCTGCACAAACTGTCAGAAACCGTCTCAGGGACGCTCAACTGCATGCCCGTCGTCCTCATCGGGGTCTTGACCTGACTCCAGCTCGTCGCCGTAACAGACTTGTGTGGGCAAATGCTCACATTCGATGGCGTCTGGCACGTTGGAGAGGTGTACGCTTCACAGATGAATCATGGTTCACATTGTTCAGGGCAGATGGCAGCTGAGAATGTCCCAGTTCTTGCATGGCCAGCATACTCACCGGACATGTCACCCATTGAGCATGTTCAGGATGTGCTTGACCGGCGTATACGACAGCGTGTACCAGTTCCCACGAATATCCAACAACCTCGCACAGCCATTGAAGTGGAGTGGACCAACATTCCACAGGCCACAATTGACAATCTGATAGACTCCATGCGACGATGTGTTGCACTGCATGAGGCAAATGGTGGTCACACCAGATACTGACCGGTTCTGGGTCCCCAGACCCCCAATAGCGCAAAAAACTGCACATTCCAGGGTGGCCTTTTGTTGTGGGCAGTCTGAGGTACACCTGTGCACTACTCATGATGTCAGATCAGCATCCTGATGTGGCACACCTGTGAGGTGGGATGGATTATCTCAATATAGCAGATGTGCCCACTACCACACATTTGGACTGATTTGTGACCACTGTTTGGGAGGGATGGTTATATTGTGTATCTGGAATGAATTTCAGGTCTCTACGTCCATCCCATGGGGAATGGGAGCAGTAACAAAGGTGTTGCGTTTATATTTTTGTTGAGTGTACTTCCTCCAAACCATCAACATGTCTTTTAGACCCCATTCCTACAAAACTGCTCAAAGAAGTCCTGCCGTTAATTCATCCTTCGATCTTAAATATGATCAACCTATCTCTAATGATCGGCTATGTACCACAGGCCTTCAAGCTGGCTGTAGTTAAACCTTTACTCAAAAAGCATCTCTAGACCCAGCAGTCTTAGCTAATTATAGGCCAATCTCCAACCTTCCTTTCATATCAAAAATCCTTGAAAGAGTAGTTGTCAAACAGCTAACTGATCATCTGCAGAGGAGTGGTTTATTTGAAGAGTTTCAGTCAGGTTTCAGAGCTCATCACAGCACAGAAACAGCTTTAGTGAAGGTTACAAATGATCTTCTTATGGCCTCTGACAGTCGACTCATCTCTGTGCTTGTCCTGCTAGACCTTAGTGCAGCATTCGATACTGTTGACCATAATATTCTATTAGAGCAATTAGAACATGCTGTAGGTATTACAGGTACTGCACTGCACTGGTTTGTATCATATCTATCTAATAGAATCCAATTTGTGCATGTAAATGGAGAGTCCTCTTCACACACTGAGGTTAATTATGGAGTTCCACAGGGTTCAGTGCTAGGACCAATTCGGTTTACACTATACATGCTTCCCCTAGGCAGCATCATTAGAAGACATAGCATACATTTTCACTGCTATGCAGATGACACCCAGCTCTATCTATCTATGAAGCCAGATAACACACATCAATTAGTTAAACTGCAGGAATGTCTTAAAGACATAAAGACCTGGATGGCCGCTAACTTTCTGCTTCTTAATTCAGATAAAACTGAGGTCAGTTTTCAGGCCCCTCTTCTGTGGAACCAGCTTCCAGTTTGGATTTGGGAGACAGACACTATCTCTACCTTCAAGACTAGGCTTAAAACTTTCCTTTTTGTTAAAGCATATAGTTAGGGCTGGACCAGGTGACCCTGAATCCTCCCTTAGTTATGCTGCAATAGATGTAGGCTGCCGGGGATTCCCATGATGCATTGTGTTAGATTTGTATTGTTGATTGTCATTTATGCTTAGAAATATTTACTTATATATGCTTAGAGTTTTGTAATTAGTTGTAGATTGGTAGAGGTTTTGATCCTTGATAGTCTGCAAACGTTGTGTGTATTAGACAGCACTTTGGGAGCATGAGAGGTCATACCGTGTCTTATTGTTTTATGGTAGGATTAACGTAGTTGCGTCTGTTCTAGTCTAAGTGCTCTTTGTTTAGATGAACTGCAGGACTTCCTCACCGTGTTATCTAGGATGAACCATCTAGGGTGAGGGGGAGGCTACCCTCTTCCTGACCAAGGATGTTTGACCCTTTGATCAGCAGTCCACACACACACACACACACACACACACACACACACACACGGTACTCTTTGTGTGTATGTAGACGTCATATGTTAATGAACTTATGCATATTCATGTAACCTCAATAAAAGAACAGTGGTACGGGAGAACGGACGAGAGCAACTGGGGTCAAGCGAAGGAACGGTGCCTGTCCGGTTCTCTCCCGTGCACGAGAAACATGAAGAAGCTTGCCTACTTGTGTCTTGCTTTGCAGTGTAATTATATTGTCTTCAACGTTCCAGCGGATGGGTTCAAGCTACAAACCTATCACATTGAGTTTTTCCTTTCCAGTCACCTTTCTCACTCACTTTGTGTTAATAGACCTCTCTGCATTGAATCATATCTGTTATTAATCCCTGTCTCTCTTCCACAGCATGTCTTTATCCTGTCTTCCTTCTCTCACCCCAACCAATAGCAGCTGATGGCCCCGCCCCTCCCTGAGCCTGGTTCTGCTGGAGGTTTCTTCCTGTTAAAAGCGAGTTTTTCCTTCCCACTGTCGCCAAAGTGCTTGCTCATAGGGGGTCATATGATTGTTGGGTTTTTCTCTGTATGTATTATTGTACGATCTACTGTAGAATATAAAGCGCCTTGAGGTGACTGCTGTTGTGATTTGGCATTATATAAATAAAATTGAATTGAATTGAACTGTGAATGTACAAAACAATGAACCTATAGTCTCTTTAATATTATATATGTAGATGAAATGTAATTACTACATGACTAAAAAGTCTCAGGAATTTATGTCACATAACCCTAACAGCTGAGTTTCCAGACTCGACAGCTAATTCTGATCATAATATACACCAAACAAAGTTCACTGACAGCCAACTGATGCAAACAGTGATTTAACAACTGACAGTTCCTTTTCTGTACTGGACCTTTCAGTCCATACAAAATAAAAGCAGAATTTTTAGTTTTTCTGCGCTGTTGGATTGTGGAAGCCCAAACACTCATGATTTGGCTGTAGGTATTCTAGTTCTCTCTGCTGTCTAGAGAGCAAACTTCTTAAAAAAAAAAAAGACTCCTAAAACAAGTGGAAAGTTTCTTCTTTGTGTCATAGTACATTTTGTATCCCATTTTCCACTGGCACCACAAGCTATTTGCTGGAAGCTGCTTTCAGTGCTCTGTCGATACATTATTGCTGAGTTAGCTTTGTTCCTTGGATGTGGGTATATATATACACTTTATTTCACAGGCCCTATACATACAGCAATTTCTTATCATTTACTCAAAAGAAAGTAAAACACATCTGTGAATTTATTGGTGGTGTTAATTAACAGAAATGCAGAGACTGTGTTAAATTTGTACCAGCCTGATTTATGCTATCCAATTAACTACTAGAATAACCAAGAGGCTTTGAGTTGCTGCACAGCAGGTCAACTGAACATGTTTAAAAAAGGAAGAGTTCTAAAGAGAATAACAGTGGACTTTCAATAATGAATTACAAATGCAGCACCTATTCATGACTTTAAATGAAGCAGCACTTTCAAAGAAATCATCCACTTTGAGGAAATCAGCCCAACAAACTAAACTCACATAGCTTTGTCTCTTTTAACTAGCTTTTTGTGGAAAATGTCTATTGGGTCATTTTCTATAAACTATAAGCTAAAGATGAAGAGTCCACGGAGATCTGTGGAGAGGTTGTGCTCAGATTCGTACAGTCTGGCTATAAGAACACAAAATTTGTTGGTTTACATTTTAGACATCTAAAGATTTTCACACACCCAGGCAAACTGATTCCCACCCCCTGGCTGCTGTGACTCATACCTGGAAAGCATTGCTGGCAAAGCCCAGACCCAGCTGTCTACAGACAACCATGGCTTCCATGGTTCTCCAGCCCTCGCTGCACACCGTCCCCCACACCAGAGAGCCATTTCTCTCCACCAGCACCTCCACACGGCCTTCATAGGGGTTACGACCTCCACTCAGACGCAGCTGTGGGTGTGGAAAAAAACAACACAGGACTGTTGATGATCATCAGTGCTCTTGGAAGGGACACATTTACAGTGCTTGTTGCCATTAAATGCAAAATGAATACAGATTTAATCAAGATTTCACTGGTACACCTCTACTGCACCATGTACACTTCATACATACTTTTGTATGTAGTAATGTTCCTCTCAGAGGTCTAAGTCATGACTTAACCTGGGTTCACTCCTGTTCATCCTGTAAACACTTTCTGGCTGAATTTGAGGCAATTTCTGTACAATGAGATTAATCAGCTCTGCGTTGTATCAGGTAAACATCTACGTACTTTCAGAAATGACGTTTTCATATTGTAAAAATTGCAGTGTGTCAAGCATTGCATTGCAACACATGTTAGCACAAACTAAAGAACACTTAAAGTATTCATGTTATTATGTTATACAGGAACTCCAGTTCTAGTCTACTGGACGAACTGCTGAGTTGCACTGTGAACTCATTTCCTAGAGCAGCTGTGTTAACCAGTATTTGGCTATAGTGAAATGGAAACCAACCCTTTCCTGGAAGCCCATTTTTGGGACATTACATCTGACGGCTGCATCCTCCTCATGGCTACAACCCAGAGCCTCCTTATTGAACGAACACTCAGTTATGGACTTCTCAAATCCTGAACACTCCACCTCATTCATATGCACTGGGCCCATACCTGAAAAATGCACACAAAGAAGCAGATTCAGTTTGAATTCCACTGAAGGTGACTGAGGGAACACAAATCTGTATGTTGGGTCTTGTTACATATCATTAAAAAACACAATTCTGGTGTAATAAAAAAAAAAATCTAAAATTCAAAGCTTCAAAGAAAAACATGTTTTCTTTCCTAGAGTGAGGCACCTACATGCTAAATATGAGGTCAGAGTCAAAAGTTAATTAGTTTAGCATTATGGCAAGAAACTAGGAGAAAACAGGAAAAACAGGAAGTAGGAATTAGCATCTATCAGGAAGCTGGTGCAGAAGGTTTTCAGTCTATTGCAATTTATAGTGTAATAAATTGCATTTTAAAATATAAGCTTAGTAACCCATCATGTTTCCTGTTTGCTTTTTACAGTCTTCTAGGTGTGTCCTGAACTTTATGTCCACCTGTTGTAAACTGAATGAATTAAACATTTTTAATTGTTGTTTAGTTTAATTATTGTCCATTGTTCTCCAATGGAACAATTGGCCATGGAAAGATAGGGTCGGGGTTCAGAGCTCAGCAAGGTTAAATATCTGAGGATCTTGTTCTGTGTCCCAACCCTCATTATCTCTGGTTACAGGGGCACCTCTAGAATTATTTCGTAGAGGTGGCTATATGGGGGTTACTGAAAATATTGTGGTGGCACACTAAAACCAGAATTTCCAGTTTTATTATGCTGTCGTCAAATATAGGTTAGTTGAAAATTATGGCAAAAAAAGGGAAAGAAAAGAATGATATGCCGAGTTAATTTCCTGCTATTAATCACTGAAAATAGGTACATATGAAAAACAAATACGATTTTGAAATCCATAATGATCAGTTTTGATTGATTGGATCGTATAAGAGTTTGAACTGTTGCCTGTCTATGTTGGCTCTGAGATGCACCAGTGATCTCTCCATGGATTGGCACCAGTTTTTCTGCAAACTTATTACATTGTTACACACATAGGTGGCAGGGCTCGGCCTTACGTATGTGTAAGAGCTTAGACATCTTGAGGAGAGCTGCTGCTCCTTGCTGTAGAAAGGAGAAAGCTGAAGCATTGCAGTAGGAGACCCAGAGTATGCCCAAAACTCGTTGGGGTGATTATAGATCAAATTTAACGTGGTAGCACATCACGATCCAAGAAGAGGAATAAAAAAAAAACAACAACAAAAAAAACACTGGACCTCTCTGTGACCCTGCTGTTACTGTGACATAACACAATAAAATGAAGAAAATGGATGGATGGACATAATCATGTTCTACCAAACAGTGATATTGTAACACTGTGAGGTCTAATGCTTCATCGGTGAAGACAACAACCCTACAGCTTCCACAACATGCTGTGTTGGTCAAACCCTTAACCCGTGTTTTGAAGAAAAGCAAAAAAGGCTTTTTGTAAAAAACAGTCAGTTAATAGCATCTGTTAGAATATCTCCTGATAGGCAAGACGTGGAAGAACAACGTTTTAAAGAAACAAAAAAATAGATATTCACTGATGATGACTTAAACCACTGAGGGTTAGAGAGTTTCTGTTTGTCCTCTTTCTTCCATGAAGTATGGAAGAAGTTTTAGAACCACTAAAACCCATCAGGAGCAGCAGCAGTCCATCTAAAAGTGTCAGAAGTCCTTTAAAAGAATTTGCAGAGCAAAGAATTTGCTGCTTTTAGCAGCTCAGACTGGACAGAACTAAGGAAAGCATGAATTTAAATATACAGAGATTCTTGTCAAGACCTGGTCTAATGGTCCAAAACCAAAATAAATCTGCAAATCTTTTTGTTTTAATTCTATTTCAGTCACTTTTGTTTAGAGAGTGTAGTCTAATAGTAAGTTAAAAAAAAGCAAAAACCCCACATATGCCCAGGGTTCCTTTACAAACTAATCATACAAAGAAGCAGACCACGGAGCTAAATAGGAAAGACTAAGTCAGCTAAGCATGGAAACAGAAGGTCATACATACAAGAGGATCAATAAATCAAACAACTCAACAACTAGAACAGTTCCACAACAGCAACTACACATCACATTGCCTGATGATTTCTGAGGCCCTGTAAGCACAAATGTAAAGCCACTTAACCTGCAGATCAGCTCAGTCTGCTCCACAGACACAAAGTATTAATTGTTCAAGTCTGACTTGTATGTTATGCCTTTATAACTATAACATATTTATTTCCAATTTTCCCTTTGTCTTATGGTGTAGAATTACTATCTGGGCTGACTTCTATTTTCCATGAAACATTAAAGGCAGTGATGAGAAACCCTGATGGAAAAAGCTACTTTCTCTTCGTTTCAAATTTTTCCACGTCTAACGTGACTGGAATGTGCAGCAGTGTACAGCATGTCCCTGCCTTTTCTGAAGAAATGTTCTTCTTGTTGCCAGGTATCCACACACTACTAGAGAAAATGTGATTTTTCCACCTTATATGCTGAAAAACAAGTAAGCTGTGCGTTTAATACACTTGAACATTGGTGAGATATCTGCTGCGTGTTTAAGTTAGAAGTGTGTTTGTGCCACATTTTTGTTAGGCGTGTGCTGCTGACTTCCAAACCTGCCAGTGGCATAACGCAGCTCGTGCAGGTTATGAAAACCTTAAAGTGAAGCTGCTCACAATAAAAGCCTCCACTGAAAATGAGCAGTCAGTGGAAAAAAAACCCAAACAAAACAAAAGACAAGAATCACAAACTTTGCTGTGTACATTTCAATATATTTGCCCACTCCAAGAAGTACGACATGAAAAAATCATTATTTCACCATTTTTAAACAGGATAAGAAAAGTAAAGTGTACATCAACAATTAACATAGTGCACTCATATTAATCTAATATCTGTATGAAGGGTTTCTGCCACAAAAATGTTTAACCTCTTGGCTACCAAAGAAAGTGGAGCTCAATGTTGCACCGTACAGTAGCGCGATCAATCTGGTTCAAGTAAACTGTATCAATACTTAGGCAGTAAAGATCTGATTGAACTTACTCTTTAAAAGCTCATATTATGCAATAGCTGCAATACTATTTTAAAATGTTACGCACTTCTAATCAATATTTTTTGTCAAAGATTGATTAAATGTACTGGTAACACTTAATATAATATGACATAATATGGCCTGCAACTAAGGGTGTCATTCCACTGTAAATAAATGTCATTTCTATGCATTTTAGTTAAAACACTTTTAATCTGTTTATTTATTTTGATTGAAATTACAATGTGCTGTAATTATATTTACCTACCAATACTTAAAAGGTAGGGACACTAGAATAAGGGGGTAACAAGTCTGATTTTTACCGGAAACAAAGAAATAATTTTGCTGTAGCTAAATTTAAGCATTCTGTAAATAATTTTAAGAAGCGAATCAGTAATTTTAGGTCGTGCATAAGCAATTTCAAGTATTGCTTAAATTCATGGATTTTACAGGAAAAGAGACAAATTATATTTTAGGTAATTCTATGTACTCATAAGTAATTTTAAGTACAGCCTAATGTCTTGGTAATTTACTGGAAAAATAATATTTCCTCATCTTACAAGCACTCTGTACTTTTTGGGGTGTGGGGCGTAGTATAGAGTGGCTTAACCTTTCAGGTATCTTCTGTAAACATTTCAAAGTTATGTTTGAACAGTATGTTTGAGCAGCTATGGCTGCATCATTATCATGTCACACAGGTCTTTAAATTGTGATGGTATTCTTTTCATATTCAAACCTTCTACCCAGCAAAGATCCAGTGGCCAATTTAACAGCTAAAACAGCAGAACTGTTGTTTTAGCTGTGCTAGTGAAGTGTTGGTGAAGCAGATAAATGGAGCTACAATGAGCAATGGGCCAACATTTAGTGGGCCTGTTTAAGAGATGAATCCCCAACATAAACATGTACAGTTGTAATTGCACTACATTTTTCAGTGTTGTGGTTAGTTTCTTGCATTACCACTAAACAGCTGACAAAATGCCACTGTGACATGAAAACATGCAAACATGCAAACTAAGGGCAGATTTTATAACCTTGTCTATGAGTTCATGTTCCTCTGGCTGCAAAAGGGTGATATAAGCAGAAAAGTTTAAAGGCTAGAATTACTTCTCTGAAATGTTTGGGATATGTGGTTTTGCTCCACAGTCAAGCCCTTCCATTCTGTGCCATGTAGGAAATATACACAGACATTTGTTCCAGGAGTAAAGTCGTTTGGAGCTCGGTGTCATGGGTTATTTTCAGGTCTACTTTGTAATCAGCCCATCGTTTTTTGTTTTTTTTCCTTGGTTCGTGCAGCTCACATTTCATGTCCTTCTGCTTCCCTCATTGGTTGCATTACTGGTATAATTTTATGCATTTGTTTCCTTTTCTCAGACCTTTCACTACTGTGAAGTCCCAATCAATGAGCAGGCATGAAAACAATCTGTCAGTATTTTTTTAATAAAAATAAATGATATAAAACCAGTATACCTTGTCCAAGGCGACCTCCAGACAGAGCCTCCTTTGCTGTACCAAAGCCCAGCTCTCGACACACCACTGTGGCAGACAGCAGGCTCCACTTGTCATCACATATGGTGCCCCACTCTCCATTTTTCAACACCTCCACTCGCCCCTCGCCTACGATGGCCCCACCACGGAGACGAACCAATGGTTGCTGAAGACGACAAACACAAACACCGCAAAAAGAGGTCACTGTAAAAACTGAACTATCCAAAAAACAAAAATCACATATTTGAGTTATTCTAGTACTTTCAAAACCCTAAAAGCTGAACTTTTCCTTCTCTGTGATGAGAGAGCAGAGGCAGCAGACTGGGTGGTTTTATGTTTATAGAACAAGCTATTAATGTGATTCTCCCATTAACTGTTTGCATAAACTGAAAGTGTTTAATTTTACAAGTAAAGCACGGTTTGGAAATCTGGTTTACTGAGCTTTGTATTCACAAGGAGAAAACCCAGACATCTTTATGTGTGGGCTCTGGAATAAGTTTTCACTCAGATTTCCTCAGCACTATTAACATTAACATTAGAACCATAAAACAATCATTAGTCTAAAAATGTGACACATAGATAAATGTCAGGATCAGGGTAAGTGAGGCACCGGTTTACTCTAACCCTCATGGCGTATGTGAATGTAGGACACGGGCAGGTATAAAACCTTAGAGACACTCCTGACCAGCAAGTATCAGCAGTGGTACAAGGACACACAAACTGTGACCATGATGGTGGCAGGCTGTTGGACACCACATCGTCAAAACCGACAGAAGGGCTTCAGTGGCTTAGGACAGTAAATTTTAATGAGTGTCACAATGCAGGAAGTCACACTCTTTTATGTATGTTGTTACATAGCAGCCATCTTGTCAAAATAACACTAACACCAGCCCAACTTCTAATGCTTGGGGTAAAAAAAAGAAAGTCGTCCAATTTGTTCAATATCATTTACACCATTAAAGCAGACAGGTATGTTACAGATATTTTTGGAAGGAGACAAGCTGCTTGGGTAAATATGAGTTTTCTAGACACAGGCCTTCATGTGTATGTTTGACTCAAAACAACTTCCAACATATTGGTAATGAAGAGATATTCCCCTTCATGCCAGCGATGTTCACCCAATGAAAGTGACTTCCTTTTCATTGGCAACATTGCCACTGTGCATAAAGCCATTGGTAAGGATTGAACGACCATGCCAAATACTTCAAAATGCTGTCCCCATCCTCTAGGGCAGGGGTGTCAAACTCAAATACACAGTGGGCCAAAATTCAAAACTGGAACATTTATTAATATTTATTGAAAAAAAAAAAAAAATCTTCCTCCAGATATAAGAATGAATCTTTTCTTATGGACTCAAACAAGTTTTGCTGAAAAACTGAATATGGAACAAGCAAAGCTTAATAATAAACAATATATATATTAGTTGTATAATACCAGTAGGCCAGCTCTAATAGTAATTTGGTATGGCTTTGCGGGCCAAATGTAATTAGGCTGCGGGCCAAATTTGGCCCGCGGGCCAGAGTTTGACACCTATGCTCTAGGGTCACGAACTCTCAACCTGCAGTGAGAATGTTTAGAATGTGTTGGAGTTCCAAGATGAGACCGAGACCCTGATGTCATCCCTGTGGTGGCACAATGCAAAAAAACTAATCATAGCCAGAGGAATGTGGATATTGGGGGTGGCTGTAGCTCAGGCGGCAGAGCAGGTCAGCCACTAATCAGAAGGTCGGTGGTTCGATCCCAGGCTGCCTCCTGGCTGCCAAATATCCTTGGGCAAGATACTAACCCCATGTTTGCCCACTGGTGGTGGTCAGAGGGCCCGGTGGCGCCAGTGTCCGGCAGCCTCGCCTCTGTCAGTGCGCCCCAGGGCAGCTGTGGCTACAATGTAGCTTGCCATCGCCTGTGTCTGAATGGGTGAATGACTGAATGTAGTGTGAAGTGCTTTGGGGTCCTTAGGGACTAGAAAAGCGCTATACAAAGTTTGGTTTATTTTGTTTTTATTTTTTCAAATTGGTAAGTAGACAGTAGAATACAATAACATAACAAAAACTTTCTCTTACCAGAAAGTCTAACATGCTGGCAGCGATAGATCTCTAAGTACATAACAATTTCAATGTAATTTGTGATTGATTGCATCTTTTATATTACTAAGCATGTAAATTAATGTAAGATTTTTATATTTCATAGCCACATAAATGAATAATAATAATAAAAGGATTACCTTCAAAAGTAAGACAGTTATATTAAAATGGGTTTCCTGCACTAAAAACTTAAAAGAGGTTTTGAAAGAACAAAGAAAACCAAATAAATATACAGAAAATACAAAACTATTCTCTTAAAAGTAAATAGTACATAGAAAATGAGCTGCCTTGGTGGAAGTTTGCGCTTGTGGAGTGCTTTTGTTTATTTTTGTTTTGTTTTTCAAATTTTTAAACTTGGGTTTAAGGATATAATTCTTTTGAGTCAGATCTGCAGAGTGTGTTGGACCATTTGGATCATGATGTCAGGGACACCACTCCCATCCATCCACCATCTGTGGAACGTGACAGGATGCCTGCAAGCTCCGACCTCACATTAGACCATGAATGAAGCCACGCAGAGATAAATTCTTCTTGGCTTACTGTCAAACTAAGCTAAGAAGAATTCATGACCCCTGACATCTTAAGAGGGTGCGAGTGAGAAAATGGGCTTCTTTACCTACTGTTGAGGTCAGATGTCAGAGTGAGGACAAGAACGACCTCTGCAGAGCTGGCAGGGATTCAAGTGTTCAAAATGAAAAGCTACTGTGGAGGATGAACAAACTGAAAGCCACGTGGTCGAAACAGTCTTGCTGTGGATTATTTTCTAATTTAAATGCATTGATTTTCTACACATGGTCGAAAGTGTAAATGCCCAAGTTTACACCCTGACCTAACTGAATATTTAAAGCAGCCTCCGCTGCCGCAAAGATGTCGGATGGTTGGATCATCAGAGGACCACAAACCTAACCCTAGCCCTAATTCTGTCTAGGCAATCAGAATATCAAATTTGTGTTTTAATTAAATTGTTCTCCCGAGGCTTGGCAATCAGGGAACACACTCATTTTAACTCAACACACATCAAAAACCATTTACATTTTTCCCCAAAAACTCATATTTGCCTTTCCCTTGGGGTAGAATTAGTATTCTCAGCCCTAAACTCTAACACTGAGTCCATACTCTCAGAATATGTTTTTGGCTCATGTGCCCCTAACAGAGTTGTTACTGGGGGTACTTATAACCCCAAACGATAAATCTTTCACTATAACGTTAGCTAAAAAACCACTGCAAGTTTAGTATTTTTTTTATATGTCACTTTTATATGTCACTTCAAATGTGGAAGAATCATATAGCCACATAGAAGGGCTTTCCTGCACTTTCCTGTGTGTGTATGAATCACTAGTACTGAGGACACAGCTGAAAAACTCATACACTGACCCGAAACACCAACAACTGTAAAATGATGGTTTGAATGCAGGAGTAACTGTTTTAGTAAGCGATGATGGCACAAC
The DNA here is from genome assembly GCF_057382275.1 of Copadichromis virginalis. Taxonomy (NCBI): domain Eukaryota; kingdom Metazoa; phylum Chordata; class Actinopteri; order Cichliformes; family Cichlidae; genus Copadichromis; species Copadichromis virginalis. The sequence goes on from NC_140629.1 coordinate 9,253,203, forward strand.
AACCAAAACTATTCTGCAAGTCAAGAACCAGCAATGGCAGAGGCCTTTCTACCCCACAGTAGAGCAGGGCGACATGACCAAAAATATTTATCACGATATACATTTGAAAATTTGTGATAACGATATATATTATTTTTAAGAAAGTGCCCTATGTCTTCATCATAAAAATGGGATGTGTCGGTGATTTCCCATGATACACCTATTCACTAACTTAGTTGAAATTCGACTTTCCTTAATCTTGCTGACAGAGACAAAAAGAAAAGAACAGCAAACGGCTATAGTGAACATCAAAATTAACACTGTCGTGAGGCCATGAAGTTAAAGTCAGCAGTATTATGTCTAAAACGTAAGGTGTGAGGTGAAATCCTCTCTAACAACAGCTCGTAGCTGAAATGTTGTGGCCGAAATCTCCAACTGTGGCAGATTTGAGATATTTTCAAATATAATCTTATCTGCAAGCAGAGGAGTTTGGAGCTTCAACAGACTTTTACTACAGATGGCAGTGATGGAGTAGGAATGAACATTAAGGTTTAAAAAAATCATTTATGAGGATGGAAACACATTTTGACTTTATCTGCTTGCTTTCTATGAATGTTGTCAAATAGCAGTAAATATAAATCTAATTTTTGCGTGTTTTCGAGAGAACTCCACAGGGCAGCTCTAACCCTGTGAGTAAAGAGTGCATCTGCTCAGCTGTCCCTGCTGCAAGACAAAAGATTTGTAGCCAAAGCATCAGAAAGAAAAAGATTACATTTTCCATTTTAGATTCTTACATCTGAGCAGAGAATGAATCACGCCTTCAGGAAACAGTGATTAGCCTTTGTGAATTACATTTAGAATTCATGAAGTCAGCCTGAGCACTCACTTATGCTACTACACAGTGCTTTTGGGGAGGGCTTGTTTGAGTCATATCCTTATCGTCCTGAATTTCTTAGAGAATAAAATTTAAATAAAGTATGAAAACTACCCCAAAGATACAGCCTTACTAATTCTGGGTCTTATACTTAAAGAAAGAATAATAGTTGACACTGGTGCTGCTGTTCTTTCCCTGCCCTGAGAGTTTTACAAGACTGGGCCATTTTTTAAACTCTGAGATGACAGTAACTAATTTTGACAAAGGCATTTCCAAAGCAGCTCCAGCTGCAGTTCACCAAGCGACATGGAGCCATCCTTGCTTAACATCGAACCAAAACATTTCATGCATTCACCCTCTATATCAGAGCCAGTGAACCGAGCTGAACTCGAGCAGCTATTTCCTATGTCAGCTTTGTTTACCATTTCAGTTTGTTCACACCATTCATGCAGCACCCACTTATCGTTACATCGCTTGTTGTACTGACACAATGTGGGGTTTTTTACCTCTTGTCGGAAGGCCTTCCTAAATCCCATCATGAGTGTTGGGGCAAAGTCTTTACCAGGCACGCAGCTCACCACCACAGGCAATCCTCTAGGGCAGGTCCCATTGGACTTCTCCAGTACAGCCTGGCCCAGTTTACAGCTGGACAAGTGTGCTTCATTGCCAGTGCAGTTGACAGAGTAGTCCCAGTATGTGGGCTTTCTCCTGCGAGCAAACATCCTGCACAGATAAAGGAGATGAGAAGAATTTTCAACTAGGTATAACACAATGTTACTACTTCTGTCTTATTTGAGAGCATTGAGCTGCACTACTCAAGATTTTTATATAAACAACAGGTGCAATAACAATCTGTGATAAGGGAGGTGTTACAGTCACAAAGAATTAACAGCCATCTCCACAGTTCACTGAAGTTCCACTGTACATGTTCGTGTCACTATCTGCTTATTAAAACATGACATATCTACATACTACTGCCAGGTGCAAGGCCATGACTGCCCACCGTATACATCCAACCACTGAAGAATCGTCAAGACAGTTTCTGTAGGTGGTATGACCTGAAGTTGTAAAGTTGAAAGTCTGAGGTGTACAAAGCAAACAGGAATGGAGACAGCACAGTTTGCTACTGTAGCTAGTCACTAATCTGAGATGGTTGAGGTGTTTACTGACATTTCTTGTAGCTTCTCTCAGCAGCAGCAGCGGCAACTGAATCAGGTTAAATACAGTCTATGCAGCCTATGTGAAAGACCAGATTACAACAGGACAGACAGCGTTTAGTTTTCATTTGCTGCTGGCGAGAAGGAAAGTCCAAAGGAGCAGCCCAAAGATGAGCTTTGCCTCTAAAGCAATTTGAACACATATGCGATGAATATCAGTGCTGCCTTAAAGGACTAACGATTTAATAAAGTAGTTGTCCTAAAGCTGTGAAAGTTTACTTTCATAAAATCTCATTAAAAAGGGTCATTGTCAAGTTACGATTTTCAAGACTTAATTAACGTTAAGGTTAATGTCATCCTTCACTACAACTTTTCAACCCCAAATTAATTATTATGTTTGCAGTGAATAAACAAATGGTTTTTTTATGTCTCGTGATTTAATTACAATGATTAATAACTCAGCTTGTGCAAATAGCAGACTTCTGTGTTGTAAAACAGTTTTATAAAGTCACTATCTATATACAAAGTGGACACTGAACATGAACCAAACTAGGAGTAAAGTCAGACTATTGATTCATTTCATCCTGTTCTCGCTCTTAAGATTAGGATAAATGTTTAAAATGTTGCATGTTCTTATCTCCTGCCCTAATATTAACCATGGGAGACCTAAGTTGTCATTGGTGACAACCCCGAAGACTAAACAATCTTCCTTAGTGTCATCTTTAGACATACTAAACGCAAGAGAAAAGTTTCTAGACATTAGTTCTTACAATGTCTTGATGAATCATCCAGGTAAGTACGTCGCAGAAAGTTGATTATTTTCATCATTTATTAATTCATTTATTCACTCTATGAAGAAGTCAACAGGATGAGTGACTAAACAGTTCTACCACTGAAAACGCACCATCAAGAATCAACTTTCTGGAATTTACTTACTTGGATGATTGAACATGCATCAAGACATTGTAAGATCTAATGTCTAAGAACTTTTCAAGAGATTAAGCATGCAGCCCTTTGTTCTTTCAATTTCCATGTTCATTGTCAAATAATTTAGAATATAAGTTAACTTACAGATCTAGCAGTTACTCAATCATTTTTGTGTGCAACAACGTTATAGCCTCAAGTCAGTTTTAACTGCTGTCTCAAGTCCCTAGTGGGGGTACTCCCCTTATAGCTTTTTAATAAGGTGTGCATTTTATAATCTTTTGATCTATAATACTAATGCCAAGCTGTTCTGCTAAGTCACAATAACCAGAAACCAACAATGTACTATTTACTATTTTAGTACTATGTACTATTTAACTCAATAATGTTCCAGGTCAAAACACTGAATATGTACTGTTTTATAACTTTATAAATTCACTTTTTACATTTCATGAAGACGCTATTGTGAAAATCTCAAGCCAATAGGACAAAAGACAAATTCAGGATTATGAAACTGTCACATTTATTTTATAATGCCAGCCTGTGAAAGTACACTGTGGCCAAAGCAGGCTGACACGTAGATAGAAAGTTAGGAAGCTGCTGCACTCTGCTTTGGTTACCTAAAGCAGAGGGGAGACTTCCAACTCAGCCAGACAGTAAATTTAAGGTTAACTTGAGTGCCTGAAGTTTTGTGGTACACCATGATTAACTTGTGGCCATTTGGCCTAATGTCAGCAAGATTTAGATTTCTCAGCAGTTCCTCGCACACTGCAAAACTTTTTTGTAATGCACCTATACTGAAAATACAGGAGTCAGGCACGAATTTTGCTGTAAAAGGCCTGTAATGTCAGGAATGTAATGGGACACACATTAGAGGATTAAAGATTATTCCATTGTTTACAATGCTTGGTCCTGGCACATTGCAATACAATGCCTAAACTGCAATACTGAACATTAAGCTTTGATATATCTATTATAGGTGTGAAAACAGAATATTTAACAGGGACATGTCGTGCTTTTCTGAATTTCATTTACTATATACAGTTTTTAAGGAAGGTGTTATGGAGAGATTTCACAAGATCTCAGCCTGTTCTGAACTCATTAACAATGCTGCAGTTCACATTTGTGAATTTTAACATTGCTAATGAGCAGAGAGTTCCCAGAAGCAGCTGTCCACATTTTAGCCTTTGCTGTTAAGGATGGGTTAGGGTTGTTTAGTGGGTTGTTGGACTGACCATTGGTATAGTTTGGATGATGGAAGTGCACAAGCAGTTGACATCCAGCCTCTGTTTGTGTTTGTAGCCTTTCAAGGTTTCCAAAAGCCAGCCAGTCACATAGTAGTATAGGCTGATTACTACATAGGCTGACTGTAGGGGGTGGTGTGTGGATTGAGGAAGGTTAGAGAGAGGAGAGCAGATATATATAATCTGAACAGCCAGAAAACTGGCAAGTTTTCTTTATCTCTATTTCATGCAAATGAGAACCCAGGAAAATAATATATATGATTTTCTTTATTATCATATATATTATTAGTTTTAATCAAAATTACTAAAAAGTATGGGCCAGATTATTTGTATGTGCCATGGCTGATAATAAACCAGCTGACTCAATTGTTGCATCTGTACTTTTTGCATTTGGAGTATATGTGGTTGAAACACAACGCTGAATGAACTGCAAATCATTTCCTGGGTTTGGCTTTGGGCGTTTTGCTTTCTTTCTTGATAATTACTGGAAAATTTTAGGTGTTGTAATAGAGATGCACAATAAAGCTGCAAGGAGCAGAGGTAGTGATGGTAGATGAGTTAAAATACCTGGGGTCAACCATCCAAAGCAACCAGCAGAGTACAAGAGAGGTGAGGAAGACATTGCAGGTAGGGTGGAGTGGATGGAGATGGGTGTCAGGGTTGATTTGTGACAGAAGGACAGCAGTAAGACAGGAGTTCGAGCTGGAGATGTCAAAGGTGAAGATGCTAAGATTTTCTTTGAGAGCACCAGGACCACCAGAGGGATAGCTCAGGTCAAAAAGTTTGGAGACAAAGTTAAAGAGAAAAGGCTGAGATGATACATTGGCAGAGGAGGTATATTTAATGTATTGGACCAAGGATGTTGAATATGGAGATGTCAGGCAGGAGAAAAAAGGGAGTGAACACAAAAAATCCATGAGGGACGATATACAGAGGATGGTGTGACAGAGCAGGATGCTAAGGATAGAGTGACATGAAGGCAGATGATCTGTTGTGTTGACCCGTAAGGGGAGCAGCAGAAAGAAGAAGATAAAGATACACAATCCACAAAGATTTCAGTAAGAACCTGAAATTTATCAAGCCTCCGCAGAAGTCTAACCCAGTCGGTGTACTGAGCTGCCAGAGTAATGAAGTGATTGAGGTTAGTCACTCATGTTGGATTTGGTCAAACACTGTAATGATGATGTATTCATTTGAATTTTTTCAGCCCCCCTTCCACGTTGCTGTACTCTACAGTTTGAGACTTAGATGAATTTCGCAGCAGTGATCTGCACGTGCTGGTTGAGAAATCTACCAAATCTATATATATGTAATTATATATATTTTTCATCCATGTGAGGCACCGAGGGGAGTTTGCTAAAGATGTAATTACCAATTTGTGGCACAGAAAAAAAGAGGAAAAAAAAATTAGGATTTGCCATCTGTCATCCAGTCTCCTGCAGATGCATTTTTTTTCTGTACCCAACAAAACACCCACTGAGTCACAGCATTGAAACAGTAGCCACATTATTCTGACATACCTTTTAATATCCTGAATTTCTATATAAGTGCCCTTTAGTCATTTAAAGTTTAAACTCTGCTCTGCTCTTTGAACCACCCAGGACCACACATACTCACTTGTAGACTCTGGGATTGTACTTCCTCTCCCCGGGGAAGCCAAACATGCCACAGATCACTCTGCTGTTAAACTGGGTCCAGTCTTTGTTACAGATCTGCTTCCATTTGCCACCATCTTTGACCTCCACGTAGCCTTCCATCACAGGGATCCGCTTACGGTAGGATGACAGAATGGCTCGAATCTGCACATCCTCTACATGAATGTCAAGATTCTGTAGACAATATATTGAGAAACAACATTTAAAAAGCAAACAAACAAAAAATAAATAAATAAAAGCACAAAAAAAGCAAAAACAATCTTTCTTTTTAAACAGCAACTTGCACTTTTCTTTATGCTAAAGTTTGGGCCTTGTGGGCATGTAACATATGTTGTTGATTTTTGAAGTGGAAAGATGCAACAGCCACAGTAAACACACATTCGAAAGCTTTTTCCCAAATGTATTGTAACTTTTCTTTCATGGAATTATCAGCACTCCCAGCAAAAGCTTACATTATTGACTAAACCACCATGCATAGACCCACAGAGACACATCTCTGCCCAAAAACTAACTTCCAGATCTCAGCAATATATAATGATAGCCTATACACTGTGTAAGCTAATTCGTTAATTTAGCTTCCTGTTAGTAGGGGGGTTTGCAACCAAATAGAATTTGCTATGTAATCAAATCACATGGTAACGATTTCCCATGAGAGTGCAGTCTCTATTTCAGAATGAAAATGAAGATGGTGCAGTGAGCATACAGCTTGCTGAATACAAATAAAGTTAGCCACAGGTTAGCTAAAGCTCACTGCTAACTGACGATCTGTTTGCCTGTCTTTACATAGCTCAGTTAAGCGCCAGCAATGTAAAGCTGGGTCTTTATTTTGCCATCAAAGTCATAATGTTATACATTCGCAATGAATATTCAGAATACTGGAAGCAGACCTTTTCAATATATCAGCCACCAGAATGAGATATGCAACACATTCAATTCAATTTATTTAAAAAGCACCAAATCACCACAACATTTGCCTCAAGTTTCATTTTGTCGTAAGTTAAAGACCCTTACAATAATAGAAAGAAAACCCCAATAATCAAACAACCATCTGTGGGAAGGAAAAACGTCTTTTTAACAGGAAGAAGCAGAAGTCTAGCAAAACCAGGCCCAAGAAGAGGCAGCCATCTGCCGTGACCAGTTGGGGATACTTCAAACACTAGATCATAAACAATACTTGTGAACGATAACACTTATTTGCAGATTACAGTATCACAGGCAACTGAGGAACTGAGATACCAAACAGATTTCAGATGCTAACTTCTGCTCTTATTTTTCACAGTTCCTTAAATGTTGGTTCTTAATAATTTTGGTCAATGGAAATTACCCTGTTTAGTGGACACCAAGGTTTGAGACTGGAAAGTGACACAAACACAGCCTATGGGTTCACAAGCTAGTTTACTCCTAGTACTGGTCCCAAGTCCCCAAAAATGGAAAGCCTTTATCACAAAGGGCTTCCATTGTAAAATCTTTGCCAAATACGCTTCATCCATGCACCACATGATCCATCTGCTGTGGCAACTTGACAGGAAATGAGAGAGAAGCCAGATGTATCATATAGAGGACCACAAGGTTGGTGAGTGTTACTACAAGGTTAGAATAGTCAGAAAAATGTCATTGCACAGAAAAAAACCCAACTTTTTTTTTTTTTTGCCAAAAAAGACTTCAATAGTGTAACCCAAGCTATATACCACATCTGTCTTGAAATAGCTATTCCTGTGTTACATTATGCATAATCAAAGACTCTTACCCCCTGTACAGCTGCTCAGCAGTGCTCTGTCTGCACTGGTTATAAATCTTCCTCAAACTGCACAAACATTTTTACAGTGAATTATCTTATTAAGCCTAATCACCGTGGCCGACTGCCTTCTTACAGGTTTTTCTGGCTTTAGAAGCCAAAGGCATCAAAGGGTTTCTATGGCAAAATGTGCAACATGTTTTAGCCTGTCCCAGTTAAATCCACAAACACCATACTGTACACATGCAGGAGGAAGCAATTAACAAACTGCTACTTCTTTCCAGATGCCTCATGTCTACATGATCATCAGCCACAGGCCCTAGCAGTTTAGTTTCGGGCAGTACCACACTAGCTTAGACAAAACATCATGTCATTTAATGTTGGTTTCCTTAAGTATTTTATTTAAGGAGGCTTTTTCTGTCATGCATAAATAGAGAGCAGCATAGTCATGCACATGTAACTGTTGATATGAGATCGTTTTAAAGGCTATGACCCAGTCCAAAAGCAGTGCTGCTTTAGAGGAGCATAGTTTCTGAGACTAAAGAAGGCCAGTCTTGTCAGGTGCATGAGAAAAAGCAAGCTTCTTGTTTTCATTTGGTGAAAAGTACTTGAATTGCAGAGTAATGTCAATTGGAAATTAAATGTGTGCTTTAACTTTGGGTTTGGATCGTGCCATGCTTGGATCGCGTGCACAAATGTATCAATGACCATAGGAAAGAATGTATGCTTGAATGTGTGTACGTATGTTGGGGGATATGTACGTATCTTTAACATTTGGAAATATGATTGTTATCCAAAATTGTGAATCTTTTTTTTTTTGACTGTATGTTTTAAAAAGTAGCTCCATCTCTGCAGCTACTGGGCTTTTTAGAAGCTTTCAGTTTTCATTTTACAGCCTACTTTTACCTTCACTGTCATTATTTCTGCTCCCTACAGGGAAAGGCTGCTGTTTCCATCTGTTTCCAAAAGCTCTTATTACTATACTCTACTTGCTTTTCACCAAATGGCCAACAGGCAGAGTTAGCAATTAGCTGGCAAACATAGTGTTTCTAGTTGCTAAGGAGATTTTTTTTTTTTTATCAGGAAAATAGAGTGAATATTGGTCCCTCAAACTACCAAATCAGAGGTGTATACACTCTGACTATACTCTGGTACACAACTAGGTTGTGTCTTGGGAGATGGTTGAAAAATCTCACATAGAATAAGGATGTAGTCAGGATGTAGGATAAAGTAACAAACCTCTCATAGATTTGTGGCACTAAATCTGTGAGCTAATGTTAACGTTCCCAAACATAGCTTTGTACACACAGATCTTTATTTCATTTTTTAATTATACTTCAAATATTCCACACTATAGCTTTTGTTTATGTGACAGGAACCCTTCCTTATATCTTATCTCAACAGTGCATTGTTCTACATTTGCCTTTATTCTCCTGACTATAACAAAAAGTTCTATCATGGAAATAAATAAGTTGTTCATTTTAGATGAGGATTTCAATTTATTACCTTAGGGATGACCATATAAAATTATAATCTTCACTATTCTATTTCAGCAGGAAAATATGTATGTCTGATACCTTTTTCCTATTCCACATCTCCACCAATGGCCAAAATTGAAGTAGATTTATCTGCCATGTCAAAGTCATTCAACATAGAAACATTAGTTCCCCACATTTATTTATTTCAAAGGCAGAACTTCCTCCCAGGCAACAGCTGTGCCTTGATAAAACAGTGCCAAGGCTAGAGAGGTGACTTAAGGATAAACAGGGACTGAATGAGTACAGCCTGCATTTTTTTGCTTTGTAAAACAGAAAACAAACCATTCTGCACAGTAAAGATTTTACTGAAATCTGCAAAAGTGAATGCTGCATCATGAAAATGAAAATCAAAACAAATACAAAACAAATGGACCTTGTGATTTGGTACTATAAAATGAATCTGAAATAAATTATATTAGGTTAATACATTTATTTTACTAGAGACTGAAGCTAAAAGCATGAAAGAGAAAGTCAAATGTCATGATACACATTATTTCCGATCGGGATAATACAAAGAGAGCCCGGCTATGCTGAACTTGTTTCACCGTATGCCCTCATGGACGGTTGTGCTGACAGAGACAAGCAACATTCATAGAAGGTGAAGATGTGGAAATTATTTTGGTTCAAATGGAACTCCATACTGTTTACATTTGCGACTGCACCTGAAGAAACGTCCAAAGTTTCCATGACCAATTTAATTGCTTTCCACCATCGTTTGTAACTTCAACAGATCTGTGACGAATGATTGATTTGTATGCATTCAAGGATCCCCTGAACGTCTAAGCAGAATACACAGTGCCCTGAAACCCCGCAGGCAGTGAAAGACTGTCAAAAATCATCTCTTCTTTTTTCTTTAGAGATTAAATAAACATCTTACTATCCCATAAACCAAACCAACATTTTTGTGCTACGTGACAGTTTGAGCTAAGGGGAGGGAGTTCAGTCTGGCTGGAAGGAGAGCATGTTGCTTAACTCAACAGACTGCTCTTATACACGGCCAAGAATAACCTAGACATCAAATAATGATAAAGGACGGTTTCCTCAATTAGTACTTGCCTCCAAGGAAGGGCAGATGCCGCCAGAGTGAAAGCTACAAATCACTGTTCTGCCTATACTCCATTTACTCCTAAAGATAACCACATTAATCACTCTGCTCCGAGGCACTGATGTCTCAGCTTCAGAGGACATAAAACTGCATAAAGCCTGAAATCATGAAACAAGATAATGACTGGAAATGTGGCGATGGTGACCTTGTCTGGGTGTAGTGGATACACAGTACATGACTGGTTTGTGGTTATGCAAAAAAACTAATTGGGATTCATATGAGCGAGTAAATAGAGGCTAAACTAAACTTTTAGACAAGACACGGAGGCACTGAGAAAGATCACTATGAACACAAGAGGAGATTTTTAACATGTGTGTCTTGTGTTGTTCCTCTCAGGGGAAAAAGACCTGTCATGACGTTTTGCTTGTGCAAGAGAAAAAGCACACAGATGGAACTGTCATTAGTTGGATAAGCTGTACAGGAAACATGATTCACAGAGGCTACTTTGAGGTTTTCCACTGCATTTTTTTGTATTTATTACTATAACATTTCTTGACTAAAAATGCTAATAACATTGCTATTCTCTGGGCTTGTAATCTTAAGAAGGAAGTCATTTTTCTTACCATTTGCTATTCCCTTAGCAGCTTTCATGTGACATAGCAAAGGAATGATACAGGCAACAAGGGTTTGGTGGAGTCTTATAATAAAGCACTGGCATCACATTAAAGCGATTCTGTCAAAAACTAAAACGATGAAATTTTACATTTTGAATCAGTTGAGTTGGTGAATGCAAATTTATTCTTACAATTACCCCTCACATTCAACTCTGTAAAATACATTGCCTAATGCCTAATATTACGCTAGCGCAGGGGTCAGCAACTTAGAAATTTATCCTCAGCAGCAGAGGTGACTCTTGGTCTTCCTTTCCTGGGGCGGTCCTCATGTGAGCCAGTTTCGCCGTAGCACTTGATGGTTTTTGCGACTGCACTTGGGGACACAGCGACCTAGCTAGCTCCTAACTTCAAATTCCATGGAACCGCGTACGTTTCCATGGTTTCTGGATGCTACCACTGAATTTGACACCTGAGACAACAGCTTAACTGATCACTTTATTGGCATTTGAACAATCTGAATTGCTTTTAACTCTCAAGGACACCTTAGTGCATGTTTGTACTGGAGTATTTGCACCAGTAAATACGCAGATTTTCTGTTTTCCTTGGAAATATATGGTAGGTCACAGATCACAGTTAGGTCCTAAATAAAGTTACATCAATCTAATTCTCATTAGACTAATCTAAAAGCACAGCCAAGACTGGTAAGAGTATACACCAACATGTTTATGCCTCAGAAAATTATGGGAACCAGATGAAAATATTTTGCACTGATGAAATTGCACACGAGTCAGCTTTCAGACATAGACTAAAACAAGCTGCCATGAATTATGGGTACTGAAGTGGTTCATTGCCAGTCTGTCTAGGGATGACAGTTGGAGAGAAAGACATGAATCAAATCAGATGAGCCTCCACTACTCCCTGTTACAGGTTTAATTAAAACAAATTAACCAATTCAAGAAACACTGTCAACCTTTAATAATCCTCCAGGTCACCCGTGACCTGTTTAGGGATAGGGTTAGCTTTACTTCTACCCCTTCAAGTGGAATTTTCCCTCATTTGGCATCCCCAAATGGAGAACTGTAAGCCTAAATGTATTTGACACTATTGATTTAAAAGTTAAGCCTTCTATGTGTCTAACGACTAACCCTGACAACCCTAGATGGCTCACTGGCAACCACCTAGAGGATTGTCAGTGTTGTTTTTCTTTTAATATTACAAATGCTGTGTTTTGGATAAGTATTAGGCTATAATTCTCACATATGACATCTGAAAGGTAAGAGGGAGATGATCTATCAACTGTTAAAATAACAAATAGCCTATCAAACTGAATAAATTCTTTCCAATCTCCTTCCTCCCAGTAGCATAACATTTCAAAATTGAGAATTTGTGACATTGTTCCAGTTTTTTTGCAAACAGTTTCTGAAATGGAAACCTTGGAGTGCAGGCTCCATATAGTTACACTTTTTTGGTTTATTCTGTTAAAGGGAGGGCATTGTCAGACACCTCATCAGTTCCAACAAATCGACATCTGCTATACAGTCACTTCTTGTCTTTATTGTGAGGTATAAAGACTTGAGCCACTTTAACAAGGACAAAAATTGTACCGGCCAGATGACTGGACTGAAAGACATTCAAAAGGGTAAAATGGCTTTGTGAGATAGTTCTGGTAAGCAGTAGTGAGTACAGACGAGGTGAAAACTAGAAGAAGCGTGCTTGTGGATGTGCTGCCACATACCATACCTAACATGCTTGTGGTCTTTCAACCAACAGGGTTTAGTCGTGGTTTGGCTCATAAGAAATATAACCACCATTTATTTAGTTACATTATTTTATACAGAGTCATGTGTGAGTACAAAATACAACACAATTTTTGTTACTACATAGTTTCACTTCAGCCCAAAGTGAAGTACAGATTGTTTTTGAAAGGAACAATAAGGTGCATAGAGAGTAGAAACATATGGCTCCAATAAAGGCCTTTAGCAACTCTGCTCACAGAAATCACTTCACTTCCACCATGAAATACCGAGGCTCTGGGTTCATTGGCAGGGTAGGATTTAGTTGTAACGTCACTTTCTGAGAGTTGTAGAAAACAACCTTTAATTTTAGGCATTACTTTGTTTTCAGAATTATTTTTACAAGTCACTATCTGTGTGATGACATGGAAACATGTTTAATTGATAGCCAGCTTTTATTCAAAATCAGAATTCCACCAGCTGGAATGTTAATAGGAACATTAGAAGTTGGTGTTTTACAGAATCCAGAGAATGTTGCATTGCAGTCTGCAATTCCTCCATTAAAAGAGAACCTTTGTAACCAAACTGGAAACAGATGTTTCACAGTCATGACAACTGAGCTAGACTGGGGCGTAAATTACAAAGACAATGATTGAATGGAAATTAAGCCCTTTTATATAGCTCTAAAATGAAGTGACATTAAAATGTGGAAAATGAAGGCACGTTTGGGAATGATTGCTGGGTACAAGGAGTTGGCTCGGAGGAATCTATTGTCTCATCTTGTGTGAAAGTTCTCAGCACTGGTTTCTGTTTACAGGAAAGCAGATGGTAAAAATTATATTTGAGTCGGACATTCCTAATGGAAACTGCCATTTAGACCAATTCGCCAACACCTCTTTGGGCTTGTATCAGTACTACCATTTTAAATTTGTGTTTTTTGATCATTTCCCTGTTGATGCAGGTGCAGCACATTAAATGAACCCAGCCTAAAAACAGCCATTTACACACACAGCTGCCACTGAAACAAACAAAGCACAACCTGCTAAAAATAGCCTAGCCACTGTGGAACTTCAAGAGCAAGCATATAGTCGGAGTTATCCATTTTAATGTAATTCCTGTCAAATAATAGCATATCTAAATAGTATTTTTAATTCTTTGGCTACTAGAGTTAGCCAAAAGACAGGCATTTAGCTAGAATAACCAGTTTGGGGTTTTTTTTGTTGTTGTTTTGTAGCTCAATTTTAAATTTCCTTTTCTTTCATAAATTTAAGATTATTTCTTGAACTTGCTCTCGCAGGTAGCCTTTTTACACCAGAACAATATTTACCAAAGCCTGTACAAAAAAAGCTACATGCTGACATGCGAATTATAGTTAGCATATGAAAGAAAGACAACCACAGCATCGGCCGCCAGTCTGTGGAAAAAGCTTCACTGTTGTTACCATCTACTTTTGTAACAGTCCAGAGTGATGCTAGGATGGAGGGATAAGTTATCAAGAATAAGTTATTAGCTAAGTTACTAGCAAGAATAAGTTACTAGCTGCTCCCCTCAGGCAGGAGGCTCCGGTCCATTCGCACCAGAACCTCTCGCCACAAGAACAGTTTCTTCCCCTCTGCTGTTGGACACATGAACAATAACCACATGACTGTCCCCGCCACTAACACATGACCCTACGCTGTGTCACTGCATCATTTCATGTCTGGCACTGATCACCACCTGCACTCATGTATATATCTTTCTACGTAGCACTCATAATTCTTACTCTCATGTATATATGTTTGGCACTGATCACCACCTGCACTCATGTATATATCTTTCTACGTAGCACTCATAATTCTTATTCTCATGTATATATCTCATGTATATCTCATGCACATATCTTTCTTTCTACATAGCACTTTAATTCTTATTGTCTGCACTGAAGCACCGCAGCAATTTCCTAATGTTGTAAACCTCAACATCTGGCAATAAACCCATTCTGATTCTGATTCTGATTCTGATTCTGATTCTAATGACCTAAACTAGCAAACCAGGTGAGCAAGCTTCATCCATACATCTGTATGTGTGTGTCATAGACAGACACCTCCCAGTTTGTGCTTCTAATATACAAACAAAAATCTAGGATTTCACTCTGCAAGACAACTACACTTATAGTATTATAACTCAAATACAGCTCAGAGGACAAGTCTATTTAAACTTCTATTTAAAATTTTGGCCATACTACGTTTCAAAATGAGGGATTATCCATTGTTTGCTCACTGGCTAAAGATTTGTGGAAGGTATGACTTTTATGACTTTTTGAAACCAAGATGTCAGAAACATTAATCTTGAGGCTTCAAAACAGGACTTTAGAAACCAGTGGATGGCATCTTGATAGGTACTTCCATCTTTATATTTTTTTTGCTTCAAACGACCAATAGAAATGAAGAATCACAGGGAGTAGGCACATACTCTACACGTAAAGACCATGAGCTATGACCAGGACTTAGTTCAGACCGAGTGCAGCAGCCAGCACAACACAAATTTTCAGCCATTTTTACTGAACGCAGCAGTCAGTGCAGTACAAACGTCTTTCTAAGTGAAGGGGCCATCAGGCAATTATATCCTACAGCCTCATATGTCAGCAGCAAAGTATTTTTTGTTGTTGTCTTTTGAGGAATTTGGTGCTTTAGCACAAGAGTATGCAGATTCACTTGCTTTTGGACCCAATCTCAACAAGCCCCTTGAGGAACTGCAGCTCTTGGCACTTCCACACTGAGTCCCTGGTGATTGCCACGTGGCACAGACACAGAACAGAGATTTTGGTTCATCACCTAAACTGTTCTCTGCTCTTTTGTGTGCACAAAATACTACCTACAAAAAGAGAGTTATTCCTTCATAATGTTGCAAGGTGCTTCCTCATACAGCATGGTCTGATTTTGAGCTTTTCTCCTAATAATGTAAGGTCTTTACCTTTACAGTATAAGGTAAAGTGACTGTTGTCGTGAACTGAGGTTATATGGCTATATCCATACTCAGGATGACAAAATGCAGCAATATTGTTGGGACTCATATAAACGAGCTTGCAACTGCTGCGTACAAAATGAAAAAATTATGTAAATATGTAAGGTTTTGACACTACTTGATGAAGACAAATAAATAGAATTAATGTCACTGTAACATAATTTCACATTTCTGTGAAAGATTTTGGAAAACTTTGAGACAATATACCCAGCTGTAGAAGGTCACTTCGTAAGTAGTTTCATCATTTTCTGTTTATTGTGTTTGTGTCAAGAACACACAAACACATAAAAATAAAACATAAAAAAAATAAAAACCTGTAAACTCATCCAGTTCATTACCCTGCTATAAAATAGATGCAGAGGACTGCCAAAGTCACAAGGTGACATCTAAGTGCTTTCTATCCAACAATCACACTCCAAGTAAAGCATTAAAGCAATTTGGGATTCAGTATCTAGCTCAAGGATACTTTGGCACGCAGACTGAAGCAGCCAGGGTTCGAACCACCAACCCTCCAATTAGAGGATGGCATGCTCCACAGCCACTCTCAACAAAGAGACAATAAAGCCACTGCAATGCTCAAGTGACACAGCTGGAAACTCATAAGAATATGTGTATATCTGACTATCTAACAGTCTGCCTTCTAGTCTGACAGCAAATGTATTTTTCTGATGTGACACATTTTGCACATTATGATAGAGAGGAAGAAAAAGAACAGTGTTAAAACAGGCAGACTAAATCTGCAGCGCATTAAATGTGAGAAATCTGTTCTGCATATGACGAGGAAAACAGAGAGCAATCAAACACATGCCTTCCATTGCCATCAACAAGTGCCTGGTAAATTAGCTTTGTACTGTCTGAACACAGCAAAAAGACAAATGTCCTTACACGTGAAATCACTTTTTTTTTGTGAAAGCAAACTCCCCTGCACGTGAGAGGCCCTGTTTACACCGATCTCAGAGAGAGCGCCTAATTTATAACTCTACAGAGGCTAAACATCCTCCTGAGATCCTCTGTGAGAATGTGATGCCTCAGGGCGAAAACCTTTACGTCACTGCAGAAACATCTACCAGCTGTGTGAGCAAAATAATGAAACGGTCCAAATCATTTTGAGGCTGTGACACAAAGGGCAGCCACGAATTAATCCATAGCACAAACATGCCAAAGGGGTAACAAGGAAGCAATTTATGGCGCTGAACCACGACATGGATGGAGGTTTACAGGGAAGGAAAGTGGGAGATTTGACTTCAAGGGCTCAGAGGAGGAAAAAATGACTAAAGAGAGGAAAATGGGAGCTCAGAACTCTGCTTGTGGTGATTTCATGGGTGCTTGTAATCTTCTTAGTAGAAAGACAGCAGCAGGGAAAGAGTGTGAGAGGGCTAAAACTGGTGTGAAAGAAAAAATAGAAATACAGAAAAGAGCTTTGTATTAATCTCCAAATTCTGAATTCATCCCTGCTTGTTCTAGCATGAGCCCGAGAAGATATGTCAGAAGAACAGAGACTATCTGAGCAAGGTAGCATTTGCCTTAGAGGCATCTTATCATCAAAATCTGTTTCCATCACAGTCGTCACAGAAAACTCCACTATATATGAACTGTACTCATTCATCATTAATGCCTCACTGTCAAAACTGAAAAGTGGAGAAAATCACAATACACAGTGGTGTGGTGATTAGCAATGTTGTCCACACAGCATGAAAGTCCTGGGTTTGACTCTAGTACCTTCTAGATTTGAAGGTCCAGAAAGTCCTGGGCTCTCTCTGGGTACTCTTTCCTCTCGCAGTCCTGGTGATTCTAGATTGTCCATAGCTGTAAATGTGAGTGCAAATGCTTGTCAATAGACTGCAGACTGCAATAGACTAGCTGTTCCATAAAAGGCAGATGGGATTGGCTCCAACTCCCGGACAACCTTGAATTCAATAAGCAGAAGGGAATCTTTCACTTATCGGATTTAGATGTATGGATTCTATTTTATTTATTGACATCTCAAGTCAGGAATCATAGGTCAGAAAATTAAAAAAAGATTGTTAGCATTTTCTATGTTACCTATAGTAATGATATTAAACTTCTAAAATAAGGGGTATAGTAAAGGTCTATTTATGTCCCTACATGGACAGTTTAACTAATTATGTCCCCTAGAACTAACTATACTTGTATCTGCACAAGAAGTCCACTTAGTTGTCCATCCATCAATTCTCTTCTACTTATCTTTATCAGCGTCACGGGGGAGGACCTTGTATTTGCCTCTTAAATATTTTGGTATACAGAGGAGTTCATGGTCGACTCTATGACTGCCAGGTGATCAGTGGATGCAGCTGTAGAAGAAGTCACCACCATGCTTGACAGTTGGCATGAAGTATTTGTGTCGATATGCTATGTTTCTCCACACGTACTGCTGTGCATTGTGGTCAAACTTCCAACTTTGCTCCTTGGGAACTTTGCTCTCGAAGTCTTCTCGTTTGCTCAGAGTACCCTTCCAAGCAAACCATACTTGTTCAGTGTTTTTTTCTAATCATACTTACATTACCTTCAACATTAAAAATGCTGACTGGGGACTGTAGAGTCTGAGATGTAGCTCTAGAGTCGTTTGCAATTTGTCTCGTCATTGTACACGCTGACCTTGGGTGACGTTGCTGGGATTATGGCATGCTACACACCAGAAAACTGCTAAAACTGCTTCTTTTATAGAGGTGCTCACACTTGTTAATGATCAATTCATCAAATGTATTTGATTAGCAGGACCTGGCTGTTACTTACAATACTAATCCCTGCGGACGCAGTAAAGGTGTGCTTGGTTTTTCACAGGACGGCAGAGATTCCTGAGAGATTTCTGAGTGCCTCCTGCCCCTTTGTGCAGCAGATCACTTAACACTTCTCCATAAAATCAAACAACTCAGAATATTCCTGTTTCAGTGGCTGATCTTCTCATTTTTTTTACCTGCTGTTTTCCATCCCTCTCTGAATGCTGACATGAAAAAAATAGGCTGACAAATCTGACTGCATCACTGTTATTCTAACTTGAATAAATGAAGCAGCCCTCAATGGTCAACGCCAAGAATCACATTTCATAAACCCTGAAACTCACTGATGTTGAAACTGGTTTTAAATGGAATGAAATGCATTCGCAGGTCAGGCCTCAAAAAGCCTCTGCAGTCACATCTGCATAAACTGAAGTGCAGCAGGCTTCCTCAAAGCCAGAGAGGAATACATAAACACGAGGGAGATGCCACTGTAAATATTTCTGGAGATGCAGACTGAGCACAGGCTGTGCCTCTGTGTTGTTTACTGTCCAGCTGTCTGAAACACAATGCTAAATATATGTTTGCTGTAATCCATCTATACCTCAGAGAACAAATTTGTGGAATGAGATGCGTTTTTCCGCTATTCTTAAAAAAGTCACAGTGAAAACAACACTTTTTTTTCTATGAGAAGATAAAAAAGAAAGAAAAAAAAACAGACACACACACAACAATCTGCACAGGGATTGCAAAGTTCACCAAAATGTGCATGCAAGGATTCACATTTCATCTCCACGTTTGCTTAATGGCATGTGGTAACTTTTACAGAAAGGTAGGCAGAGTCTATGGCCCTCCCAGAGCTCCATAAAATAAACAAATAAACAAATAAAAATTAAGTAAAATTAAATTAAATGTAAATAAATTTTCCTTTAGTTTTAAATAACACAAAATGGACCAGATTAAAATGTCCCGCCCTGTCACCCTTATATCGATTGAGGATGTTTCAGTTTGAACTGGTTTTAAACACTTTATATTCTGTTTAATCTACAATAAAGTATCATATTCTATAAAATTATGGGTTTCTAGTGGCTGAGGACCAGACCAGCTTTTAATCTGCTCCAGAAGTCCTATATCTTTATTTAAAATGCTTAATAAACATATTTTTAAGCTTGTATTAGCAAAGCAGCTCCTTAAACTTTGTACATTGGTCAACCGAACTGATTAACCAAGACGTTAATCTGAAAGTGTTAGTGGAGCCTGTACTTAGTCAAATTATCTGTTTTATTAAAATAAAAAAAGACACGGCAGGGTTCCATCTCCCCATCATTAAAGCTTTCATTGCTAGCATGCTAAACAAGTTATTAACAGTTATTAAAAGCAAGAGAAAGCACTCTTATAGTGATAAATGAGACAGCTTGTTTACTTTCTAAATAAAGCTAGCTCTGTTTTCATACTAGGTGCAGCTCATAACTGATATCAGTAGAGTAAAAGTGGGGCCAGCAGCAGCTTGTCTAGCACGCTAGTCTCCCATCAAAGATCAGAGGTTTATCTGCAGTGTGCTTCCCCAAAAAACCGATTGCTCTGCTTGACAAGCTTCAGACATTGTTAATTGGAAATGGATAAATTAATTCTGCTTCCAGAGACAATAGGCAACTGCAGCCACAAGATGGCAGTGATGTAAAGGATGGATGCAAGCAGGAAAGCTTTATGAGAGAGCTCTGTTTGAGATAAAACAAGAAAGAACACTTTACTTTAGTATGTTTTAATTGATATCTATTTTTAGATTTCACTAGACAAGTACTGCTTGCTTTGCTTGCCCTGACGTAATGCCACTGACGTAGCTTGCTATCTTGGTATACACGGTTAAAGACATTGCAATAAACTTACTATCACTCGAAAAGGCAGCTGTGCTCCTACATCCAGCCCACATCCCCACATCCCCAGCGACATGCCGTCATAGCTGCCATTCAACACTAGAATGCCCCTACACTGGTGCGTCACCAGATAATAAAGCTGGGCCCTGGCTGTGTGGCAGAGTGGGGCTCCCAGCTGGCTGTGTTTTACACGCTGAGGCCCATGTGATTCCTCTTAGTGAGTGGAAAAGCTGAGTCTGATTTTTTTTTTTTTTTTTTAATGTGACTTGAGACATGTAGAGCTCTACAGCTGGGCTCTCTGAACAATCACAACCTTGATATTTAGTCTTGTAAACTTAAGGCAGTCGTTTAGATGGATCTGATCCTGTAATGCAACTTTACAAATTAAAGTGTTTTTACAGTGAGCATGATCACATATGTGATTAAAAAAACATTTTCTGCCTCTAGAGGGAGCTATGTAAAGTCTGATAAAAGTTCTAAAGCTATTGCAATTAAGTCAGAATCCGCTGGAGCAGAATTTGAAAAGACACAAAGTTATTTGAGGTCTGAAAAAAATGTGTTGTGGAGTTCAAGTAAGCTCAGCAGATCTCTGAAGCCTGAAGAAAGCTGAATATTCTTCTGCCTAAAGCTTTGTTGCTTATTTTTTTTTCCAGTGGTCGTTCACAGTATTGAAAGCTCGTTCCACAAATACCACTAGATAAAAGAGACTTTTTGGCCCATATTAACATGATACTATCACACAGTTGCAGATTTAACGGCCACACATCCATGATATAAATCTTGAGTTCTACCAAATCCCAAAGGTGCTCTACTGGATTGACATTTGGTATTTGGTGCCTGTGGCCATTTGAGAACAATGGACCCATTGTCATTTTCAAGAAGCATGCTTGAGAGGATTTGAGCTTCACGACATGGTGCATTATCATGGTGGAAGTAGCCTTCAGAAGAGGGTACACTGTAGTCATAAAGGAATGGACGTGGTCACCAACAATACTCAGGTAGGCTGTGGTGTTTAAATGATGCTTTGTTGGTACTAAGGAATCCAAAGTGTGCCAGTGATTTCCATTGCTATAGCACATGTGCATTCAGAGATGCTCTTCTGCATACCACGATTGTAATGACTAGTTATTGGAGTCAGTGTTGACTTCTTATCAGCTTGAAGCAGTCAGGCGTCTAACCTTACATTAACAAGGCATTTTCACTGCCATTCACTGGATATTTTCTCTGGATATTTTGGGGCTCTCTGGTCGTGTGGAAAATTCCCAGTAGATCAGCAACTTCTGGAATACTTAGACATGCCACGTTCAGAGTCCATTAAATCACCTTTTTTCCTTACTTTGCTGCTCAGTTTGAACTTCAGAAGTTTGCCCTGACCATGTCTACATGCCTAAATACATTGAGTTGCTGCCATGTGATTGGCCTATTAGACATCAGCATTAACAACAATTTAACAGGTGTATCTAATAATGTAATAAAGGGGCTGGTGAGTGTAATTTGCCAAAAAACATTGCCACACCTCTGTTTGACATAACAACAGTCATAGTAACTTTAACAAAGTCTGTAGTCAGAAGGACAAGATCACAGACTCAGAAAGTTTTTTTTTTTATCAACAACACTAAATCCTTCTATTTGTTTTTGGAAAGAAACAAGGAAAACTCGACTGAACAGGTCAGTAAGACAGAAGCAGAGTTAGTTCTGGTTTGCAGTTTGCTCATAACAGTGGAATGCACTGTTATGAGGCCTGCACGGTGAGCAGAAAGATAACATTCTGCTTGTGGAGGCAATTAGCTCTGAGCCCATTAGCAGGCCCAAAAGCAATGCTCAGCTGGGCTTTTAAAGGTTCCAGTCAAACTGCTATGAAAGTTTTAAGTCTGACACCTAACAAATACCAGTGAACTTTCCCCAACGCGCTTTCAATGCAGGCTATTCAGAAAGGACTATTAATAGGACAGATAGTGGTTGAGAGCTGCTGGCTTTTAGTCCACAGCAGCTGTTTTTCAACCAAATTAATTTTTTTAGAGGCGAGTTTGACGTACAGCAGCTCCATATGTTATACTGCTAGTGCTATTCTATTATGGAAGAGCTTTATTAATTGGTAAAGCTGTGAAATAACACAGGATCTCAGATTGAGGTTGACCTATTTGTTTGGACAAGAACAAATGTTGGATCCAGTATTTTTTGTACACTTTAAAAAGGCTTCTAAGGCTTAAATGGTGTTCATCACAAGATAACAACAAACACAGCAGATCCTAGCTAACAAACACATGAAATACAAAAGTTGGATAGAACTATTGGGCCTTGTAAGTTTACCTCCACATGGTTGGGCAGAGTGTTGAGAAATTTAAATCCCGGGATCCTCTTGTCGCTGCACACCACTCCTACATCTTCGCTGTGCTTGCAGTCTGAAATGCCGATCCCGTTGGACTGACACTGTGCCAAAGTCTTTTCTTTGCCAGTACAGTGGACATTGTCGAACCAGATGGGTCCTGATGAGACAAAATAGATATTAATCCTTGCTTCTGTGGGAAGGAATTTTATTTTCAAATAACAAATATTTTTTATTATTTGTCTTTAAGTACTATAGTAGTACATAACTGAAAAAATAATGCCAACAAGGTTATATCAATAACATGTTCATCCAGACATGCCATCTATATTGTGAATATATGTTAAATATGTTATATATGTTATATATGTTGAATATATGTTAAATATGTTTCCACGCTGATGAGAAGAAAAGTCCTGCAGTACCTTCTCCTTTCCCATATTTAGAAGATGGCAACCATGAGACAGCTTCCACGTAGCCCAGCTCCCTGCACACCACCTGGGCAGCATGGATGTTGAAGTCATCATCACAGACGGTGCCCCACTGGTTGTTGTAGAAAACCTCTACTCGGCCCTCATTGTGTTTCCTCTTTTGCCCTGCAAGTCGGAGCTGAATCCTGGGCGTGTCTGGATCCAGCTGCGGGGCCGTGTACTCTTCCTGTTCTGGGTATGGGTAGCCTGGGGGGTAGCCGAGGTGCTCATACTGTGCAACTGACAGCTTTAATAGCACCAATAGAACAGCAGTGCGAGCATATAGGTTCTGGATGACCCGCATTTTGGTTGGAGCTAATGAAAAGCCAAAAAGAGAAGAAAAAATTGCAATGATATTTGTAGTCCTTTTACAGTCTGAGAACCACAAAGGTCCACAGAGAAACCTTTTGTGAACCAACTAACAAACAATGATGCTGCACTGCATTATGGGAATTAGGGACTACTAGGGACTAAATGTCAGGCTGTTAATCACAGACCTGCCTCTTCAAACAGCCTCCCTAAACCCGCACTTCAATATTTTTATGCTGAAAGTAGATTAAATAGCTGTGTGACGTTAAAGGGGTCTCTCATTATGACAACCCCAAAAAGAATAATCACAAAACTCTGCACTTCTCTTCAGTACCGTGAAGCCTTTAAACAGATTTCCACTCTTGTTTCTGTTAAGAGATTTACTGTTTGATTATACTCTCATAGATTTCATCAGGCCCGTTAGCAGAAGTAAAATATTTCGTTCACGAGGCGGTGGAGACTAAATACAGAGCTAAAAGGTGCGCAAATACCGGACTTATCTCAAAATACAATCTAGTGTTGGTTCAGCTCTGTTGGCAGTTTAAGAAAAGGAAAAAAGGAAAAGGAAAAAAAGTGCATGTCCGCACGTTATAAGCTCATGGTACTGTATGTTGACTTTATTTTTTCTCAATCATAATGACATCTGCATTAAAACGTTTAAAAAAAATAAGTGACTAAAACTGACTTATTTTATTTCTATCTGACTTACTGGACTTATATTGAGTAAAACATTTCTCGTGATCGCCCACTAGTTTTCTGTGAGTGAAGAAAAGCTGGCCTCCAGGGAAAATCCTGTCCTTTTGTTGGAAAAAACATCTGTTAGAAAACATATGATCCATCAACTGTGCAGGCCTTCAACTCTCCTCACTGTAACGTGGCAGCAGTTACACAAGCTAGAATCAACACACATCACACATGAACAGATGGAATGAAGCCCACAGACTTGGCGTCTGCTTTCAATGTGTGAGTCTAAACCGCTGTGATGACAAAAAAAATCGTGGTCAGTGTGCACGGACACGGTAAAGTTCAGGTAAGGCGAGACACATAAGAACACAGCAGGCTCCCCCCCCCCAGCTGATCATTTGTTTATTTCTGAGTGAAGCTGCAGGCACTCTGCGGCTTCTAATCAAACGGACCAATAGATCCGAAATTTTCTTGCTCGCTTTTGTTAAAACAAAATGTCAAGAACTTCAGTGAAGTGGACACCCTGATATCTGAAACCTTTTTTTTTTTTATCCTCTTCTGCAGATAGGTGTATGAGTCTAGTCTGCTGTTAGAGGAGAGCTGTGCATTGGCTGCAAAGGTCAAAATGTCAGTTTATAAGAATGTCAGCCAGTCTTCTCATGCTCTTTGCTAAACCGCTGAGGAGAGTGCTTCCCTGCAAGTAGACACTCTGGAACTCAGCAGTGGATTTTTAGCATGAATTTTTCTTCAAAGTAACATGTACGACACATATGTTCACTCCAATTTCAGATGCATCTTCATCACCAGGAAGGAGTCTTGTAAAGTTTTTAGAGGCTGTGGTGACAACTTGAATTCCGGAAAACTAACTCACTTTTTTACCTATATTACATAAAGTTCCAATGTGATGCTCAAAGTCACACAATAGTAATGGCTTCAGTAATAATATTTCAGCACTTTGAGACCTCGAAAACGACTCTTAATTCGCTGAATTTAGGGCGTAAAGAAAACTTTCAAGGCAAGCTTCCTGTCTCAGTAACAATGGCTAGTTACATTCTTGAAGTGAGCTGCAAGCTCTGGCTGAACTTACTTTTCTTCTCTCCGTTGAAGACCGTCCCTCCTGAAGTTGCAGCAACAGCACGGTGCGTAAAAACAAAGTCTGAAGTCAGCTGTTTTTCTTCTTCTGCCGCTGCTGCTGCAGCTCTCTAACTTTCACTCCCTCCAATGCAAAAATGAGCCGGCCTCAACAGCGGTACCGCCCACTGACGCCCACCTTTACCATGAGATCAGCAAAGATGGACCGGGACGTGAAAAACTGCACATCCGACTAGCACTGACAGAGAGCTCACAGTGGATGAGAGCGTGTGGAAAACTGTTTTCAATTATGGTGGAGGGGGGGAGCATGAAAGAAAGCATAAAGTGGCTGCACAGCTCAGTGTACAGTGTAGAGACGTGTGATCCCAACCAGTGTGTCTGTGTGGGGGTAGGCGTTGCTTGTATGGGACAACACATCACAATAACTGAAATTTAAAAATATATATAAAAAAAGAAACAGCTTTCATGTTTGACATCAATCAAGCAAAGGACAAATCTACTGTATTTTATTTGAATCATATTTTTCCAGCTTAAAGTATTCTATACTCAGGAGGTTAGGACCTCCAGGACCTTCTGCTTCTGGCTGCTTCCCAATCCACTGCAGGCAGTCAGTCCACCTGGTGGGCAAGACTGGAGGATGAGGCCTCAGAGTATAAATGAACATACTTCTCAGAACACACTTCTATATTGTGAATACCTTCTGATTGCTCCTGGGATGTTTTATAATAAGTTGGATGCTGGATGTCTGATTTCCATGAGCTACAAGCCATAATCACCAAACTGAAAGAAAAATAGATATTATACCAGTTACTCTGGGACAGCTGGAGAGGCCTTTAACCCATCAGGATGACAAGAATTTGATTCTTCTTGCAAAGAGTAAGAGGATGCAAGATTTCCGATTTCCTGGAGGATGAATGAACTGATACCACTGAACGTAGGCCACACGCACCTGACCTAATACAGTAGAACGCTGCTGTCAGGTGTCAGGCGTGCACACAAACACACTACTGAGTAGCATTTTGAGTTGCTGAAAGTTTGGTAAAATGAAAGTTTGGTAAAATGGACTATCCTGCTACATCATTTTCTGATTTTCTTTGAATTCAGTCCTCTGTGGATTGATCATTTTAAATCCAATTAAAAATGTTTGTTTCATTCCTAACACATTACCCAGTCTACATTAGCACAGATCACGTTTTGTCTGTAGCTACCTTTTATGGGGTGGCTGCAGCTCAGGAGGTAGAGCAGGTCACCTACTTATCGGAAGGTTGGTGGTTCGATCCCTGGCTCCTCCAGTCTGCATGTCAAGTATCCTTGGGCAAGATACTAACCCCAAGTTGCTCTCTGATACATCCATCAGGGTGTGAATGTAGTTAGAAAGGACCAAGTACACTCAAAAAAATGAAACGTTGACTTTAATTAAAATTATTTTGTCAACAGGTTCCACGAAATTGAATTATGTTAGTTTAAAGCAAAAATCTTTAGTTCATCTAATTTAAAAAAACTACTTAAGATTAACAAGACATATTTAAGACTAACTAAATCAAGTTATGTTGTATGAACATAGATGATATATTTTCAGGTTAGATAGTTTAGATTAGTTACTTCAACACATTTCTTATTTGTGGCAGTAAAATGTTAAATTTAAGTTAGATTAATTCAAATATTATATTTTCAGCCACCTTGTGCTTTATTAATTAGTTTTACATAAATCTATTTTGTCAACAGGTTCCACACAAATGAATTAAGTACATCCAACTTATTTTTTAAAATTTATTTTATTGCCAACACATTCAGTGAGCATTTGTGTAAACCCAGTCCAAAATAAAACACAACAGCTCATTAGGGTTAGTAATTAACAGTATGTAGACAGATGCAACATCAAGACTTTAAATTAAATGTCTGTATCTACCAGAAATAGAAGAGAAAAAAAACGCATTGAAGATCACATAACACATTGATAAGATGACACTTGAGTTATGCACATGTGATGCTAGTAAGGTCTGTGAGTGTTTTTTTCTTTTAGTGTCTAAAATGGATAGCAAAGTTGCTATTTGCAATGATTGCTTAGGGTCAGTCCAGTAACACAATGCCAATGAAGTGCTTTCCTTTAACAATGCAAAGTGAAGTGTCCACCTCAACAGCCACAATTTAAAAAAAAAAATAATAATGTAACAACAACAACAACAACAACAACAACAAGTCCACTGATATTAGCAATCAAAGAAAATTACATCACCATCCCAAATAAAACTTTAACAAAACATGCCAACATTATGGTCTAACAATAAAACAGCTTGTCAGCGTTCAGTTTTTTTGCAACAGCACAGCAGTAACCATTTAACACTTGCCACTGTCAACATTTATTTTACCAGTGTTTGGGCAAAAAACTTCAGCTGTAAACATTTTAACATGGAAACAATTGTTCGTCTTTAAAAGTCCACAAAATATACATTCATCCTGCATTCCCAACTTGGATGATCTGATATCCTCGTGTTGGTGTTGTTCCCAGACCATCATGAAAATGTTGTTCCAGGTTCAACATTGCAAGTGACCAATCACATTGTTGTGACGTTATTCTATTCCAAGCCATTCGTGCATTTATGAAATTCCAATGTTGCAAGGACAATATCAATTCTGCTTACTGTTTATTAAAGGGTTACGGTTAGGGTTAGGGTCAGTTGATCGGCGGACAGAGGCGGTTTCACGCAGCTTAAGTACAGTTTTTTGTTTTACGCCGGTTTTTCCCGAAGTCGCAAAAGTATGACGTCACAACATTCTGATTGGTCACTTGCAATGTTGATCCTGGAACAACATTTAGTATGATGATCTGGGAACAACACCAACACGAGGATATCAGATCAACCTCCTAACTTACCCTTATTTTTAGTATGTATTGCAATTACCTTTACAATGCACACAATGTAACACAAACTGAATATGAACATATTTCCACCTCATAACAATATGCCTTGAACGCTAATATACACACCACCCTTCAACATTTCTGGTGCAGTATCATCTCTCAATTAAATCCTTTAAATCTCAATACTTTTGATTGTCTCTTAGCTTTCAGTCTTGAGGTTAACTGAGATTCAGTGCATATATCCCACCCATTAAGAGTGCACATGCAGAGGCCAGGTCTTCCAGGTCATGCAGGACACACTAGATGGTTATACCCACATCGGCTGGAGGAGTGCTGGCATCAGCTCTTTCGATGGTAAAGATAGCAAGGGTAATTTGTTCCAGCTCCCTCTGAACAGCTGTAGCTTAGACACAAAAACATAGAAAAATGGCATCCAGTTTTAAAAAAAGAAAGAAAAAGGGCCAAAGCTACCCTTTAATGACGTAAACACAATATTAGGAACATGCACCCCAGTGCGCCACTATTTTAGACTACAGATTCAACGATAAATATAAATAGTTTGGGTATACAAGAAGATTTCCCAAAACATTTAAACAGGTTCCATGCAAATTACAACAACAACAACATTACAACATGCAACAACATTAGTTATTCAAAATTTGGTTTAATACAGATAAAAAACTAAACTAAAATTACCAACCAATTATTCTTTGAAGAGGATGCTTGGGTCTTCATTCAGGTAAAAAGGTAGTGCCCTGAGGACACACTCCCTCCCCTTTTCAATGGTTTCCTTCTGTAGAGAGTGGCAGAGATACAGGAAGAGAAAACAGAAATACTTTAGGATGACAGAAACTCACATTATACGCAAAATGAATGACATAGCCACTGCACAGATAGACATGTACACAAGACCAACTAATCATCACATGGACATGAATAGTTAACCTGTTGGGCAGGGTTTCCACCACATTATATATGTCCATAATGGAGGTAAAGACAAACTAATACATCATCTTTTTTGCATTCAAAACATAACATAAAAACATTCACTTCTGGTTTAACCTAAATCAAGGGATCAGATTTTACATATGTTTAGGTAATTTAAATTTTCCAACGTTTTGAGTACCAAACTTTGTCTTGCTTAATATAAATGTAAGTGCACTGTGCAGCTACCATACACTAGCTGTTTAAATTTGAAAATGATCTTATTAGCCATAATATTTTGCTACCAACAGAATAACGCACCTGTGTGGCTGGGGCCAAAGTTTGTCTAATTTTCTTCCCTGCAACGCCTCCTTTTTTCTTGAAGACTTTTATGAGCTGGTCAGTGTATTGGTCAAGTTGTGTAAAAAGCCTTGGAACATGCAGTAGTAATCCTCACATATTCTGCTTCCACCTGAAAATATGTCAACAAACACAACATACTGTACTGTATGTACACATATACAAACTAAAACTAATGTAGTAAGACCTCATTAAAGCTATAATTTTAACACAAACATTTACACAAAATGCTAATGGAGCCATTACAGCTTTTATTGTTATTTATCAAGTTCCAAAAAATATTGATCACAGCTGATCTGAAAAGAATTTCATGCCTCAGGCCCTTGAACTGCAACCTTTACCATGGTTCAGATGTGGAGAAGAAATAACAGGGGCATGGGATGGGTCACAAAAGAAAACTTAACTTATAAAACAGTTTTGTTTTTAAAAGTATAACAGTTCACATACCACATACAAGCTCAGCAATACCACATACACCACATCAGTATAGGAGGGAGCAGGTAAAGGCAGGATCTGAGATTTATAAAGTAAAAAAAAATTAATTCCTTAATTTCAAGAAGCAAATTATTGTTTGAATTACAACTAAATAAAATACTACTCAGAAGAAAAGCAAGAGATTGACACTGCCATGTGCTAACTTTCTATAGAAGCAATTATCACCAGGTCTGTCGACCTCCATTGTCTGTCCACTCATATGTCTTGAATAATTTTATTAAAAAAAATTAAGTGTGTACTTTCACAAACTGTAATTTATAACTACATTGATATGTATAACTCCGCTAGGAAACATGCTGTATTTACAGACCATTTTTACATAATACAGATTACTGATAGAGCAGAACAATGGTGTCACAGTGGCTTTCGCCCTTGACTTTTTGGATTTTAAATGTCACTTTATGCTATCCTTGCTATCCTATTCGATATTTCCGACTCTCGGATTACAGAAAAGGAATCCCAAGAAAGCAAATGGAAAAATAACCCCTTGAAAGAATAACCCCATGAACCCCTGTAGCTAATCCCTTAATAAAACAAAAAACAATAAAAATGTTTCTTACACAGTCCACAAAATAAGCATGTCCAGGACCCAGTAAAACTAATGTAAAACAAGCACACGCAAACGATATAACATGTCTTGTAAGACAAACGCAAAATATAACCATGCTGGACATATAGATACTACACAACATAGTCAAAGAAAAAAGTGGTCTTACCTCTCAAAGAAACAGCAGCTTGGCGCCAAAACAGCCTTTTTCAGTTAAATTTGAAGTCTTGTGCATGAGCAGGCACAAGCCGTGAAACCTTCTTGTTCTGCGCGGTTTCATTACAACTGTTTTTGCATTACTGCCACCTTGTGGATATACAAGGTATATCGATCCTAATTGACTTAACTTAAATGTTATGCGATCAAGTAACACATTAGTATTATGTACGTTGAATAATAGACACAATTACGTAGACTTGATTAGAAAAACATATGTTAACTTAACAAAAACATATATTTTAAGTAAAATGAAAATAAATAATTAATATACACTGAACAATCCACCTCATTCATTTTTTTGAGTG
Source organism: Copadichromis virginalis (assembly GCF_057382275.1). NCBI lineage: Eukaryota > Metazoa > Chordata > Actinopteri > Cichliformes > Cichlidae > Copadichromis > Copadichromis virginalis. The sequence goes on from NC_140629.1 coordinate 9,283,907, forward strand.
TATAGAGAAAGTGAATGTGGCATGTTGTATAGAGTGCTTTGAGTACTCTGGGATAGTAGAAAAGCACTCTATAAGAATAAGACCATTTACTTTTTCAAAGAGTTTGTTTGTCCAAATATGTCATCAAAGGCAACACATTCATTTTCACACGAATATACTTTGTCACATGTAGAACACACAAAATAAATGAAACATTATGTTTCTTCCTTTTTGTCACACAGTGGGCTTGCAAGTAGACCACAGATTAGAGCTTGTGTGCTACAGCCAACCAATCACACTGTACTGTGCTCCTCTCCCTGGTACTCCCTCTTGTTCTGTTCTGCTGAGCATAACATTGGTAGACATGAAAGTATTAGTCCTAAAGAAGAACCTGATCACCGTCTGTTTCCAGGATTCTTTTCACACAACATAAACCAGAGTGCTCATTAGTGACTCTGCAGTGCTGCTTTGACAGCAAACAGAGGGAAAAAACCTCTATGTGAAATGTCCTGAAGTCTCTTAACTCATAAGACTTCTTTCAGATGAAAGACAAGGGACTCTAAGCTTTGTCTTACTCGTGTGACATGTCTAGCACTTGCCATGCCTTTGATAATTCAGGTTTCCTGCCATTTGTAGCTTTCAGTGTAAGATGTGTCACTTGATGATCATGTGTTCCACTGCTTTCACTCTCAGCCACTGATGCATTAGAGTAGACTGGCACATCAGGCAGTAACTGATCCTGATCAGTGTGACATGAACTGCATTTCCTCTTCTTTCGTTTTTGCGTTTGTGAGTTGTCATGGAGCTCGTGATAATCCTTGCCTTTCACAAATTTTGTCAAGGTGAACATATGATATCTGATGACCAGCAATTAATTTTTGCTCTCTGTCGGGGACATGAGCCTGAGACCTTGACATCACACAGCATTTATGCAATCTATATGTGTCCAAGGGTAACATCCTGGCCTTTCTATTGATTCAACAATTGTTAGGGATGGGCAAGCAGAGCACACAACCTTTCTTTTTGATTGCAGCTTCTACATTTTATGACCACAAGAGCAGTTAAGTGATACTTTTTTGCAGCTGTTTTGATTCTATTGCTAGAACTGTCTTTATCAACTCAGTTTTAACCAAACTGAAATTGAGCTGAAATATTTCATTTACGTTGTATCAAACATGAGAATAGGAGAGTCATCCCCACAGCCACTAAACAGGGGGTCGTCTGATTACATCACACAGAAAACAGGCAACCAGATTTAGACTGCACGAACCAGAGGGCAGGGTTTCATTTCTGAATTCATGCTGTGAACATCTTTGCTCTCAGCATGACTCTAATAACCTAGGCTCCAAATCTATTGTTTGCTAGGTATAGAAAATTTAATAAGTGGAGACAGATTCTTGAAGATTAGGCATTCTATCAAGGTAACAAATCATCTTGATGTCGCTGATAAGGAGGAAAAGGATGAAGCCCTCTGGAAAAGTGAGTACTGTCGTAAACAGAATACAACCAGGCTACCTCAGGCTGCCGAGAGCATGGGAGTCCCTTCAACAGCCTTTCTGGCAGTTGAGAAACCAAATTCCACATCTTGAGAGCATTAGATTACACAATACTTCTTATCCATAATGGACTTTGGTGTCATTTTGCCCCTGCTCAGGCTTCTCTGGCCTGTCACCTTCCTGCTGTCTGGCCCTTCTCCACATAGTGATAGCATTAAGTGTGACTTGCTAATGTCATGTGGGGTGTGACCTAATGACCCAAGGCAAGTGTTAGGTGTGTAGACTGGAGTTTTTTTTTTAAACGCCTAAAAAGTTATTTGTTAAAATGTTTTCAACTTGTCACATACAATGCTAGGTCAGGACACACAGGCATTACATTTGGTAAATGGCCTGTATTTGTATAGCGCTTTTACTAGTCCCCCCTAGGGACCCCAAAGCGCTTTACACACCCAGTCATCCACCCATTCACACACACATTCACACACTGGTGGAGGCAAGCTAAAGTTGTAGCCACAGCTGCCCTGGGGCAGACTGACAGAAGCGAGGCTGCCATATCGTGCCATCGGCCCTTCTGGCCAACAACAGGAGGCGGTAGGTGAAGTGTCTTGCCCAAGGACACAACGACCGAGACTGTCCGAGCCGGGGCTCCGATTACAAGGTGAACTCCTAACTCTTGAGCCACGATCGCCACATTTCTAGCCCTTTAGCATTGTTTTTAACATCCAGGGTAGACTTCAGTAATGTCAATGTCTGAAATTTTACCATGAGACTGTGGGTAAACATGCTGGTCTCTGTGGCTGGATGCAAAATCAAAGTATCAAACAAATGGTGGGAGACTGTGACAAAATGAAGACATTTGCCTTGTAACGTGACTTCGTGGAAGGGCGTGAGAGTCTCTGTTCTCTTCTGGTTGCTAATCTTATGATTGTGCCACCTCACCTAAATCCTTCTGTTATGTAGGCAGTTAAAGCAACTTCCTTTGGGTTTCTCTCTACTTCTGTAAATACAGAATACCTTTGATGAGCAAAGAAGAACTGGGAAAGCAAACTCTGGCCCTCGTTTGTGTTTACGCTCTGTTAACTTATATGTTGGCTTTGGACCACATTGCATTGTACTCTATAATTTATGGGAACAATAGCATACAGCGAGTCTGAAAAACTATATAAGCTCTATCTCTGCTTTAGTGTTTGCATGGGAGTAAACACACACACACGATAAACCTTGTGGAACCTTAATGTTAAACCAAAAGTGTGAACTAAATCAAAAACAGTTTCTGTAGAAACCACAGGGTATGAGAGACAGACAGATTGTTTACCTTCATTATGGTTTTGGGGAAGACTGTAGCAGTTTCCATGGTTTCTATTGAAATCCATTAAGCAGATGGCCCCAAATCTGAAGGGAGGCATTTTGTCAGATCCATTCGTGTGGACTTTAAATCATTTAGATATTTCTCTGCAGCTGTTTGTTCCACATATATAAAATAGAACGATGAGGAATGAAAACATGATCTTCAAAATTGCTGAGAGGTTTTGCACCTCACAGCACAAATGAAAATCTAATCTAGAACAAAAGCATGTCGCTACCATTGGCATGGGAGAAAATAAAACATTTAAATGGGCGATTCTGTTGTTGACATTAGTAAAGCACCATTGAGGGAAGATTCACTTCTAATCTCCACGTATTCATCAGCAAACAAAAAATTTCTCTGGTATCTTTTCCCTACAAAACATACACAACTATCACAAAAACATGAAAAAAGCCATAGAGCCACTGGAAAATCTCACATAGGGTATGCCCTACCCTCATGTGGCTGCATTAGCATGACACTATGGCTGTCACTAAAATTGTTGCTAGAGGACACATGGAGATCATCAAGGTTGTTATCAACATCGTCCAGGAACTATGAATATATGTGATATTTCATGTAAATCCATTCAATAGTTGTAGAAATATTTTAGTCTGAATCAAGGTAACTCAAAAAAATACATGACCTCCAGATTCATAGAACAAACTAGAAGAAGAATCAAATTCAATTTTTTTAAATTACATTTTTAGTGCCAATATTGTTTTGCATAACCTTGATGCTTCACACGTGTATAGTAGGTATATAGTACATTAATTACAACCAACTTAATATTAAATAAAACAGGTCAATGGTGGATTCAGGATCCCCATCAGTGCACAACAGCAACTGAATCCAGTCACCAGTTACACTACATTACCACAGCCTTCAATACCCTGAACTAGTGACCGCTTTACTACAGGATGGAAAAGCAGTGGTGAACTACAAAAGCAGTGTAAAAGAGGAAGGTGTCACAGCTTTGATGACAAATATTTTTTATTCTTTGGGCAGAAAGGCAATCTTAAATATAATTTCGAATAAATATTTACAACTAAAAACCAACAGATAGTGCTCACACACTACAGGCAGCTGCTTCAACACTCAGGACAGAGATGTTTTGGCCACTTGTGACAGCTGAACTGATTTTGCAGTAATTCAGGGACCAGCTCTGAAGTTCCCCTTCATTCATTTTCTTCTTGAAGCAAAGGCTGTGAAATGAAGCAGATATAGATTTTTTTAATGAGAATGCTTTATTAAATTAAATTCCCTTATCTCCGCCACTACGTGTCAGCCACACTGATATTCTCACCGTGTAGGCCATATCCTCAGGCCTGGAGTCTGGTCTCTGCCATTCTCGGGTGGACAGAATCTTGAGGACAACCAGGCCAAAGGCTACGATCAAAACCCCTAATGAATTTCCCAACAAAGCCTCAGGTGGAAGGGCAGAGTATGGCTGAGTCATATTGATTCCTTTCCTGCGGAAAGACATTTAAAAGGGGAAAAGATTACATTTTTTTCCCCTTAACAGAATTAATCAAAAGAAATGCAGAAAAGTTGCACTCACAGAACAAAGAAGAGTTTCTCGTTGATGCCAGAGATGCAGGCAGCAATGCTGAGCGTCAGTATGCTACCTCCCAACCACACATGCATGGGTTTCAGGCGTTTACGTAAAGATACGGGGGAGCAGGGAAGGAGGAAACCCGCCATACCCGCCACCCACTGCATCCACACAGACAGATAAATCACAGACACACAGGCACAGCAGGAAACAAATTGCTGTACAAATGTATGGCATTTGCCAAAAACATAAAACAACTCATGTCAAGTTGGGTACCTGCATTGCGAAAAGAGCTGTTGCTGCGATTCCGATCCAGCTGTGTATGGAGTAGAGGTTGGGTGTCTTTTGGGCGTTGTGGAAGTCAAACACAGCACAGAGCCCCACGATCGACAGCACCAGGGCGAGGAGCATCAGTGCCGCATGAAGGAGCTTCCACGGGAGTTTATTCTGACCCCAGGTCAGAGGGATGCGGTACAACACAGCTCCTGCAGTGAAGAGGCAAAACAACTGAAGATGGTCTGCTTAATTAAATGTGGTGGCCAGATTAAACTGTGCTGTTGTTTAATAACAGCTAGTGCACCAGATGCATCAACACAGGGGAGGTTCAGGAAGTGATCGGTGTCATATTCTGTCTTGGTGCAAAACTTGGGTTCCTTATACCAAAGCTTTAAAGACCTGGTCACAAAACGAAAAAAACCCACTTAAGGCTGCCTCCAAAAGTGAGTCAATCCCCACAGGCTCCAGTTGACTCCAGTAGAATTTCTCTGATGTGGACAGTAAAATTCTACATTATTATTGCTCGGTCACTAATTAGCAGGTGTCCTGTGTGATTCACCTGTACATGCTGTGGATATAGCAACCAAGCTTACCTGCATTAAGTGATAGTTAAGCACGCCACGTGTCATGAGTGCAACTTACGCTCACGAGGTGAAAGTGATGCCAACCACATTACCACAGCTCTTAACCGAGGATTCATGACTATTGTTTTTGTCACTTCTGCTTTCCCTACACTGTTAAACCTCTTTTTTAATTTCATTGTCACAACTTTGATTTGATGACCTTCTTGCCAGGTTCCCAGAAGCTAATAAGTCTCTCTGAATTTTGTTCTTTACATTTAAAAAAAGGCAGGAACCTGCCAGAGGAGGTTTGGAACTCCTCAGTTACTGACTAAGCAGAGCTTTGGTGACTTTTATGGCCCTCAGAACTTGACAAACCTGTCCTGTAACAGTTTTTTATTTTTGTTAAACAGACATGTGATAAGTGAAACAGCTATAAGACAAATGGCCACAGACTACAACAGGAAAAACAAGAAAGTCCTTATACTTAAAATGGCTGGGTGTGCTTAAATCCCACAGGCTCCATAGTTTACTGGTTAACACATTTGCCTAAAATATCAGGGAAGAGATTCAAATCCTTGGTAGGGTTGCATCAGGAAAGACATTCAGTGTGAAATTAGTGCCAAATCAAATGTGATGTGGCAATACCTTGTGAATAAAGAACAAAAAAAAAAACGCAAAGAAAACACAAAGGTACCCACAAAAGAAGTGAAATTTCAGGAACTTCCACAGTGGCTTCATTATTTCAGTGCTGTTTGGGAAATTCCCATTTGTAATGGGTGAGAAGTTTTTTTGTTGTTGTTGATAATGTTAATATAATTAAATATTTTTTTCAGGTTATCAAAAGAAAAAAAAAATTGAAATTGCTTCTTACCCAAAGCCATTATAATATAGCGTATTACATCCAAGTAACAACTGACAAAAAAAAAAGTACTACTGTTTACTGCAGCAGTGTAATGGAGCTGTGGCCAAACAGTCACTGCAGACGTTACCTCATGTTACCTCGCTACTGAAATCATGCCTAAAATTATACACTACATCTATACCAAGCCTAGGATGTGTAATTACCCTGATACAGCCTGACTGCTTGGAGGAGGAAGAGAACTGAGAAACAGAAATGAAACTCATGAGCTTTATTTGGAAGGCCACCCACCGTTGCCATACACCACCACCAGACCCGTCACCATCAGGACGGGGTGCCAGTTGAACTGAAGCGACGAGCCGTCCCAAGCAAAACCGCCGCGCCACTTGCTGTTCCACAGGCACACGCACACCACGCAGGCCACACCCAGGCCAAAGCACAGCAGGTAGAATCCATAGAAGATCACGATGGGTCTCATCCTGAAGAGACCTGCAGGCTAAATTACAAAAAGAACTCAATGAGAAGACGAGAGATGGAAGGGCAGAGAACTGTTTCTGCATTCAGGTACTGCCCAGTTAGCTCTAATTTGGTTATTTGAAGACATAAATTTGTCTTTTTGATCTTCTTTTGAGCTTTGACTTGACTTTTTGATCTTTCTTGATTATTTAAAGATCAAAAAGACAATATTAAACCTGGGCTACTTTTGAGTAATCACCATTTACACGACTGCTAAACGACTTTGATTTCAGAAACACAAAGCTCTAAGTCGGCTACCTAGTAGTCTTCAGAAACACGCTTCAGTGCGGCAAGCCTTACCTGATCCACAGCTGCAGTGACACTGACAACACTTCCTACTCTACAGCCGTGAACATCATGTAGGAGTTATTTAACTGTCTCATGACTTCCCCCTGTCAATTTCTGAATGTCACTCACTTCGCGTTTCTGCGGTTCAGCCGAAGTCTCACTTCCACATGCAGCTGTATTGAGGGTACCGAGGGGGAAGCAGTCAGAGGTGGAGCAGCTGGGAGATGAAGGGCCACACTGCTGCATCTGCCACCTGTTTGAACAAGGCGGTTAGACAGATCAGATAGAGACGAGTGTCACACGCACAAAAAAGTCAGTGTCCTGTCATAAAGAAAGAAGATAATGGTGAATTTATGGAGTAAAAGTAATTTTTTGGAGGTATTAAGTGTCATAAAATGCCAATGGAGACAGGTAGCCGTTTTCTGGGGACACAAAATGAAAAGAGGATAAGCAGGTGACAAATTAAGAGGAAAAAAACAACATAAAGCAGTATCGAAGGACCTTAGGATTGTGGTTGGTTCTACAACTTACTGCAAGTCTTAATTTTCTTCAGGCATTCAGCGACCCCTCCTGCCCTGTGCGTGGGAGCCCTGCTATATGCTCAGGTACAAATGTTTCATCATAGGAGTAGCTCTGTATTATTATGTAGAGACCCTTGCCCCTGAGTACGACAAGTGGACGCTAAAAAAGGCCACCGGAAGCCTTGTAAATGTACAGTTCAAAGGCCTAGTTTTTCCTTCAAATTTTCACCTTTCAGTTCCTTATTTACCTCGTACAATAAATAGATTCCTGCTTCTCCGCCAACACGTTTTTGTGTATCCCGAATTAACGAGTATCTTTACCACATTCGTGAAAAGTCGTATTTATGCGACAGTACGTCTTGTCTGTTCTCTTTAAGCGAGGCGACATTAAATAGCATATTTTCCAAATGAAGTCTTGTGTAAGAAGTTACGTATCCCCATTAGCATGCGCAGAGAGTTCGAAACTTGACGCGTTGAAGAAACATTTAGTTGTGTAGTTCAGTTAGCAAATAACTCGTGCCTAAGAAGACAATTCGGACGTAGGCGATTACGTCACCAGTAAACGCAACGTTTATTTCACTTTAGGAAGAGATACTTACCTGATCCATTTCCGTATTTCTAGCGCATGGCCTTGTGGGAAATGTGGTTTCTTGGCTACCACCCCCGTCACTCCTACCCTACACAAAAATAATTCCAAAAATAATTCCAAGGACTGCGAAGTATTACATTGACCTTCTTCTTATTTTCTTCTTCTATTATTTTAACACACCAGTGTTAAAATAATATTTACAAAAATGTTTATTGATCTTGGTGAAACCCATGAGATAAAAAAAACCAAAAACAAATGTGAACACTCACGTGTCTCTTTTGCTATCCTCATGGGGACATCCCATTGACATAATGCTTTCCCTAGCCACTTACCCTAACCCTAACCATCGAAAATGATTGCCTAATCCCAACCCTTACCCTAACCATAACCCAACTGTAACCCTAAAACCACATTTTCAGTATGGAAAATGCTTTTAAACCCGTGGGGACCTGGAGTTTGGTCCCCACTAGGGCTGTTGGTTCCCACCAGTATAAATCAGTTTCAGAATTTGGTCCTCACCAAGATAGTAACCCGTACACACACACACACACACACACACACACACACACACACACACACACACGCACATGCACATTAGTAAAACAATTAAAGACCAAAATACTACAATAACAAATAGCCAGTAACTTGGTCTGTGGTTGTATAAAGTTGTGGCTGATGGAGTTTTCACTTGCCTTGCAGGATGTGTGAAAATGTGAAAGAAAAAAATGGTCCCTGTTGAAGGAGGTCAGCAGCTGCTTCAGAGATCTGCTGCCTGCCAGCTCCACCTGGAGGCAATATTAGTCAGTATTTTATTTGTTCTCCTATGCAACAGTCTCTTCTATACAACTGAGAGGCCTTCTGCGACAGAATGTACAAAAAGATCATTTGGTAATCTAAGTAACTATCCATGTAATAACACTGATCAAGGTAGTTTAGCTATACATACATTACAAATTCCCATGTAATAATTACACGCTGTCTATAGATAGATGAAACTTCCATCTGCAGACAGTCTAAAAAGACTTTAGAAAAGTTAATCCCTTAAACCTGTATTTCTTCTAATGGTCAGAAGAGGGTGATATGCCTGGTTACAAAAGAATCTGGTGGAAAAGAGGTCTATGGGAAAAAGTCACAAACACTACTTCAGAAAACACTTCTCTGATAGGTCTTTGTTCTCAGTTGTTAGTTAAAATCTTATTTAAAATATTTTTTCCCCATTTTGTACATTGATTCCAGTGCATTGCAATGGAATCACAAAGGAGGACAAGCAGGATATGATAGAACTTTCAGTAACTTGTAACTGACAAGTCATTACCCTATAACAGTACAGTATGTCTCAGGTTCTCACTTATAGTTACCCTTTGCCTAGTTTCAAAACACCAAGACAATGCTCAGCTTGAAATTTAACAGGTGATGTCACAGTGGCTATATTCATCTTTTATATACGGTCCATGGTAATAATGTATTTTAGTTTTCATTATTCAACAGTTGTTTTTGTTTGTTTGTTTGCTCTTTGTAAAAGACAAAGCTTTGATGGGATTTATTTTAATAATAATGGATTGCATTTATATAGCGCTTTACAATACCACTATTCATTCACACACTGGTGGAGGCAAGCTACAGTTGTAGCCACAGCTGCCCTGGAGCAAACTGACAGAACCGAGGCTGCCATATCGCGCCATCGGCCCCTCTGGCCAACACCAGCAGGTCAAGTATCTTGCCCAAGGACACAATGACTGAGACTGTCCGAGCCGGGGCTCGAACCGGCAATCTTCCGATTACAAGACGAACTGCCAACTCTTTGAGCCACGATCGCCCTTTTCTTATCATCAGGCTGCCAGGTCACAATTTGCAGATTCATTCCTGCATAACTTTAGACATCATTAATCACCATAGTCAAAGGTACCAAGTATTTATACTGGGGCATAATTTCTGTTGTCTGTGGAACATCTGCTTACTTCAAAACACTTCACAAAGACAAAATAATGTGCACACACACACACACACACACACACACACACACACACACACACACACACACACACACACACACACACACACACACACACACACACAAAACCCCAAACATCCTCCCAGGTCTGTTTTGCCTGTGCTTCTCTTTCACATTTGTGATGCAGCAGATGGTATGAGTTTCAGGGCAAAAAGAGATGATGACATACTCTCCATTAAAAAAACAAGTTTGCTGCAAATTAAGCAGCAGTTTTCAGCAAAGGAGTGTGCGAAAAACCAATGTGTTGCTTCTGTCAAAAGCAGTTTGGTTTATGCCTGAAACACATGACTGGGTTGAATCCTGCACCATTTCTCCGGTGTACTCCTAGCTGCAGTTTTCCATTTGTATTTGTTGAGGGGTTCATGAGGGCAGTGATAGGTCAGTCATTTTAAAGCCTAGAGTATTTCCCAAGAACAGGGCTTGCCTTAAAATATCAAAGTGCCTTACATCCACTGACAAACTCCGTCATGTCTTCTCTCTGGGTGATTGGTATATTGGGCAGTTGGCTGGGTGGTGGGAAACTGCTGGATTTTTTTATCCAGACATTTGTTAATGTTACATTTCCACTGCTCCTGTTTTTTTTTTTTTTTGTTTGTTTGTTTTGCTTCAGTTATCCCCAGCCAACAACCCAACAGACTGCTAGTTTTGTAGACTAAGTCAACGTGTTGATTTGTGTTGTAATACTGGCCCAAGGAATTAGCTTTAATGGTGTTATTTTGATATTTAACATAAAATTGTAATTAAAAAACAGCAGTGTTATCAATGAGTTCTCTGCTTTCTTGACAAACAAAATAAAAGAAAGTGGAGAGATGGTGGAAACTATAACTGTACAAAAGATACAAAGAAGGAATAATTAAACAAAGATTGAAAATATGTAAAGATAAAAGAAAGGATTTAGCAACACCAAAACTCTGAAATTTGTCCAATACACTGTAAAATCTTATAAGTTCCCAGAACTCAAAAAAACTATGCAAACTCGTTGCCTCAAAAAATTAAGTAAAGCTTTCTTAAGATGACTGTTTGGACAACTTATTAATCGCAAGTATACAGTACTAAGAATAACTTTATGTTTCTGACTGTGCAATAATAATTGTTTATCCACTGACAAACATTTCAAGTTCTACAAAATTAAAAAATAAACATGTTGTAACTTAAAAAAAAAAAAAACACATTATGTTTTATCATCCATGAAATTTCTAGTACAACACTTACGTTAATATAACACTGTATGCAAGTATGATTCAAAAAGAATAATTAACAACGCTTCCTGTAATGGTGTTAAAATCATCTCAACTTTTATTTTCAAATGCAAAAAAGTATATCAGCCAACATACTGGATAATCAAAATAAAATGTATTTATTGTTTAGCCACAAGCACAGTATCTATTGTTTTGCATTCAAACACAGAAGCTTGGTATCTTCTAATATTTTAAGGGTGGCTTGTTTCCATGCATTACTGCCTGAATAACTGTCATGGATTTAACTGATCCAAATGTAAGTGCAGAAGAAAGTCTTTAACTTTCCTTCTCTTAAGTACAGTGGCAGTGGATGTGGGTTGGAGATTCAGTGATTTTGAACCTGCAGGCAATCTAAGATGAAAGTTATCCACATTACAATGCCAAAGCTGTTGTTGTTGTTGTTGTTGTTGTTGTTTTTTTAACTAATCTTAAGGTATCTTCAGGCTAATCATAGACAGTAGAAAGGATGGATAAAAAAACAAAAAAACAAAAAAAGTAATATTCCAGCAGTGAGGATGCCAGTAAAACAGCATAAAATAACAGAAATTTACTGTCATTTTAAATTCAGTCATTTTCCATAATTTAAAAATGGAAAACATCTCTATTTTTACTACACAGTAAATCAAAATACATTCCTCTAGCTTTAGATGCAATCTTGTGCTTTTTCATGTTAAATAAAGGGCATTTACCCTAAAATGATCAAATACTAGAATACAATTAATTAGCTTAAATCTGCAGCAAACCACTGTTATTACTTGGGTTTAATGTGGGATTTTATGTGAAAATTATTTATTTATTTATTTAATTATTAAATATAATAAATTGGTTAACTGCCCATAAAAATGATCGAAATACTGTCATAAAACCATTAACTGGATTTCTAATTACAATATTTTCAATGTTGATTGTGTTATGTTTATCTTTACTTAAAAATCTTGTTTATATAATAAATCTACATGCTAAATGACTATCTTAACAAACAAGAGAAGGTTCACACAATTTTTGCTATCTGTGAATGAATGACATCAGCTGCGCATCCTGAGAAGCCAGTAACTAAACATGGGCCACTGTAATGTAGGGTTGTTACCTTACAGTATAAAGCAGCTGTTGTTGTGATTTGGTGATAAAACTAAAATTGAATTGAAATGTAATTTTATATATTACCAATAAAGGTGACAAAATGATTTGTGAATAAGTATAGCTCTATGTAGAATAGATGTTTTTTTAGTTTTTAATTCAACCAACCCATCTGGAGAGCAGAATGCACAAACTTTGGACAAACTGCCCGAAATGCGCTGACAGAGGCATTTCAGGGATTCTGAGTCATTCTGTGCTCCAGATGGGTTAATTCCGTTAAAACTCTTAATCGCGTTAATCGTGATGATGGCGTTGACAGCCCTATTTCATATATTTAAAAGTAACAGAAAAATTCTGTTTAGTGTTATGGAAAATCAGCTAAATTACTATTTTACTTTCCAAAAAGCGTGATTATATCAGTCAAATGTGTAAAAGTGTTACACTTCCACTCAAACTGAACATGAGCAGTGAAAGTATACGGATGGACTGTTCATTTGGTCCCAGACTGGGACTGATATTTTTAGCGTTTCACTTCATCTGTGTGGCTCTCTCTTTTTTATTCTGTCCTTGTCGCCTTTTTTTTTAATTTGACCATCCATCTTGCGGCAGCTTGTTTAACATTATGTGTACAGAAGCAGGTAAATGTTGTGTGCCCAAGAGAAAGAGAACCAGAGAGAGAGGGAGAGAGTGGGGATGAGACATGGGTGTTCACATAAGTCTTTGAGGAAGTTGCACAGTTTGGTGAGAGGACACAGTCTACGACCTAGCTTTAGTGAAAGAGTCACTCCTGTTATGTGGATTCTGAGAGGAATATCAACTCACTCAAGAGTGCTACGGTTTTGCTCAGGTCATGTTTATTTACTGAATTCTTAATTCATTTTCTAAAGCGTTTTTCCCTAAAAACATAACTCGGTCATCTTGTGGTACAGGTTGGGAGCAGGGTTGCTAAACACACCTACCTGCAGACATTTAAGAAAGCATGCACAGCGAGGGAGTGACTCACTGCTGCAGGTGTAGGAGTCCTACTGTCACATTGCGTAGGTCATTAATGGACAGTGTTCACATATGACTCAAACTGTGTGTTCATAAATGTTTTATTCATTTTATTTATAATTATGATGCCAAAACTGAACAATACACTCAGTCTGTTTGGTGACACATTAATTAGAGCTTAAATGTTTATTTATTAAAGGCTATTACTAAATGAAAAAGTAATTTGTGGTTAAAAATGACAGACGATTTACAGTTCATTACTGTGAAGGGACATAATGTAAACCTTTTGTAATAGCTTGGTATTTTGTTGGGTTTATGCTTCAAGATATTTGATTTGGTATTTAGCTTTTTATACATTTGGTTCTTCTCTATTTGTAACTGCCGTTAGTGTCATGTGTGATGAATCACTCAAGTCGAGCTTTCTCGTCCTTCTTGTAGTTTTCTTGTGTATTTTTTGTGTTTCCTTGTGTTTGAAATGATTTCCTCTTGTATAGTGTTTTACTTGGTTTTTTAGACCCTGCCTTTTTGCTGGGCCCTTTGTTGCATTCTTCACTCTCCTGACTGATTAATTGAGCTTGACTATTGCCTGTTTTAGGTTAAAGATTAAGGTCTAAGTCTCTCCTACTGTGAATCAAGTTCAATACAGTCGGGCTTTTTTCTGCTTCTTTGACTAGACAGAACCTAAAACCCCAGCTGGAGATGACGGGTATCACAGCAGGGGTTATAAACTTTCTTTTCTGTTTAATTGTGCTTTCTGTTTCAGGTTCTGCGTACTGATAAAAGGGGCATTTCATGGGTCATATGACTCTTCTTCTACACCCCATGAAGGTCACTCAATCCAGGCAGAAACACTATCAGATGAAGAAAAAAATTCTGATTAAAAATCTATCAAAAGTATATAAAAATATGACAGTATGCAACATTGTTGGAGAGATTATTAAAATTATTAATCTTGTCATTTAGTGCACAGAGCAGTAAAATACAGATTTTAATTCAGTTCAATTAATTGGTTGCTGTGTGCACTCTCACTGCTGTTGTGTATTTCTAAGGCAATGGCTGCAGGTTTTGGAACTTAAACTGGACACATGTAAACAGTAAAGATTACCACCCTGTCACTGTCACAGGGATTCTAGATGTGTGTCCTGTGTTCTAGTAACAGCATATTTCACCAGTGCAAAGGAGACTAAGCTGCAGATTTGAATCAACAGTGAAAACATTTATACATTTTCTGACGCATTCATGTGACAACACGATGCATAGTTTGTGTTTCATTCAGTGGTATTAGTAAGATGGTAAATGGCCTGCATTTGTATAGCGCTTTTCTAGTCCATAGGACCCCAAAGCGCTTTACACTACATTCAGTCATTCACCGATTCACACACTGGTGATAGCAAGCTACATTGTAGCCACAGCTGCCCTGGGGCGCACTGATAGAGGCGAGGCTGCCGGACACAGACGCCACCAGGCCCTCTGACCACCACCAGTAGGCAAACACGGGGTTAGTATCTTGCCCAAGGATATTTGGCATGCAGCCAGGATGCAGCCTGGGATCGAACCACCGACCTTCTGATTAGGGGCTGACCTGCTCTGCCACCTGAGCTACAGCCACCCACGGCTTATAAACTTGCACATCTAAAATGTATACTCCTGGGAGAGAATCTATATAGCATGCTGTAAATAAAAGAATCTGTGAATTAATGACTTTATACTCAAACTCTGAACTTAACCTGCTGCCGATCAGGCTATGTTGTCACCATCAGTTGCCACGGTGATTTAGAAAATCTTTTAGTAAAAAGAGAGCCACTTTCATGACACAGAAAACTCAGCTCAAGCTGGCTCACTAAGCCATTAATGACACTTTGTACAGTACATAGTGTCCATTATTTTGTGCTTATCCTTTGGGTCCTCTCCTTCCACATGAACCTTTACACCTTTATGTGAACAGTAAAGGTTCAGTAAAGGTTAATGCTAATGCTGCAAAAGGGTTTGTTCATTTTTGTTTAACATATTGAAATTGGGCTGTTTGCTCCGGCAGTCTCATTTGCTGACTTACACAGCAGAACATTCTGCACCAGCTCGGGACAGAAATCTCACCATCCTCACACACATAGTGCTGGAAATACAGTCCCCACTGGTACTCGCACCAAAACTGTCATTTGGGTTATTATCCTGCAGAATAAGTGGAGTGAACGATTCTGTCCCGAGGAGTCGAGATTCAAATCTGCGATGTCATACTGATCTACAGCGTGGAACCACTCTGTTGGCAGTGAATAGAAAGCTGACTTGGTGAATCGCAAATTACCTCCTCCCAGTCTAAGAAAGTCATCCTGAATCTTGTCACAGTGACCTTTCTACATTTTACAATTTATTCTCTGCAGAGTTTTACATCCACATAACAAATTCATATTAAGGAAGAGGGCAAATCACTCCTTGTTTCTGCAAAGCAGGTTGTATATTTTACCTTCTCTGCTATAGTTTCATATTTTAGAGCTCCATTTCACTTCTGTTGTCCTTTAAGTTCCCTGGCAGAGCCCCGAGGGCCAAGAAAAGCAAGACTGAATGCCTTTTTATTCCCTCCTCGTCACTGATTAACAGAGCTCTTGGTATAAAGATTGGCAAGCAGCTTTATTTTCTTCACACTTGGCCTGAATAGAGTGATCATCATAGCTTTCATCAAAATCAGGCCCTATTCACCCAGAATTGCACATAAGAAGTACCCAGCACTCACTGGAAACAGCACTTACAGTTGTGTGAAGGGAATAGTGAAGGATGATTTTGTGGCAAATCTAATTTATTCTTCTTGGATGTGCGAAATGTGATTTGAAATTGAATGCTAACTGATCTCTGCTGTATTACAGGTTTCCTGTTGGAGCAATGGGAAACAACTCAAACCAATTGTAATATTGCCACTAGATGTCAATGTGATCCCAAGGGACTTGTGGTTCACTTCCAATACTGGAGGTTTTGGGTCTGTGCCTTCAGCCCCATGAAGTCCTGGGCAGAAGTGGAACTGTTATCATAGAATGGGAATGAAATCTGTGGAGTGGCAGCTGGGTTTCTTAGGGTCTCACCAGTAAATGGCAGGAAACTGCACTCAAATTGCTTAAACAGGGGGAAAGATGATAAAGGAGTCAATGAGAATCAGATTCATGATGAAGGCTTGAAGAAACCTGGTTTTAAAGCCATTTAAAAGTTTTGGTCCTCTGGGGAACCATAGCAAACAATACATATAATAATACCATAGAACTTCTACACACTCAAGATCTGCACTGTCCATACTTCGAGGTTTATAGAGGTGCTCGACGAGCTGTAGACTAAAAATGTCCAATATATAATTTCTTCACACCAGGCATGCAACAGAGCAGCAGCAGAGTAACAACGTCCCAACATGTTCTACAATGCGGCTTTGTCCTGCGCCTCCTGCTTCTAAAATATAAATATCACACTTTTGCAAGACGGTTCACTTTCAAGTTGCATTTGCAACAAAGGGTCTTCAAGCAGATTGGCATTTTCTGTATGTATTGTTTCAGTTCTGAACATAACTTTAGTATTAGAATTATATATCTCACCTCCTAATTTTTATTATCCATAATGATACATTCACACCAAATGCTAAACTAGGCCTTTGCAAGTTAAAATATTAAAATTTAAAAATAACAATTTTGCAACGCATTGCATTGGAAATCAGACTCTGCCAACAATCAGAAAAGAAAGAAAAGCTTATTGATGCCTTTTCAGGGGAGCTGGAGCAGAGTGATTCAACTTTGCTTTTATACAGACTGGAATAATGGAAATAAAGGAAAGCGCTTTGAGGATGAGATAAATTGTAGGAATTTATGGAAAGTTGTGAAAATATGTTACTATAACCTGATTCCAGGTATCACGACCCTCTGCAGTTTGCATATAAACCAAATCTCGGAGTGTATGATGGACCAAAAGAATAAAGAACTTACTTCTATCTAGACAGTCATGTCTCCACGGTCATAACCACTTTTTTTTATTTCTCGAAAGCATTTCCCATTATTCGGCCATTAACACAGAGAAAGAAGCTACAGGAAATATCAGTAAACACAACTCAAGGACTACTGACTAGCTTACAGGTTGCAGGATGTGAGACTCAACAGTGCTGACTTGGTCATCTGCAGTTCTGGAGCTCCAATAGGACTATGCTGTCCAAATACCTGTTCACCTTTTACACCTCTGACTTTCAATCCGACTCCAGGTCTTACCACCTACAGAAATACTTGATGCTAAGAATTCTGTAGTGGTTGGAATGGTTTTTGCCAGCCAGTTAGTGAATGCACATTTTCCCTAGCAACATGAGTTTTCCAGGATCTCAGTGCAATAGAGATTTGATTATTTGATTTTTCAGAAAACAAGCTACCACAATGCCAATGTGAACAGAAAGGTGTTAACTGAAAGAGCTGTCAAACCATAAAACACGGTCAAATCTGTTCAAAAGTTATTCTCAGAAAGCTGCTGGGTGCTCCCTTTACATTACTCATAGTCATTTGATCTGTTCTGGAGGAAACAAAAGCTGCTTACTTGGTTTTAACTATTAAGTTTGCTGCTCAAAGTGCTACAGATTTCAGTTTTCATTGCTAGAAAGGGATTTTGTTAAAAATGACAGCAGTCAGTATTCTCAACACATTCTCAGATTCTAACTCTCCTACACTCAAGTTCTACACAGATGTTCCTACTCTGAGTTCTCAGAGTTGCATGTCCTGGTCTTAAGCTTGGGTATTAATGTAAATGCCAAAATGAATCCCATTTATCTCAGCTGTACTGTGGTGGAGGCAAAAGCTTCTCTGAGATCAAAATTGTCAGAACATAAAACCATGAATGTGGAAAAAACATAATGAGGACTTTTTTTTCACATTTTCATGACTTGTTCCTTTAAAATGGGCACCATAACAACAAAATATGATACTGGGGAACTTGTACACATAATAAATATGTACACTTGCTTTAATTTAATGGACAAATGCACAACAAATGTCACAGGAATCTGAATATTCCTTTAAAGAAAGTGTTTTAAGCACTTCTGTTAAAATGTACAGACGGTTTCTCACAGTCAGCTTTTAAAGAAAGCATTTTAAATTGCATTTATTTCATTGCAGTGTGTAGTGATCCAGTGGAGTGGCTGTAGCTCAGGTGGTAGAGGAGGTCACCTACGCCAGTCTGCATGCCAAATATCCTTGGGCAAGATGCTATCCGATGGATGCTCTCTGATACAGCCATCAAATGTTAGATAGGAAGCGCTTATAGTACTTGTGTGAATGTACAAGTTGTGTAGAGTGCTCTGATATAGCAGAAAAGCTCTAAATAGGAACCAGTGCATTTGCAGACTCTGCTTTAGTTTCTGGGCAAACACTTAAATTGGTCATTTGTGCAAATCTATTAGTTTATAATACCAGAAAGTCTCTGGTAGTGCTTTTGAAATGTCTTTCGGAGATGAAACAACGGCATTTTATTTTGGTCACAATACTGGTGAGTGCCAGAGCTGCAGGTTTTCAAGGATACACCAAACAATTTAAAGGATCTCTGACGTGGAACAAGACAGCTCTGTGAAATTATCCCCAGCAAGCACCAGGCTTCTCATTAAAGCCTCAGGCTGAACACTATCAGCTGCTTTTATTTCATAAAGTGAAGACAGTGAGTAGCAGACAATGTGTCATGGCTCAGCTGAATATATGTACTGGTAAGCTATTCCACCAAATATCTTGACAACCGTGTATGGATTTCACACCACAGATGGACCTGACATCACACATTTTGAATATGATGGAAGCAACACAAAAAAGTAAGGACCAAGTGGTCCTAAAAAGAAACATCTCGCAACTAATATGGCATGGTGTAGTAATTCTGTTATTTGGAAACAACTCAGTAATATTATTTCATATAAAAAGCACATCTCAGAGAGGCAGCTTCTCAGCAATTTCAAAATAACGTTTCTAAATGTAAAATTGTGAAAACTTATCTAATCTTCTACAATGCAGCATATCATCAATGCATTCTGAGAATCTGGAGAAATCTCGGGGCGTAAGAGAAAAGGATATGAAGCGCCTTGAGGCGACTTTTGTTGTGATTTGGCGCTATATAAATAAAATTGAATTGAATTGAATTGAATTGATGAAAGTCCACATTGGATGCTTGTGACTTTCAGGTCCTCAGACGACACCTTCTTAAAAAGGGTGTGATTCTTTCATGGAAGTCGCTGCATGGCCTCACGAACACTTCCAGAAATTACTGTCAGTGAAAACAGGTCACTGTGCCATCCACAAATGCAAGTTAAAGCTTTGTCTTCAAGTCGCCTTCTCTGGGGTAAGGATCATTTAAAACAGACTGAGGCAAAGTGAAAAATGTGACATTTTAAATTCTTTTTAGAAAACATGGACACCACATCCTTCAGAATAAAGAGCATCCAGCTTGTTATCAGCACTCAGTCCAAAATGCTAAACCATATACTGCATCTATGACAGCAGCAGAGGCTCTGTGGTGAAAGAGTGGGTACTGAAATGTCCTGCCTTCACACCACTTCATTTCTTGCCCTCAAGAAATGTGGACAGTGTGTAGCAGTGGAGGCCTGATTCAAACCTCTTGGTTTTTAACATTTGTTACTGTTAGAGAGCTGTCTGGTAGGACTCCAGCGTTTAAATATCAAACAACTGGCTAAAATGGATCTCCTCATAGACGTGAATGAAACTGAGAGGTGGTTACACTTGAGCAGATGAGCTGTTCTACTTGTTGCACCATTTTCTGATATCATGAATCCCATTATGTCGCCTTTGGGGATTTTCTTGTCTCAGTGTTGTGTGTGCCAAATTTTGTTTTTTGAATTTCTTATTGCTTTTGCCTGGATGGCATATCTGTTTGAAGCTGGTGTGAAATGTTTAGAGATTTCTTAGATTGCGGTTCACTGGCTGGACTTTTAGGTTCTGATTCCATGCCTACAGGGAACAGAAGGCTGTGTTTTGCTTCACTGTGGCACTGGAATGAAACTGTTTCCAAAGATTGCTACAATGCAAAGCTTGAAGGATATGCATATAAAGAGATTCTTTTACAGCTTGAAAAATACTTTGTACTGGAGCTGCAGAGTTGTGCTCCAGCAACAGACTGATTTTTCAAAGTCAAACTCATTTCTAGTTGATGTAACCAAGTAGAATATGGCCACTGAGCTGTCAGATCTTTATACATGCCTCGAAATCACCTAGTCTGACTGGTACACCAGATAACTACAACAGAATGCTTAATAATGTTCTCAGCAGGAATTAGTTTGATGCATGTGAGTCACAGAGCTGATTAGTTACAGCAGAAGTATCATTCAGCTCAATGTTTCTGTGACAACTCTATTAAAGCTCCAGCTTTGAGTACGCAGGACACACCACAGGCCTTGTATCAGAACTGACGGACAGAGTCAACATTCATAATGGCAATGTAAGAAAAAGACACTTGTCTGGAGAGTAAATGAGCAGCAGCACAGCATGCTGCTCAACTTGCTGAATAGAGAATGAAGGAAAAATGAGGCAGTACACTGCTGACAAGACTGGCAAGCAAAGACAAGTCGGAGTAGCTCCAGAGAGCAGATTAATGCCTGGATGTAGAGCTTATGTTGGCCAATTTAGCTTCAGTACTTTCTGTAAAGAAGCTTCCACCTTCGACAATTATTTTCAGTAAGTGCTAACGTCTCAGCCACTACACATGTAGCAGGATGCTGCGTGTGTAGCTAATACATCACGTTTACATATTGTAGGTTGCCACAAGTGCACAGTAGTGAACAGAGGTGCTTTTAGACAAACAGCAATGTCATACAGGCCTAGACACACTGATGTTTTCTGAATAGTTGCTGGTAGTCGTCGTGAATGTATGCCTTCAAAGTAAAACTTGTGCCTTGCTACAGCACCAAACACCTTTCAACCTTTACTTTGAAGATGAATGGTCTCGTTTTCCAAGTTTCATCATACTTTTCAGTTTCCCTACTGCTCTCGAAGCAGCAGACTTCCATGTCTTCCATGTAATGGACATTTTCTGTGCTGGGCAACTACCAACCACTCACAAACCAGTCAGAGAATGCACCTCGCCTCAGTGAGCTGTGCTTGCTGACCAGTCTGTAGCCAAAGCCAATGAGGAAATGAAGAAAAGACTCGAGTTCCACTGACAACTTCAGGCCAAAGAATTAAAGCAAGACCACATTTATTCAGGGATTTCCCTCTCACACAGAGTGACGTCTTGTCTGTAGCAACTGTGTTGCTGTCATTCTGCAATCATGTGTAACCTCTTATGTTTGTATTATAGTTTTACCATCCTTTGTGAAGTACATTCATCTGTATTTGTCATTGGCGAACGCTGCCAATACCACCCCTTTACATGTATTGAAAACCCTGGGTTATCACTGATAACCAATGTTACCCTAGCAATTAGGATGACTGCAAGTGAATCTAGATATGCAAATATGCAGAGCCCAGGCATATAATACAGGACATGTCCGGTATGACTAAGACAAAAAATATAATCAAGTGATCTTGAAGTCAATCATAAGGAGAAATACAACAAAAGTAGAAATATGAATGAATGAGTTTAATTCACCCAGATTTATAAATTAGAAACAATTTAAAAAAAAAAGAAAAGAAAAAAAAAAGCAAGTTTGGAAGTAGTAACAAACACTGTAGAGCACATCTATAACAAGGTAGAAAAGTACACAATTCTCACTTCACTTTCAGGCTTCAACACAGCTCTGGCAAGACTCAATGTTTCAGTGCAGCACATAAACAGAGCATTGCAGAAAACTAGGTTTTGTAAACATCCATGATGATGATCAAGATTATAGAAGGAAATGTAACAAAACAGAAGTACAACAGAAACAAGATCTTAATATATTAAAATTTGTGCTTCTGTTAACCACAATCACGACAACACTGGATCAACAGGTAAATAATACAGTCAAGGAAGCACTCTTTGAATTTAATAAAATACCCTCCACTGTAATAACTTACATACATTCATTAACTCCATTGGTCATTTGACAGTCTGTTGAATTGCTAAGGAGTAGTTACAGAACCAAACTGAAACATACATCGACTCTTCAGGACACCGTTAGATTACAATAAATGTCTAAACATAACTTTCGCTGAAACAAGCTTTAATGAGGTTTGGGATCAGCGTGCAAAAAAAAAAAAAAAAAAAAAAAAAAAATTATTTATACATATATACATATATACATATATATACACATATACATACATATACATATATATACATATACATATAAAAAATTTTTTTTTTTTTATTACAGGCATTAATGAAATACTTAACACTATGGAGCTGACAGGAATACATGGCTCACAGTCAGATAAGAAAAACGACTGAATTCTGTCAGTTTGGAATAAGTTAGTTCAAGCAGGCATATTTACCTCAAGAGCTCACGCTACAGTCTAGTAAGATGTGCTTACTGAAACAGCAGCAGCTTCAACAACATACACACTTTGAGGTGTCCAAGTTTGTTTTGTTCCTATTCTGACCACTACTAGTTTGAGACAATTACATAGTCTCCCCCTACAAAAGCAGGAAGTGACCGCCGTCCACAGCCTTCTGGTGGATCGTCTCAGCAGTTCGCCTTTGGTTCAGGATATTCAAAGCCTGCAGCAGGTCATTTAAGCTCGCTCCTTTACCTTCTTTCTCCACCCAAATATGCAGCAGTTCATGGATCCTGTCTTCATAGGGAAGGTTCTCTTTGCTTTTGATGACATTGTCACTAATTTCAAGCTGACGGAAAAACCTCTTGTGATAGTTCACATCTAGTTCTTCAAAATATTCAAAGCACTTCCTGAGAGACTCTTCACCTGCAAAAAACAAACAACAACCTTCACTCCATCACATTAACGACTTGTGCTGATAACACTGATAAACATTTTGACAGCCAACTGGACTGCAATTAAAAGCAGCGTGGTGGCATGAAAGCTTGGAAGCTTTATCTAATGTTGTGTTTAACAGCAGGTGCTTGTGTGTTATGCAGTGGGTGAGATCAGGAATAAAAGTCAAAATACTTTACCATTCACAGGAACAAGCTTGGGAAGTGGCACCTCTTCCTAAATGAAACAAAAGCAAACAGGCATTAACATATAAAAAGTCAGAAATTGTAAGACCTGCTAAATCAAAAGCATGTCTTATTTATAAGCAGGTGAATGAAATGAAAGGAAAAGCATTTATCTAAAAGATCTTACACAATACAGTGATGCATTTTCCTGTCAGTGCGGATGGAAAATGAAAGGAGACACGAGATAGCGAGACTGATAAGGAGCATTCCCTGTTAATCTTCAGGTGTTTTAAGGACCAGGTGACTCATTAAGTTTCCACTAACACAATAACAGCAGCCTGAGACACTGAAGATCAAATGTTAAAGGTAATTCTTAAACCGAGAGTCACAGGATTCTTATACGGCTCCTGATTGTTGAGAGAATTTGCTCCAACATACTGGAGTGCAGTACGGAAGAAGCAAGTCACTGAGGTTTATCCATGACTGCAGACCTGTCCCTCTGCAACTGGGAGCAGGTAGGATTCTGAGGCTCTTTCTGTCATGTAAGGAGTCGTGTGTAGCATGAAAATCAAAGTGGGTAAACTGGAACATGAGGACAGACAGTAAGACAGCGGAGGCTGTTAGAGCAGCAGAGCATTAGTTAATAGCAGCAAACAAGACAAGAAGCAAGGATGAAGCAGGCGATGAGATGAGCTGCAACTCTCACCCTCCTGTGAAGCTGCGCTGAAACCACAGGGCTGGCTTGAGGGGCAGGTGTGAGCGCGTCTGTTAGGCTGTGCTGGGAGTTACTGGCTGAGCTGTTGAGGCTTGGACTGAGAATTTGACGCTCATCCTCAGCAATGTTGGGGGATTTAACTCTCACCAGATGCTGGGACAGGATTAGATTTGTGCTGGTTGGTCTTTGAGTGTCCTTATCCTCAGGAGTCTGGATGGCAGTGTATTGCTGAAGAACATGTTAAGAGAGTCTCTGTCATTTAAGTTACCTTGGGAAAGCCATTTCCATTCAGCTCATCGCCATGTTTGGCTATTTTTGTACATTAATGGAAAACATGAGTCACTCACCTGTTCTGCTTTGCTCCTGTCAGACCGATTTCTCTGAGAGCCTGAGGAAAGAATGTGAAGAGAATTATGCAACTTCCAAGAATTCACAACTTTCCAACACAAAGTTATTTAATTTTTGTCTGAGCTCAAATTTCATCAACTGAGCAGAACCTGCTGCTGCTGCTCTGCATCAGTTCTAGCAGTGTGCAGCCTCTCCTGGACACTGTGTCACTGAGGATTTTCATCAGTCGGCCGGAAAGCCTGCCCAGCAGTTCCAGTTTGTGTTGGACCCCGGCCCAGTTTACCAGCAGCATGGTCAACAGCACAAACTGGGAAAAGCATCTTCACGTGGCTCAGTCCAATTGGAAAAGTACTTTAGTGAACTCGCCAACAGCAGCCCACCTCTATGCGAGGCCTGCATGGTAATGATATACACCCCAACAGACTGCGGTTAACATGTTTGCTGAGAGGGCGTACTTGATAATTAGGCTTTAATCAGTTACACCTGATCCCAACATAGTCAGCATGTTGTGTTAGCAGCTCATCTGCTGCTCTTAGATCATCACACCTGAAACTGCACGTCCATTGTAACAGGTTTCTGCACACATGTATATCCTCTATCACGCCGTCTGGTGTCTCAACTTATACTTAATAGCTTTTCAGTCTTTCAACACTGTTCCACATGTGATGAAAAGTCCCACAATTATCCAGAACTGTTAATTTTCTTACCATGTTTTACTCATTTCATGTGCCATTTGAAAATCTCATCTGCTCTAAACAGTCTGATTACAGGAGAGTTTGGCCTTGTGCAGTCAAAATATCCCATCCTGTGAGAAGCTCTTATCTTGCTCTCAAAGATGGCATACGGACAGCATTGTGGGAAAATGCGTCATTGATAAGACTTTACTAACAGGGTTCCCAAAACAATGCTGTGAAGGTCAGAGAGGGAATCCAGAAATGTTGAGTGGAACTTTATTTTCAGTCATTCGGTTGCAGCAGGTGTGTCTCAGCATTTATTAGCGTATGCTTATGTGTCAGACTGACTGCAGAGGCCAGCGGGCTCAAGATCTGTGTTAATGAGAGCCAGGCCTCAACAAGTGCATGAAAATATTGTGGCAGCATCAATTTAATATCAGCAGTTCATCTGTTTGTGGTGTGAAGAAAAACAAAGTACAAGTCCTTCAGCTGCAGTGGCCACCAGAACATCACACAACTGTGTAGTTGCCACACGTTCAGACGAGCAGCAGAAGCATTAGCTCCAGTCACAGAAGTACTAACCCTACTACAAAAGATACAAACTATGGCATGTGTATCTTTATCGTTTAGGTTTGTTTACCCCATTATAATGCGAAAACTATCCATCCTCCCCAGCTAACACAGACAAAATGTGAAGGACTCAATGAACAGGTCGACAGCCTATCAGAGCACTAACAAACTTTTGCATCAAGGTGATTTTAATATTAGGATCCAACATCTGTATAAGAACAACGTACCCATTTTACATCTCCTCTTGTAGAAAAATATCCCAGCAAATGTTATGGCAGCGAGGACACACAGCACCACCACAACCACCACCACAGTGATACCTGTTTAAGAAAAACAAAACAAAAAAACATAAGAGACAGTCATTGGCCATTTACAGACACCCCCCCCAAAGAGATTCATGGCTTGAATCAATGTACAGTGCAAGTGAATCTCTGATATCATTTGTTTCTGGCCTGGAAAATCTGACTTTGTAAATATACATTTATCCCAGTGTAACAAAAAGTCTTGCATGCATCTGCCAGAGTAGTGTACCTGGATCAGAGCCAGATTTGTTCTGGATCTTCTTGCACTCCGTGTTGGAGGTTGATGTGCAGTTCCTCACTTTCTCTTCATCCTCTGCACACCTAGTTAGGAGAGAAGCAAAATAAATCGAAAGGTTTAAAGACCTAAATGTCAGTCTTCTTCCCGCTGCTCCCTTTAGGAGTCACCAGAGTGGACAATCTGCATCTAGCATCGTCTTCTGTCACACCAACCCTCTTCCTCTTTTCCTCCTGCCTGGCAGCTTCACATTCAACACCCACTATATCCACTCCCTCCTTATACTTGTGTCTTTACTGATTTTGAATAATTTGCAGACACTTACCGTGAACACTTCAAGCACACCTCACATGCTTGGTTAGGATCACAAAATCTCCCTGGTTTGCACTGACATTTAGTGTCTTCAGTGTGAGTGCATGAGCTTACAATTTCCTCATCTGAGAGAGTAACATGAAAGAGACCTTGTTTAGTCAGAGTTTATGCTCTGAGCACGCCGACTACAAGAACAATCAATAGTGAACCTTTTCATTCTGATCGATGGTATAAAGCCGTCAAGCAGAATTACCTGGGCGACACCGTGTGCACTTCAAGCAGAACTTCAGTCGGTTGTCATGCTTCATGTATGTATCGTAGTCACACTCCTCACACTGCCCCCTCTCTCCATCTACACTGCAGGGTGATTTCACATATGTGCCTAGAGCACACACACACACACACACTTTATAAGTCTCCGTCAACTGAACATGTGACTCTACCTAAATAAGGCCATTTCATGTGGCTTTTGATGGCTTACTGGTTTGAAATTATTACAGAAGTTCAGTTTCATGAGACTTACCAGCTTTACAATTCAAACAACAGAGGTTGCCGTGTTCGTACTGATCTGCCGGGCAGTTGGCCTGCCGCCGTGCTCTGCCATTTCCCACTTTAAGACCAGCCTGTGGGTATGCTGTGGTGGATTTGAGGAGAACGACCAGGACAGGCACAAAAACCTTTGGATTTGGATGTGGGGTTTAAAAAAAAATAACAACAAATAAATGGAAGTCAGAGTGGTGAATAAACAGGTTTTTTTTAAAAAGAGTCCCTAAACAGGCAGGTGGGGTGATGTTTGGTTACATTAAGGTGCCAAAACTAGTTATGATCAGACAAGAATGGGAAACTGGGATAAAACATGGTGACTTATGAGCAAAAACCTGCTTCGTTATAGTCATGAAACTACCTTAAGTAAAAATATGAAGTGCACCGCTTTCATCTTTTTTTTTTTCCATGTTTTGACTTAAGAGATTCCAAATTGATTATATTAAAGAACTCATTTTATGGGTTTTACAGAAACATAATCTCTGATTATATGTTTTGGCTAACTGAAAACATTTTCACTACAAACATAAGTATATAAGCCATTATTCTTTGGAAGCTTTCTTGTATGATGATGTGAGTCAGATTAGGTCACATTTAAGAACACGCCACTTCACTCTGAAAGCAAATAAACAAGTCAGTGCTGCACAGGTGGGTGGGGGAGAAGGGGATTTCCTTCCAACACTCCTTGAACTAAGCCTGGTGGATTCAGTATTAAGAAAGTGTACCAAAGTATCCGAGCTGATTTATTCTTTCTTAATATTGAGCAACAGGTTTTAAATAACAGGAAACGTGATCCACAAACAGTGTGTCCTAATATGGCCAACACTTTGCAGGAATAACCAAATAAGGAAATCACACCCATGATTTCGTAACACCATCAGGTGCCCTAGTTACTGTGAGGGCATCTCCCAGGAGGCATGGAGAGACAGACAAACACTCACCTGTGTGTGAAAGTACCAGTTATAAGAATTTTAATCCCCTGCCTTCACTGGAAAGTAGAAATGGCGTGCTTAAGCATATTTAATAGTACTTTGGAAAGGAAAAAAAAAAAACCCTAAAGAGACCTTGTTTATACACAAAGACATACAGAAGAGTTTAATTTTTTTTTTTTTAAGAAAAAGTTTATTTCCAATACCTGTTTCTACTGGGTGTCCGACTCTATAAAGTAGCACTTTATGTCGATGGAAGTGATCTCTGACGTAATGCAAACCATCATTTCCCTCGCTTTATGCACATAATCAAACATATTAGAAAATATTGAATCAAAATAAAACTTTTAGGCAGCTCAAAATCAAGCCGAAAGCTATACAAAAGGCTCAAACAATAAGGCCAGGCCATTTTTATCCGGAGTTTACCAATAGGATCTTTGCGAAAATTAAAGACATTTAAAATGTACACGCTCTTAAAGTTAGGCGCAACATAGCGCCCGGTACACAGGAAAACACGCGCTGTGGAGTAACGTGTATTCTTTTTATTCAGTGATCAGTCGCCGATGACAGTCAACCACAAACTGTCGACTAGTTTCAGTGCAGTGTCTCAGGTGGGGAAAACAGAAATAAAGTGACTTTTTGGTGAGCCCACGAGGAATTTCACACCTGAGTTCACACAGCGCCTTGTGACACTTTCGACACATAAATGCGACATCTTGCGCAAACCAGTAAACCGGAAAATTGCCAGAGGTCTCTCATTTTTATTTACAGTCAACGGGAGGCTAAACTTTGGTTCGACAACCCCTGACAATTCTAGTCACTTCGGTCCTCAATAAACAAATCAAAACAACAACAAAAAAAACCCTTAAAAGTTTACATAATTAACTTTTTATTAAGTTAATAGCTTAACATAAATATTAGAATTGCCCCGCGGTTGTCGCGAAACATTAAAAGCACTGTTATTACTTTGAAGGATCTCCATTTTTAAAAATGAGTCACAAGGAAGCTGTTTACAGAAACTTCACGCTGACTGACTGACGCCGGTACAACACCGGTCCGTGAAACCACAGCAAGCTTTGTAGATGTTTAAAAAGACAACATGACTTACCACAAACATAGGAACGTGCTTCATCTTCTACTAAAAATGTCGGCCTCCACAGACTTCCAATTATTCCACGGTAACTCAGAGCAAATCGATTTAGATTTACCACCGTAGCGTCCTGTAGGCTACTGTCTCAAAAGTTTAACTCAGGTGTGAGACGGCTCTGAATTAATGACGTAGCTGACAGGCGGGGCCAAAGTACAAAGCAGCCCAGTCTCAGCTCACAAACAGGAGGCGACAAAAACAGCCCCACTGATAAAGTCAGTCTTTACTCCAAGCGGCCTATATGGCACAAGAAGTAATGATAATAAAATATGTATTTTTTATTAGTATAATTTAAATCATCTTCAGCTGCAACGTTATCAATGATTATCAATAATTATTAGCGAGCATTGTAGATGATGTAGAAGATTTTGTACTGACCCCCAGCTGACGTCACCTGTGCCATCTTAGTGCTAAGTTTCTGGAAGAGCAGCTGGCTGTTTAGGTTCAGAGTAAGGCTGGGTTTAAAACGGTGGCGTTAAAACGCCCTGTGGACAAACGTCTCCCCGTCGGCTGCTCAGAACAAATATTGACCAGAGTGTTTCACAGACGATAAGGCGTCTATTTAAATTAAAAAACACAATTCAGTCTCATTAGGCCCCGGGGATGGAAAAACAAAAAACACAAAAACCCAAGACATAACACTGGACTTTTTCCTCAAGCTATTACGGTTATTTCAATTTCGCATATTTGGGATATTAACCCCGCCCCTCCTCTTTTCTTGGTCTTCTTTTTCTTCTTTTTAAGCTATAATTCATTTAAATGAAATTATTAAAATGTAACGTGGTTGCAAGCAGACACTGCTTTCATGTAAGAGGCCTTATGACTGATTACTGAGAATACTGATTTAATATATGGTGAAATTATTCTATTAGAATCAGAATCAGAATCAGAATACTTTATTGATCCCTGGGGGAAATAATTCCTGGGGAAACTATTAAAGAGTGCTTTTAATCTCAGCCTCTGTTAAGGAATATTTTTTGAATGCAGTAGTATAAAATAACACGCAATGGCAAATTATTATCAGTACAACTTCAAAAATGCTGTACTTTTGCTCAGGGGTTAAGCAAACATAGTTTGCCATCTCTGGGTGTGAACATTTATACTGAAAACAGTTTTAAAGTTAAGGTGAGAAAACGAACAAACAAAAACAGTTGCACGCTGAGTAAATCATGACTAAACTCACAAATACTGCACATGATTCACATGAGGAAACACAAGTGTAGTTTTGTGGCTACACCTTATCACATTGGTAACATACGTGGTGCCAAAGCTACAGAGAAATGAGATAAAATGAGCTGCCTGAATCCTGAAAACGATATGTAATTTTTTTTTTTACAGTAATATTAGAGGTATAGGTGATGAACAGTTTGTAGAATGTAAAATGTAAGATAATGTCTAAGCCTACAGTGGGATGCAGTGCTTTTATCTGAAAGATCTGAGTGTGTGAAGCTCTAAACAGAAACATTTGCTTCTCTTATACCAAACCGAGCTTTTCCCTATTTTAAACATAAAATTTATGCAAATAAAATCAGATATGTTGGATCTGACCTGGTGTATGATCGCTTTCACTCTGAATGAGCTCAGCATTCAAACATTCAAATTGCTGCTGTATTGCAAAGTGAATAACAGTTCCAAGAGGTGCCTCTCTCGCCTGTTAGCCCCTCACGGGATAATGGGGGAAAACAGACTATTGTACAAACGCTTTCATCACAAACTGCATGAAGTCAGCCATCACCACAGTGTTTAGCAAACCTCATGCTTGGGAGTGCCAGTTTAGCATTATCTAATGAGCAGTTGTCTGCAGCGCGCAGATATGCAGGCCGACAGGAAGCAGTGGGCTGTGGATGCGGAGAGGAATAAAACCTCCGTTTCAGTCTGTTGATTGCGATGCTCTGAGATGGAGCTGAAATGGTCTCACAGTTTTAGGCAGTCGGGGCTGTTTCTAGGCTCAGAGATTGGGTGACTGATGGCTTCACAGGCTGCCAGGCACACTGAGAAATAGAGACCAGTCACTCAACAAGTTTCCTGCGCATTGCAGCTCATCAACATCTTATTCCTCCACCTTTGTAGTACAACACTACATTTCTGGTTTTACCTATTTTATTTGCCCAATCATTCAGAGTCTGTTCCATTTCTGAATTTCTGCACCGTTTCCCCTCACGCTGCTGCAAACTTGTGTTTTTTGATGATAAGGCCCGGGAGGTGGCTGGAATCTCTGAGCCACATTTTCCGAGATAAGACATGAATTTTGCATTCAGACAGACCGTACAGGGTTCTGCTCATCGGCCGGGCCGAGGTCGAGATCAATTCTAATGATATGGAAAAAATATATATATACTTTTCTTCTGTTACAGAGCCTATGTGTATACTGAGAGGGAGGTTTTGCTGTAGGGATTAAGGGGATCTTTCTGACACACAGTGCAAGAGGAGATAGTGAACTGAAGACCTACATGAACTTGCTTATTCATAGAGGAATTAGACAAAGCTTATCCAAAGACAGAGTGAACCTGCACACTGGTGAATAAGCAAAAGAAGTGCAACTAGAAGTTTTTAAATGTTAAAATTCCAACATTAGGTTTGAAGACTGACAAGAAATTGATTGAATAAAGGATGATCTTTTATGCAAATAATGGATACAGATAATGGGTACATATATTCCTGAAAAATGTTGCATTTTAATTTGTTTCTAATCTCTAGCAGCTTGTGTGGATGTTTAGTTCACAAATTTATTCTGCGATGGAAGTTCAGAGGAAAGCAAGTCTTCCCTTTCAGTTATGCCCCGTCGATGCTTGCACAGTTACATGCTGTCCAGTACAATAGATCTATTGGCACTGAGCAGCTCCACTGGAGCAGCTCAGAGTTAAGGGTCTAACTTGGGGGCACCAAAGTGGTGGTTAGGAAAGATGGAAAAGCACTGCTCTTTATTTTCGCCACAATGGAAGGGAGGTAAAGGTGTTCATATAGAGGTAAATGGCCATGGCCATAGTGTGGGTATAAGAACAACATTGGAAAGGTGGCCAGATTTAGAGGGCCATGAGCTTCACGAGAGCACTAACAATATCCACTCTAGTGTGATTGTAGAGTACCCAGACTGGGTCAGATGTGAATGGCAGCAGCAGAAGGTTGACCAGTGACATTACCTAATAAAGGGAGACATGACACTCACTAAGGGGAAATCAAAGTTACATCAGGAACTGACTCTGAGCCCCTTCTTGTTCACAGTAGTGATGGACAGATTGACAGATGGGATCAGACATGAGTCTCTGTGGACTACGATGCTGCTGACATTGTGATCTGTAGTGAGAGTAGGGAGCAGGTGAAAGAGAATCTGGACAGGTGGAGGTATGCACTGGAGCGAAGATTAATGACATTCAACAGAAGCAAGACAGAATATGTGTGTGAATGAGAGAAATACAGGTGGAGTAAAGATAGTGAAGGTAGATGAGTTTTAATACCCGGGGTCAACCGTCCAAAGCAACAGACAGTGCACAAGAGAGGTGAAGGAGAGTGCAAGCAGGGTGGAGTGGGGGGAGACGAGTATCAAGGATGATTTGTGACAGAAGGATAGCAGCAGGAATGGAAAGAAAGGTAGATGGCACTGAGACATGCCATGGTGTATGGTTTGCATATGGTTACACTGACAAAAAGACAGGAGGTGAAGCTGGAGGTGGAAAAGTTGAACATGTTGAGTGTATCAGAGGAACAGAGTGTGATGGAGGGAGATGATCCACTGTGGCGACCCTCTAAATGAGCAACTGTTCTCATTAGATTTGACAGGTAATTCCATACATGCAGTTCTTATGTGACTTTAGATTATACTTCAAAATGACTGCCCAAATTGTTACTTGGTGGCAAGACTTACTTCCAGATGGACTTTGGTCAGAGCCGCTGGTGTACATGGCCTAAAAGCGTATTTTATTTAGTTTGCACTATGATTCAGCCAGATACTAGGAGAAGTCTATTCATGGCTTTGTTCCCGCATGGCTCAAGGTCTCCATCTGGAACTTCTGTCAGCGCACAAGTTCCCCTCTATTGACGGCATCACATGCATGTGTGCTGTATTAATGTGGGGTAAGACACATATGGTGTTTCAATCTAAAAAAACCAAACACCTTCAGGGATACCATTGCTGGAACATATTCATGGTGTTGCAAGTAAGAGACTTGATTCGATAGTTGCAGAAACTATCCATGTTCAACATGTGACTAAAATCCAACCTAACCCCAACTCTAACCCTAAGTTAAGAGGTTAACATTCATAATAATCTAAAAGCCTCAGGATGCTTCATGGTAGACACTATAGCCTAAATAAGTTGCAATCTTGAACTAGTATACAGATATAGCATTTTTAAAAAGCAAACACAAAAGTGAATCCCTGTGAGGTCCAAGTCATCGCTGATGCAGATGCTAATCATAACCCATGATATCTGAATATTTATTTGTTTTTTAAGACTGTGTTTCACGGTCTTGGCAATCAGGTGACAAAGAAATTGATCATTCTAAATGAGACACACCAAAACTGTTTTCCATTACTGGTGGCTGTGGCTCAGGTCGTAGAGCAGATCAGCTACTGATCAGGAGGTTGGTGGTTCAATTCCCCCAGTCTGCATGCCAAATATCCTTGAGCAAGATACTAACCCCAAATTGCCCTCCGATGTGTTCATCAGAGTGTGAATGTTTATTAGTTGCACTTGGGTTTAGAAGTGAATGGGTGAATGAGGCATGTTGTTGTTGCTTTGAGTGGGAGAGTAGAAAAGCGCTATATAAGAATCAGTCCATTTACCTTCCAATAAATATTTACTCTAAATTAGAGTTACAGTTTGAGGCAGGGCTAAGATGGCCTCAAAGTGGTAACACATGTGCTATATTTCCACAGGCAGTATTTCATAATAAGCTATGCTGATGGCTACCTAGGACTGGGCCCATTCATCTCTATGCTGAGCTCACCAGTGGGTTTGTCTATTGACATAAATGACAATAACCTAGCTGGCCACAATGCTAATGTTAGCAGTTAGAGCAGGATTGCACAATTCAGTGGGCCAATTGCCTCACAGCCAAGAGCAGGAGAAGCAATCAATGCTCTTATGAATGTTTTGTTAGTCTTACTGATTCACTTAGAGACATTTGAACTTACTTATCTGTTCCGCCACATTTTACACAGTTTGCATGAAAGGGTGTTTCATCATGCCTCACTTAATCAGACTAGCAGTACAACAATCTTTTGCCTATTACTCATACCTTTACTTCCTGAGCTTTATGAATGGGAACTATCATACTTTAAACCACAATCTCCTCTAACCTCTGGGGAATTGAAGAAGCTATGATTGCTCTAAAAATGTAAAATCTAGCTAAATAATTTATAGACAGTATAGTTGGAAAAGTCCATACAACTCAGTTTACATGCTGGCGGATTACTTGAATGTACTGGCAACTGTGCCTCAAATCAACTTTTACATGCAGCAGGTTTTATTTCTGATACTTTAAGCCTATTCAGTATAACTGGTCATATTCTGGTGGTGAGTTGGATCAGGTGGCCGGTGGAAGACGCTGGACAGACCTGGTGCACCTAAACGCGTAGTGAGGGTGTGCTGGGAACGTCTAGCAGAGGCCCCAGTCCGCGGGATCTTCAACGCACACCTCCGGCAGAGCTTCAACAGCATTCCGAGGGAGACTGGGGACATTGAGTCCGAATGGACCATGTTCAGCGTCTCCATTGCCGAAGCTGCTGCATTGAGCTGCGGCCGCAAGGTGGTTGGTGCCTGCCGTGGTGGTAATCCCCGAACCAAATGGTGGACACCAGAGGTGAAGGGAGCCACCAGGCTGAAGAAGGAGTCCTATCGGGCTTGGTTAGCCTGTGGGACTCCGGAGGCAGCCGACAGGTATCGACAGGCCAAGCGGAATGCGGCTCGGGCAGTGGCTGAAGCAAAAACTCGGGTGTGGGAGGAGTTCGGAGAGGCCATGGAAAAAGACTTTCGGGCTGCCTCGAAGAGATTCTGGCAAACCGTCAGACGTCTCAGGAGGGGAAAGCGGTGCTCTACCTGCACTGTGTATAGTGCTGGCGGAGCGCTGCTGACGTCGACTGAGAAAATTGTCAGGCGGTGGAAGGAATACTTCGAGGACCTCCTTAATCCCACTGACACGTCTTCCGAGGAGGAAGCAGAGTCTGGGGATGAGGGGAATGACCCGCCAATTTCCGGGGGCGAGGTCACTGAGGCAGTTAAACAACTCCTTGGTGGCAGAGCCCCTGGTGTTGATGAGGTCCGCCCCGAGTTCCTGAAGGCTCTGGACGTTGTAGGGCTGTCCTGGTTGACACGCCTCTGCAATGTTGCGTGGAGATCAGGGGCAGTACCTGTGGACTGGCAGACCGGGGTGCCCTTTGTCTCCGGTTCTGTTCATAATTTTTATGGACAGGATTTCTAGGCGCAGCCAAGTGGCGGAGGGCTTTCGCTTTGGTGGCCTCAGAATCTCATCTCTGATTTTTGCAGATGATGTGGTTCTGTTGGCTTCATTGGGTGGGGGCCTCCAGCTCGCACTGGAGCGGTTCGCAGCCGAGTGTGAAGCAGCGGGAATGAGGATCAGCACCTCCAAATCTGAGGCCATGGTTCTCAGCCGGAAAAGGGTGGAGTGCCCACTCCGGGTCGGGGATGAGTTCCTGCCCCAAGTGGAGGAGTTCAAGTATCTCGGGGTCTTGTTCGCGAGTGATGGGAGAAGGGAGCCGGAGATCGACAGACGGATTGGGGCTGCAGCTGCAGTAATGCGGACGCTGCACCGGTCCGTCGTGGTGAAGAGGGAGCTGAGTGTAAAAGCGAAGCTCTCAATTTACCGGTCGATCTACGTCCCTACCCTCACCTATGGCCACGAGCTGTGGGTAGTGACCGAAAGAACGAGATCGCGGATACAAGCGGCAGAAATGAGCTTCCTCCGAAGGGTGGCTGGCCTCTCCCTTAGAGATAGGGTGAGAAGTTCGGCCATCCGGGAGGGGCTCAGAGTAGAGCAGCTGCTGCTCCACATTGAAAGGAGCCAGCTGAGGTGGTTCGGGCATTTGACAAGGATGCCCCCTGGGCGCCTCCTGGGTGAGGTGTTCCAGGCATGTCCCACCGGGAGGAGGCCCCGGGGCAGACCCAGGACACGCTGGAGAGATTATATCTCTCGGCTGGCCTGGGAACGCCTTGGTATTCCCCCGGATAAGCTGGAGGAGGTGGCTGGGGAGAGGGAGGTCTGGGCCTCTTTGCTTAGGCTGCTGCCCCCGCGACCCGGCCCCGGACAAAGCGGATGAAAATGGATGGATGGGATGGATGGATGGTCATATTCTACTAAGAGCTGCATTATGTTAATACAAAGTCAGTATTTCCTAACCCACATCAGAATAAAATCCCTTTATTTCCATCCATCCCTTCTCTTCCACTTATCCAATCCCTTTATCCCTTTATTTTCAGTGGTCAGAAATCATTAGCAGGGTTTTTAACCGTGAAACAGCTGCTAGAATATATGCTACAGCAACTCCATGGGATTAAAGACTAACAAATAGAAGTGGATAAGAAGCAATTCATTAAATGCAACCATTGTGTCAACCTGAACCTTCTTAAACATTACATGCAGTGATTGGAAATATGCTTTAAAAACAAAATGCACAGCAATAACAGCAATACTTTAAACATGCAGTCCGAAACATCAGAGTGTTTAATGACTGAACAATTATATGACACAGTTACACTGATTAAATTCAGTTAAAGAACTGGAAATGTGGCTTATGTGTAACTGGCCTGCACATTATATGAAAGCAACAGGAGTCTGTCCACTCTTGTGTTATCTTCAGCCTTCCCCATTATTCAGAGACAATTATAAATTGATATTTGTTTATACATTAATACATTTTTGATTCACATGCTAGCGTTACTCTTATCAGCTTATACACATATACAGCTAATGATGCTTCCAAAAACAATAACAATTAAAATCACGCCAGGTTAGTAACCGTCAGCTACACTAACTGAAGCGTTTTCTGATGTTACCAGTAGATTGTACACACTGCAAACCCAAACTAGGACAGAGTTTTTACTGACTCCATTGTTGCTGCCAGTATAATGGCACATGTACAAGTAACATTTAAAACTCATTCACCCCATTCGTATTCCAAAGTCCATCAAAACTAACAGACACTGCAAATATTAGAAACTAAAGCTAGTCGCTAGTGACTTACAGCCGTGTGCAAGAAAGTGTTCTCTTGATAGTTGTTTAAATCTCACTTTTTGTCAGTTCTCACATATATTCAAATATTTCCCTATTTCTTCATAGACAATAAATGCCATGCGATGTGCCACACAAATACCAGATATAGAACTGAATCGCTTTGTTCTTTCTGTATTTGTTCATTAATTGTTTTAATCCAAACACAGATCAGCTAACAGGTATGGCAGAATTTCATCTTTACAAAATTCAGATCACTACAGTACTGGCAGTCTAAGACACACCCTGTCGTACATTCCCCCACGTGAGTCAGTCAGCCACACGGATTAGTGAGTTTGCCTACTGAACTCAGGTATGTATAAAAACAAACATTTTTTGGACAGAAAACCCCCACATTCAGAGTATGCAAGGCACATTAAAGCAGAACTCCATAGAAGCTGTTTCTAGAAAGGTCTCTTGTAATACTATTCATAAAATCTCAATGTAATGCTGGATTAGTGATCTTAGCAGAACAATCTTCATCTCCGCTTGAGGCTAGCAGCGCCAGGCTGCATTTGCCACAACAAGCATGAAATACCATGGCCTGTGGCTGCGAACCAGCATTTCACGGGAAATGCTGATGCTAGTAGAAATTATGAAATTACAATTAGATCCACCCAATGTGAGTGCATGATTCTTTTTAACTCATAGACTCATAGTGTTAACATAATGTTGTAACGTTTCACCACTCATCGTGACTTCTTCAGTCTCAGCTGACTGCAGGTTTCCCCAATCCTTTAAACAGTACACTTGCATAATGACTGAAACTAGCACCACTGAAGGAACAATAGGCTGGGAGGTCAGTTCCTAGATCATTGATATGCAAATTCTCATGACCAATTGGTCCCCAAATGTCTGTTCATCAGAATCAACTTTTGGGGATGCCTTAAACCTCAATTTCCTCTAAAGCGAAGAGAAAACTTCACTGATTCACAAAGACTGCATAAAAGTCATTTCACTTCTCACTTAATTTATTACCTCATAAACACTTTAAGTGAAATGAAATTATCATCTCAATCATTTGTTAAAAGCCTTCTTCAGTTCTGAACAATATTCATGCTATTTAGAGCCATTTTGAGAGTTCAACAGGTGAAAAGCCTTTGGACATGGCTACATCGTGATTGTCATTTGTCAGCCTTTTCAGCTCCACAAACCTAAAACAGTGCAGATGACACATTTGGTGCAGAGCCCACAACTCAGCAAATACTACATGTTACAGACTCTGACCCGCGATGTCGCTGGGGATAAAATAAATAAATAAATAAGTAAATACGAA
Organism: Copadichromis virginalis; assembly: GCF_057382275.1. Classification (NCBI taxonomy): domain Eukaryota; kingdom Metazoa; phylum Chordata; class Actinopteri; order Cichliformes; family Cichlidae; genus Copadichromis; species Copadichromis virginalis. Next base: position 9,322,522 of record NC_140629.1, read on the forward strand.
AGCCAAACTATATTCTCCTGAATAAACATGTACACTCAAACTGAACACTTTAGAGAATACAAATCTGACATTTTCCCCCCGGCACCTCGTAGACTGCTTGTTTCAGTTTGGTTACATCAACAAAAAATAAAGCAATGCCTGCAAGCACAACCCCTTCATTTTCATCACAACTACAGTCCCCTAGAGAGGAGGGTATTACTGTCACCCACCAACCCCCCAGTGTGTTGAATCATCCCATGTGCATTAGCCAACGGAAAATGAAAAATAACTTGAGACAAGTTGATCTTTCAACTGTACATTTATTTCCAAAAGGCTGCATATACATTTGCAAATTCTACTGTACAGAAAACATCCAAAATGTCCATAATTATAGATACAGTATACGCAAAGCTGCCCTGGCATTACCAAACATAGCTGTTCAGCACTAGAAAAGCTCTGCAGCCTATTCATTATTATAATCTTAAATACTTTTTTCAACTTATATCTTTAATGTAAGTCAGTATGATTAATTGTTCTTTTTTTTTTTTATCCCCATCTGTACTTTACAAACATTCACCATTTACAGTAGTTAAACAAGGCACAAGAATAGTGATATGAAGCCGAAGGCCATGCGTGAAGCAGGAAAGAGCATCGGACCAACCAACTCAGGTGACGGGAAGTCATGGATGCAACAGTGAAGGTTTTGTCTCATGAAACAGGGTTAGTCTTACACCAAAGCATTATACACAGTGAAAATATGTTTGTGTAAGAGTGTGTATGAGCTCACTTATCAAAGAACTGAATTTCAACGTGTCAATGGGATACAGTAGACACAGCTGATACACATCCAGGATGAAGGTGCACGTTGAGTTTGCTTGTGTGTACCACACAGACAAGATGCTCTTGATGCGACATAAGCCACCGCTAAGCATTACAAAAGCACACGTTTCCTTTTCTGACACTCCACTTGTAGGAATGAAAAGCAAACTCCAGTTAGTCACAATTAAAAGATAAAAAAAAGACAAACAAAAGATTACCTTTCATATTCTTCACTTCACAAGCTTCAATTACAGAATAAATGAATTGAAACTGATTACAAATGCATAGAAATGATGCAGGGAAATAAAAGCGGATGGATGTAACCTTTCACATGTACAGTGCCAGCGGTGTATTCCAGGTGACCATATAAGTTGTGATGAACCACCGAGCAAGAGTTTGTTTCCCTCTCTTTGTTGCAAAAATAGTCAAGAAAATTGAACTTAGATGAAAAATGCTGAAGGACTAGATTCACAGGTAGGGAACTGTCTATGTACCTTGATCAAAAAGTATCAGCACCTGGACCATAAAAATCATTTGGTTAGTCTTCTCTTCTGCTATTCTTAGACTGCTGTGTGGAACTGCTATTAGTTGTACCCAGCATGAACAGGAGATCAGCTAGTTTTTGATTTTTAGGGGCTGAATCCCAGTGTTTTCCCAGTTAGTATATCTGTAACTTTGTCAAATAATAATTGATTTGGTTATTATTTAGTTACAGTAATGTAAGCAATATAGTATTGCCTGTTGTGTTGTTGTATAACAGTGGCAGTGGTTGATCTTCACTTGTTGCATCAGACCAATTTTGTACTTGCTAAAGACAGGGCGATAAAGAGCTGAAAATGGTTCAGTTGTTATAATGAAGAATTCGTTGTTTTCCTTTTCCTGATACAAAAGGCTGAATAAATAAACAACAAAAAACAGCATTTATAGTGCCTCAGTCATTTAGTTTATCTATAGCCAACATTTTATTATTCTGAGTAGGCTAACATCTATAACTCTGTATGTTTTAGTAATACCAATGAATGTCAATGCTGGGGATTGGTCTGAGATTCTATTTTGTTCATTTTTATCCAAATCTGTTACTGTTACTAAATTTCACTATGCATTATAATGTAGAGGTTAAAAATGACCCATTTTCTGTTTCTCTGTCTTGAAAATGAAAATTTGAAGAGTTGGTATTTGATTGAATGCTGAAATGTAGCCTTACTGGAAAGTGGCATGCTTATTTTCAAATAAAACCAACACACAGTTACAGTACATTTAATGGTTATTGTCACATTAGCGTTCAAAGATGTTACAGGAAAAAACACAAACAAACAAAAAACCTTTCATCTAAAATATTCAGCTACAGTGTTCTTCCCAGTAAATCTACCTTCGCTCTAAATTGTGTTCAAATTTGCTTTTGGATAGAAACCTAGCTATAGCACACTCAAAATTGCACACTGTGTGTCTTTGTCCTGATAATGATTTAAGAGTTGAAACAGGTCAAATCTGACATGTTTTAAGGGACCAAATGCTAAACATCTGAATTATACCCATACTTAACTCCACTCTACTTACCTGTAAGTATACCAAACACACATTTTTGTATATTAGCTATTCAGGTTAGCTTAAAATCGCCAAGTTTTGTATTTTCTTTCTTTTTTTCTTTTTTTCCATTTCTGACTTGTGTCATTGTTCTTTCCAGTTTAGTTTTTATTAGTTTCAGTCTTTTTAATTATTATTGTATGTATGGTATATGCGAAAGGCATGATTTAGAAAAATCAGTGCTGATAAGCAAAAAAAAAAAAGAAGTTTTTCTAATAAAAACACAGAGTTTTTGGAAAGCAGATGACTCGTACAGACATCCAAATCCAAAACCAAATCTATCAATGTTTCAAGTTATGATAATAAATTTTATCAAGCTGACAAATAAAAACTAAGAATATTGCATTTATCTGGATTCTTTTTTAGTTTCAAATTTCAGATAATCATTTCAGTTAGTTTGATTTTTACCCTCACAAGTCCAGATTTATATTTTGATTTTGGTTAACAAAAATGTTTATCTCGTTTTATTTTTAGGTTTAGTTTTGTTTAAGTATAATATTGATAATAGCAATATTACCAACCTTCTGGTCTACATGTCCACATTACGTTTTATTTTACATAAAACAATAAAAATGTATCACCCACTCTGACTTTTTAATGCTGCCTCTGCAAACAGTCTAAAAGCACACAAAACCTGGCAATTAGTTTTTTCAAAATAAAGTACATTTTCTTTTGCCAACTTTTTATCAAAGTTAAATTAAAGTTAGATTTCCATACAGTTAGCGTGAGGCCTGTAAAACTGTAAAATCATAAGCTAATGTTGACAACAGGATGTTTTCAGAAAAATTCAATATAGGTGCCGGTTGGGCTGTTCCATTCGCCTGCTCTCTGTGTTACCTCATTGTATTTTGTTTTTATATCAGCCAAATGTTTTTTGGGTAGATTTATGTCTGATTTATAAAAGTTGTACAAAAACAGCTCCCACAAGTCTCACCAACAAGTCTAGGTAATATATTATAACTTAAAGTCACTTAAGACCTTAAACAACCTTTTAGATATGTGTGATAAGTGTTTAGTTTGGTTAAAATTCAGGTCTGTTTTCCCCTCCTGCCATCATTCAACTATTCTAACCTTCCACTACAGCTCCACTCTTGTCACTTGCTGGCACTCTTCTGTTTCAGTATAAATTAGTGAGACTCTCGGTGGAATTTTTCATTGCTAGGCGTAGAGCAAAGGACATTCCGTTCACCAGGGTTGCAGACAGAAATCTCAGTGGCACGTATCAGAAAATTCTAACCTGAAAGTTCACGGCTAGAGACTGCCAGGAGTACGTGCGAAAATATAATTTTGCATAATTTGGCCTTATTCACCCAGCATGCACCTCTCTGGCAAGGTGAAGGTTGTTATGAGACCCGCTGTGATTTCACTCATACAAATCTCTCCGCTGCAAGAACACTGGGTGTTGTTTTTGAATATATCTGATGTAAAAAATACATCAGATATATTCATCAGAAACGTTTCTCCCACAAAACGCTACGTCCAGATGAACAGAATCAACTTTTGGAGATAAAAAGTACTTAATTGAACCTTGAATTAAGAGTCTTAAATAATTACAAAAACACTTTTCTACAAACACCAGCTAAAGCTCTGACAGCTTCAACCTTAGTGTGTGTTCAAATATAAAGATGAGGGGTTAACATTTCAATCTATTCTGACCTGGAGGTCATCAAAAGTTTCACTTACCATTACCTCACATGACTATGACATTTTCCCTTATTCCCTCAGCATGGCGTAGGATTTATATACCTTATATACTGTTACTGTATGTTATATATGTCTGACACTGTCTGTATTCCTTTGTTGTTTTTTGAATAATATGAAAATATGTGACCTCTACAGCCGCGAAATGTCAGTGTGGTGTGTGAGTTGTGTACTTGTGTGGGTGGGTGGTAGACATGGGGGCAGCTGGGTGTGTCAGGGCCTGATATGAGGTCTGTGTGACGGGTGTTAATGGTGGGAAGTGGATGATAAGACGTAGCGATGACCTCTCCGCGGTGCCAGGAAATGATGTTTTACAGCTTCCTCCCTCTCTATCTGCCGCAGGAGGCAACTGTAATGAATTGTAATGCCACGGTTAGAAATCTCACTCTGCCACATTACGCCACAACCAACGGCTCGTTTTCTTTCTTACTTTTTTTCCGAATACAACTGGGGATGATATATTTATGATTATTTTTTGCATAAATGATCACATAAGTGCTAAAATTTCAGTTTTGGGATTTTTTTTTTTTTTTAAAATAAAACCAGGTGATTTTGAAGATACCTGCCTTGAAAGTTCACTATCACAACATTTAAGCAATCAGGAGCTTCCCATTAAAATATAACAGTGGACATTAAAAGAAAAGAAAAACTAGCTTTTAAGTCCTTTTTCATTTGTTGACACGGGAAGGGGAGTGTCAGATCAAACATAGGTGACTAACATTACGCCACAGTTGTATCATCTTATTTGCATATTCAGACTTATATGCAAGCGTGTGGACTGCTGGAAAAGGAGCTCCCTTCTCCTCTAACGCGGGTTCAGACAATAGCAGACACAAAGGGGAATAAATTCACATCAACCTAAATTAAAAGAAGTTAGAAACAAACAGAAAGGACTGAGTGGAAAGGCAGACAAAGATTTACAGTCCAGCCTCAGACGGGTTCTTAAAAGAGAGGGGCAGATCCACAGCAGGTGCCAGCTCACCTCGACCTGTTGTGATCGGTCGCCGTGTTGAACACTGGCACCGTCTACTCACCTCGTGACCTTCTACTGCACCGCCGCAGTGTGTTGTCCATCACTGACTGTGTGCGTACACAGATATATACGTCAGTCTGTCAGTTTTTACTGGCTCTCTCTCCTCTCTCAGCCTGTGTATTCAGAAGCGCAGTCCTCTGTATTCTGACTGGTTAGTCTGCCTGTTCCGTACAGACTGCTTGCTTCTATGTGAATGGAGTCAGATTCGCACTCGTCCTGGTCCTTGGGGGAACTTTTGGAGTGGATCTTTCCAATCTCCTCCAGGGCACTGGCTAGAGAGTCAAGGTCAGAAGTGTCCTGGTGACGAGCCTCCCACAGGCTTAGTATGACTGCAGACGGACTCCGCTGCTTTGCAAAATACCCCAGGTTTCTGTAGAGGAGCACATACAGGAACATGAAAGTAACTGTTTAATTACAGATGCCACATACAAGGAACTTGCAAAAGAAAACAAATGTTTTAATGACTTTATCAGGTGGTCTTAAAGTTTAAATGTAAATGTGTAAATCTGCTAGTCCATCACTCGTGGTAGTTCGCCTGCTTCCTATGTGCACACATGCTACAGGAGTCCTTACACAATATGACTTTTCATTGCACAACCAGTTAACCAGAATCTACATATAAAACTGTATGCTTGTCACTGTGTGCCTATTGGTTAGTCGCTAGTAACAGTCACCTACATAACACTGTAAGATATTTAAGGCCCCATCAACTGTCAATCAAATGGTGAGAAAGGTTTCACTTGGGAGACACCCACTTCATGTTACTAACAAGTATTTTGCCTGATTGCGCAACAAATCCTTGAATTTCACTGACATTCCTCTGTCGTTACATCATTGCTGCTCTCCTTTTTGTGCACACCCCGCCTAACTTTAAAATCATGGAAAATGATCATTATGTTCTGCAGAAGCACTTACTCAGGTTCAGCTAGCTGATGCATGCCCACAGTAGAGGTTCACGTCAGCTCTTTTTTTAAGCCTACTGTATCCACACACATGAATTAGCACAACATTTCTTGAATGCTGTGATGGAATCAGCAGAGATGCTAATCATGTCGCGATGATGGATTGGACTGTTACTGAGGCTATAATCTTGCCAAGACCCCAGTCACATAGACCTAGTGACTGATTGGTGACTGCCTGGCAACCTGGTTGCTAGGGGGGGAAATGTATTTCCTTAAAAGCTGCAAGTAGCTGCTGTGCAGGAATCATGCAGGAATAAAGACAAGTTAGTGTCCCCCTAGTAACCAGCTAGGGAAAAATTTGTGTTCTTTAACTGGCTGGCAACCAATTGGGAAATACAGGGTGCTTTCAGTATATGGAAGCAGTATATGTAAGAGGAATAAAGAAGAGGCATATGGTGCTGCAGCAAAAGTTGGTACAGAACATCCCAATTGTCTGTTAACATTCAGCAACTACTTGTGGTTGTGAAACTGTGAATAGTGTGATGCAAATAACAAACTGAGACCATTTGCCTTCAAAGCAAATGATCTGGTTTCAGCAGTGAGGAATAACTTTAACCAGCAAGCTCCAAAAACCACTCACCAACATGCGCAGAGGATGCCTAACTTGCATGGAAAAACATTTTTGATCTTTCGAAGCAGTTTCTAATTTATCAGACTTGATTGGTGAGCCTTTAAATGCAGTCTTTTGGTCTTGTGACCATAAAAATTAATGCTGAGGCTTTTTCCCTGTTCCCTATCATACACCTAAAATAACTAGCTTCTTGAAGAGTTTAGTCCAGACTGGCAGGGCTATAGCAGTGCCACTGACATTAAAGTGATCCGTTTTTGTGTAAAGTGTTTGCTGCCCTTAAAGAATGAGAAGAAAGACGTCTGTTTCAAGCAACGTTTAGAACTGTGTCTCTGTCTGCCCCTCATCACTGCAGGCTTGTTTTGGACAGTAAAGGTTAGCAGCTAACGAGCGAGACTAGAGTGAAGGCACAGCAGCATTTTGAACTTTTAAAGAGCCTTAAAAAAGTTAGAAATGAACTCTGTAAGAAAGATCTTCTGTATCTACTGTTCCGGCTTCATGTCGTTTACCAGCTATTGAGAACATGAAACTGGAAATTTCAAAGCAATGTGACATGTATTTCAAATCATATTTTATTTCACAATGAAATCTGTTCCTAGAAGGGCACACCTGGGCATTGTGCGCGTGACTTCAGTGGGGTCTTAAACAGTCTTCAACTAAACTCCGCTTACTGTTTTTTGCAATTTTGTGGGAAATCACAAGTCAGCTGGCTGCTATTAATTTTAAAGTGACTGCTATTTTTCTACATTACGTATGCCTGTGAATGGAGCTTCACTGCAAATGCACTGGAACCCACGTTTATGACAGATGTGAGAGTACAGCCTCAAAAGACGTGAGATCACATTAAAAAAAAGAGTAACTCATGTGGACGTCTGAGTATTTATTTACTGACGTCAGAGGTAAAGCTGTCCACTTTAAAGCTGTGTTTAAGGTTTACAGTTTGAATTGAGGAATACAAAAACTTGACTGATCCAGAGCTGGAACGGACATCTGAACCTTTGCTGGCAAAGCAGAAAAAGCAACAAGGACCTTTGACCACGTTATACACATCGAAAGATGAAGCTGCCAAGAGTAGCTTTGTGATTTCACAAATTCACAAAAACAACTATAACTCGTTCTCTGATGGGGAGATTGTCAAAGAGTGTTTGATGGACTCTGCTGCACTAATACGCCCTGAGAAAAAAAACATTTGGAATATGCCCCTCTCCAGGTGAACCATAATAAGATGGATCAAGGACAGTTTGGGAAAGTTGGAGCTTCAGTTGAATACTAAAGCGGACAATTTTGACTTTTTCTCCTTGGCTCTGTGATGTCCGTGATATAGCCCATTTCAGCCGATGGTTGTCCAAGTCAGGCAAAATGTTGAACTTTTGAAATGATGCAAGATAAAGTAAACCTGGAACTGAAAATTGGTACTTTTGCATTGTTTTAAACACCAGGAGGTGTTGTTTAAGTCAGTATAACTGCTGTACCTGTATTCTTCTCTCAAAAAGGAGAACTCACATCCACACATAAGGAGACATGATCCAGAAGATGTTGGTTCTCTCGGATCTACTTTCATATGTGAACAAGCATTCTCAGTGATGAAGTTTAACAAACCCACATTAAGGGCCTGTCTCAGTGATGGCCACATGTATTTCCACCTCAGGCATCAAATCTAACTTGAGCCCCGGTGTTCCAACCCAAATAGATTTCTTCCATTGTTCTTCAGTCTGCATGCCAAAGTATCCTTGGGCAAGATGCTGTGATCTTAAGCAAAGTATTAAGATACTAACCTTCACACTCTCCGATGTGTTTATTAGAGTGTGAATGTTCTCACTTGTTTGTACTTGTATGAATGGGTGTGTAAGAGTAAATGAGGCGTGTTGTATAAAATGCTTTGAGTGCTCAAGTAGAGTAGAAAAGTGCAGCAGTATACTAGAAGCAGTCTATTTGCTTTGTACAAAGTTTGAAGTCTTTAACTTTGGCAAAAACATGCACAGTTGTTTCTGGCACTGCTGATTAAATATTGGTAAAATGTTGACATTTTTAGGTAGAGATAGGATTAATAGAGTTCTTATCTTGACAGAAATTCTTGTGCCTTTTCCACGGTGCACTAAGAAGTGCAAAAAACAAATGGAAGTAGAAACAGAAACACTGTGTGTAGAGTTACAGAGAGCAAAAACTTAATGGAAATAAAAAAAAGCTCAACCACTAAACAGCTACTGAAAAGAGATAAGAACAAAAGTATGAAACATAAGCATAAATCTTAATATCATTATATACAGTAATTGAAAAAGGCAGGAAGTAGCACAGTGTGGGTTAAATTTTTCAAATGTCAGAAAAGGGAGGATTTATACTCTCCCTGTTTCCCAACATCCACTCTATTAGTAGTTTGTAAATAAATATAGGTACTAATGAACAGACCTGTGTTCAGCTAATTCGTCCCAGTTTCTCATGTTGCCCACCCCTGTTCAAGGGACAGCAGACCATTACAAGGTATTTCATAACGGTCATTGCTGCAAATCTTTGATTTGTTTATTGTTAGCTGACTGTGCATTTACACATTATTTAAGGTGAATTTTTAAGAAATGGCAAGAAGAACCCGTATCCGTGCTACTCTACAGAGTACTCTGAGAAATCCATCGTGGCCTGTCATAAAATGCTGAGTTCAAACCTGTGATTTACCATCAATGTTTTTCATCTTTTGTTAGTTTCTTTGCATTTTGTCCTGTCGGGCTGTGTCTACTTTTATTTGTCTTTGTTGTGACTTCTTCTCTTATTTTGATAACTGTAGACCTTTTGCTGTTTTTACTTCCTGTCCTTGTCTGTTTTCCCTCCACTGCAGTAATGACTACCCCGCCTTGATTGTTTTCACCTCTGTTAATTAGCTCCATCTGTTCCCAATTATTCCCCCTCCCTCTCCCCCAGGTTGCCTGTTTGTTCTCCTTTTGGCTCCCAGGTTTACATTTAAGTGATGTTTTCCTTTGCAGATGACATCATCTTTTATTTAAATGTTTCAAAATCTGAATGCAAATACAGTGCACGTAATATGTTGATGAAAATGACCAAGACAAAAATTTTACATGGTCATTCCAACTGCTCTTACACTTTATAGTTGTGTTTTAATACAAAAACACCAATTTAGGCCTGCATGACTGGGGCTACGGTGATTAATTTCACAGTGACTGCCAGCAACTGCTCACACCTGAGTGGAAAACACTGAATTTTCCCTAGCCACCAGAAGCTGCCAAGTAAACTTGGGACAAAAAATAAGAACATTTGTGTTTGGTTGATTATTTCTTTGTTGTAACAATGCTTCTTGCCAAGAAATCTGATACTGTTGGAAAGCCAGCTTATTTCCCTCAAATAGTGCCAGACTTGTAAGGAGGATGTATTTGTGGGTTGAGCAGCAGACCTGAGTATGTGGGTTGCATCAATGAAAAACTTGCAACATTATCTCTGCCACTGCTAAACAGCTTATTCTGCTATTGGCTCCTGTTCGGTGCTGTTTATTGGATTGGATGATTGAAGTCCGAAGACACAAGACATATTGGCAGTTTAATCATTTATTAATTTAATAATTTACCAAAAAGGAGCCTCAGCAGAGTTCAGAAGAACCCTGGTCACGAGCTTGATCACACACTTCTGAGGGACTTCTGGCACATGCAGAATCAAACCAATCAATTGCATATAATAAAACAGTTAAACCTTGGCCAATAACCTCAGTAAATTCTTTTTGTTTATTTTCCCTGTATATCAGGTTAATTCAACTTAGTTTCATCTTGTGGTTCTGAAACCACTGTTTTAGGACCCTGGTTATGGAATCCACTAAAAAACAATAGTTACCTATAATGGCCCCAAAATTGATCGTTTAAAATCCTAATATTAAACCCATTTGGGTCATTGAATCCCCTTTATTTGACTCTTAGAAAATCAGAATACTGAGTGCTAACTGTAAATTAATAGAACTAAAGAGTGTCTCGCTGCAGTAAACACAACCATCTGCTTTTCCATGTACCTAGAATGAAAAGTTCGACCCTTTAAGAATAAATTACCACCGCAAGTGATTACCACTGAACAGAGTTTGCTTTATATTTCATTCTCAGCTTCTGCCAAAGGAAAGGAAAACTAAAGCTTGTTGCCATGCCAATACAGTACAATGCCTTTGTGTCTCACTGAGCAGGGAGTCCAGCTGGGGGCAGTGTTTCACTGCCGCTGTGTGGTTCTTCACAAGAGACACAACAGCAAGCAGCACAAAAAAACTGCAACGATTGGTCACATCAGGCTCAGTTCAAAGCTGCCCAACTTGGAGAGGAAAGCTTATCTGGATAATTTAGAAATCCCAAAAGACTCTTAGATAGCAGCATCTCATGAATCATGCACTTAACAGGAGATCATAGCTGACACCAGCTAAGGCCAAGCAAAGACAACAACTGGGCCAGGGAAATAAGAGTGCAGCGTCTCATCAAAAATGCATATTTGTGTTTGGGAGAAGAAAAAAATCAGCTAAGAAGTAAGTGGTCAGAGTGACAGAAATGTTGGAGGCTCACTGGATTTCGCACTGTTTATGTTTCAAAAGTAGAGTGGATGTAGGTGTCAGAGTGTGTATGATGTTCCACAGCATCCCACAGTCAGTTACACCACGTGCCATACAGTTAAACAATCAGCCGTCTCTCTTGATGCTCAGGGAGCATGAGCAACCTGAAGCTACATTCAGCAGCTTATCAACACCCACAGGAGTCTTATCACTGTCATCAGCAGTGTTGGTCAAGTTACTTGAAAAAAGTAATCAGTAACTAATTACTGATTACTTCCCCCCCAAAAGTAATCCCATTACTTTACTGATTACTTATTTTCAAAAGTAATTAGTTATTAGTTACTTAGTTACTTTTTAAAAACATGATTTACAACCTGAATAGGTGATAAAGCGATAGATCTTTCAGCCCAATTCTACTTTTTCTGCATAATCCATCATATAAAATGTAATCAAATGGAAAAATTCTCTTTTTAAATTTTTTTTTATCAGTTTTAATCTTTTAACTTTATGCATCAAGCAAACATTAAATTATATGCAACATTCTCTGACTGGAAGAAATTTGTTTAACATTTAAATTATTTTCTGCACATTCCAGCACATAAAATAAAATAGGTTTTTGTGTTTACACTCAGTCTTTCAAATAGATGCAAGTAAAACACAGCAGAAAATAAATGAAATCAAAGACTCAGCAGTCGTGTTGCTCTATTTTCACCTGTTTAGCAGGAGTGGGGGCGGGCGGATGTTTGCCCTGGTGCAGGTGTGCCGCATCGGTGGGTGGAAGAATCCGCAAGTTTCTCTGTGAATTGCCCATTCCAAGGCAGCGTACTCGGTGCTTGCTCGGAAGTTTAGGGTTTTTTTCACTGTAAAAATAAGTTTTCTTCCCATGCAGTGAACAGTGGACGCTAATGTTTTTGTCACTTTTTACGGAATCAAACTCAAAGTAAGGTCAGTACTTCCACGCTTTACTTGAAAACTAATCGGATTACCCATCTCTGGTCATCAGCCTGTGTTCATTACAGAGGGCACACACACACACACACACACACACACAGATCATGCGGCCTCAAAGAGGATGCACATCATACACTCACCGATCTAAGTGGAGCTTTTGGGCTAAGAGTTGCCAGTCCTTGCCCTTGGCGTTGGCAGTGTCGAAGGTGGCACAGATCCTCTGGCGGATGGACAGGGGGATTTTGAAGGCCTTGGGCCCCGTCTGGGACGTGATGGTGCAGTCTGTCTGCATAAAAAATGGAACTGACTCCTTTTCGGTCTGGAGGAACAGAACAGAAGCAGACTAATCAGACCAGGGCCAGAGAGGATTTGCAACTCTGCAAATAGTTGAGGTTTACTGGGTCAGGACCCTTCGGACAATATTTTTACACATTAAAAGATCAGTAAACAGACTGTAAGCCAATGAGACAAAAGTGATTGGTGTATGGGGGTACTTCTCAATCTGTGGATTCCTGTGGCCTGTGGATCAAACCATGAAAACCATCTTTTAAGCCTACATGTGGACAGTTTAAGGAGTATCAGTTTTCTGTGGCCTCATTCTCATTTTCATTTGACCATACCAAGATTTCAGATTTAATAAAAAATTTTTTTTTTTACCAAAACAGAATAAAAGTTGCGTCCATCCAAATAAAATGGATGGAGGTGTGAAAAAAATGCTGTCATAACACAGGGGGCAGTAGTGCTGCATTTGACTGCCTCTGTGAACTAAACTTGGAGAAGAAGAAGAAGAGGAAGAAGACAGCACACTGACACAAGAATGCCTTACTGAGTTCACAGTCTGGTTTCTGCTCAGTGAGTGCTGAGGTCATAACTTGAAACATATTGCTGGATTGTGATCTATAAATAAAACACGTTAAAATCTTGCTGTGCGCTGTTTTCTTCTTTGTGTGTCTTCTGCACATGCCCAGTGGAAGAGTTCCCTGCACTGGTTCAAATGTGGATGCAAGCCAGCATTACTAACATAGCACACAAAGTTAGTTATCACAAAGTCGAGTCAAGATACGAGCACCGTAACATAAAACAGCATGTGATTAATCATGATCATGGACAGTTAATATGTTTTTTTTTAATCACAATACTAAAGCTTAGAGAATAGTAAAATGGCTTTAAAACACTTGGAAGCCAACAGGAAGAAAAACGAGGATTCTGTAATTTTTATTTTATTGGTCAGTTTCTAAGAATCTGAGGATAGGTGTCACTGCTGCGTTTAAAGTAATTAAAACTAATTTAAATCAAGTCAAATTTAATGTGGAAGTCCTGAAATTTTTTTAAATATGTTAAACGTGGGCAGCACGGTGGCACGGTGGTTAGCACTGTTGCCGCACAGCAAGAAGGTCCTGAGTTCAATTCCACCATCAGGCCGGGGTCTTTCTGTGTGGAGTTTGCATGTTCTCCCCGTGTCTGCGTGGGTTCCCTCCGGGTACTCCGGCTTCCTCCCACCGTCCAAAGACATGCAGCTTGTGGGGATAGGTTAATTGGATAATCCAAATTGTCACTAGGAGTTAATGTGAGTGCGAATGGTTGTCTGTCCCTGTGTGTTGGCCCTGCGACAGACTGGCGACCTGTCCAGGGTGTACCCTGCCTCTCGCCCTATGACAGCTGGGATAGGCCCCAGCGCCCCCCCGCGACCCTGAAAAGGATAAGCGGAAGCGAATGGATGGATGTTAAAAGTGCAGTAGACAAGCCTTAACCATGAAATTACTTGTGGCAGCAGTTATGAAACCTTTGGGGGAAAAGCAGGATTGATTGCCCTGTGAGAGAGAGCTCATAAGCAACGTTCAGTTGGTATTCTTTTTAACTGGATCTTTCACAAAACCAGTTTACTCATTAACCTAATATAGGCAAGCGATTTAAAAGGAAAGCAGTGTGCTGTTTGAGCTCTGTTACTAATATAATATCATTGAGTCCTCTCCTTCCATTTAGGTCTAACAGCATATAGTTGGAGTAACATTATAACATCTATGTCTTTTTACAGACTTTCGGCAATCCTGAGATAATGTAGCAAGATTTGGATGGATTGAGTATGGTTCGCTCTGGTGCAAAGAAGTGGTAAAGCTGTTTTCAATGATATCCGTTCAACATGGTGGCCCCGCATTGTAAAACATGCTGCAGACCTCTGGAAACGCCTGTTTGCTGTATTTACCAAACTGAAACCGCTGATGTTTTGAATTCAACACATCACACCTATAAAAGCTTTTTTTTCTTCTTCCTGTCTGACAAACTCCACTAATCATCAAGGCAAAATTTAATCAAACCATAAAAAGTCATTGTAAATAATATTTCACGTCTGACTGTGACTTTTATTAGTACTGGTGGCCTTGAGGTAGGACAAGCGCATTTGTGACTGGTTGTGGAAAAAGCAGTTGGGTGAAATCAATGAGCAGCACTCTCTTCTGCCTTAACAGCAACTGCCAAGGTGCTCTTGAGTGAGTATTCCTGACTCCTAGCTGCTCCGGTGGAGCTGTTCAGCAGCTGATAGAAAGCTGTTGTTACAGCAGGCAGCTCCCAGGTGTTGGTGTATGTGAACGTGAAGGCGGCTATTTGCCGGAACATGCGTCCTCTTGGACAAACAGAGGTTAAAAAACACAGAGCAAATGCACCAAACAGCTGGATCTTGTTTTTGGAAAGAAGGGAAGGAAGAGTGCTCTCCTCGCTCTATTAATACACAGCTCAAGCTCAGGAGAGCTGGTCCTGCTCTGGTGTACACACTCCAGGAAGGTTACAAAAAGGTTGAGTGAAAAAAGTGAAACACCCTCCCCACAGCTTCAGAGCCTCACCTCGGCCACAGCCGTATAGACCTGCAGAATCTGCTCATGGCCTTTGACCTGGCGCACGCTGATTTTGCAGGAGAGCTGGGCGGTGACAGGGCTGTATCTCTCCAGAGAGAAGGCACAGTACAGGGGCTGCTGGTTGCTGCACCACACTTGGGGGAAGGAGAATTCCTGAGGAGGGAAAAGAGAGAGAATAGATCAGCGACATCACACTCAATGGTCAATATGACCTAACCCAAATTATACATTATGTTAATATAAAACCAAGTGATATTGTATAGTTGATGAAGTGTACAAATATAAACAGTTGTAATTTATCTCTCCTGTTTATCCAATTCAGGGTCACAAAGGAGCTGGAGCCTATTCCAGCTACCATAGGGCGAGAGGTAGGGTACACCCTCACTATTCTATTGCAGGGCTAACACAGAGACAGACAACCATTCACACCTATGGGTAATTTAAAATCACCAGTTAACCTAACCTTTGGACTGTAGGAGTACCTGTATGTGTGTGTGTGTTATCATTCAGTCTATAAACACAACAGCTCAAAAAGTTTTGAATGAATTCTCATTAAACTTTGTAGGAGTATAGAGTGGAGGCATGTTAACAATTCATTAAAATATGGCTTACATCCACCAAGGTCATCAAGGTCAACTCAATGATTCATTGGTCTAAAATTGACAAGAAGCCTTGTAACTTAGAAACTATGATTCTTATGTTAAGTGTGCTGTGTATTGTCAACGCGTAGAACATACTGTATAAGATTGTAATACAACATGTCAGATTTAACCTCTCCTGTAAAGTCAATAGATTAATCCAGTGGTTCCCAAACTTTTTTTGCTAGGCCCCCTTTGTTTTAGAAGAAAATTTTTCTCGCCCCTCTACCACGCAAACACATCCTCCCACCACACACACCCATATTTTGTTTTCAAACTTCAATGCGGTTCATTTCCCACCTCAAACATTTAGTAAACAATTAAGCAAATACAAGTAAACTGCAATAAAATCAGGTAGTAATAAAATAAACTACTAACTCTTTAAGCTACGTCCAAACCTACACGGGTATTTTTGAAAATGCAGCTGTTTCAATGCGTTTGGGCCTTTCGTCCACACGTAAACAGCGTTTCAAATCAACGAATATGGAGATTTTGTAAAACTCCTTTTTTGCGTTTACGTGTGGACGAGGAATACAGTTTGTCAAACAATGTCAAGGTATGTGCCTTTTTTCACATCACGCTGTGCGCCACGTTATTGTTTACATGAGATTAATTGCAGAATGTCAGAGGCAAAATACTGTTCATCTGACTATCTGCAGGTTTTACAGGCTTACATATACAAACACAGTTACTATCCTTCCATTTAGAAAGGCAGCGGCGTCACGGTGTGATTATTTTACGTGTAGTTGTTTTTTTCCTGGGTAATAATATTCAACATTGCTATCAATACATTTTTCAAAAAATGCCTCTCTGTGCAAAAAAAAAACAACTGTGGGATACTGTTTGTCCGTGATTTGGACAGGGGGACCAAATCGTGGCGGGATCAGCTTGATGTTATTTGTATCCCGCTGTAACTTTACTGTATAAAGAGCTAACATCTCCAAAATGTCAGGAGTAGTTAGTCATTACAAGAAGTGTTTGTTAACTAAAAATCTAGAATGTGGGATATTGTTTGTCCGTGATTTGGAGAGCCCAGCGTGTGCTCCCGACGCAGGGAAAACCAATCCTGCCTTGGCACTTGTGCAGGTGAAGATATGCTTCACCATATTTGGCTTGGAAGGAAGTTGGTTTGGAAACATATTTAGCGGTGCTTCATCTCCTGCTTTGCGTTTGTGTGGGCGCCCCATCAAAAACCTGTCCATAATGTTAGCAGGTTTGGGAAGAGGTTCCCACACTTTGGGAACCTCTGGATTAATCTAAAGGTCAAAGTAATAATGCTGCTATATAGAGCTATTTAAAACTCTGTTTCTCACTGCCATTGTTTGTACTGAGAACATATAGACATAAAGGGAATGATATATGGGGACTCTAAATATCATATTACTTTATTATGGCTTTGTTATGTACATTACAATAACAGGTTATAACAGTTAGAATACACATCAATGCATAAGTACATGTTTTTGAAAAAATTAAATGAACTGTGTAAAAAAAATTATTTATTGCTAAAGATTTAAATGATTTACTAAACAATAAAATGGATGCAATACATAAAGCATATTCATAAAAAAATAAAGTATATTAAAATTGGCTTCAACAGGGTAAATAGGAAAAGCCTTTGCACTTGTTTTTACTGCACTAGAAATGTCTTAAAGTGCATAAAAACCAATGTTATTCCCTTAAAAGTAAATACTTCCCAGAGAGTGAGTGGCCTTGACGGGGATTTGTGCTTTTGGAGTGTTTCGTGTTATAAAAGATTTTTGCCATTTTACCTTTTGTTTAAGTGTATCAGCAACAGGAAATCACAGTAACCACAGCGCCACTTGCTGGTAAAGGTGAGAATGAATAGGAGATTTGTACGAGCAACAGAAAGGCCAGTTTTTGGGGACAATGGATTATAATCAATTTTATATTTGATTCTCTGATATGACTTGTGTTCAACTTTTGTCTCTGCAGCTGTTTTTTTTTTTAATTTTAAAAAAAGATTTGTTGAACTACATGCATGAACAGGCGACATGAATGAATGTTGTAGTAAACAAGGTGATTCCACCACCACTGCAGAGTGCAGCTCGAATTGAAAGCTTTTGCTTGCTGAGCTCACTGTTTAGCAGGTTACCATGCACCAAAAGTGTTGTCATGCCCGCTCATGTGTGGTTTGCTTTGGTGTTGTGTTGGCTTGTCATTCACCTCCTGTCAAGCATAATGTGGCCAGTGAGGTTGGGCTGGGGGCTCTACAGCCATTTGTATTTGCATTTATATTTTTGCACAACTTGCATAAGCAACACATAGGATTACATCAGGGATTGGCTCTTCTTGACCCCCTTCTTGTTTTCAGTGGTGTTGGACAGGCTGATGAGGTCAGGCAGGAGTCTTTTTGAACTATGATGTTTGCAGATGACATTGTGATCTGTAGTGAAAGTAGGGAGCAGGTGGAAGAGTGAAGAGAGTGTTTGCATCCAAAAAACTCCCCAAGAAGAAGATCACAATAAAGAGTGTCCCAGCATTTTATTTGTTTTTATCGTGGCTGACACTGTGTATAAAGCACCCGGACACTACCACATGGTAATTAACACATAATGCACCACCCACAAGTGTGACTGTTGGCAATGATGCTGGTCACTTTTGTGGGCTATGTTGAAGAGTCGACAAAGATTCAACACAGAACTCTAATTGAGTCATAAGGTGGTAGTGAGTGCTACTATAATGCAGGGTTTGGAGACTGTGACACAAGCAAAAAGCCAAGCGCTGAAGGCGTTAAGATTTTTGTTTTCCGTGGTTTAGAGACAAAGTTAGAGAGGCAAGGTTGAGATAGTTTGCACATGTACAGAAGAAGGATGTTGAATATGGAGCTTCCAGGGAAAGACAAGGAGCACAGAGAGGATTCACAGCCATGTAGAGGGTTGGTATGACACTCCAGAATTAAGCATGTTGATTCAGACTTTGTGTGGTAGGAATAAACCATTATTTTTGTGTTTTCCAGAGGAACTAGATTGTATCT
The DNA here is from genome assembly GCF_057382275.1 of Copadichromis virginalis. Taxonomy (NCBI): domain Eukaryota; kingdom Metazoa; phylum Chordata; class Actinopteri; order Cichliformes; family Cichlidae; genus Copadichromis; species Copadichromis virginalis. The sequence goes on from NC_140629.1 coordinate 9,341,123, forward strand.
CAAAGTTGTGATTACACGCTGAACTGTGAAAATTAACTGTTGCTGATTTCTTGATATGTGCTAAACTGATTTGAGTACTGACTGAATTAAATTTTCTTTTCTGTTGACTCAAATGCAGATGAAGTATTTGTGAAATTCCTGAATTGTCTGTGTCAAAGGTCACGGAGATGAAAGTCTGAACTGCACTTTAAAAAACAAGATACTAGAACTGAATAGACTGCTACAAAAACCTGGGTTATAATTAAACCACTACTTACTAACTTGAAAAGTTGTACTTTATCTTTTCATTCTTTAAACTGTTTTTAGGGATTTGCATGCACGATTGGAATGCATTCTTCCACTTCTCATTTGCTCTCACAAACCTTGACTCTGGTCGGAGAGATCTGTAAAACACTTTCAGTGCCACATCGAAATGAGATGATTTGGGGCACTGTTCTACACGTGGCCACACCATCACATACACAGCCACTTACATGAGGCAGGATAAAAGGTAAGAGTGGGCTTTGAAGTTTCAGTGATTCCAGGGTTTGATGTATTTATGCATGGAAATAACAACTGTTAAAGAGACAAAGAAGTAGTCATGATAAGATTTGCAAATAGAGCCTGAATCCCAGCAGAGTTACTCTGATAACAGAAGCAGCTGTGCTGTAAGCAGTCTACTGTACGGACGAATTAGGTGCAGACGAAGAAGTTTGCCTTTGATGTATAATTAATTTCAGTGGAGGAGGCACATCTTTGAGGAAATGTCCTTGACCTCTGTTCAACTCCATCTCGGCCATATCTGCATCTTGCAAAGTGACCTGTCTGTGTGGCAGACTTAGCACATGTGGCTTTGATCTGGGCTGCCCAGTGAGGCTCACGACAGAAGATAATGGAATCTGGAAGCATAGGCGAACAGGATGGGGGGGGGTGATGGACGTAGAAAAGCTGGGATGCTCTTTAGCTGACTTGATGTATGGCTCGATGCTCTGCTATTATTCTGCACCTGCTCGGGCGAAGCAGGTTGGCGCTGCCTGCCGTCCTGAGGCCTTCATAAATAAGGCGGTGCAGAGGGTAGGTGTCTTTGAAGCGCTTTCACCCTGTATTTACATCTTTAAGTCACAGCGGTGTTACAGTGAGGACAACAGGTACACAAACAGAGGCCACTGATCTAATACAGTTTGCTCTTAATGGCCCTGAAAGCAAAGCAAACACAGAGCTATTAATCACTGCTCACATCCTTCTTCATGGTCCATGTGTGAAAGAGAGAGAGTGGGTGCCTGTAAGCCACTTTACAGCAGAAGTCACACTAAAAGAGCAGTTTAAAAGACAAAATGGTGCAGAAAGACCAAAAACAAACGTAATTGGAACGTTATAGAGCCTAAATTAATAATTTTCTGCTGTGAGTGTCTTATTATATATGGGGGCATAGCTTAAAGAGGGCCTTGGGTTTGCACCAACCCTCTGAGGGCCCATCAAAATTGTGCTGTCATGTCAATGCAACCATATCACAGTACTGTCAGTAGCTTCCCCATTTTCCAAGGGTTCCCCACAACACATAGACCCACATGTTTGATATGGCACTGATTTTTATACCAAGTTTTCAGTCCTGACCCTATCCTCCCATTAATTATTTTTGTTGTTAATACATGAGCATATCATGGTTTACCTTCCTTTATGAATCTAATAATGACTAATTAAAAAATAGCAACATGAACCTTACTTTTAATATGACATTATCAAGATCAAGATTGTTTTTCCCATGGACTTTTCTTTTTTATTCCCTTTGTTCGCCATCAAAAAGAATACAGATTTCAGGCACTTCCATTTGGACTGTCAGCACTGTGGGTGGACCTTAAGGGTCCAGGGACATAATAAAAGGCAGCTGTGGCTCCTCAGCTGAATTTTACCGACATCCTTTTACAACTAGGTGAAAGCCTTTAACACACATTAGCAACACTTCTCAGTAGTAACAACCAAGCTTATTATTCAGGCAGTGACAGCTTAGTGCATCTGCACCAAAACAATGGAACTAAGGACACCGACCCCACCAGGGCTCAGCAGCTGATGGTGATGTACATTTCACACAATGACTGCAGAGAGCAGGTCATCTACTAATTGAAAGGTTGGTCGTTCGATCCCTGGATGTAGGGAAACGTGCTTGTATGAATGGGCATGAATGGGGGAATGAGACATGTTGTGTAAAATGCTTTGAGTAAAGAATCAGTCCATTTACCATTTACTTCACATTGGCAATGCAGGTCAAATCCAGGAACTACAAAGAGGTTGTGCAGCTAGTTTTAAAGCATGACATCACTTGAAAAAATTTTAATTGTCTGAATTTCTCTCTAAGGTCACAAAGATGTAAAAATATGCTTTACCTAGGACTGATGTATGTATTATAGATCAGAACACCTAAACTGATTAGACAAGAAAGAGATTAGCTGAGCTGCAGCCTAAGCCAGGCTGAACACAAAGAAAACTTAACAGGCTGTTCACATAAACCAAAATCTGAAAGGTTTGTTTGGACCTGACTGGCAAAATGTCAAAAGGACTGCAGGATGTCTTCAGTTCCCTATGATTTATAAATGAAAGCATTTTATATTCAGATGTTTCTTACTTACAAAATAGGAAAATTATACAAATCCATTATGTCTAATGGATTCCATACTCAGAGAAATAGATGAAAATGATTGATTATACAGTAGAATTATTTCCCCTATAACAATATCTCTCTAAAATAAATGAGCTCACACTGAAACCCAAATGGCAACCAATAAAAAGCAGAACATCACAATCATTTAATAACATTTAAAAATGTAGCCTTGACAACTTATGGGGAGGTAAGAAAATAATAAACCTTATTTCACTAAAATTGTGCAATGTATTATTGTGTATAAATATTACTGGAGTAATGAGTCAGTTGTCTGCTTAGGTATTAAATGTCATTTTGTTTATAACAAAAAAAGAAAGATTCCCTTTTTTAAGCATAAAAAAGTTTATTTTGATTAATTTGAACTATTTTGTGGCGAAAGTAACAGTCAATATGAATTTCTTTGTTCCCTTATATTTAAATGTAGATGTATTTTTACATGACAGTCATATCAAAATGTGTTTACAAATGTTCATTTTTATTAGTTTTAATTTTTATTTGGACCAAATATCAGTCTAATCCTGGATGGCCATGAGCCGATTATAGATGATTTGTCAGCTCATTGACTGTTGTCTACTACACCTAACACCTATGTAGGGTCCTCTTTATTTTCATTCTAGCAGACCATTTTTTGTTTCAAAAATCTGTTTTATTGTTTTGTTCAGTTGTTTTTTCTATAATGTAGAAAATAACCATTTTATTTTTTTAATTACCTTCAAGTTATAACAGCAAAGCTGTGACACCAACAGTGAATCAGCTGATGGTACCAAAAACTGGAGTGTGCAAACTGATACTGTCTTTGTGAGTAAAAGTGGGTAACCAATAAGTATAAAGAAATATTCTATACAAAAAGAAAAGATAAGCTAATTCTGACAGCTAAGTAACAATTACTTGCTGCTGCCTGAAGTAATGTCAAGTAATGAGAAATGCTGCTTGTGTTAAAACATTTTTTAAAAAGAAACAACAAAATTGAAATAATATTCACAGATAATATTTAAGTAATCTCAAAAGGCGATTTAAATTTACACACACAAAATGTCATAATGTCATCTACATAAAAATTCTTTTTCATAACGTCAGCTTAAAAAATTTAAACGAGGCCATAATATGGACCTCGTATATACTGTTGATCTTAATTAAATGTTAAGTGCTAATGTTACTAATGTTAATGAAAAGTGAACGACAATAAAGTTCCCTCAATAAGCATCTTACAACGTGGTTACCAGATCCAACAGTACAGTAATTAAAGCCAACTAGATAATCCCTAAAATTCATTAACAGGAAAAACAGGTATAAACACTCCTCAGACTGCTGCTTAATAAATCAACCCTGGGAGGAGCAGAATTTGCAGAAACACCGCACTAATTAGCTCGAGGGAACAAACTTGCAAATTACCACTTACATACAGTATATGTTTTCAGTTCATGTTTTGTCACTTCCTGCTGTGGTTACCTGACATGTGGTAAAGGGTTTGATGCTCCATAGAAACTGGGGAACATCCTGGATGGACACCTGCAGGCTGAAGGTGTTCGCTCGGAAAGGCAACATCTTTGGCTCCTCGAGGAGCTGACCGCCTCTGGTCTTCTCTGCAGCCACCACTCCCTGAGGTGGAAAGGAAAGGGAAGAACAGCAGGACAGGCAGAAGATGAGAGAAAAAAGCAGGTTGGAAAGGTCATAACCCAGAAAAAGGGAAAGGGCGGTCAAGGGATGAAAGTAAAGGAAGGTAAAGCAAAGATTAAAAGAAAGGATAGAAAATGACAAAGGCAGAAAGGAAAGCAAAGGTAAAGATGAGAGGTAAAAAGAAAAGGAAAGGAAATGAAAAAAGAAAGCACAAGAGAAGAAAAGAAATATATGGAAACGAATGAGAAAAGGAAGACGAGAGCATGGAGGGAGGAAAGTGAGAGTCAGAAAAACAAGAAAAAGATGAGAAGAAAAAGAATCAGAAATGAGATTATTGCTAGAGAAAAATCAAGAACACAGTGTCCTCCTTCCTTTTTGAATGTACACTACCTTTGCATATCAGCAGAAACACCTGTTGCTAATCCTTTCCTCTGTCACATCCGCTAATTGACTCATCTCAAATATTAGCACAGAGGCAGGCTGCCAGCGACTGACGTCAAGTCTCAACTGAACAAATCTTACAAGTCACACTCTCACATTAGCATCACGTTTGCAGGCTCGATGTGACAGCTTGAAGCTTGAATTTAATGCTGGGGGGGGGGACTTGTATGAACTCGGCAGAGGATGGGTACGTGTTTGGCGGGAGGAGGGGTGCAAAGGTCTATCGCCCAAATTGGATTTGTGATGATGAGGGAGCACTTTGATTGTCACTTGCAGGTATTCATCTGTCATCATCGTTCAGTGTGGCAGTGGGATGGTTTGGCGTCTGGCACGTCTGTCCTCGGCCACCTCAATCACAAAAGTAAAAAGGACGAGAACAGAGCTGTGACTAATGTCAGGTTTCACTGATTGATTCTGACTGAGTGTCCTTATGTGAAAGGAGTTATCTGTGCATATATGTGTGTGTGTGTGTTTGCATGTGTGCTTGCAGAAAAGCATGCTCGGGGCACGTGGCACACTGTGAATGCTGTTGGTGTGAAAACAAATCAGCTGTTGGCAAAATGCAGATAGGATAAAATATGGTGCCACTCCTTTGCCATCTGTCTTTGTTCTTACTCTGTTGGCCTGAGACTAACCCGATCACGCTGGATTTTAGTTGGTTTTCCCCTGTCGCAGCGGGCTAGCTATGATCTGTGGTAACATCCCCACTTTTGAACTGATGTGAAGCTGTCAAGATGCTGTGATTGAAGCCGTCTGTAGACGCTTCCTGATCTGCTGTTTGACACATCACACACCATTGATGTGTCTCAGATCATGTCTTGCACCTAAGGAAATGTCGCAATACCAGTCAAGAATATTAAAGCCTTCCAGAAGAATAAAGTATCAAAGTGGAAGGAGGAATTCAAAACATTCAAAGACATTTAGCCCTCATCCTACTGACTGAGGTCCACGGAGACCCCAGAGGTATATGTTTTGCAGTATCTCTTAGACGTCTTTTTTATTATTTCAACTTTTTTAATGGTTTTGTCAATCAATTCATTTCGAATGATGCCACATCACTGTTTTCTAGTTATGTTTTAATTACTGCTTTGCAAAAATACAAATGCTTTGGAGTCCCAGGGAGACCCCTGTCAAAAGCATCCAATTAAGCAAACTCAGATGCTGTCGGTGCATTTATCCTTTGGGTGGGCAACTTCCCAGGCTGAAAGCTATCAGAATTGTCTGATCTACTTGAGAGGGCATAAAAATCAGAGCCATTACAGACACATTGCAAGCCTTAATCCAAGTAACAATGACCCTCCTGGGAGTGAGAAAAGCTCCACCTGCTCATATGACTGTCCAATGCTTAGCTGAAAAATCTACTCCAAAAAGGTGTTACCTTTGCTCCTGAAACAGATATACAAGAACCTAGCAACTGTTTGGTCTCCCATATGCTGATGTGGATGAGAAAGGATGAAACGATGCGAGAATCTGTGTGCATTAACTGACTGCAATGTGTGTTTAACTAGTTGTTTTCAGTTTCTAGACCCCGTACAATCATAAGAGATCTCATTTTGCACTGCCAAGCATAAGTTAGGCTCTGTCTTGGTTGGTGTTTCTCTCTACCACAGCTGCCTTTTGTCATCAATTCTGTTCAAAATCTCTATGGGCAGAATTTCTAGCAGCAACGAAGGTGTGGAGGGTGTTAAGTTTGGTGCTCTCAGGATGTTGTCTGCTTTTTGCCGATAATGTACTTATATTCACCTGGGGCATTTTGCAGTCAGATGTCATGTGAATTGGAGTAATTAGCACCTCCAAGTCTGAAGCCATGGTTCTAAGCCAGAAAAGGGCTCACTCTGGGCTCTGAAGCAAATCTGGAAACTGGAAAGTGATCCAAATGAGCTTCCTCTGAACGGTAGGGTAAGCTCAGTCATTTGGGAGGAGCTCAGACTAGAGCTGCTACTCCTCCACAAAAGTAACCAATTAAGATTGTCTGGGCAACGGACCAGAATTTATCCTGGGCACCTCCTAGGTGAGGTTTTTTATCACTGGTCTGGCTGGTTGTGTTTATTTCAATTATTTTTTATCTGGGTCAAAATGACCCCAACAGAAAATTCTCAAATGAAAAATTTATTCATTAAGTTGTCACGGTTCTGGGTCGACCCAGTGCATCTAGATTTCTGGACTTTATAGTGTTTGAAAAATTCTGTTGATTCTTGGATTCATTTACCTTAAGGTGAATGTTTGTTTAGGTGATGTTTAGGTGAGCCCCCAGTTTTTAGTTATCTTTAGTTTTTCCTCCCTTCATGTCTAACCTTCTGTGAGTCAGTCTTGCTTTTATGTCTGTTCCCCTTTTTTATGTCCAGTCTGTCTCTGTCTGTCTCACTCTTTCAGCTCAGTCATGTCCCTGTCTGGTCTGTGTTCTCCCCAGCCTGTCATGTCTCCATGTCTGTTTATCCCCATTACCAGTGTCTACTTCACTTGTCTTAATCTGGGTCTTGCCCCTTTGTGTCTGTGTGTCCTCCCCAGCATCCCCTGTGTGTAGTCAGTTGTCTGGTTGCAGCGTTTGTGAACAGCAGTTTTCAGATCTTGCCACAGATTCTCGATTGGATTTAGATCTGGACTTTGACTGGGCCATTCCAACACATGGATATGTTTTGTTTTAAACCATTCCATTGTTGCCCTGGCTTTATGTTTAGGGTTGTTGTCCTGCTGGAAGGTGAACCTCCGCCCCAGTCTCAAGTCTTTTGCAGACTCCAAGAAGTTTTCTTCCAGGATTGCCCTGTATTTGGCTCCATCCATCTTCCCATCAACTCTGACCAGCTTCCCTGTCCCTGCTGAAGAGAAGCACCCCCAGAGCGTGATGCTGCCACCACCATATTTGACAGTGGGGATGGTGTGTTCAGAGTGATGTGCAGTGTTAGTTTTCCACCACACATAGCGTTTTGCATTTTGGCCAAAAAGTTCCATTTTGGTCTCATCTGACCAGAGCACCTTCTTCCACATGTTTGCTGTGTCCCCCACATGGCTTGTGGCAAACTGCAAATGGGACTTCTTATGGTTTTCTGTTAACAATGTCTTTCTTCTTGCCACTCTTCCATAAAGGCCAACCTTGAGCAGTGCACGACTAATAATTGTCCTATGGACAGATTCCCCCACCTGAGCTGTAGATCTGCAGCTCGTCCAGAGTCACCATGGGCCTCTTGGCTGCATTTCTGATCAGTGCTCTCCTTGTTCGGCCTGTGAGTTTAGGTGGACGGCCTTGTCTTGGTAGGTTTACAGTTTTGTGCCATACTCCTTCCATTTCTGAATGATCACTTGAAAAGCGCTCCATGGGATGTTCAAGGCTTGGGAAATCTTTTTGTAGCCTAAGCCTGCTTTAAATTTCTCAATAACTTTATCCCTGACCTGTCTGGTGTGTTCTTTGGACTTCATGGTGTTGTTGCTCCCAATATTCTCTTAGACAACCTCTGAGGCCGTCACAGAGCAGCTGTATGTGTACTGACATTAGATTAAACACAGGTGCACTCTATTCAGTCATTAGCACTCATCAGGCAATGTCTATGGGCAACTGACTGCACTCAGACCAAAGGGGGCTCAATAATTACGCACACCCCACTTTGCAGTTATTTATTTGTAAAAAATGTTTGGAATCATGTATGATTTTCGTTCCACTTCTCACCTGTGCACCACTTTGTATTGGTCTTTCACGTGGAATTCCACTAAAATCAATTCATGTTCGTGGCTGTAATGTACGGAGCCCCGCAGGGGACATGGGAGAAAAAAAATTAAGACAGACTTTTGCGAGATCTCGCAAAACAAACTTGCAAAAGTTTTGCGAGTTTCATACATCTCCGAAAACGTCGGAGCACTTTTACAAATATGTGATGTCTTGTAAACCGAGCAGATATCTGACGTTTACACAACTACATTCACACCTCAAAATATCTTAAAAGTGTATTTTGTGACCCAGAAAGAGTAATATTACAACTAAGTAGCTGCTGCCATTGTTGGGAGACTTTTGCGAGATCCCGAATTTGTTTTGCGAGATCCCGAGTTAGTTTTGCGAAATCTCGCAAGTCTGTCTTAATTTTTTTTCCGCCCATGTCCCCTGCGGGGCTCCGTAGTAATGTGACAAAATGTGGAAAAGTTCAAGGGGGCTGAATACTTTTGCAAGCCACTGTATGTATTGTCCCAATCTCCCCTTATCCTGTGCCGGAAAGTCAGTTCTTCCACCATGTGTTTTGCTCATGTTTCATATTACAGTTTAGTTTTCTGTTAGCAAAAGTCTTAGTCTCCTTTTGCCTTTTGTTTTCTGTTTTTGTATGAATTCATTGAGCCTTAGTAAGCAGCTCACTTAAAATTAGTCTAGTCTCCAAGCGTCTGCATTTGGGTCCTCTCTCCAAAACGTAATCAGCATCAAACAGATCGTGAAACAAGCAGGTTAGATTATTGCATCACTCTATTTGCAAGACTCCCTAAATCATCAGTAAAAAGTGGAAATTCAACCACATTACCCCAGTATTTAAATTACTTCACTGACTCCCACTACAATGCAGAATTACCTTTAAAATGATTTTAATAGTTATGGTTTGCTCCCCCCCCCCCAGTACGTCTCTGACTTGCTCACTGTCAGACCTCTCAGGTCATCAGGTACAGATCTTTTAACTGTTCCCAGAATCAGATCTACGTGTATTTAAGGCACTTTCAGTTATTGTGGTCTTGTTCTTTGGAACAAGCTGCCTGCTGACCATAGATCAATTACATCTGTGTGTACATTTAAAAACAGACTAAAAATCGTTCTGGTCACACACTTACACTCAGTAGTTGTTTTTTGTTTTACTGTAAACCCTCACTGTTTTTTAATGTCTAAATTTTCTGTTTTAAGCTTTTTGAGTTTTCATGTAATGAAATGTGCTATATAAATAAAATTGTCATTGTCAATAATTACATAACTAATAATTCTAGAAGTACAAGTGAGTTTTGCTAGGATTATTTTGCTACTATGATTGCATCTTACAGTAAATAATGCTTGGGGTCCCCAGGATCCCCTGTCATTAGTCCATTTATATATAGTCCATATAAATGTAGTGGTATGATGAGCATTAGAGTGAATTTCTCCAAGGACATTGTTGAATGACAGATTGATTAAACCAATAACACAAAAGATGAGTATGTATAAGTGCAACAAGCCTTTACAGATGACAGCGGAAAGAGAAGGAAAGAGACTTGACTAAGACTTCCAAGCTTCATTTAAGGTAAAAAAAAAAAAAAAATTACAGAACTTAAAATTCTACAGGGTCAATGCCATGATCCTGTCTGATAGCAGACTAGTCTTCCAGCTGCATAATTTTCTCAAGTACGGCTGCAACAATCAGGAAATATAAAATGTGAATAATTTTAATGATGTGAAATTTCTAAGACTATACAACATTTTTTTAAGATAGGAGCAACTATTTTCAACATAAAGTGGAGTAATGAGAGAAGTTAGACTTCTTATGAGAGTTTCGTAAACCAAGATTATCTTTTCTTTGTCTGTCTGTCATGCGTTCACATTAACACATTTATATCAGCTCAGTGTGAGAGTCTTAACTGTAGGGCCATTTTACTTACCTTCACTGTTTGGAGGTTAGAGTGTTGTATAGCAACTAAACCCCAGCTGCAAACTCATCACCTTTCAGAGGTATGCATTTTTTTAAAAATCTTACCCACATAAACTGTGGATGAAAATTTAATTCAAGGGTGAAAATCTGGTGCTTTGCACCGCGGTCTAATTAAGGGATTAATTAATGGCCTATTCATTATACTTTGTGAATGTATAATCATGTTTTTACTGCTCAAAAACAATAAACAAATAGGATTTAGCCTCTCTATTTTTTGGACTTGGTCTGTTTTCCTTTAGCCGGCAAAATAACATTTCAAACATGCTTAGTGCAATTTGAAACACATCAATTTGTCAACTGTAACTCCTCCTCCTCATGGCAGATGGCAAATAATCTTGTTTGCAATGTGGGTGAAATAGGCTCTGGGTATGTGCTTAAGACACGTCACGTTTTGTTACCTTTCCTGATGTGCTGTTAAAACACTCACATTATGCTTCTGAATGAAGTGATGGAAGGTCACAAGGATCTATTGTGATAAAAAGCATTGGATTAATTTTTAGAAGTTATTTCTATCTGATGTTAAAATTCAGGAGTGATTCTCTGCCAAGGCTAAAGACTAAAGGTTGAGGTGAAAAGTATTTTCTAGGAGCATTTTCATTGCTAGGAAAGGTCTGCCAGCAGAATACTAATACTATTTTCAGGTAGCAAGTTTTATCCACCTTCTCTCCAACATGACTAAATGCTGTGGCCTTGGACATGGACTTACTTTTGGTGGAGGGGGTTGCTCATTCCTAAGGAACAAGACACTCTCTTTTTGCCTTTGTTGTTACAAGTTGGTGATATAAGACTTGTTAATGGCTAAATTCAAAATTAGGTGGTTTTTAAAGGGTCAGTGATGCTGAAGATTGAGAAAACAAAAAAAGTAACATGTCTTCCAAATACTTATTTTCTGTGTATAAGAGCTAATAGAGTTATGCACTGATGGACCACAAAAATAAAACCATGGTGGTAAAATGAACATCATCTGCTTGGGAATCTTGGGTCATGGCATTCATGTGGAGGTTGCTTTAAAATACACCACACACCCTAAACACTGATGGAGACCAATCACACCCTAGAGCTGCAACAGCGCTGCCCGATAGCCGGATAATGTGCATGCCACACTGCAAAATCTGCTTAGGAAGAGAGAAACATGAAGAAGACCCCAAGGCAACTTCCCATACATCATGCACCCACTGAATGCTGAGAAATGTCCGGGACACAGCTCCAAAAGATTCCAAGTATCTTTTAGAGCTGTCATCATCTACCAATTTACTGGTGCCGTGATGTAGTTTTTGTATTTATTTAGCACCAAGTGTGAATGTGGGCATCTTCATGTGTAAACCACTGTATGTAACAAAGGTCTTAGAAGAGATGCAAAACATAAAGAATGACATTGCATGTTTGTTTTTTCCATTTGTTTTTTTCATATTTCTTTTCATACGTTGTGCTGCGTCAAAGAAAACAGAATCCTGCAATTTTTCTTTTTCTGTTTTTTGTTTTCAACTAGAAAAAAGAAAAGAAAAATAGCTCTGTCACACAAGTGTTTGTGTTGCATGAGGCTTCCTGTTGATCCAGAATCCCGGTCTGTGATTGACTTTGTGCTGGAGCATGGGAAACACACAGCAGAGATGTGGCGCTAACAAACAGGAGCCCAGGGGACATGCTAAAGTCTGGCATCTGCTCGGCAGGCTGGGAATTCATAAACCAAATCCAGAATGCATTTTAAAGCCAGCTGCCGCTGATGTTGGCAGCATGGCAGAAGGTTGGTCAGGAGGTAGTCAGTCACGAAGCTCGCTATGCTCTGTTCAGCTCTGTCTTCCTTTACTCAAGCTCTCTCAGGAGGATGGAGAACTTGATTTCCCTCATGTTCACTGATGAAATTTCAATGATTAAAACCCTATAGGTTGCTGAAGGATAATCAAATCAAATGAGATTTTTAGAAAAGAATGATTGGTGAACGTTTGAATGGGAGCGATTACAGTACGGCACACTATGTCTGACTCTATTAAAAGAACAAGAAGAGCATCCATCAAGTTGCTACAGAGTGTTTAAAACACTGCTGTATTGTTTCTCTGTGGTAATGAATGTGCAATCACTCGTATCTGAAAGTGCACACGTTGCGGTCCCTGCTGCCTCAGAGAGCGCAGGCAACAACCACACACAAGATGCTCATTGTGAATGTGGGCCACGGCCTACAGTGCAATCTGCACTCTCCTTGCAGAGTGGAAAATATTCATCTTTGTGTTTAACGGTATAAATACATAGCTAAAGTGTTGGTGGACATTTGCAAAAAGACTGAACTTTCAATTTGAGAGTCCTGGAAATTAAGTCAGCAAATACAACACAACATGAAAATCACTTAACAATGGCACGAGGCGAGAAAAAAAAAATTAAGCCATTTGCAGAGCTTAACTTTGTTTGTTTTGTTGTTGTCTACATAGACAGAAATTTACATTTAACAGTTACTGTTACATTTGCACTCAGCAACCTTCATGTTCTATAGCTTGAATGCAACCAGCTGGCAGCCAGCTGACTCGAGTCCCTTGGAGTTGTGTTCATAGACAAAGACTCATTCAGACTGGATTTGTAAATTAGACAACAATTATTTGCAAACATTGCACAATCTCTCTGAGAGTGATTGCAGTTTTTTAAAGTCAAACTGCAACTGTGTGCAGAAAGGTTGCGTCCTAACAGGCTACCTGTGCAATCACCTTGTGGTCAAAAGCAGTCGTGGACTGTGCAATACTCTCAAGCTGTGCAACCATTTAGTCACCACAAGTTGCAATTAGTTGCAGAATTTTGGAAAAAAAATTAATATAATCACCAGAAGCCACCCATCTTTTTTCAAGATGTATAGAGGAGGCCGCTGTCTTATTTTTACCCATGTGACTGAATGATTACCTTGCTCTGAATTAGGTGTTAGCTTGATCAAGATGTCTTGCTGTTAATGTCCAGTGTTGGATGGTTTTTCAATAGAGTTGTTTTACTGCAGGTTTTCTCTTATGCAGTCTCTTTCAACCAAAATAACGATGGCGGACATGTTCACCTTGAGGTTTCAAAACGTGAGTTTAGAAGCCAACAGGTGACATCACAGCAGCTACATCCATCTTTTATACTGTCAATAGCTGGAACTGAATTTGTGAAATTTCCTTTTTAAAAGCTGGGAATACAACACAATAAAATCCTACCATAGGTGTAAAACATGACAAATAATGTCTTCTTTTGTTGATCATGGCCAGAAAAGGTGTGCTAATAGTTCAAAGTCAAACTCTGTACTGTACCACAATAGAGGGTGCAAGGTATGACTAGAGCATTTAGCTGAAAAAACAGTTTATGTAGATCCAGCAGATAGAAATCAGCCAAGTCTGTTATGTACGGATTTGTTTTTATTGATTTGGAAGTGAAAGTAGAAAACCCAAATGACAACTGCTGACGAACATCAGGACAGAGAACTAGCAGGAGGTTTGCGCAGCTCAAAGATTATGCTTCACTAAACACACCAGTGGAAACAGCATATACTACAAGACCTGAAAAAAAGGTTTGTATCTATATGTGTGTGTGTGTGTGTGTGTGTGTGTGTGTGTGTGTGTGTGTGTGTGTGTGTGTGTGTGTGTGTGTGTGTGTGTGTCTTTGTTGGAGTGAGGGGGGCTCTTTCTCAGAGTAAGATTGATTGCATGGAAGTCCATTTATTTCATCAAGGCAAGTGTCAGACCAAAAAACATCATCCTTTAAATCTGCACTAACCTGAAAATTTCTGGCCACCTATGGGCAGGGCGTAACATATGACTGATGTCATAACGCCTTTCAAAGTTGACACTACTAAAAGTTTTTTGTAAGGTGGCAATTTTCACTTTTTAAAGTCTCTACAAGCACATAAAGGTAATGTGACTGTTAGACGACTAAATCCATCACTTGCTAACTCAGAGTGCTTGCCTTTAGATTACTATAAGTAGCTGCCTGCCTTTTGAGAGTAAACAGAAACAGTAAAGTTGTGGATCATGTACCCAAATTTTTTTTTAAAAAAAAGAAGGGCAAAAACATGTAAAGGGAAATGCTACTAAGAAACAAACCTGCATGAATGTACTGGGTTTACATATAGAAATGAGCAATATGTGTAATAAACCCTTCATTGGTGGAGTTGTAAGTATGTCTTGTAAATGTATTTCCGTAAGATGCTGGCATTACAGCTACGACCCATTTCAAATGTTCCATATATAAACATTTTACCTGACACATTCTTTTTGTACATTAAAAAATAAAATAACCTCCAATAAATGAGAGATCAAATAAAACCGGGAACTACCTCAAAGCATAGGGGAGTGCAGCCATACATCCAAAGGTTCCACTTTAGCAGCTGTTTTTAAATACACCAGTCCAGCACTAAATTAGTTTTGCCCTGGGAATTAGCAGTTTATAATGTCAGGTTTAGTGCAAGGAAGCTAAACCCTAGTCAGGCCTTTATTACTGGCCTCTTGCAGATAAATTAGACCCTGGACAGCACATGGAAAGCACAATCATAGCTCAACCATGAACAAAAAGGGCGCACCTGAAAGGCATGTGGCGTGTCGTCCACACAGTACACCCGCAAGGTGTAGCTCATGGAGCCAACCTCCATGGTTCCGAACACAGCCAGCTTCAGCCTCTTGATGGCAGCCTGCGTCAGGGGCTCACCCACGAGGGCGTAAGAACCTGGCTGGTCCAGCAGCAAGTGGCAGCTTGTCGAGTCCATCAGGCAATAACATGAGGTGGATTCCTCCTCCACTGACATCACTTCCTGTCACAGAAAAAGAGGTGAAACACATGAAGACATTATCTTTAATCAATTCACGTATATATGTTAACAAATGTAATTCAGTCAGGAGAAGCTTTAGCCCATCAGCATTAATTTATATTTGTCAGCATGCCACTGTCCAGCGTTTATTCTATAGAATAAAGGTGATGAGAGGATAGCTTTTTACACTTCCAGTAGAAAAAACAAAGACTAATGACTGATTCAATTAGATGTGGAACTTAAGGACGAAATGGTGTGGTGGTAGATTGCAAAGAGGCTTGCAGACTAAAGCAGCTTAAAATCCTCATGTGTTTGCCTGTTGGATGTGTAGAGGAGTGTTAGGTGAGCCATCGGTTGATGTGGCTCATGAGCTTGACTTTTGTGCTCGACTTCGCCTAATTCATGTAACCCTGACCTCAAAGCATTAGATCATGGGTGTCCAACTCCAGGCCTCGAGAGTCGGTGTCCTGCAGGTTTTAGATGTCCTTGATCCATCACAGCTGATTTAAATGGCTAAATTACCTCTGCAACATTTCTTGAAGTTCTCCAGAGGCCTAATAAACTAATCATTTGATTCAGGTGTGTTGACCCAGTGTGATATCTAAAACCTACAGGACACCGGCTCTCGAGGCCTGGAGTTAGCCACCCCTGCATTAGATACTAAAATGGTGTATTTTATCATCTTTACTCATATGATTGGAGCAGAATTGGCTGAAATGATTGGCCTCCTAGGCCTCGACCTTGGGCACTAACAATGAAGGTCAAGGTCAAATTATTAGCCAACCTAGGTACTCATGTCACCCAAGCCTAGCCTAGTTTTCAAGTTTGAAGACCATCCATAAACAATTGGGGGTAATGTAGGTATGTTTTTACTGATTTTCATATTTGGTGTGACCTTGATTTTGACATTGACCTGATTTTCACCAAACCCTGGTATTTACCATCACACAAAATTTGAAAATGATATGTTGTACACTGTGGACACTACACTGCTAATAAACAGACAGACAGATACTCCCTCCTTTCAGAGGGATAATAGGAATAATAGTATAGTCTTTAACAGATTTTTGTTGTTACTCATCTGATAAATGTCTTTAATGTCTTAATCTTAATGTCTAATGTCGCTCCTGAGAGTGAGATATAACACAAGAAACAATAGATGTGATCATGTAGGAAAAAGCCAGTTAATCGCAAACTGTCAGTCAGTTTTTATTATGCTGTTTTAAAATGTTTTAGGAAATACTGCATTTCTGAACAGAACTGCACTCATCAATAACTGAGAGCAAAATCTGTGATACCACTGTGATCCATAGTCAAAATTATTACAAGCCTTTGACACATTGCTTTTTACACACAGATCTTCTTAAACTACCATACATAAACTCTAAGAGTAAGCATATACTTGAAAAAACAAGTTGGATTTAGGGAATCTCTTTAGGCCTAACCTGTAAACTCATTTAGCTAAAAATCTAATGTAAATATTTCATCATTTCTGTGTTGAGCTGCTCCACCACAGAGGTCCCTGCACTGGGAGAAAGGCTGTACCTCTTATTAAAACACAAAAATCAAATCCAAGAAAGTGCAGTACACATTATAGGACAGTAAACAATAAAAAAGCAGACAGAAAACAGGTTAAAAGCCAGAAAAATAAACATAAAAAAACAAAAATAAAAGAAGGAATTATCTAAAAAATTGAAAACATGCATATGAGATTACCTAAGTTCAAAATTCATGCTTTACACACTGAGCTATTTTCTGTTGATTAGAAGTGTAACAATAAATTTGGTTCAAAATGACCATGTAGCCAATGTCGTCATCACAAGATGACATGACTCAAGAATACTTGCGCAGGTCCTGTGGTTGTAAACCAAGGTCAATTTTGTATGGCTTTAAAAATAAATAAACACACCTTAAACTCAATTCTATATGCGGCAAGAAATGCAGGGAACCATGAGGTTATATTTCTCTTTTAAAAACATCTACTGTCACCTTTTCATGTTGCCCGTTGCCACAATCTTTTCATAAAGTCTCATAAACAGGTTCATATTCATTATTTTGACACATTTTCAAACTCAGTACTGTGCAGTATGTCCTCTATGCACATCATACACATACTTCCATTTGCAATTTGTATTACAAGTCATTACATACAACACAATTTGCAGTTTCTATACTATTACGGCCTTTTTTCCCCCGGGAAGTGTTTATTGCATATTTCAAGTCAATTTAGTTAACAGACACAAAAAAAGAAGAAACAAGAAAATAAACAGCTCGCAGACTGCAGGGCTCCAATTTTCACTTATTTATTGCTCCCAGAAAGTTACAGCTTTCTGGGAGCAATAAATAATTATTTGCTCATTTCTTCACACAGCACCTGTTTTGGTTTGGTTGTCACGTGATTCAATCACCTGATTAAAAGTTACAAAACTTTAGAACAGCTTCCAATAAAGGATTAGGGTTAGGCAGAATTTATCTTACACGCTTTTCGAGGCTGTTCCACTGCGATACTTATTGCAACAGAGTGAGTCGCTGAGGTAAATATTCATGCCGAGAGCTGGCGAGAGACATCTCAGTAAGAAAACTCTGCAAATGAACTTCTGTATACAGTAGAATGTATTATGGATTCTAGTCCACTGCTGCTGAATAATGATGTACGTAGGTAACATAATGCAGGTTTAAATCACAAAGCAAAAACCCACACAGGTTGTAACCAGTCTCGGGAGAGTGTACAAAAGTATTTCTGACATAACAGATGATGTTAATACATAGCGGGACGCAAAATAGTCATCATAAACAATGCTGAGTGTTTTATTTATGAGGCAGCAACAGCAACTGGAAAGCAGTTCTATTTTCTCCAAACCTCACTCAAAGGGAACATACTTGAAGACAAACTGTGAATGGTATATGATTAGCAAAGATTTGTGTAAACCTACTCCCCAGACAAAAGGAATCAGAATAATCCAGGCAGGAGAAGGCCAAGAGCCTCAAAATTCACCTTCAGATATCGTCTTTTGATTATTTATCCAAACCATCTCACAATTATTGTCACGCAGTAAGCTGCAGCAGACAGAATCCATGAAATCCGTGTGATTAGACAGTTTAATGAGGAGCTGTGAGACCAAACAGTGTACCAAAACACAGCCTGAGGAGCACAACTTATTCCTCCTCAAATAATCAAGTTAACTGGAAACATGCCAATTAGAAGCCATGTTACCAGCAAACATGTCTTACAAAACAGCAAACCTCCACGCGTTTATTTAAACACCAGCATTAACCCTAACTACATCAGTGTACAACCTATTGGTCAATATACATGTTTTGACCTACTGTGTATGATGGTCTTGGAGCAATTTGGAAATAAACTTCTGTCTCTTTTTCACCGTGGAAACGGGAGTGTGTCTCAACACAAAGTAGTTTCACAACAGCACAGCAGCTGCTCTGTGGAGCTGCTTAATGAGAGTTCTTCTGAAATGGGCCCGATGATGAGCATAAAATATTTGCAATGTATCCATTAATGTACTATAAAGATCAGAGGATCTCTTTGATACACAAGGGAACTTAAAGTCATGAATCTCTGGTGAGTTCAAAATGGAGATTAAGTAATGACATCCCCAGGAAGTGTAAGCCACGGTGAATTTAGAAAGACATTTTTTTAGGGTAGAGTTTGTTTTTGTTTTTTTTTAGCTAAAATTAAAAGAAAAAGCAAAGGAAATCAAGATAAACTAACCAATGGACCTTCCATTTAGTAATGATGCTGAAACCTAACTAAATAGTTTTTTCTGCTTAAAATTTCTCATTTAGAGCTTTAATCTAACCATGTGCAAAAGTAAAACGTGAGTGAAAATGAAACAAAGCAGCAAGGAATGAGGAGACAAAAATCAAAGACAGGAACTAATTTATGTAAATGAAATTAAAGCGTAAAAGTGGCGTAAAAAGACAAAGACAGGAAGTACTGCACACAAAGGAAGTAAAAACAAAACGTGAAGAAGAAATGAAAACATAAAACAACAAACAACAAAGAGAACAGACACTAAACATAAACATAGATATCACAGATATGGGGAAAATGTGATCAACTCGTTTACCCTGAGCCAAGATGAACCAAAGAAACACTTTGGTCTAAAAGATCTATCATTATAAAGTCTTAACAAGATTTCTGTAGAATGAACCTCAATAAAGACGACCAACAACTGTCTCTTAGCCTGCCTGCCAATGAGCCAATCTCTTAATGCCTTTAACTCCTGTTGGAGGCTGTGACCAGCTGAGGCTGGTTGTTGTTCTTGAAACTTTAGTAGGGGACCTCACATCTGACCAGAAACCCCTTAGAATGACCAAATACTATTTTAAAATTAGTTTGATCAAAGTTTGATTTAAAATTTAAAGAAAAAAATCTACTGTCGGGGCAGACCTGCTTATTATAAATATCTCTGTTGAGTTATGACTCAGAGAAACCGTGCATGTTCTAAAAGCAAACTGGTTTATCTGATTTTAAAATGCACCTAGCCTCCATGAGCTGTGAGTCACAGCCCCTGCTGTCACTGTTACTGCTGACCATGTTGTGACCAGGGCAGTTCAGCAGGCTGGAATATAATATCTGAGTTCCAGTTATTTTTTAGAACATTCCCTCTGTACTCGTTTCTTCAACTCTCCTTCATCCTGCTGAGGAGGCTCTCCACTGTTTGGGAGCCTCTATTATACAGTATCCTGAGTTGATATGCAGAACGTTTTGTAAGTGAACAAAAATGTGAAATCTCAGTTTATCTTGAGGATTTGATCTTAAGGACCTTCTCTTTTCTTGTTAAAAGATAAATGGGAATTGAGGCTCAAGCTGGATGAATGCTGGTAGAGAGACACTCTGCTCAGGGTCAGTTTCACCAGATGGTGCTCATCCAATCCCAAAATACGCTTCATAAAATTCTCCAATAGGATTCTCAACTTGGTAGTTGTCCCACCTCTACCACCCAAAGCTAATCAACAACCAAAATGGAAAATGCATAAGTAATTCTGTTACATGACTGTTCTGCACAGCTGAGTTCAATGACAGTTTCAATTGTGTGAGCTTCATTGGTTTGAGGGAGGTTTTTAAATGTTTTGGTGCAAATTTACCAAACTTTTAGAGTGTTATCCATCGTATCACTGGCTCCTATGGACAATGTGAGCATTGAAATTAAAGTTGTGGATCTTTTCAGATTGCTTAAGAACTCCTTTAGGAGATTGAACAGAATAACTGCCTGGCTGCCAAGTGGCAGGAATTGGTTCTAAAATGACTTTGTGTCCATTTGTGTCCATACAGTGAGTTACTTTTAAACTCTTTACACACCAAATTTGTGTGAATATTTTCCACTTTTCCACAATTCTTAATGAAGTGGTTCACAGTTTCACAGGACAAATTTGAAGCATTTATTTTTTTGAATCAAGCTTTATTTTTCCTGTGTATATAAACAGATCTGACCAATCAGACCACTGCATTTGACAGCAACTGCTCTTGTAACTCGAAACATACAGCGGTACTGAATATAGAATGATATGGAAATACTGCACTGACATCCTGAATTATGTACTAAAGCCATTGTGATAATTCAGCTCTTGGCTTAAACCATTAACTTCTCCCTGCTCCTGCCTTCTAATGACAGTTGGATCAACCTTAGAATTTCTTCCTTTTCCCGTTTAGAAACGTATGGATCAGCTCATCATCGCTTAATGTCAACTTTTTCCAGGATGAGGATGAATTTCTCACTAAAACGCTTTGCATCCAAACAGTTCAGAATTTTTTGCAGACAACGCGTTCAGTGCCAGGTCTGTATTCAGATTAAAAATAGTCTCCAGTTGAAGATGATTCCTACATCAGTTGCTCGTTCTCTATCCAAAAAAACAGACACCGATTTTTCTCTTGACCAAAGCTTAAATCTTTTTCGATATCTTCCTTTGACATATTCTCTGAAGTCTTTGGCATTTCCCTAATCCCGTGCTCTTTCCATGCAATCTTTGGAGTTTCTCCTGTTGAAGGTATGTTTACCAAATATCAGGCTGGCTTCGTGGTATTCGGTACCCTTATAGAAGAACGCTGCATGTCGTCCTAAGCCCTGGCATAACTTCCTGCTTAAAAGACTTAATATATTTTACCCTCGTAGGACTTAAGAATATGACCCTGAGGACATGGGTGTAGTCTGCAAGAGGGAATCTAATATGCTTTGGGTTAATTTGGCATTACATGTTGATTTTGGACTGAAATGAACAAGAACACCATCCATGTCCTTCATATGGAACAACAGAATGTGCACATGCAAACCATATTCCAAATCAGTGAATAATAAATTCTCTTGGCCAGGTCAGAGTCCAGGCTCAGATATTCTGAGGCACCGTGCTCCTCAAACAGATTTAAATGTTACTACTTCAGCTACATTCCTGTCAGGTGCCTGGGACTCCTGTGATTATGTTTATGCATTTTGCACTTCTGCTTCCTGCATGCTCATAAGCAAAACTTAACACAGTGCAATATGGCATTGAATAACATTATAGCGTGGCTGGGAGTGTTGAGGAGTCTTCTGTGAGTCATGTGCATTTTAATGACAGCCGAAATGAGGGTATTTTAATGGCACCAGGCATTTGCAGGTATTATGATTGTTCAAGCTCCTCTCTCTCTCTCTTTAGGTTAGGCCTCAGTGGTGGATCATTATTTCCAACCAAGAAGCTCTAAGGATCTCTGCGCCCTTTTAATATTAGAGTGAAATCTCAAAGCGACACGAATCATGTATTCATTCGTTTCCCCTCTATTCTTCCCCTCCGTCTCATTCAAAACACTTGCACATCTTGAGAAATTGCCCTCTTACACTGAAAAGATTTTTTTCTTGCACAATTGCAAACTTTAAAAAGGCAAGGTTACGTAAACATGAACTTGAACTCAAAGGGAAGGCAGTTTTAAACCCCCCAAACATACTAAACTGTGAGCAAACAAAAAGAGCCCTTCAGAACGGCATTTATCTCTGACTGAGTGACCCAGGAGAGCTGACATGGTTTCTAATCTGCAGCAGCATCTGGTGGCATCTCAGAAAGAGATTATAAAGGTGGACACGGGCAAGGATATAACAAATGAGGGAAGTGAGATGAAACTAACACTTCAGTTTTGTTTTATGTAATTTGGCATTGACTTGTGTACAATTTCTGTTGGTGTGATAACTGCAGAGAAGGACCCTGTATTAGTGAGTGAGGCAGCTACCTTTGCACCTTTGAGGATCACTCGGGTGACTTAAAGTAGATAAGAGTGACCTGCACTTCATAGCCATTTTATTCTCTCATTTATGTAAGAATGTAACAGAATACATGTGTTACATTCTGATTTAAATAGAGTGTGGAAATCAGCAGGTGAGTTGATAAAGTGTATTAGTAGATTTGGAAAAACAAAACCAATTGCAAGACTGGGAATTTCCATCCATTCTCTTTCACTTATTGATGCAGGGTGACGGGAGTGGGGATGGGGTGTGTGGGGATTAATTTTTTTAAATTTATTTAGCTGTGCTGTTAATATAAATGTGTGTCACCACAGGCTGAGGAAGAACAGCAAACCACATAGAATGTCACTGAAGTGACAGCAGGCAAAATAAACTTTAGCAACTAAGAACTAGAGATGGACCGATCCGATATTACGTATCGGTCCGATACTGACGTAAATTATTGGATCGGATATCGGAGAGAAATAAAAAATCTGATCCATTAAATATCAAAAAGGCACCTCACAAAACTTGCAACATGGCGTATCTCGGCCCATAATCGTAGCACGTCGGAGCAGTGTGCTCACGTGATAGAACGGCTGTGTGTATTTGTAGCCTCAAACCAGCATTTCATCTCTGAGGAAGTGATCCCAGAGAGCAGTACAGCAAGTGTGTAAGTTCATCTCTGAATGTTTGTAAAGCATTCCCACGTTAAGCTTAACAACCAATATATGGAGCGACTGCCTCTTCTCTCTCCCTCCCTCTCCTGCTGCTACTTCAATCATGAAACTGATCAATGATCAGCTGATCGGCTTTTCTGTCGCGAGTCCGTCTCTCTTGTTTGTTTTTGGCCCACTTCGCACCAGAAAGAGGAAACCAGCGGCTGAACAACAGCAGCACGTTTAACCTTGAAAAGCTGTTGTTAGAATTTATTTAATATTACTTTCTACACCAGGATCCTTTTCTACATAGCTGACGGCAGGTAACTGTGCAGGGGCGGATCTAGCAATGTTTTCCCTGCGCATTAACAGGAAAAAGGGGGCACAAAGACATACTTTTCTTTCTTATTCTCATTTAAAATATCTAGCTTTTAATAAATAATTATCTGAATCTTACACCCAAAGTTTTAATCTGATGTAAAATGTATAGAAGTCCATTATTGTATATATGGTAAATGGCCTGTATTTATATTGCGCTTTACTAGTCCCTAAGGACCCCAAAGCGCTTTACACATTCAGTCATCCACCCATTCACACACTGGTGATGGCCAGCTACATTGTAGCCACAGCCACCCTGGGGCGCACTGACAGAGGCTGCCGGACACTGGCGCCACCAGCCCCTCTGACCACCACCAGTAGGCAACGGGTGAAGTGTCTTGCCCAAGGACACAACAACCGAGACTGTCCCAGCCAGGGCTTGAACCGGCAACCTTCCGATTACAAGGCGAACTCCCAACTCTTGAGCCACGATCGCCACATAGTAACTGTTAAGTCTAATATACCCTAGTAAGCTATAGTACGTTTTCCTTTGGGAAGATACCATTTGTGCAGTCTGCAATTCTGTTGAAGAAAGATGTTGAATCTATTTAATTATATGCATTTTTTTCCAACCTGCATCAAATTAAAGTTGATTACGTCGATTAAGAATCATGAGGTGGAGGGTGGGGGGGTGGTTCCCTATTTTTTTTTTTTTGCTTGCTATTAGTTAGGTTGCTTAATATTTCTGCTAAGTACTCTTTAAAACATCAGAATAGGAAGGATGGAGTAGGTTTAAGTTTATTAGATTGATCAGTATTGCTGAACTATGAAATATTTTGGGTGCAGTGTATTTTTACATACAGGTATAACAGAATAGCTTTAGTGTTGTTGTTTATTTAAACTTGAGTATGAACTTATACAAAATGCAGCAAGATATAAAAAAAAACAGTTATTGATTAAAAAACACACTATATCGGATTCATATCGGTATCGGCAGATATCCAAATTTATGATATCGGTATCGGTATCGGACATAAAAAAGTGGTATCGTGCCATCTCTACTAAGAACCAGATTTACTAAATAGAGCTAAACGTGTTTTAGCGTGATCTCCAAATAGCCTTCATAGATGTGGTTGGTTTCACGGCTTATTCACAAAAGTTGCACTGTTTACAATATCAATTGAAAAAAGTAAGAAATGGTTTTGTTTGGCTTAACTGAAGCCATTATGGGTAAATTGCATGTTGTAAAGGTTTGCAAATCAGGTTGCACGCTTAATTTAAATCTCTTCTCCTCAATAAGAGTGACCCAATTTGAAAAGATTATTTTTTAAGTAATGGACACAGCAGCTTGCAGTAAATTTTAAAATACATGGCTGAAGCTAAAGTTTTCCATACAAAACAAGTGCTCAATTTGCCCCCTCTCCAGATGCACGATACATGTCCATACAACAGTCAAACTCATCCCATACTTTGACGAACATGTTTCTTGGTTGCCAGTAGCAGTGGGATTAGTGAATTTCAGTGGGATTCATAATTCACGTGGTTGCTAGTACCATGTGAATCTCTTCTTTCTAACAGCATTTGTTTTGATCACAAATGAAATCATATACAGGCAGGTTTTATCTTTCTCGATGATTTCATTTAAAAATTTTCACAATCCTGTATTTTCCTGACTCTCATTCTGTGACATCACTGGGGCATCTGTCAGTTTTCTTGACTATTGTTGGTATGACAATGCTGCTCACTAACAAAGACAACCTAGCCTCCACCTCAAACAAAACCCTAACCCATAGAAGAGCCACAAGATAATCTCAGTTACTCAGTGGGGTCTGTCTCTGGTCCCCATCAACACCCCAAACCACATTTGAAGTAGACTGTATAAATGGTTGGCAAGAAAACTAAAGGAGTGACACATACTGTACACACAAGCAGACACACTTACAGAGACTCCATGGATTATTATTACAGACTCCGAATTAACATTTTGTTACAAATGCAGAGCTGATGTTTAATACTGGAAACCAAACCATGATCCTGAGACCAAAGTATTTGTCTAAAGCCTTCCACATTTAACAACATGTAATATACATGTACTGTAAAATGGATGCAATGTTATGTTTCACCAGCATTAACTGTTAATCAAATCACGTTTTAAATCTTGATGAAAAGAACAACACTTTTGCTCTGCATACACACGTGCAGTGTCAGATTAGTTTGGCTAACCTTAGCAGTGCTATCAGCAGAGCCTTGGTTTTATTCTATGTAAGAAAGAGACATCGCTGTCCAGAATATGGTTACACCGGAGACTGACTCATTTTTGGAGGCTCCAGTCCTGCTGTTACTTTACTTTATGTGATGCAGACTGAGTTTATGTTTAACAAAATGTAAATATATAAAACATTTATGAGTACATTTCCATTCCTTTCCATTTGCAAAACCCAATGTGCACACTTCACTGTCAGAAAGAAGCTATTGTTGAAATTGTTTAGATGAAGTTTGAGGTTTGCGTATGTAGGCTGCTGTGCTTGAATATTCTTCAAAGCGGCTCAGAAAAACATTATTCAGGACAAAAGCAGACAGTGTAGAGAGCTGACAAATCCAGCCTAAATAACAAGCTCTTTTAAGTGCCGACAACCACCACAACAGCCGGGGGGCAAACCTGCGCTCTTCATTATTCTGACCCGTGCTCGGGTTTCACAAAAAACTTTACGTCAGCTTTACATTTACATTACTGCCTGACTGAATATTCTCTTGACTACATCACCCCCCCTGCATGCCACCCTTCCTTCCCCACATGTCTTGTTATCATCTTGTTGCTTGCTGTTCAAAAACACTAGCAAATAATGCAAAGTGACAACAGCAACTGGGGCTTTTTATTCCTATGGGTTTTGAGATTAAGCTCTCGGGATGTCATCCAGACCAGTGAAAACAATCTTCTTTACTGGAGGGGAAGGAGAAAAGAAAGAAAACGCTGACACTGTTGGAATGAAAAAGCGTTTAATGTTAAAAGAAGGAGTCTTTTTATGTGTGTGTGTGTGTGTGTGTGTGTGTGTGTGTGTGTTCCTCACATGTCTCTGCAACAGTTCATCTGATCGACTTTAAACTCCACTGCTAGTAACAAGACTGCATTATGGAACTGTAGGTCATTCTGGGGGTTCTTGTTGATGTTAGACTTAAGGTCACAGTGATCATTAGGGATGGTCATAGCCATTAAATTATACAATGAAAATGTAATTGTTTACTTTTTCCTCTGTTTTTTCTGGTTTGTGTGTTTGCAGCACCTCTTTTAGACCACTTTTACCAAGTGACAGCCAGAGACGTCTAGCAAATACTCGCTAACTGGTTGGGAAATACACATTTTCCACTACTTAATTAATAAAGATGCTGAAAAGCATGTATGTGTGCACAGGTCTGCCGTATTATAGACAGCATATAAGTCATGTGAAAGCATGGGCAGGTAGGTGATCTTCCAAAAACAGTCAGTTAGCAGTAAAAACTGAGCAGCAATTTTGCTTGCTGCACTGGAATGATGTAAAATGTTCAGCTAACATAAACCACTCGTCTCTACTTTTCATTGGAACAATGCAGCAGTGTTGTTAAGGGGGCATGTTTTTCTATGGAGGTTGAGTGCTCAGTGAGTTATAGAAACAGACTGGTGTGCTACAACTGCTGGAACTGGATTTATGGGGCGACCATGGCACAGGGGGTTGGGAAGCTCATCTGTAACCGGTTCGATCCCCCTGCTCTCTCTGTCCAGGTCGTTGTGTCCTTGGGCAAGACACTTTACCCTACTAGGGCAGCTGTGGCTACAACCGTAGCTTGCCTCCACCAGTGTGTGAATGTGAGAGTGAATGAATAGTGGAATTGTGCCTAGAAAAGCGCTATATAAATGCAATCCATTATGATATGGCACATTAACAGTGTGGGTGCATCAAATTCCTGCTCCCATGAGGCCACTGGAGCTAAATGCACCCAATAAAGACAATGACAGCAATTCCACCAAATGACAGAAGCTGAGTCAACATGCAGTGGTGGTTAAATGCTTGTGAAATGATCATCGTGCGATTTGAAGTTGAGCAAATGGGGGAACAAAACTGTGTCTGTGACTTGAGGTCACAAATACATAGTGGGGCCTAGTCAAAAATGCACATTTTCTTATCTACCTCTGCTGATGCTAAAATCCAGATGAAAGCAACACTGCACTTGGTTCGTTGTTGCAAAGCATCAGACTAAAGCTGCTAGCGAGAAACATAAAACACATTGTAAGAGCTGAGATGCTTGGTTGTGCCCAGAGCGGCTGGTGTGTTGGCGGGGGTAAATGGAGAATGATGGTCAGCACAGAAATAATCTCCATGATTCTCCTCCTGATTGCCTCACGTCTGAATTCCCTGTGCCATGTCTTTTCCTGATCCACTAATCGATACCTACACACCCCCCACCCCCAAAGTCTTCCCACTAGCTGACAGCAGCCATGCCTCTTCCAGCCCATTACATGCTGTAATTGTTTCTTTATTTTCCTCCCGCCGTACTGGCAGTGTTACCACAGTGTGGCCTTATGTCACCCTCTGGACCCACAGAGAGCATAAGCCCGGATCAATTGGCTTCCCCACAAAAGTCCCAACATTCTTTTATGGCTAACACGTTATTCACAAGTCACATGTCACGGTAACTCTACCTTTTGCCACACAAAGCACACATGTAAAGGTCAGCTGTCAGAAGGAGGGCGAGAGTCAACAAACCCTGGCATCTAATGTTACGAGACATGACTTTAACATCCTTTTATTAGACTGACTGCGGGTATTGTCCCAAATTATAAACCAAGGGGAAATTTTACTATCAAACAATCCTGATGTTAACAGTGAGTTTAATTTACTGCTCAATATACTCCAATGAAGTTGCATGCATGCTAAAACCACACCGTATAACCATACTTCTATGTTTAAGCTGATAGTGTAATGCAGTTAATGCTGCGTTCCGTTCTTTTGACATTTTTATAGTTTTACCGCTCTAAGGACTTCAGACTATAAGATAGAATGCAAATGTTGAGGCAAATGAGAACAATCTACACACCAGAAAAGCTGAAAGCAGGTGTTTTTATTTATTTCTTTTCTCTATTTTGTTTCTGTCCACCTGATGAATGAAGTTTGACTGCCTGTGAGCGCTGGATGTTGGGAGACTCTTGCTCCTTCAGTTCAGGTTACTGCTACACAGGTTACTCAGGTTACTTGCTGGAATTAGTTCCAGTGCAAGTGAAAGAGTTGCGATCTGGCGGAGAGGTGGTTGTTAAAAGGGGCTTGCAACAAAACAATTATTGTCTGGGTATGGTGGTAGTGGAAGGAGAGGTGTGATTTTTGGTGAACTGATGAACTGTGCTCTGTATCAGCAAGCAGGCAAGAATATTCCCTGTTTTTTTTACCCTGTCCCTGAAAACACCTGCTTACATAGACTGTTAGAAAGGCTCTGCAGAGATAACTCGAACAACGTAGTTGGTAAAACTGGTCACTACAAGCAATACCTGTGTATCAACCAATTCACTGTTAATTTAAAACCGTCTTTTTCTTTCAGCTTTAAGGTTGAAAGCAAATTAGGCTTACAGATTGTTGAGACTTTATATAAAAAACAGACGTAGCCACTGTAATGTTGCCTGCTGGTTCTTGATAGCTGCTGCCATTGTACTGTTTTTTTCAGCGTGAGAAGTGACCATATCCAGATAAACTACATGAGTACAACAGATACCTGTTTCTATGTTCACAAATAACATAGCGCAGAAATGCTTTGAGTGCATTCTTCTAAGACGGTTATTACTGCAATGAACTACACAGAAAGACTAATTGTTTTTGAAATCCTCCTGAAAGGGGCAGCATGGTGACCCTTAGCACTGTTGCCTCACAACAACAAGGTCCTGAGATCAATTCCACCATCAGGCTGTGGTCTTTCTGTGTGGAATTTGCATGTTCTCTTTACATGGGTTCTCTCCGGGTGCTCCAGCTTCCTCCCACATTCCAAATACATGCAGTTAGTGGGGACAGGTTAATTGGAAACTCTAAATTGCCCATAGGTGTGAATGTGAGTGACTGTGACTGTCTCTATGTGTTAGCCCTGCGACAGACTGGCGACCTCTCCAGGGCATACCTCGCCTCTAACCCTTGCAACTCGAAAAACATGAGACAGAGCAGGAATATGCCAATAATAATGCAAACCCTCAATGCATTTTAAATGGTTATGCCATTAAAAAACATTAACTCATAATAGCTGTTTAAAAGTGCTAAAGCAGCAATAGAGGCCAAAACCCATTTTTGTATTAGGTCTTAACCCTTTATTTACCTTAGTTATGCCCATTTTGCTATAGAGGGAAAATCAAACGCTTCCTGAAAGGACTGGAGTGCTTTCCTTTTATAGTCAAAATTACAAAATAAGTCTATTTACCAAGAATGTATCTTGGTAAATAAAGCATTAATTATATATTTTTTTATCCAGCTGTAAAGTTATGCATTTTAACACTGGAGTATATCAGTAATGACTCGCTCACAGCCTCAAGTGGCCTGCAATTTTTGTTATTTCTGCATTTGCTTCATTCTGGGATACGCAGGCTGTTGTGCGGTTGAGATTTATGCATTGGTTGTATTAGCTCGTTAAAAAGCAGATGGCTTCTGTGAGGGATGAACCAGAACTCAAGGAACAGGAATTTCCTCCTGTCACCTCAGCACTGAAGACATTTTTTCACCAGGTGTCTACACGCATCTGTTGGAAGTGAAGTTGCGTGGATAAACGAATTATATTTAACCATGTAAACAACAGAGCAGTATGGTGGGCACACTGTTTGTGTAATTCCTTTATCCTATATACTGATTACAGCTGCAGTGTGGTTCTAATTGGCAGTGTGTCTGAAGTGGAACACACTGTGTTTTTGCTTATTGTATGCTTTTATCTTTGTTAAACAGGTGTGTGGAACCATGAATCTCTTCCAGCATATCTAGCAGAAAATAAATATAGGCATTTATTTCCATCTGCAAGTGTCTTTCATGCTCCATAGATATGAGCTGCTCTGGCAAAAAATTGCCCCTGTTCAGTGGAAACAGCAGAGTGGTGAAATGCATGTGAGATGGATCATCTCAGACAAGCATGATGGAGCCAGTATCTGCTTGGCCATTACTGCTGTAGCTTACGAGAAGTGAGAAAGGTGATCAATGGGTGGAAACTGGTCCTATTCTCCTACTAATTCACGCAAAAGAATGGGCCACTGGTATTTAGGGCACTCTGATTTCAGTCCCCAATGCTTGAGGTCATCAGTAGATAGACTACATAATGTGTGTTTTCTTTGATTTATCTGCTAGGTCAACACATCTCTGCTTCACTATCATTCATGATCTACTGTAGCAGGGTTTGCACTGCCTTTTATTGCTGATAAAATTAAATAACAAGAAGCACTCAGAGCCAACCTCTGCCAAGGCAGCTCACTTTCTGGACACTGTTTACTTTTAATGGAATAATGCTGTAATTTTTTATATATTCATTCTGTTTTTTTGTCATGTTTAAACATACTTCAAGAAATGATCTGAATAGATCTGAAAAATATAAATATAATTGCAAACTGAATACGTAGGAACATGTGGCACCCTACAGTACTACTCTAATACTCTTTAGAATGACCCATTCAGCTAGCTCCTGATAGCATCCCCTTCAACCACCAACAGCCAGATGCATCTTATACAAACTCCTGGAAGTTTCTGTTGTGATTTGGCTACCCTTTTAATACCTGGTTATCAAATATTAATGGTGTCATCAATGAAGTGTACTACACAAACAAGGAGATTATCTACTAATTGGAAAATTGTCTCTCAAAGGCCTGCTACATTTTGTAGACTGCAACTGTTTTAAGCAAAATACGATTAATAGGAAGTGGAATGGCTCTCTGCATGTTGCCTATGGCCCAGGTGACATTGCAATGTGCTGCACTGTGCTTGAAGGACATTCTCCCTGCAGCTCTCACCTCCCATTTGCTGTCCTGGGTTCTCCTCTTGAGCTGGATGTTCCAGTTCTCGGCGTCCACCTCTGCACAGTGGGCGATGGTCATGGCCACCGGGCAGAAGAGATCCAGGCCAGGAGGTCCGTATGTTACTTCTGGGCCCAGGAGGATTTCACAGCTGTCCAGTGTTTGGACACTAAAAACACACAGAGAGTAAATGCAAATCTTATTAGGTGATACGAGGAAATAAGTTACAGTACTGCAGACAACAGACACTGCCTGTGTTCACACGTGGAGACACGTCAGCAGAATGGATGCCTCGGCTCTCGTATAATTGTATCTTTTGATGCCTGGACTCGCTGTGCGTCATAAATGCATTTACTGCAGCTATGAGCTGCTTGCACAGCTGTCTTTGAAGCAATCTGTGCAACAAAATGCCTTTTTGCAAGACTGAAAAACAGCTGGTAGCAAGGTGAAATGCTCCATTCACTTCTTTACCTATATTTTTTGAAGCTCCATATTTATGATGGGGCAGCTTCACTGCTATCCATTGCTTTCCATTATATTTGAAAGCATTGTTAAGACTTCTTGCTGTGCTCTTTATGACTGTCCATATTTAACACATTCTATTTAGTAGAGCCATCATATGTGCATAACATCTCTCTTTGCACTTGCGCTTCTGCTGCTGCAAGCGAACCAACAAATTAATGAGCTCATGAAAAGAGGTGGACTGCCAACAAAACATGCCTCCAGGCAGGTACTTCCAAGTTTGAATGGCCATGAGTGAAAATGCTGAACCCTTGCTCCCCAAGTTCAAGTTATTGCCACACAGCCAGGCTGCTGGAATTAGTTCAAGCACAGGTGAAAAACTCTTGCCGGCGACTTGGAGTTCGCTCATTAAAAGCAGCTTACAACAAACAGGTCCTGCCAGTGGACGGTGGCGGCAGCAGTGACTCTGGTTGAGCTTCTGAGAAAGAGGGCAGGCAGATCATGACACAGGAGAGGAACACCTCAACAAAGCTCTTTAATCAGTCATCAGGTCAGAGATATGAGAGGCTTGGTTTGTTAGGACTTCTTCCTTTGAATGAGGCATACACTAAAGCAGCAGCTTTAGTGTATGAGACACCTCTACAGTGCAGAGGAATGCCTAATGTTGTGTTAGTGCCATTAATTTACAACGACTTGTGTCTTAGATTTGTATTTTTCACCATCATTTTCTGATATCACGCTTGTAATACGTCGCAGTTTGACATTTCTTCCACTATAACGAATTACAGTGAAGGAAGGAAGACATTCACTAGCGACTACAGCTAGAAATCCACAACACAGCAACAGATTGACTCAGCAGTTCATGATTCAAGAAATTGACAGTTTATTTACACAACTGGCATCTATTTTTGTACTAAAGTAGAGGGTTTCCTTTGTTTGTACCAGTACTTTGTAGATAACTTGATTGGATTTTTTCTATCTAGCTTTATATAAAACTTTCACCTAAATAGACTAGAAAATCTATATCAAAAGAATAGATTTTAATTTAAAAGGTGACATGAACTATCCCTGTTTAACACTAGCCACACCCCTAAGTACTTCACCAGCACCCTGATGAATACATTAAAACAACAAAAAGAATGCACTACTAACTACTAGGCATCAGGCTGGTAATGTGTGTGTCACAAACAGGAGAAGTGTGCAAATCCAAAGATTTGAACAGCAGTCAGAAAAAAATCTGGTCAGAAAACCCAGTGCAAACCCCTCAAAATAAAGCTAAGATTAGGGATATTTAGGGGCAACTCACTATGTATATTAGTAAGTAAGTAAAATTTATTTATATAGCGCTTTTCGCAGATAAAAATCACACAGTGCTTTACAACAAAGAAAAAGAAAAATGAAAAGAATGAAATACAACAAATAACAACGTAAAACAGTAAAATACAACATAAAAACAACAAATTAATTAAAAGCTTACCTATATAAAAATGTCTTCAGCTGCTTTTTAAAAGAATCAATGGAGTCTGTACAGCATAAAACCAGTGGGAGAGAATTCCACAACCTTGGTGCCACTGCCTGAAAGGCACGATCACCACGAGTTTTAAATCGAGTGCGTGGGGCCACCATCAGTCTCTGACATGATGACCTTTGAGCTCGGGAAGAGGAATGCCGTTTCAGCAGGTCAGAGATGTACTGGGGAGCTTGACCATGTAGGGCCCTAAAGGTTAAAACTTAAATTTTAAAGTTAAACCTAAAATTTACAGGCAACCACTGAAGGAAGGCCAAAACTGGAGTGATATGAGATCCTCTCCTGTTAAGAGTCGTGCTGCAGCATTCTGCACAGTCTGAAGACGATTTAAAGCTGATTTGTTAAAACAAGTAAAAAGACCATTACAGTAGTCGCAATGTGAAGAAATAAAAGCATGAATAATCATCTCAAGTTCAGGCTTTGACACCATTAGTCTGAGTTTTGAAATATTTCTTAAATGATAAAAACAATTCTGGACCAGCCGTTTGGAATGTCACTCAAGCAACATCGAGCTGTCAAATATGACGCGAGGTTTTTAAGGCTCGATTTTACATAAGGGTCTAAGAAGCTGATATGCTGCCCTATTTCTGGAATCATATGGTCAGGAGCAATAATTAAAGTTTCTGTGTTATCAGATCATATTATACATTATATAATATAATATATACCTATTATACATTTCTAACAATATTTCTAACAATTGTATAATATTAAGAATTATTTTTATAGCATTAAAATAAATGACACAGTGAACAAAAAAAAATCAATCTGAAACTCCCCTTTCCCCCCCAACTGGTCACGGCAGATGGCCCCGCCCCTCCCTGAGCGTGGTTCTGCCGGAGGTTTCTTCCTGTTAAAAGGAAGTTTTTCATTTCCACTGTCACCAATATGCTTGCTCATAGGGGGTCGTATGGCTGTTGGGGTTTTCTCAGTTTTTTGTGTTGTAGGGTTACAACACAAAAAAATATCAAGTTAGGAAAAAAGATCTGATAGATAACCTCAAGCAAGCCCATACAAACACTAAGCAATAATAATCAATAAATCATTCCTAAAGATGAAATCTATTCACAGGTAATGTTAGCTCTTAATTCAGATTTTTTGGACCATCAAATTATTACGCAACCATTCGTATGCCTTCTTAAAGTGCGTTAAGTGATTCAGACAACATCAACTTTTTCAACTTTAACCTTGATAAATGTCACTTAAACTTAAGCAAAACCAACATACACATGTACATGCACACTATTTCTAAACAGTCAATTTTATGATTAGGTCTATATTTCACTATCAATCATTCGCTCTACATTTTTTTAAAATCAGCCAATCACACCTATTGAAAGGATTAGCCCAGCAAAATGTCTCAACATCGCCTCACAAAGCTAAAACTTTCAGTCTGCTACGTGCTCACAGCTGTTCTGACACTTTTCCTAAATCACACTGAAACTCCTTTTTTTCTCAGAATGTTTGTGGATATGAGCCTTGCAGTGGAGTGCCGGGGGAACAAGATGCAAGCACATTTTGTTAAGCTCTGCTTTGACCGCTGCTTTTTTTCCACAGGGTCATAAACATGTTTGACAGCGAGGCTTGGTGCTTTTATGCCTGTTTGTCTGATGACCCCCTTTCAGTGTGCTGCTCCCAGAAAGCAGAGTTCATACTGAGATTAAAAGTTGGCGCCTGGCATTGAGTGACTGGTTCCTCTTTGTGTTCTGTATGGTTTGATCTTATTTAATATTTCTTTTAGCATTCATCCGGCAACCTGCTGAGACTTCCTGTCAAGAATAATGTTTATGTGCTACATAATTATTTGCTGAATTAAGCAATAGCGGCAGAACTTTCGCAAAGTTCACGGTCCTTTCCTTCTAAGCATTGCTGTGAGAAATTAGCTGTCCATAAAAGTGATATCAAACACAAACACTGCTACACTTCCGATATGACGAGCTGTCAGATTTGGTTGGATGAGTGTGTAAACAAGCTGGCAAGGTCAGCTTCAACAAATATATTTGGAGAAAACTTGTGTGCACCCACTTAAAGCAACCACAGT
The DNA here is from genome assembly GCF_057382275.1 of Copadichromis virginalis. Lineage (NCBI taxonomy): Eukaryota > Metazoa > Chordata > Actinopteri > Cichliformes > Cichlidae > Copadichromis > Copadichromis virginalis. Next base: position 9,376,420 of record NC_140629.1, read on the forward strand.
ACCTGAAGCTCCCTTTTGATAAATAACATATATTAGTTTTATATTACAGGATTTAGTCCAAACTTTTACTTTTGCACCTTAATAAAGACTGATTTGAATGTGACATTCATGTATTGTACACACACAGGAGTGAAAATCTTTGTCCTGCAGAAATAACTTTTGTATTTATTCTGATTCCACTTCCACTGAAAATATTACTGAACTTTGTTAGTCTTACAACATTTGCATAATTCTGATACTTTTTTCCAATGCAGATTTTGCATTTTAAGATTTAAACAGGCAGATTGATGCCAATGATTTTTGAGCTATGAGTCTTTTTGCATAATCATCTGAGCCAGTGGTTCACAAACCTGTAATCTAACATATGCGAGGCGCAGATGCTTCTGTTTTAATTGTGTTATCTTTAATTTTTTAGATACTGACAGCTGAAGACAGACTGGAAGGTAGAGACAGGGAAGGAGCAACAAACAGCAAAAACTTACTGTAAAGGTGCTGGTATGGTAATACATACGCACAGTTTCAGAAATTAATACCTTATATTGTTGGATCGTTTCATTAATATTGCAGCTGAAAGATTGAATTTAATTACTTACTACTGGGAAGCATAAATCTACAATACACTTGTAGATTTAGATTTTATTATCTGCAAAAGAAGAACTGACTATAGCTTTAAACTAAAGGTCTAATATTTGCATCCAAAATATTGTGGAGCAGAAGTATAAAGTTGTATGACATAGATACACACTTGTCAAAAAACACATTCTCATTATCTCAAAGGAAAAAAACAATATATCTGTCTATACTGGGTAATATGCTACGGATGAAAGGATGCCTCATCGCTTCATGGAAAGGAAAATGATCAACCCACAGAGGACTGACTTCAAAGACACACAAAAATCAAAGACAAAACAAAAAGTCAAAGGTATCTATTCCTTTGTCCTCCAGGAACTGTTTACTTACTCTCACCATATGAGGCTGGACAGTCATGCACCAGGAGGAAGCCAGGACCCACTGCACCAGTGTTGGGTCTGACAGTGGGTCCAAGGATCTCATCCCTAAACTTAATGGCATTCAGGGTGCCATTGCCTAGCCTGTAGAGGTCTGTGTGTCCCTTCTTGGATATGGCTCTCTAGGCCATCACTTACATCACTGAATCATGTTAGAGGCAGCATAACATTCATTATGGCATCTCTAGACCCTTTCACATCAGTCACTTGTGCTCAGGGTGAACCTGCTCTCATCTGTGAAAAGCACAAGGTGCCAGTGGTGGACCTGCTAATTCAGATATCGTAAGACAAATGCCAATTGCGCTCTTGAAATGCAGATGGATGGAACTTCAGTCAGTTTGTTTTTTTACTTCTGCAGTAAAACATCTCCCTATGTACAGTTTTTGTCAAGCCGGCTTATATTTGTGGTACAACTGTGTGTGGTCGCCTGAGGATGATCTCTAATAAGTTGGTGGAGATTTCTTCCACAGGCCAAACAGTTACAGTGTTGAACACTTAAGAGTCTGAACACTTTTATGGCGAGTTAACAATTCAAAATAAGAATTACTGCCAGAGATTAGAAGTAACTACTTAAGTACTTCATTACTTTATGTTACTGTACTCTGTACTTTACTTGAGTATGTATGTATCTATTTACACTTACATTTCTTACATTTCTTAAATTTAATCCTTCCTTATACTCCTTATCCTTATTTTGAATACAGGCTTGTTACTTTATGTTCAGTGGTATCACTGGCACTCATTCCATCCCACTTTAACGTTGCAAGTTGTAGCCTCGGTACTTTAGCATTTAGCGAGCACTAGAGAAGAGGAGCAAGCATAAAGGAGGTAATGTTTTTTTTTAACTATCAGTTAATTTCAAATACTAAATTTGTATCAGCTCAACAAACATCAGCAAACACAATCTGTGTGAAGTTTGTTGCAGTTTGTAGCTAGCTAAAGGTCCAGCTGCCGTAAAAAAGACAGGACAAGAGAGGAAGAAGAGAATTATTTAACTGCTCAGTGAAGCTTGATAAACTACAAATTTGACAGTTACATGCAATGTGATCATTTTTAATCACATATAAGATCTGTATATGATGTGTTTCGATAAATTATGCATTTTTATATTGTGAAACGTCCTGCAAAACAAACTTAAGTTATTCAAACGTTGCTTGAAAATAGTTTGTACGAGATAAAGAGGTTAGCTTGTGGTACTGTAGTGTTGTTTTTACCAACTTTATGCTGTCTAGTATGGAGACAATACACACTATACTGTTACTGTATACTGCAGTCTGATTTGTTCTTATTTAACATCACTTGCCAGTATTTCCAAGTTAAGGATACCAAAGGATACACTCTTTGTCGTCTGTAATGCCAGATATTGGAATTTTGTTGTATATCTGTATTTTAATACAGTCTTACTCATCCAGACAAGTCCAGGAAACTTCAAACTGCAACGTGCAGGGAACAGCAATTATTGGGCCAGGCGCGCAGTCAGATACTGATTTAGGGAACACTTATTTTGCTTTTGCTCTGCCTTCAGTTGGCAGTTGGTGTTTTTAATATCGCTCCATCATGTTCATTTAGTTGTGGGAAGCCAAAATACACCATCAAGATTAAAACTGTCCCTATATATACATGTACAAGAGATGGCTAACTGCAGTGGATGATTGCACGGAAATGCGCTTGGGTAACTTGGAATATTGTTTGCAAACTATTTTTTCTGGATTTCAGCAGTTAACTTATTAGAACCAGTAGAAATTGAAGCTGAAATTACAAAGATGTGATTGAAGGTGTAATAAGGCAGAAATGTATGAGACATTTCATATTCCATGAATAATACCGTCCAAATTCTTACCAGCTAATAAAAGTCAAAGTCATATCTACACACCACATCTACTATTTTTTCTTTCTCACTGTCTCACTCCTTTTATTCTGTGCAGGCCTAAAATTGCTCATTACTTTTCTGTTCAAAAGACTGAAAGTTGACTCATGTTGCTGAGCAGCCCGCTGGATACAGCATGCCACCAACACCATAGCAGTTAGGGGTGTGTTTCCCACAGAGAGCAGCCATGCTACTTGCTGTGCTGCTGCTAGATAAAAGCATGCTTTTAAATGGCATGTGATTTACCCAGAACAACTGCCTGTTTACTTGCAATGTCATGTTCATACAGCCATAATTGTCTTAACAGCCTCCAAAATGATACTTCAACTTTATTTATGTCTTCTCCCGCCTCCACCTGCTGGAAACTTTTCTGACTTTTTCATAAGTGATGTGTTATGTAAGCTCCTCTGCCATTACAGCAGCTTATCAGAATTAAAAGCAGATTCTGTCTGTTGGAACACCTTCACAGTGAATGCTCTTTCTGGGTGCTGACATCTACTCCAGACTTCCCAATTACTGCTTCAGCATCCGCCCTGGTAAGGAGGGGTGAGGTATTCTGATTTTGTCTGCTTATCAGGCCGGGTGCTATCTCATTGCACAACCCTCTGCCCTATGTCTGTTAGCTCAGTCAGTTTTTCAGTTATGTCAACAGCAGTCCGACTCTTTACTGGCCCTGAGAGAGCTCTTGGCCCATCAGCCAACAGCACTGAGCCTGATCACACATTTAATGCAAAGTGCAGGGAAGGAGCAGATTACCTGCTCCTTAAGTAGCCTGCAGCTCAGGCCCCAGATTCCTACAGCAGCCTGAAGCGCCTGAGGCTAGCAGTCTCTTTTCTCAATTCCACTTGTCATCACGATGAAGGGTCCTATACGGCAGCTTCTTGAGCGCCTAGAGGAGGTGCATTATTTAAAGTGAGCAGTGATTCACTCCTCGGGGACCCCAGGAGCTGCACAAAGTGGCAGACTGGGTCGGGGGTGGTGACGGCAGACTTAATAAATGCACACATTAGCACACTCCATTAGCTTCACCTCTATTTGCTTGTAGTCTCCCACCTGTTTGTCCCACTGTGCTTTTGTCCATTTTAAGTTAATGCAGGCACCTTATGCGGTGTACGGATACATTAATCAAACAGGCTCCTTTAGGAGACTTACTTTTAGCTTTAACCAACCTTTTAACTCTGCAAAATCTCTAATGCAGCGTAACATGAAAACAGCATTGTGAAAGCTACAGTAGCTGATTGACATAAATGTTCTGGAGAGCATTAACAATAACTTGAATCACCAATTTGTGCAAAGAGTAAAAAAAAAAAAGCACCATTAAGCATTGATTTGTAACGCTATTACAATTGCTATTCAACTAACTCTGAGACCACTTCATCTTTAGTTCCAGGACCTTGGCGCACTGCAACCCACTTGACTGGGAAAATGAGAACAAGCAAAAAGGCTAATCACTTGAAACAACTCAACATGCTATTTGGTCACTTATCACTGAGAGCGCTACTCAGATTGCTAAAAATAACACCAAATTACCGTAACTATTGAAATAAATGTTTGAAATACTTGTGAAGCTAGCATACAAACAATAGTATGTTTTGCTAAGGTTGAAGCACTATTTCTGTTGCTTTTGTACAGCAGATAAAATGATCTTTGCTTCTAATTCCTGTTGTAATGTTTTTTTTGTCTCTGTGCCTTTTGTGTTCCCCCCGGGCTACACTTTTAGTTACTTCCTACTTTATTCTGAAGGTTAATTCCTCATGTAGCTTTCTGTGGTTTTACTTCCCTCGTTTTTTCTTCTTCCTGCTTTTGTTGTTCTCGTGATTGAGGCTACATGTGCCTTTTCACATTAGGGAAAACAGTGGTTGCTGATGCCCAAATTTATTACGACTGAAGGCAGTCGTAATAAAGATGGTTTTATTCAAAGACGTAGGTAAAGTCTGAAACCACTCGCAGTTAGTAGCCATATTCAAAACAACTTTGGTGTGTCAAGATGTTAATAAACAGGGGTGCACATAAGTGGTCCGTAGGTGCGCATTCGCTGTCAAAATAAAAGATGAGCACCAGATAAGAAGTTGCAACGCGTGTTTGCGTACATAAGATTTTCTGGAGGATGACAGACATTTGTTTGGAACTCTTAAAGATGTCGAAGAAGCTCCTTTAAGCAATTACTTTGGTGTTCCTCCACCTCCAAAGAAATGTCAAAAGGAGTCCGAACTGCAAAAGAAGCACATATTCTTGGAAAAGTGGTTGCAGGAGGTGAATGCACAGAGATGTGGTGCAGAATATGCCGTGAAAATCCCACTCTAGCGGACAAAAACAATGCCTTTTATATGGACGCAAACGCATGTTGCAATTTCTTATCTGGTGCGCGTCTTTTATTTTGACCACTTATGTGCACCCCTGTTAATAAGATTGCATAATGATGGAGCCAGTTTGCTGTAGTCGGACATCAGTTTGCAATGGCTTAGGTTGGCAGTTAAATGCAATCTGCTTATAGTAATATGGTGATTAGTTGTGATAATTTGTGAAAAATGCTGTTGCCATCTACATACACAGAAATTTATTTATCCATGTTCTTCCACTTATCCAATTCGAATGGGGGCTGTAATCTATCCCTGCTCCCATAGCTCATCAGTCTGCTGAATGGCCAACACAGAGAGACAGACAACCATTCACACTCACATGTACACCTACAAGTAAGTACAGTACAGTGTACAAGCATGATGTGACAATGTTGTTTTACTAATGGGATTAATGCTGAGCTCCTATACATTGTTAAACACTCATGGTTAATAGAGAAAACGAAGCACAAACCTTAGACTTAAGTTATTAATATACTCTAGTACTGAATGATAATATTAAATATTAGGCTCATTAGGTTCAGCATCAGAACAGGACAGATCTCATCTTCCTCATCAAACTGCAGATTTCCTCATCTATGTTTGAGCCTAACATTTCAAATGAAGATGGATCTCTGTCCTGAGGAAGACAAGACTTTTTTTCTAAAGTGTAATGTCACCTTGGTGGGGACAGTGGGATTTGTGAGCCCTGAACCGAAACCACGAACAATGTGTTCATCCAGAACACTGTGCAGTGGGATCTCTCAACCACGACTGGACCTGCGTAAGCAGGTGCTAAAAAGGCTCTCCATCCTGATAAACAGATCAGTTTGGACACCCAGAGTAGAAGCAGCCAGGATTTTAACCAGAGGGCCAGGCATCCAAGCAGGAAGTCGTGTCACACCTATGCACTGGTGCACTGACAGCTATGTATAACAGATAATCAGTTTTTAGCCCTCAAACTCTATAAAACCAATCCTGCAATTTACTCTGTGAGTGCTGCTTGGTCTGTTCGTGGGATTTATGAATTAAAAACTTATAAACAATATACTAAACCAGACCCTGAATGTTCACCTGGGCCTCTTTCATAAAGCACATCTGCGGAATATAATTTCATCAGAAAAAGTAATTTTCCTACGAGAACAAAGCTTCTTCTGCCTCAGTAGGTTGAAGGATTTATCTTACAATACAACGTGCTCATAAAACCTTGAAGGCAAAAGCGAATATGTCTGACCTAAGCAAAACCGCGACTTCACAAGATTTAGATGAGCCTTTGAAAAGCTTAAAGAAAATAGCTTTAATAGGACTGCGAGTGTGTGGAGAAGTAGGTTGGAGGGGGGTTGGGTGCAAGACACTGTAGTGGGAAAGAATAGGATGCAATTCTGTGTCCACTGGCCTGCTACGACACAGACGGTGATTAACAGATGGTGAGATGACAAAGTTAACAGACCACCAGAAGAAAAATTGCTGTCAACAGTAAATATCTTTCAGTGCATGAGGAGCAAGGGGAAAACACAAAACACTGTCATGTTGGAGCCTGACATATTTGCTGAAAGTTTCAAAGGTAGAAAAGATGGTGGGAGAAAGTAAACAGTTTCTGCTAGCAGGTAGGAATCTAAAGGAGGGGATGAAGGCAGCTCTACACCAAAAGGATTTACACCTGTAAGGACTTTCAAAGACCCCATGGAGCATGCTATACAGTTGTCACAGAACCTAGGAAAGAGTGCTACCTGTAACCTGAAAATATAAAGAAACATACAAAGCTAATTATCCATTTGCTTTTCCTCCTGGTCATGCCTGAGGTAGCAAAAAATAATAATGGGTAATTACTGACCTAAATAAAGGCTACATTTGCCTAAATTGAGTACACACTATCATTCCACCAAATTAGAATACTGTTTTTCTAGATGAAGTCATTTGATGGGAGTGCTCATCCCGTCCCCCTCCCCTCACCCTGCCCCCCTCCCCGAGCCTGGTTTCTTCCTGTTAAAAGGGAGTTTTTCCTTCCCGCTGTCATCAAGTGCTCATAGCGGGTCATTTAATTGTATTATTGTATATGATATAAAGCACTCTGAGGCAAATATTGTTATGATTTAGTGCTACATAAATAAAAGTAAACCAAGATGCATTGTGTTGGTGAAGTAACACTACATTAACACTTTTTGAAGTGTTGCTTCTATAAAAACATATCTTAGCCCAAGAGAGTAATGCACATGTGTTAATAAGTTAAGATCTCCCATAGAGGTCTATGATTGAGTCACTTTTATTGTCTCTTTTAATCAATTATCTATTTAATGAATGTCAAAATATTAATTTTTAAATGCAACTGGACAAAACAGTCATCTTTACTCTTGAAAAATAAGTTTTGCATGGACTTACTCTCCTTCCTTTAAATTACTTTATGAAGCAAAGGCCAGATAGCGACATTGGCACAGCAGATCTGTGATCATTTTTAACTTACGATGACTCTTTATTTATCTTTACTATGTATCAATTTATATTGCACATGTGTTATTTATGTGGGCGACCATGGCTCAGGGGGTTGGGAAGCGCATCTGTAACCGGAAAGTCGCTGGTTCGATCCCGGGCTCTCTGTCCTGGTCGTTGTGTCCTTGGGCAAGACACTTTACCCTCACGCCTACTGGTGTTGGCCAGAAGAGCCGATGGCGCGATATGACTATATAAATCCAATCCATTATTATTTATATTTTACATAGTTTCTACCTGTCTGGTGACTATGGATGTAAAAAAGCAGTTTTCCTAAACTCTATCATGATTCTGTGTTTACAGGACTTCTTAAAAAGCTCTGAGATTGAGAGGTTTCCATGTATTGTGTATAATTGTGTAACTATAGAGGACAAAGAAGAGCTGTGCTGAATTTTTAACATCAGTATAAAACATGTAATGGAAAATTGAGTGACTGCTTTGAAAATCAACCTCAAATACAGAATATCTGCATCGTGACAGGCATAACTCACTCTTTCCACCCCTGTTTGCATCTTATTATGTCAGTGGCTCCCATCAAGGCGAGCTACATCCCTGTCATTTTGTACAGGGAGTGCAGAATTATTAGGCAAATGAGTATTTTGTCCACATCATCCTCTTCATGCATGTTGTCTTACTCCAAGCTGTATAGGCTCGAAAGCCTACTACCAATTAAGCATATTAGGTGATGTGCTTCTCTGTAATGAGAAGGGGTGTGGTCTAATGACATCAACACCCTATATCAGGTGTGCATAATTAATTATTAGGCAACGTCCTTTCCTTTGGCAAAATGGGTCAAAACAAGGACTTGACAGGCTCAGAAAAGTCAAAAATAGTGAGATATCTTGCAGAGGGATGCAGCAGTCTCAAAATTGCAAAGCTTCTGAAGCGTGATCATCGAACAATCAAGCGTTTCATTCAAAATAGTCAACAGGGTCGCAAGAAGCGTGTGGAAAAACCAAGATGGATGGGCCCGTGGCTGGATTGGTAAAGGGCAGAGAGCTCCAGTCCGACTCAGACGCCAGCAAGGTGGAGGTGGAGTACTGGTTTGGGCTGGTATCATCAAAGATGAGCTTGTGGGGCCTTTTCGAGTTGAGGATGGAGTCAAGCTCAACTCCCAGTCCTACTGCCAGTTTCTGGAAGACACCTTCTTCAAGCAGTGATACAGGAAGAAGTCTGCATCCTTCAAGAAAAACATGGTTTCCATGCAGGACAATGCTCCATCACACGCGTCCAAGTACTCCACAGCGTGGCTGGCAAGAAAGGGTATAAAAGAAGAAAAACTAATGACATGGCCACCTTGTTCACCTGATCTGAACCCCATTGAGAACTTGTGGTCCATCATCAAATGTGAGATTTACAAGGAGGGAAAACAGTACACCTCTCTGAACAGTGTCTGGGAGGCTGTGGTTGCTGCTGCACGCAATGTTGATGGTGAACAGATCAAAACACTGACAGAATCCATGGATGGCAGGCTTTTGAGTGTCCTTGCAAAGAAAGGTGGCTATATTGGTCGCTGATTTGTTTTTGTTTTGTTTTTGAATGTCAGAAATGTATATTTGTGAATGTGGAGATGTTATATTGGTTTCACTGGTAAAAATAAATGATTGAAATGGGTATATATTTGTTTTTTGTTAAGTTGCCTAATAATTATGCACAGTAATAGTCACCTGCACACACAGATATCCCCCTAAAATAGCTAAAACTAAAAACAAACTAAAAACTACTTCCAAAAACATTCAGCTTTGATATTAATGAGTTTTTTGGGTTCATTGAGAACATGGTTGTTGTTCAATAATAAAATTATTCCTCAAAAATACAACTTGCCTAATAATTCTGCACTCCCTGTAGGTTCTATTCTCTTTTGCTACTTTGTTCAAGTGGAGCCATGTAAATAAACAGTGACACTTCAGAGGAAACTAGAAACCCTTGTGAATCTCCACAGGGAAGACTGTGCAAACTTCCGCCCTGGAGACAGCTCAGTCCATCTGAGGGTCATTACCTAGCCGTGATCAGAATGCATAATGTACGTGCTGCCAAGATGAAAGGCCCCGAGAGAAATATGTGCCTTCTATTCTGTCGTGCATGTCCATCAGCGCAACCAAGCTCCGTTCATCACTGCATTCATCATCGTTTAAACAAGCTTCCCAGGTCGTGACTCTCTCCCAGAGCGCCACATTGTTGACACCGAGTGGAGTACATAACTACATATTGACTCTCAGAGTGACGAGGATGGGAAAGGCATTGGAGGATTGGACGTTTGACTTTGCTTCTTATCAGTCAGTTATCTAAATAGAGGACTCCATTGCGAAGTCCCCTCTGGGTCGTGTGGTGTAAACTTGAGTTTCTCCACAGCTGCTAGGACATCAAAGCCCACACTACCACCTGTGAGGGGCTTCTGGAAATGAACAACCATATCGAGAGACCAAGAGGGCTCCTAAAGAGAGAGGGAGATAGGCCCATCTGTCACATAGCCTGAGGGTAAACACACATGGACGCAGAGATGTCTTTTGGGAGGGTCACACACACATTACCTTCTGTACAAGCTTTACAAGTGGTTGCCAATATATTCATTTGTTGATTTTTGATGGCTTTGTAACACGCCTTTATGATCACTATCATTGCTACAACTACTAACACTAGCAAGCCTGATTACCAAGTTGCATCCTTACTAATTAGTACTAAGCAGCTGATTAATTAACCGGTGAGTTATTACTCACCAAAACTGAGTCACAAATTGCGTTATCAGATAGTTCCAATAAAGATTCTCCATAAGGCCACCAACACCACTAACAGAGCCAAGTTTAGCGACTTAAATTAGCAGAGGTGAAATGGATCAGCTACAGCTAGCTGCCCAAATGTTAATGCCTCAGAATTGTCCAAAAAGAGGAGGAAAACATCCCTTATACAGTAGCCTGGAGCCTGAAATACTATCTAGAGGAAACAAATGCATTATTTCCTGCTGGTCAAAAACTATACTAAGCAGCTGCTTTTGGAAATGAAAAAATGTGCTGAACTACTGAGCGGCAGTGATTGTAGCATGGTCAAATGGTCAGTTTGTTAATGATCAGAGGGCCACAGCAAAAAACAAGCCATAATTAAGCAAAAGTTTCTTGATACATATCATACCAATAATATGCTACTGACATTAATGCTATAGTCACTCAAGCGAAGTGACTATAGCACATAAATAGAGTTTGGAGAGGAGCCAGGTCTGCCACCAGCCGCCATCAGTTGGTAATAAGGTGGAGTCTGTCTGTTATAAGTTTGCGATTGAATGGGGTTAAGTTGGCAGTTACAGTTGCATCTATGATAATAAAGTGATTGACTGTGATAAATTAGCAAAGGTTCCAAACTTTTTGTCATCTATAGATCCAGAAATTTACTGTAACAGCTTCCATGCAGAGTCCAGCCAGAAACTCATGGATCTGAAACAGAATTCAAGAAATTCCTCCGAAAACAGTTACATAGTTACTGCAGGATGGGAAAATGACACACCAGAATGCAACCAGCTGGCAACCAGTTGAGTCAAATCCTCTGTTGATTGACATAGAATGACTGCAGTGTATTGCCATCTGTCTGCATTTACAAATTAAACAATTATTTACAATCCTTGGCCAATCTGTCTGAGACTGACGCCAAGCTGCAGTCAGTCAGTGCGGGGCTACAACTGGTTTGAGACAGGTTGCCTTTCTATCTATTGATTCTTTATTACCTTTGACTTCTTCTTGACATGACTTCTTTAAAAATTTTCAAGCTCCAAACATAAAAAAGGATTAACAGCAATTGATAAGCTTAGAGGCCTATAGCTAAGGTACATTAGCTAACATTAAAATGATAGTTAGCTGATGTGTTTAGCCAATGAATGTAACTGGCATTTCTTATTTTGTCTGACATTTAATTTATTTTGGATTTAGTCACATATATTTTACTTGAGAGCAAACCATTCATCAAAGACAATTTTCAAAGACAGAGGTAAATCACTAATTTCAACAAAAGCAAACTCCTTTTGATTAGTGCCTCCATTTTTCTTTTAGATGTTCTCCTACCTTCTTTTCCAACAGTGCAGGCATTTGTTTTTGCATTCTGCAGTTCAGAGTCAAAACCTGCAAATCAAAAGCTTTTGATTGCATTACCGGTAAGAAAAATAATTACAGCTTTCCTGATGAATGTTTTTTCAGGAAACTTTTTTTTTTTTGCATCTTGCTTTCCATATGTAATTCACAGGAGATAGTACAGGGTCAAGCATGAATGGTTCAGCAGCTCAATCATCCATTATTAATCAGCAACAAAACAAAGTTCCTCCAGAACAGTTTTATATCCTGACTACTACAAACCATGATGGAAAAAAGGAGTCTGATGTGTAATATCTTGTGAAGGCTCCTTTCATTATCAATGTATTTTTTAGCCTAAGAAGAGTACCTGTAGTCTTTGTTTGATACAAGATTTGTCAGCCAACCGCCTCAGACACATCATAAACAACTTCTCATTTTGGCTCTAAAAGGCTGTATGAAGTATGAAAGACAGCACAAGCATATGTGTGTTACACTCAGACTGTCTTGCTATCCTCTTACAATGTAGCTTGCCATCACCAGCGTGTGAATGTGTGTGTGAATGGGTGGATGACTGGATGTGTAAAGCGCTTTGGGATCCTTAGGGACTAAGTAAAGCGCTATACAAATACAGGCCATTTGCAATGTTTAGAGACAGTGACATGAAATCCTCCAACTGATCTTTAAAAAGCTTGATTTTTTTAATTAATTATTTTTTGTTTTGGTTGAAATTTCATACTTGGAAGACTAGAAGCTAAACTCAACACAGACAACAGGCTGTAAGAAAACATATCAGAAAGCCTAAATCGAATTCCTTCATCCCACAATGACAGAGCGCTGATACTGCAGCTGCAAACAAAGTAACAAAAGATAGTAAATAATTAGAGCAAAGCAGGACAGCGATGACAGGTGATGGAGAGTCAGGGCAGATGGATGATAAGATAGAGAGAGAGTGACAGGCAGATAGATGCTTCAAATGATATTTAGGTAAACTGTGGCCTCACCTTGCTTCTCCCTGATTGATCACCATGTACATCTCCCAGGACATATTTTCAGCCACGGATCCATGAGGCACCAGGAGGCTGACCCCTGAAACACACAAACACACACACATTTGTGTCAGCAGCAACTCCTCCAGCAGCCTGACAGCATAGGGCAAAATAAGAGCATGTCATACATGCTGGGGTTATGTAGATATTTATGAGCGCTTCAGTTCACCTCAAAGAAAAGAGTGACCTAGACTTGGGCTTCTAAGTGTTATAATATTCATGCTGATTTTCAATGGGGGTACAATAAAAAAGGGCTTATTTTGGCATATTTAAACAGTGTTCACATATCATGAGCAAATGAAGACATAAATACTACTTATCTATAGGGTTAGCTATAAGACAGCCTAGAGTATTTCGGGATGACTCGGTGAAGCACTGGCATTTGCGGATTTCTGATTCTTGACTGGTTGTTAGCAAAGATAGAAATAGATAGAAGATGTTACTGTACTTCAAACTTTTCATCCTGTATCCATCCACCCAATCCTAACTGGTCAAAGCAAATACTTGCCCATCAATCTAACTGAGTTTTTCCTCCACCATCACCAAGTTCTTGCTCATAGGGCTTTTCTTTACATTATTACGGTCTCTACTTTACAATATAAATAGCTTTGGGGAAACTATTGTTTCAATTTAGCGCTATATAGATGAGCTTGAATTGAAAAACACTGATTGGATTGAATTATTTAAATTTCATCCCAGCCTGGTAAAATATTTCTATATTTAGACAAAGAATCTGCTTGGTGGAGGTCAAGATGCTTTTTACTGTCATGGTTCAATGGGGAAAAAGTTTCAGTGAGCAGACCACAGTGACAAAAATGAATTTTATTAACCTTATGTCTTTTTTTAATTTTTATTTTTTGCTTTAGTGCAAATATTTCCAAGCGGCTGCAGTTTAAGGTTTGCAGTCAACTATATGTGTTGTCTGGTACCAAGCCACATGGTCTATTTTACACTGCTATGTATTGGAGAGTTCAGATATAAGACGTCACAGAGTTCATTACAAAGTTCTGGTCACCATGGAATTTTAAACTGAAATTTGGAGGTGAAACCATTCTCTCTGCCAATAATTGACTTTCCTTGTGTGGGTGCAGTCATTTCCGTTCCAAGTCCCACTGAAGCTACATCTGTAAATTTGCCCTGTTGGTAACCAGTAAGCATTTTTGACTTTGCTAGGCTTTGGGAGGATGTAGAGTCAGAAAATTTAATATAAATGTAGCTTATTGTCGCTAATTAGCTATATTGAAGCATTTACTTTTTATATAGCCGTCCTCCTGAGTATAAAGTGCTACACAACAGAGCAACAATTTCCATACTGATGAGGGGGAATCAATGACACAAATATGAACTTTAAATAAACTATGAAGTTATTTCTTGTACGCAAATGAGAAAAATAACAAATTAATGGGTTAGCAAACAAAGCTTGTAGAAAAAAGAGTAGTAAGCAGGCAGAGCTGTGGGAGTTACTGTGACTAAGTTGCACTGGAGTTATTGATAGAATATTTGCATGCAGGTCTTTAACAGTCCCTACAAAATTATAAAACACATTTTTTGCAAAAATCAGTTGGATTTTCTTATTTATTGATTTTTTTTTCAAAGAAGAAACAACAACTAATTAGTGTATTGTAATCAAAATTTAGCCTGCAGTTATGTGTGACTGAGGCAAACAGGCCCTGAGTACTATTTTAGTATTTCACTTCTGAATTTCAACCAATTAGCACAAACATTTTATATATTTATTGGATATTTGTTGGTACAGATAATGTTAGTGAGGGAAACTCAAAAACAATAGAAAACATTTTATTGTTTACATGTAAGGTTTTGGCATTTTATGCTTACATGAGGCTACAATGAAGACTTACATAAGGCTGCTATGGATGAGAAGCCGACAATGACTCTGATCATGTGCAAGATAAGTGAAGGTTTTAACTTAGCTTGTGTTGACACAGCATTCATGTTCATGCACACAGTTTCCAGCGCAATAGGGCTCATTTTAAACATGGTTACACCAGTCAGATGCTAAGGGATTTAGTAACTGATGTTTGCGTCATATGATTGTACGCTCTTTAAACTACACTTTTTTCCCCTTCAGCCACAAAACTGGTTAAAAAAATACCTTTGACCCAAGTCTGTTAAAAAAAATTAAAAAATTAACCAAGCATGTAATTCAGCCTCTTATGACCAAACAAAGTAAGAATCTACTTTTGGCTGCTCTCTCATTTCAGTGTGTGGCTCTGCTTTTTTGATGTAAAAGTCCAGACCATTCTTTGCAACTGCATTTTCTTTTATTTTTTATTTTTTGATGACCTATAGTGATGATGGAAAAGTTACTTTAACAACATCAAAAAACCCCAATATAAACAATTAAAGAAAAAAATCACATCACATTACATTGTGA
Organism: Copadichromis virginalis; assembly: GCF_057382275.1. Taxonomy (NCBI): domain Eukaryota; kingdom Metazoa; phylum Chordata; class Actinopteri; order Cichliformes; family Cichlidae; genus Copadichromis; species Copadichromis virginalis. Next base: position 9,391,610 of record NC_140629.1, read on the forward strand.
AAACCCATCAGCTTGGATTTTCCTGCTTTTCTGACCTTAGGATAATTTGCTGGAACGTCCACGATGTGTTAACATGCACCAGACCAAAAAACTCAGAAACTACTGCCTATATAAAGGTGCTCAGTCTTGCTGATGATAAAGCTAATCAAGTGTATATGATCAGCAGCACTTGGCTGCAACATAATTTCATGACTATCAATCAATTTTTATTCAGTCAATCTTTATGTCCATAGAAACAAAACAAATCACATACAGTAACACAAAAACAAGAGAAAAACTAATAAAAATACACCTTTCTGCACCTATACCAGTGTCTCCACAATGAAGAGTGATAACGTGCGGTGCTAAACCTTGTATCTGCTTCATGTGCATGCAAATATATTTATCAATGAGATGTGTTAATAAAACTTTAAATGTAGTGGCTCCAGCAGTTACAAACATCTCAGTGTATTCAGTAATAACCTCAAAGCCTCAATAAAAGCTACATGAAGTTTCCATAAACTTGTTTTCCTATAATTTGTCCAAAGGTCTTTCATATACAGAGGTGTACATTATGTTCTAAATGAAGAAATGGTCTATCTATCGACACATGCATTCAATTTACCTAAGATGTATGCACACTTCATCCAACATTTCCATTATCATCTGACATTTGATGTGAGACGTCCAAGATATCTGAACTTGTTACAGACAGTAAAATGATTATCTGACAATTTCAACTCTGGAAATCTTTGATAGTTGTCCTTACTTGCTTCTGCAAATTGTCAGTGCTCTTTTACAGATATTGTATCTGATATCATGTTAAACGTCATACAGTAAGGAGAATGTATGTGAAAGAGCCGCTGGAGACCAGCACTGCTAAGACTAAAGACAACAAGATCATCTATATACATAAAATGGATCAATAAAATACCATGTATCCCATATAGGCTCTTAATTTCTTTGACAAATCATCAACATAAACATTGACAAGAATTGGGGACAAAATTCCTCCTTGTCTAACACCATCACTAACTCCAACCAATGCAGAAATGCAACAGCTTGCAATGTCTGCTTGTCTTTAACAGTTAAACCAGAAATTTCATGATGTATTTGGCACCCCTCCTTGACTGAACTTAGCAAGTAACTTTATAAATTACACACCTAAATGCTTTGGAGGCATTGATAAAAAGTGATGAATTCTGTCTTCTACATCGGTTTAAAGTTTATTTCAAAGAATATATACAAAAATCAGCACCATGCTTGAGTTTGAAGTCAAAGTGATTATCAGTGAAGTTAATGAACATATGTAATCTATGGAGCCAGTTTCTTTCTAAAACTTTTGACGTTGTCTTCGCTAATAGTGTTGGTCTGTAGTTATCAAGACTGCTGACTTTCCTAGCCTAATCCTTAATGATCGGCACTAACAGAACAGATAACACTGGGTCTGGCAACAAGCCATGGATCATGCAACCAGTAAAACAGATGGAAAGAAATGGATGCCAGCTTATTACTGGCATGTTTAAGATGTTCAGCAAAAATATGGTCTAACCATATGCTTTTTTTTTTTATCTGGTAGCTCAAGCATTGCTTGATATAACTCATGTGCCATAATGACCATGCACAGAATAACGTTTGCAAAATATATTGCTATTTATTTTTGTCGGTGAATCGTGAAAATATCCACATATGCACTGAATATTAAGGGAAGAACAGAAATGTTAAAAAGCGCCTAAAGAGGTAAACATCCTTTGTTAGGAAAGATCTAGGAATTGTGGGGAAAATATGAAGATGAGTGGCCAGTGGGTCACAATGAGTAAAACCTGTTTCTCGGTAAACAAAACTGACGTTTTTCAGTAAAATGTGTAGGAGGTTGTTATTCCTACATAATCTGAGTAAACACTGTTATTTTTTCCCCTTAGGTCTTAGTAGTCTAAGAGCTTAGCTGATCAGCCTGAATATACACAAATGGCTACTGAAAATAAGCAACTGAATCAATATGTGATTTAAGTTAAGCTGTAAACATATCTTTCTTTTCCCTCTGATCTCCCAGTCAGCTACACAACAGCTTTGAAGAAGCAAGTGGGTTTTTTTCACAGCATGTCAAAAGATCAACACTGTCCGTCCTCTGTTGCGTCACACTATTCATCTGCCGCAGAGTGAATGGCAGAGCATTCACTCTGAAGTGTAGAGAGCATATAAAGGCCCTGCTTTACAAATAAAAGGTTCAGAGGAGCAGCGAGGGAGATGACAGATAAAGGGTTTTGGCAGCTTTATGGAAAGTGTGTATTTGTAATAACTTGGTCATGTCTGGAATGGGCATTCTTTAGAGTTTGTCTGTTTTTAATAAAGCTGTGTTTTACATGTTGGGGAGCTTGTGCTGGTGGCGACAAAGAAATTGGTAGGAAGAGTCAATTGCAACTGTCTTTCTTGAGTACACTGTAAAAAAGATCCGTATATTTAACAGTGAAAGACAGTTAAAAATACGACAGGACAAACCTGTTAACTATAAAACAGTTTAAAACTGTTGATTTGATGTGAAATTGCCGTAAATAAAGAAATGTGGAAAAACTGTAATATGTACATTTTTTCTCTGAAAAAAATACATAAACCTACTGTAAATCACTCTTGCATAGTTTTTTTAACGGAAGATTCCAATAAAGTTTAGAACAGGCAAACACAATTTTTTTTACATTTATTTATTGAAAAAAATACAGGTTTTAATTGCTGAATGTAAGCATGGTTGTGCTGGTAATGGATACATGCTGTAATATGACTTTGTGATTTTTGCATTAATTTCACATAATAATAATAATGGATTAGATAGCGGTTTTCAAGAAGCCCAAAGCACTTTACATTAAATCCATTCTTGATTCATAGCACATTTAATACAGCATATTCTTTCTCAAATTGTAATATAACAGGTACATATGTCCCAAGATCTTTATACTAGAAATGTATTAGGGCAATTTTTGGATGTAGTTTTTGTAAAGAATATGGGATGTAGCTGTTAAATCTACATTCTGTTGAACTCAATAAACCATGAGTTTAAAATGTAAAAGCTAACAACAACTGGAGAGACCTACAGCTAATGATAGACATACTATATTATTGAGTAAATTCATATAATCCCATAAGTATTAAAATAATAATCTGTTGTCTGTTCTATTTATTCATAGTTAATTATCATATGAAGAAAAAAGATTTTAAAAGCACCTCCTCCCAAAACTAGGCATTTTCCCCTGAAGTTTAGAGCACTGTTTCACATCAAGGCGCCTGATTTCAAATGGACCAATCAGCGCACTGCATCAGGCTCCGCCGCAGATAACGTCTGTACAGCTCCACACAAGTTTTGCTTTGGACTACTACGGCATCACGCTATCTTCATTTTCGTCGACTTGTTTCTCATTTTTTTAATTTAACGTCTGCCACAGCTCGTCTTCAGTTACTACGGTAAGAAAATAATCCAACTTGTAGTGATGGTGAGATGAAGCCTCATGATGAACTGAAGCTTTCCATCCAATTGGTCGACTCATGGTTCGAAGCATTGTGATGATTCATTTGCTCTACTGCGCCATCAAGTGGACAATTCAAGTGAAGCGGGCTCTTTGATTATAATGATGTGTAAACCTTATGTACATCTGGATAATGACACAAACTAGTGTTTGGTGCTTCACTTTTTAATAAACTAAAAGACAGAAATCAGATTATAGGATGTGTAGTGTTGTTTATTTATATTTTGGTGTTTATCATTTGTGATATTTATTACTGTGTGCATACTTTATTAGGAGAGACAAAATTAAAAAAAAAAAAAAACATCTCTTCCTTGCTGGTTCCATCGAAGAAGAAATGCACAAGTAACTATGTAGCACGTACGTAATCCAATTCCACAACACGGTGTGATGGGGAATCAGCTGTTTTCCTGCCCATGTTATTTCGAATCTGGCGCGAACCGGTGAACCAGTCCCTGAATCAGTCACGTGGTACGGACTGCCCGCGAGGCCTCGAACGTCACTGCCTACGTAATCAAAGCAAGCCTCGATACGCGCTTCAGAAAAACGCCCCCGCGATTACCCGACGCACGATTCGAAGCTTCGACACACAGGACACATCACTACCAACTTGGTTTATTTATCGACAGCATTGTGTTGCAGGCAGTGAAGGCGCAAATGATAAATTTACGTTAGCTTTAGCTCGTTTCTAGCATTAGCGTTAGCTACATTAGGCTGAAAAGAGCCTTGCAAAATCAGCAGTGCTCGTTGAGACGTGTTTTGGAGACGGGTGTATTAATGGAAACCGTCTAATTAGTATAGCTATATTTGAATGCTTTGTCTAAATTCGGCCTGGATTTTCCCGCCTTGTTTGACATCCGGCTGAAGCTTTAAGTTAGCTAGCCTCGCAGCTGTGTCATATTGACTATGTATTTTTGCAGCATATGTGGAGAATCGGTTCAGTCCGTGAAAGCTTATGTTTTGCATTGCAGACTGCATCGTAATGAACCCCGGTGTATTTTTAAATGTGTTGAAGTAAGTTGTAAGCAGGTGTTTTCTGGATATGCTGCTTTAAAGTCTCACTTCTACCGCCACCACACTGGTACCGCAACTGTTTCTCAGAATGCTACCTTAATGGGTTTGAATTGCACTGTCTCACTTTGTGAACGCCAATGTGAGGGAACTAAAGCTTTGATTGCTCACTTAAAGGAACACATAGAAGAGGGACGGCATGTAACTTGTCCAGTGAGAGGATGCCAAAGTGAGTTCTCTGTAAAATCTACATTTACCTCCCATATGTCTAGAAAACACAAACGTTTGGAAAATGTGATTTGTGGTTTAAACAAAGATACTCAGTCAGAGAGTCCATCTACAAGTGCCACCATACAGGAAGGTGCCAGTGTATCAGATATAGAAGACCCTGGAATGGATGGGTCTAATTTCAGTGACCTGTATCTCAGAAATGTATGTATGTATGTATCAAAGCACTTCGACACCAATTGCTGTACATTCCTCTCCAGTGGATGTCCTTCTTTCTCCACCTTCAATTTCTTCTTCACCAACATCATCCACCACTACTTCATCACTTTCAGGAATCTGTACACCATTACTACCAAACTGGGTAGAGAGATTTGAGATACCATGGCAGAGGCTCCCTGAGGAGTTGGTGCAGAACTTGGAAAGACAGAAAAGACCAAGCGCAAGACAAAGATGAGAAATGATAAGGATTGTGGTCTCTGAAATGATGAAGACTTGTAAGAATCCAACCAAACACAATACTACAGAGTAGGGCTGCTCAATTAATTGAATTTTAATCACGATTACGATCTGGGCTTTCAACGATCATTAAAAATGACTGAGCCGATTATTAGCACCTCCCTCATGCTTTACTCTCGCGCTGCTCCGTGTGGCAAATCGAGCGCACCTCTCCGCATTTCGAACAGCGTCACAACAATTAAGAGGACCCGAGGGAAGCTCGGAAAGCTAAGCAGAAGTTATTTGGAGAGGAGAGTGACTGCCGTTGGTTGAAAAGAGAGGTAAAAAAAAACTTCAGTGGTTTGGAAACATTATGGGTTCGCGGAGTCAGATGTGTCAAGTAGACATAGTTTGTAAACTTTTCTACGGTGTCGTAGCTGCACCACAGAGCAACACTGCAAAGTTCACTAAACTTAGATGTTTACATTTTTCATTTATTTTTTATATTGCAAACATTTTATAATTTTTTAAAGTCATTATTCAATACATTGTTATTGTTAACCCTTTAAAGCCTGTCAGAGCAGCACGCTCCATTTTGTGTAACTATGTTTAAATCCCTGTAGAACCTGAACCATGTAAGCTAGCGCAATAATTATTTTGCATATGAAACTTACATCTCATGCCATCAGCTTGTCCTCGGTCACGGTTTCCTTCCATAAAAAGCGCTTGCAGGAACAAAAACATAATATTCCAGAAACACGCTTTGCCGATCCGATCAGCTGTTCGTAACACTTCCCACAGTGAAACAGACGTCAGCGCAAACTATCGCACGTCACTTCCTGCCCGAAACAGGAAGTGACGTCATTTCGCAGAAAATGTAGTTTTTTACTTGTAGGCCTTAAAAGCCTATACTGGTGTTTTTATAAGTCATGTTTGACTTTTCTGAATAGTTTCTGGGATGCTTAGAATTCAAATTGCACTGCTGGAAATAGTTTATTTTGATGCACATGCTGTTTTCTTTGCAAATTTGCATCATAGGATTGTTTTTTTTGTTTTTCCTGCAGTATATAAAAATTGCTATATCTCTAAAATAAAACTATGAAGACACTCAAAATAAATGTCCTGCTGTTGTAAACTATTTTTTGCAACTTTTTTGTATTTAAAGTTTTGAGGGATAAACCTCTTAAATTTCTCCAAGTAGAAATATATGTAAAAAAACCCAAAATGATTTTACATTTTTTTGTAGTTTATTGCACTTTTTTGCAATTAATGTAGTTACTGTGGACTTAATGAATACATATTATTAAAATATGGGCTATAACAGTTGTATTGATGTATAGCAACTTGAAATGCTCCCACAAATGGCGCTACAACATGTAAAAAAATAATATAAGCTCTGGCGGACTTGGTTCTATAGTAGGTCTTAAAGGGTTAAATATCGTCAAATAATCGAGATCTCAATTTCAGTGAAAATAATCGTGATTATCATTTTTGCCATAATCGAGCAGCCCTACTACAGAGATAGCAAAAAGGATGGTGGCCAAGTTTCCCAAGTCTCTTCAAGATGTGGTTGATGGTGATGTTATTGGACCTGGATATCATTCTCTTGTAAAGCAACTTCAGGCAAGAGTTGAAAATGTTAAGCGACCTGACACACCAAAGGTAAAAAAAAACGCAAAGCAATATCAGATGACGACAACGACACAGATGAAATACCAGCTGAACAAAAAGCAAGGGTTCAAGACACATATGGCTGTATTAGCTGGGAGCCAAAGCATTTGCCACTCTCTGAGACTGTGGAGAGTCAGCTTGAAAAAAAAGAAGAAATGAAGAAGCTGTTTAAAAAGAATAACTACAGTACAGATGTTGTGAAAGAACTAGTCAAGTGCACCTATTACACGCAGCGTAAAGACATCAACAAAGGGGCAAGCATCCAGAAACTATGCCAGGAATGGCCCTTTCTCTTCAATGAAGTTGGTATGACCGCACATTTCCAAGAACTGACTGGTGTGAATCTGATGGAGACCTTCCTTGCCAATGTGGACAAAAAGGGTGCACGTCTGTTAAAGTTCCTCAAATATGTTGATGCACAAAAGCACAAGCAAGTCCTGAATGCTGTTCTCAAACTTCAGACTGAAAGAGGGCAGTCCAGTGGTTGCTTGCAAGAAGTCATTGAGATGATGTTTCTTTTACTGGCTCATTTTGACGAGAAGGGAGAGCTTCTGTTCCACTGCGTTGAGATGACAAGCCTTGCAGAAGATGTTCAGATGGAGAAAGTGCCACCAACACCCGTCATCATTGTTTGCGGTAAGCAAACTGTTGTTTTCTGTTGTAACTGCCACGTTCTTGTACTCTTGGCTTGTTTAGTTTCATGTTCTGTTGCTTCCACACTAATACACTGGATAACACAACCATATAAGTTCAACTAGTAACATAACTCATCCTATGATCCATGTAACAAGTATCTCTGTATTTGTATATATGACTGACATTAAAGCTCTTGTTATTAAAGTTTTTAATTTGTTGTTGTTGTTGTTTTAATTCTCAGGTTCCTCCTGCTTCGCTGCTGAGACATTCATGTTGAGCATTGACAAGAAGATTGTCAACGACCGCATCACAACCTTCACCTCTGCTATCTGCCTAATGTTTGGCAGTTACTACTGCTTTAACATACACTACCCTGTGGAACTACGATCAACACTGGAGTTCCTTCAACGGTAAAATTTCTTTTATTATGGATTTATTTTTGTGCTTATCAAACTTGGCCATTTGATATCCCACCTCAGGTTGTTAATTTCCTCCATCTCTCTTGCCCTTTTTTCATGAAGGTGTTTCTTTTCCATAAATCCTGAGAGAGGCACCAAGGTTGAATCCAAGAAGAAAAAAGTGTTCTCAGTCAATCCCAGAGTCCTCACTCTCATCTCAGACATTGCTGACCATGAGTGGATCTAGTCCTACCCCTCTTGTTTGAGACGAAGTGATAAAGGTATACCATGTTACATACTCTACAGATGTTATGTTTTTGAAACAATTGTTACATTTCTGATTGTGAGTGGGAAGTTTTTAACAATGTGAAGTTTTACTAGACACAATTTGTAAAAGTACATGTTCTACTTTTGATTCACTGTTTTATATCTGAAAAATGTATCTGGTAAAAATGTGGTGATTTTGTTTCTTGGATTACAATAGTGTAAAAGTATGCTGCATGTACAGTACATTGCTGGCATTTTGTAGTTATCCAAAAATTTGCAGTTGAAGTTCTCAAAACAAGTTTAAAGTTTTTGTTTGTTACCTGATGCAGTTTTAAGATGTACATTTTCAGCTTTACTGCTCAGTTCTGTGTGCAAAATATGTGGGTGTAAACTTGTTCCTGTAATTTCTTCAATTCAGACTTTCTTTCAATTATAGAAAAAATGTTTAATTCTCTATATTTGTATTTGGATAATTTGAAAAGTCAAGATTCTATGTGTACTGACATTTATGTAGTGAGAACAGCACCAAAACACTTAAAGGTGTCTGAATTGTCTGCTAAAGGTAATGTGAAGTATAATGTGTGCTCAACTTACAGCACTGGTTTTGCACAGTTTGAACAGAACTTGTAAGAATTCTGTGATTCCTCACTGTTACTGTCATGGAGATAACTAGTAACTATTTGTGATTTGTTGAGTAAAAATGTAAATGTTTGATGTTCAAAGCATCAAAGATGTTAAATAAAATACTTTTTTGGAAATTTAAGGTGGATATTTTTGTGTTACATTTAGTAATTTGAATAAAATCATGGTTTGTGTATTAAACTTAAAGAGTAGAACACTTAAAAGCACTCTAGTCTAAACACGGTTACAGAATAAAATTGCATTTTTTCTATATTTAGATAGTTAATTTTACAGGGAAAGAATGTTGTGTTTTCTGGCACAAACTTTATTTTATATGTTATTTTCATGTTAATTCTAGGGAAAAACATTATTTTTTCTTCAATTAAAACATTTTCTTCTACGGTAAAATATTGACCCTAGCACTATTTTTAACCGTAAAATAAACAATAACAATACCTTCTTACCGTTAAAGAAGAAAATGTTCCACCCGTAATTTTACGGTAGATTTTTGGCAACCACAGCTGCCAGCGTTTTACCGTAAAATCTACAGTTTTTTTTTACAGTGTAGTTAAACCCCTTGCTGTAAGGGTTCTGATCACTCAGTTAAACAAAAATAAAAAAACCTCACTTGCCAACAATGGCCATTAAAAGTGAAAGCTCTGCACTGTGGAAACACTGAAAAGCAGTTGTTGTTTTTTTTACTATACTGTGAAATTCATTTTGTGTATGGTTGAGACAAACTGGCTCCTTCATAGGTAGTCTGAGTTTCTCAACGTCTTGCTCATGACAAATGGATGACGGCAGAGTGACAGGTGGGTTGGTTCTGTGTCTGTAGTGATTTGGACATTGTTTAAAAAGGAGCTGAGTCTTAGGGGATACCGATGCTAGGCATGCTTACCTCGCACTGTGCACCATTGTACACTCTTAAAAAAAAAACATCCATCCATCCATCTTCATCCGCTTTGTCCGGGGCCGGGTCGCGGGGGCAGCAGCCTAAGCAAAGAGGCCCAGACCTCCCTCTCCCCAGCCACCTCCTCCAGCTTATCCGGGGGAATACCAAGGCGTTCCCAGGCCAGCCGAGAGATATAATCTCTCCAGCGTGTCCTGGGTCTGCCCCGGGGCCTCCTCCCGGTGGGACATGCCTGGAACACCTCACCCAGGAGGCGCCCAGGGGGCATCCTTGTCAGATGCCCGAACCACCTCAGCTGGCTCCTTTCGATGTGGAGCAGCAGCTGCTCTACTCTGAGCCCCTCCCGGATGGCCGAACTTCTCACCCTATCTCTAAGGGAGAGGCCAGCCACCCTTCGGAGGAAGCTCATTTCTGCCGCTTGTATCCGCGATCTCGTTCTTTCGGTCACTACCCACAGCTCGTGGCCATAGGTGAGGGTAGGGATGTAGATCGACCGGTAAATTGAGAGCTTCGCTTTTACACTCAGCTCCCCCTTCACCACGACGGACCGGTGCAGTGTCCGCATTACTGCAGCTGCAGCCCCAATCCGTCTGTCGATCTCCGGCTCCCTTCTCCCATCACTCGCGAACAAGACCCCGAGATACTTGAACTCCTCCACTTGGGGCAGGAACTCATCCCCGACCCGGAGTGGGCACTCCACCCTTTTCCGGCTGAGAACCATGGCCTCAGATTTGGAGGTGCTGATCCTCATTCCCGCTGCTTCACACTCGGCTGCGAACCGTTCCAGTGCGAGCTGGAGGCCCTCACCCGATGAAGCCAACAGAACCACATCATCTGCAAAGATCAGAGATGAGATTCTGAGGCCACCAAAGCGAAAGCCCTCCGCCACTTGGCTGCGCCTAGAAATCCTGTCCATAAAAATTATGAACAGAACCGGAGACAAAGGGCAGCCCTGGCGGAGCCCATCACCCACCAGGAACGAGTCCGACTTATTGCCGGCAATGCGAACCAAGCTCTTGCAACGGTTGTATAGGAATCGAATGGCCCGTAGCAATGGGCCAGACACCCCATACTCCCGCAACACCTCCCACAGGACACCCCGAGGGACACGGTCGAATGCCTTCTCCAAGTCCACAAAACACATGTAGACTGGTTGGGCAAACTCCCATGAACCCTCAAGTATCCTGGAGAGGATAAAGAGCTGGTCCAGTGTTCCGCGACCAGGACGAAAACCGCATTGTTCCTCCTGTATCCGAGGTTCGACTAACGGATGAACTCTCCTTTCCAGCACCCTGGCATAGACTTTCCCAGGGAGGCTGAGGAGTGTGATCCCCCTGTAGTTGGAACACACCCTCCGGTCCCCTTTCTTAAAGATGGGGACCACCACCCCGGTCTGCCAGTCCACAGGTACTGCCCCTGATCTCCACGCAACATTGCAGAGGCGTGTCAACCAGGACAGCCCTACAACGTCCAGAGCCTTCAGGAACTCGGGGCGGACCTCATCAACACCAGGGGCTCTGCCACCAAGGAGTTGTTTAACTGCCTCAGTGACCTCGCCCCCGGAAATTGGCGGGTCATTCCCCTCATCCCCAGACTCTGCTTCCTCCTCGGAAGACGTGTCAGTGGGATTAAGGAGGTCCTCGAAGTATTCCTTCCACCGCCTGACAATTTTCTCAGTCGACGTCAGCAGCGCTCCGCCAGCACTATACACAGTGCAGGTAGAGCACCGCTTTCCCCTCCTGAGACGTCTGACGGTTTGCCAGAATCTCTTCGAGGCAGTCCGAAAGTCTTTTTCCATGGCCTCTCCGAACTCCTCCCACACCCGAGTTTTTGCTTCAGCCACTGCCCGAGCCGCATTCCGCTTGGCCTGTCGATACCTGTCGGCTGCCTCCGGAGTCCCACAGGCTAACCAAGCCCGATAGGACTCCTTCTTCAGCCTGGTGGCTCCCTTCACCTCTGGTGTCCACCATTTGGTTCGGGGATTACCACCACGGCAGGCACCAACCACCTTGCGGCCGCAGCTCAATGCAGCAGCTTCGGCAATGGAGACGCTGAACATGGTCCATTCGGACTCAATGTCCCCAGTCTCCCTCAGAATGCTGTTGAAGCTCTGCCGGAGGTGTGCGTTGAAGATCTCGCGGACTGGGGCCTCTGCTAGACGTTCCCAGCACACCCTCACTACGCAAAAAAAAAACATCTTAAAAAAAACTGTAATTTTACATGGGATCTTGCCTTTTCAAGTGATTTTAAACATTAAATTAGGAACATGTTAATGTGATTAAACAATGAAATTATCTATAAATAGGGAAAAAAAAATCTTAAACAGTAATATTCCGGCAGCTGGGGCGCCAAAATACTACCGTAAAATAACAGAAAATAACTTTCTCATGAAAATACAGTTATTTTCAGTAATGAAAATAGAGTTTGTTGCACAAATTTGACATGGGATTCTGCCTTTTCCAAGTGCTTTTAGACATTAAATTAGGAACATTTTAACGTGATCAAACAATGAAATTACCTATAAACAAGGTCACTGAATGTGGAAATATGAATCATAATACGTAAATGTACAGAAATATACAGTCAACAGTTGGTTTAAATAATAATGGATTGCATGCTCTGAGACAGACTGGCAAGGCTGCCATATCGCAGCATCGGCCCCTCTGGCTATCACCAGTAGGCGGAGAGTGTTGACCACGGACACAATACCGAGAGTGTCCGAGCTCGAACCGGCAACCTTCTGATCACAAGCAAGCTGCCAACTCTTGAGCCACGATCGCCCTAAATAGCAATGATAATAATACTTATGTGATGTAACACAAGCTCATAGGGATCATGTTGTATGCTTTTCCATAGCATTACATTTGAATTCAACAGTTCAATCTTTCAAATAACGGACAGATATTTGTGAAATCATGATACATTTGTGAATGTGTTTTAACAGTCTAAATATGCATATGTACAGACATACATTTAATAATCATGAAAATTATGTTGTATTACATTACAGTGATTTAACGTTAATTTACATTTGAAATGTGAAGTCAAAGTCTATTTACGTAACTTTAATGATATTCTAGAAGAACAGAACATTACTGTAAAATGCAGTAAAATACCTTCATATTAGGGTTTTTTCCTACAGTGCAGCCATACCCGCGACCTTGTTGTTGTTAGTTCACATTCATTGGCCGATGCTTAGCGTCATGTTATTATGTGTCCCAACATCCAATGGCATGTCACATTGTTTTCATGGCCACACCCTCACCCCAGGTGTAGAGACCTATTTCTGTTCAGGAATGTTGTGAATACTTTGAGATTTATATTAATTGCAATTCCTACCTCTACATTTATTTTTTAAAACATATAATTAGCACAGCGTGGCCATGCAATGTTTTATATGTTTTTTTTTTGGTTTTTATTCCTATTAATTATATTTTCACTTGTTACCTCTGAATTATTGAATCAGACCTAGATGACATGAAATCTTCAGCAAAATTATAATTCAGATACTCATTTAATTATTGATTATTCTCATTAATTTTCGATCATTTTACATATTTTTCCATAGTATTACATTTGAATTTAACAGATCATTCTCTCACATAACAGACAAATTTTTGTGAAATTATGATACATTTCTGAATGTATTTTTACAAAATCTAAATATGCATATTATCTTTGACATGTAAAATCACAGTCTACTTATGTAAATTTAATGATATTCTAGAAAGACAGTACAAAACTGTAAAATATACAGTAAGATACTTTGACATTACTATTTTTTGGAACAGTGTACCTACTCACACCTCCTCCACGGCCATTTCATGGCCCAAGTGCACTTCACTTTGTCTCAGCATCTCAACTCATCCCTCTTATGCGTTCTTTCTCTCTCTCTCAGACACATTTGCACCCTTGAAACATGATCTTGCAGAGCACCAGGTTTGTGATTTTTATGACTTAATTAGGGAAGCAGCGAGACGCGATCTGCTCAGATGTTTGTAAATTACTTAATGTGACTTTTACAGAGGCAGATGTAGATGAGGATGACTGGAGTTCTGTGATGTGGTGCAGACATTGATTACATAACACAGTACAACTGAACCACACCCATGTTCACCAGATCCCAGTTCACTTAACTGCATCGTGGCACAGCACGGAATGATCACACTAGTCACACGTACTGGAGTGTGGGGGGGTCTAATGTGTTTGGGCACGGTATGAATCATCTAGTGTTCGTATACACTTGCAGTGAAGTTCTCAGGTATTCTGGATGCATTTAATTGAGAGGCCACAGGCTAGGTAGACCACAGGCAGGTAGATGTCTACTATAAAGGGATGATCCCTCTTTCCAGGGAATTCTATGGGATTATTCAGCACTGGGATTCACAATATTTCAACAGAAAGAATGTCTCCTGCAGAGCAAGTTGTATTTCATGTTGTTTGTAATTGTATTGTTGTCAGTGAGTTTCTTCAAGACCATTTTAGACCGCTAACCATGAAATCAATGGCAGAAAAGTAAAATTATTTGAAAATGAAGTGTTTAGAGAATTTAAAAAGATTCTAACACTATCTCAAATAATTCTGAGACTCATAGTTTTTGTTCATTTAGAAAGTTTAAACAATCAAAAGTACCTTTAAAGTGATTAAGAGTGCTTCCTTAAGCTTCATGGCCACTGTGAAAGGATTTATTTCTTTGGTAGAAAATAGGTACAGCTACTGAAAATGCTGAAAGTGGGGTTTGTGAATTATCCAGAGTAATTTAGGACATTGTTTTCAAAGACAGAATCAGCTGCACGGTCTTTCATTTCTAATGAAATTTTAATTAATTCTTCAAAGCTGCAAGTCCCCTGATTTTGTGTGGGAGATGTAGTGTGAATCCACTCCTTAAAAATGGCTGAACAGATGTAAGGAACGTTGCTATTTTGGTTTGTATCACTAAGGTGACTGGAGAACTCCAGTAATCTGCAGTGAAGTGCTGCGTATGGCTGCCTGTTCAGTCTAATGAACAGCAGTCCCTGCAGACACACCGTGCGAGTTCTGCTCTTGATAGCAAAGACTTCTCCACACAGACCTTCAGCCTGAAAGACGACCGTGGGAGGCTGATTTCACTTCACCTCTCCATGCAGGCTGAAGAACACCACCGTGTATATGGGAGGACCACAGAAGAGGGCTGTAAGTGAAGTGGTTGGCACAGTTCACACAGACTCCTCCAGCCATTTGTGTTGGCAGGACACGATGACAGCGTGACCCCCGTTTGCCTGAGAGAGCTCGCAATGACGTGGAGGAATAACAAACAGCTACCTGCCTTGGCAACAGCACAGATGGATCTTAGCAACAGCTTACAGGGTCTAAGGAGTGTGTTCATGCACTAGTTGTCATATAGTAATGATATGTGCCATTTGTTTAGAACAAACTTTGACAAGGTGATTTACATTATCTTTTTATTTGTCCTTTCCAACTGATGACTTTATATATATACATCCAACATCGATTCAGGAAACATCTATTTGTAAATCTGTGTGTATATAGCATGTTTCTTTATAGGTATAGCTGTAGGTAGAGCACAAGTCCTGCATTTAATTTCGCTTATAAATTGATTAAGTTTTATACTCAAAGTATTCTACAAAAGCAGTCAGTTGAAAATTAATGAGTTTGAGGGTAAATAAATAATTCACAGAAGGGCTTTTAGTGACCAACGTGGCTTCAGGTTTTGCTATAGGTTTTCAGTGTCATGGTGGTGGGATAGTTCCCACGGGGGAACACAGACAGGCTAACATATGAATGGCTGGGCAACTAAGCCTTGCAATTGCTGACCTTTTATAAAATTTGCAAGCAAACCTTTTTAGTAGTTTGAATGATTTTATATTTGCTGTTTGCTTGCTCTCATGTTAGTACTGCCAGGGTTGCCACAGGAGCAATACATTAAAGAAAGACATTAATTTAACACAAATACCAAACAACAGCTACATCTTCTCTTGATGTAATGATGGGGCACTGATGCTGATAAGCCTGTTAAGTGACACAGTCAGCATTTCTGCCAGCCTTGCCTCCGGGCTTTAAATGGACTTTATTTATAGCACTTTTTCCAGTGCACTCATACAGTGCTTTATAATTCTATGCATATTGTACAATGCTTTTTCTTACCATGCACACTCACGGGCTGCTGCTTTGGCTACAGCAGCTGTGTTGATTTCAGCTTGTATTATATGTTTTTACCTTCGGTGGATTTTTCATATGTTATAGTTTGTTTGTTTTTTCATTTAAATTCTGCGACTGCTGCCAGTCCATATTTGTCCCCTTTTTAATCTGAACATGATCATAGCTAGAAATCCTAGATTCATGTGACCACTCCTGGCTTTGTTACACCAGAATAGAACAGCAACCTGTTTGCAGCTAGGACAAATTGATGGTTGCCCGGTGATTACAATTAATTTCTTCACATTCAGGAACCAGCTACAAGTAGTTGCAGGGATTCCTTTCAGTCTCAAGGTGATTGTACACATCAGCTGGTGGGAGGCAACCTGTCTCCAAACTATCATGGGGCAACTTGAATGCAATCTCTCTTGGACAAAGACTGGCAAAGGTTTGCATATAATCTTGTGTAACTTATAAATGCAGACGGATTGCGAACACACATCAATCAATCTGAGTCCATCTGCGCCAATGAGTGCAATTTGGCTGCGACATGTCTTTTTGCAACAGAGGACTTAAGTCAACAGCTTGCCAACTGATTGTATAGTAGTGGTTGGTGCTGCTCTCCCAGAGCATTGGGTAGGATTGAGGTTAGGGTTAGCACACTGGGAAAGGAAACATCAGCAACCCAAAACCAGCATCCCCAGAATTAAGTCTTCCACTCCTCCTGCTGACTCTGACTTCAGAAGTTTAATGCGAACTTCGTCATAAGTAGATGGCAACAGATTGGTGATTTTTGCCCATTTATCACAGTTAATTGCCATATTATCACAGACAGATTGCATGTAATTGCCAGCTTGACCCCATTCAGTCACAAATCTGCTCTCAGTCTGCCATCAGACTGACTCCGCCTTATTGCTGTTTTATTGCTGTCTGGACGCACCAGAGTCGCTTTGAAACAATTGACTGTGAGAGGTCACTTGTTCATTGCAGTCGCCAACAATTTTCTTTTCCAGTGTGACTGTAGCATAAAAAAGTTTAAAAGATGGATAATGGAAACAAGTTATCCTTAGACAACAAAAACTTTAACTCCTCAATGTATTTCTCTGAAACAATACTCTGAAGAAATGCAAAAATAAGCTTAATATTCTGGGGTGCCTGGAGTTTAGGAGTGAGTTGGTCTTTTAAGCTATTCAAGCTATTTCTGTCTGATCTTGCAGTGACTTGAGTCAGAGCGACACGACAGACCTCAACTGGTCAGAGCTTAGAGTCTTTCACAAGTAGGGATGGGCCAGCAACCAGCTACCCAAAGCAAAATGTAGAATCTATTCTTGCGCATAAATTCGTGTGTATGCTAGTGGCTGGTCTGTGACTGTGGACCTTTCAGTTGGAACAGTATGGGCTGCCTGTTCTCTGGATTCTTTCTTTTGCCATGCAAGCCAGAAAGCTCTCTGCTCCTATTAGTCAACGTCACAAAACAAATTGTGGAGATTGTCATAGGAGGTCGAGAGAAGTTAAAAATATCAGTTCTGGCGGGCTTGTCTTTTTGTTAGAATGTCACAAGGTGTCTAAGACGTGGCTTCGGTGGTTGTTGCTACATGGGATAAAATGTATCCCAGGGCCCTATGCTTATTTTTGGACCCACTGCTCTACATCTTCTCAGCTTCCACTGTGTAGTCTGAACTTGGCATTAGCATCTGCATTATGTGTGCACTTCTTTATCTCGGCTTGAGAACATGTGATGCATATTTGGGAAGCCCCAGACAAATGCTGAGTCACTTTTACTGTCAGGGCAAGAGATTAATCCTTCACACTAAACTGACAGACACATCGCATCTTTTATTTCCCCTCTGTGAGCCGCTGACCTCTGAGAAACACCCTAGCTGCTTCGTACAACAAGAAATACAGCATTCTAAGAGGTCTTTAACTTCAAGTTCAATCAGCAGTAACCTATAAATCCTGCTTTATAGTTTCTGATTCAATCGATGGTTTGTTATACTTTTACTATTGCATCTGCTGTGTCACACTAGCATTTTTTCTTTTTCATGATACATTGATATGGTGGTCCCTGAATATACTTTGGTTAAGACAGTAATAATTTTCTGTTTTAAAAGAAAGCTAAAATGGTTGCTGATTACTGATAGGGACCTGTTTCTAAGCAGTCCTGCCCACCTTCTAGAGAATCACTCTGCTGTTTGTCTTAATGAACTGCAACAAAGAAATACTATGCTTTCAAGACGCACAGATAAGAGGAAGTAAAAAAAAACTAAAGCAAGAAAATTGGTGGAAAATTATGGTTATGGTTTTGCATGATAGTCCAGCAACTTTTCTGTAAAGCTCACCTGTGTTTGGCACAACCAGCCTCCCTCCATGGTGACCAAACACACCGGTGGTCCTCAGCGGCTCTTTGCAGGAGCTGAAGGGCCCATTGAGGGTAAGCAGGCCCTTCTTCCTTCTGTCCATGGTGCTGCAATAGTCCCGGCTCAGATCTCGCGGGAAGGTCTCGGCTGGGGCTTTGGCGTGGAACTCCGCCCTCTCGGCCACACCTAGTGAAACCATAAAGGAGCTCTGAACTTTGACCTTGATGTCTGGCAGGGGGTCAAAGAGCTCTTTATCTGTGCTGTCCTGGAAGCAGAGGGGAGTGCTGTATGTCCGGCCCACTGTTAAGTCTGGCTGCATGGAGGAGTTGAGAAGCAACGGGTTTCCTACAGAGATGGAAAGACAGCACACAAGTCACCTAGAAGCCCTGCTCACAAGGGACCTGTATTAGGCAGGGAACTCATTTAACTAATGAATCAAAGCCCTACCTAAACAGCACTCACATGGGATAATGAAATTCACTGTTGTCCCAGATACAACTAAAAAAGGTCAAGATTGTACGATTCTGGTATTTTTTAATGCCTTGATTTAGGAAAGAAAAAAAAAGAAGAAGAAGAAATTCAAAGATGTTTAAAAGCTGAAAAACATCTTACTTAAATTAAATATTATCCAGGCTCTCTGTCTGCAGCACAGTGCAGCAGATTACATTCAACTGAGTTGTCATTTCACCAAAAAAAAAAGAACAAAATATTAAAATCAGCGTTAATATTTAAAATTAATACAAATATCTGGATGTCCCCAGATAGCACTGATCCAGGTCAGTTCAGGTTTAAAGGCCACATCGCTCGAAAATTCTTGCAGCTGACCAATGAAATTCCAGCAGCAATTAAAACAACATGCCCGGGCAGGCAGCCGCTACATCAGAGGTAAGGGAGCACAACCTGGACAGAAGGTCCAGGGCTCTGAGCCACGGTCAGAGCGTTAGATTTAATTACCAAGCACACCCACAGCTTGATCTCCATAATCCATCTGCTGGAGTCAGCTCCTCTGGACACCCAGTTGTCCTCCTGAAGGACAGGAGGGAGGGCCACGAGGATCTATGTGACCGCTCTGTAAATGAGGGGAGTCCTTCATCTCCCAGCATGAACCCAGCAGCAGCCTACTGAGGGAGGTGAGAGGGAGGCGTCTTCATCTGTGACCATTAGATTTGACGACGCTGCCAAACAGAGCAAGGAGCACGCCGCATCGATTTGGCAGACGTGCCGTGCCCCTCGATGAGCCAGCCAAGATAACAGTGAAGTCATTGAGTCCTTGCTGCCCAGCTGTTGCCAGGCGAGGGGTGCAAAGCAGGAGGCTAATGTTGTTTTATTTTTAGGGAAGTCATTAATTACCTGGTATGTGATTTGTGATGAGCATCTTGGAGTGTGTGTTGCTTTTTCACTTATTCTTTCAAAACTTTATCCCTTATTTTTTCCTGTCACAGTTAAAAGGTTGCTGGTTTAATTCCAGGAGAACATATAAATCCCTTTTAAGATGATGGCAGGAAGGGTAACCCGAGTACCCTGTACCCTGAGCAAAGATGTGTTCACTTGAAAAATTACCACTGTTTTTGTGAAACGTGGTCAGTTCTGTTAGTGTTAGAATATGTTAGTGAATCAGT
Source organism: Copadichromis virginalis (assembly GCF_057382275.1). Classification (NCBI taxonomy): domain Eukaryota; kingdom Metazoa; phylum Chordata; class Actinopteri; order Cichliformes; family Cichlidae; genus Copadichromis; species Copadichromis virginalis. Next base: position 9,411,389 of record NC_140629.1, read on the forward strand.
TTCTGTATCAACAGCTTGTGGTTGCTACACCTACAATGTGCATACTGCCATGTCTCTATTTGTCTTTATAAGGAAACAGGTTGTTGTTAAAGAGAAGCCTGCACTGCTAAGGGGGGAAACAACAAACAAAAATCAAAAAGCAGGAGAAAGTCAGCTGAAAAAACTGAAACAATGAAGTCCAAAAAGAGAGCCAGAAAGCGAGTGTAGGACTGACATAACAAAAAAACAAGAAAAACAAAACAAAAAACACCATCAACCATTTTTTCCATCTAAAATTTGGCATTTCCATTACCAAAAAACAAGGTCTAATGGGTTGTCTGCACTGTTGGTTTGTTATGTTTTGTTAAATACAAGAAAATTATAGTTTTCCCTCCACAGTTTGAGTATGGTGTCATACTCTCCTCACCATGTGGCAAAAGCATGAACCATGTTCATGAAGTAAATATTACAAAACTAGATCAAAATAATATATTGTTACAAAATCCTCAGCAGCTCTTTGAGTGCTCAGATAGAGTAGAAAAGCGCTATATAAGAACCAGTACATTTACCATTTACAGTTCTGCTCACAGCACAGCAGTGTGCCTCTGTGTACCATGTGGAAACCACTGCAGTATACTGTATTAATATCATTGCAGATTTAACATACTTTATCATTCACCACTCTAGTGCCTGCATTCCAGATGACAAAGCACCAGCACATATGATGCAGGTAACATAACCTGGTAATTGCCACTAAAGATGATGTTCCCAAAGAAATTGATAAAAAAAAAGACGCATTTTTCATTTCAAGTGAACCCACAGGCAGCTCTGCTGATATTCTGGCTCTTGGTCAGAGCCGCACTCTGGTGGACATTACCCCTCTGCAGCTGACATTCGATCACTGCTAAATTTTCTCCCCTCCGGTCGAGTGGAGAATGATCTGATTATCGCTTGAGTGTGCATCTTTAAGAATGGCGCAGTGAAAATGGAATGGCAGTGGTGAGATGAGAGAAGTTAATGAAATGTACCTCAGGTTGAATACCTTGAGGGATAGGTTTGGAATTGGGCTTCTGATTAAAAATCACTCAGAAGGAGAAGTAATGCACAGAGACAGGTTCAGGTCCAAAGACTCATTCTGCACTCTGATAGCAGAGAGCCATCCGAAAGCATTTAAGAACTTCTTTAAAAAAATTTCTTGCTAGTAATTATTGGGCATGAAAATGCTATTAAGATACAATTAAACAAAAACTTTGTAAGGTCTTTCCATCCTCAAGGAAGCATTTAATTTCTTGCCATGTTTATAAAAAGGATTGTAAAACTTTAACAAGCAGGCCTGTATAAAATGCCTCAACAACTTCCTTCAAAAGAAACTGCGGGAAAGAGATGTGGAAGAAGGTGTTCTACATTTCAATAGAAAATGGAAAGGAGTGATTGTGGCTGGTCGAGGGCACAGCAGGCAGGCTGTAAGGAGAACTGGCCTATTTAAATAGGATTAATGACCTGCTGAATGTAGACCTGGTGTTTTGTCTCGCACCTTTCCAATGCCATGACAACGGGTGGGGCTAGACCGGCTCCCTAGGCCTTGGAGGTGCTGTGGGGTAGAGTGTAGGCCCCTAATGGGACTCTTCACGGATGCACTGAGGATGAATCACCTGTCAGCGCCATGGCTATCACATGCACTAACCCAGAAGTGTTAGGAACGGTCATGTGGATGCCTGTAGCGAGGCTGTCTGAGATGGCCACAGTCGTCAACCAAAGTTACCGCTGCACCCAACAGAAATTGAATTGATGTTCACTGTTCCATACCCATCAGTGGCTTAGGCCAGTGTAATCTAATGGAGAATATTGGTTGCCTGACATTCAAATGTGTGGTCTGCAGGGAGGAGGGGTGGTAGTATAGGTGTCTATCAGAGATTGATTATCTACCACTTCACAATAACAGACGAGCAGGTCTGTCAAAATAGAAGGACTAGTTCTTTCGCTGATTATGGAGGGATAAATCCTAAGCAGATAGGGAGGCTGCACACATTCTGCTTGATGCAAACAAATGCCATCAATCACCTGGTGGCCCTGTCAGAAAGGTCTGTGATGATGCTGCCGTTTGGCCTTGTGGTCGCTGTCTCGTGTCAACACGCAGTCGAAGGCACTCTCTTACCTTGTCTGGTGTTCTTGAAGTTGAAAGACTGGAAACCCCCGGTGAGCGCAGAGGAGTCAATAACGTCCACGCCGTACTCGCTGTGATTTTTCCTGTACAGCATGACAGCCACCACAAGGATTGCAACGGTGATTATGCCGGCTCCAAGGCCTGAGTACAGAGCCACATCATTGGAGCTCTCCATACCTGAGACACAAGACACACACAAAAAATGGCTACCTTCAATTCTCTTATTCCTCAAGAAGCACTTCAAGTAATGGCCTAAGGGAATAGGACAAAATAATGGCCAGGCAATCAATGTCCATTTATGTTGCTCAAATTCAACATAATCAGTGCTTTAATTCATTGTTTAGGTACTCTAAACAATGTTTAAAAAGAGCAATACCACTGTGACTGTGGGTCAAGGCTACATTAGATACTGTCCAACACATAACTGAAACAATCTCAAACTCAGTTGTGGGCAGCATAGTTGTATTGTGGGTTCAAAAGATGAGAAATGCTTGGAATACAATGTTCTGCTGCAATAATCTAACACTTTTCCTGTCCAATACTGAATAGGTCAACAAAATTCAACATTTATGGCCAAGCTTCAGTCTAATGGAACTGGAGCTCAGCGTCAGCTATAAAAGTAAACAAATGGAGAAAAATGGAGAAGTTTAGCAAGAAAATAAGGTTAGGTTAACCGGCTAGCTGCATTGCTGAGTGTTGATGATTTTGTCAACGAATTTACCCAAACCTCAAAACCTAATCTATGTAACTCACTGTAGCTATCCAAATTGAATACTTTATCAACTAACATTAGGAACCAGACTCTCACAGCTAGATAGTATTTAGCTACCAGCTGTAGATAGCTTGAATTTTCACAAAATCGTATCTGTAATATAATCATTTAATAGTGTTAAACAAAAACAAGACTAGCATTTAGAACTATTTTTGCGCTATTATACTGATACTGAGGGATACAGTATGTGCAATGTTCTTCAAGTTGTTGTAGACCTACATTGCACAATACACCATGATAGTGTAGATCAGCACCATCTAATATACGTCTTATCACTCTCACTCTTTTATCCGATGTTAGCTTGCAGTGTAGTGTAGCTTAACAATTAATACCAAGGTTACCCACAGATCCTTTAAGACTGTAATGTAAATAATTTTATCAGCCACATTTTATTAATTTGCAGGATATAATTTCAGTTTTAATATTATTTTTCTGTAAATGAATCACTTTACCTAAACAGAAAGAAGCTGACCCAGTGAAAGACTTTTTCCTTAATGTTGTGTAGAAAAGAGCATCGCCTTAGTTGTGATAATAAAGACCCACAGAGAGTGAAGATGAGATGGAGAAAAACAGTGGAGAAAATGATGTTATTATGTGGACATACAAGAGCCAACTCAAGCAAGTTTTGGGTTAGTATGAAAATAAAGCAAGAAGGAGGAAATGAGGTATGACATCCAATATTCACATGGCAGCTAGAGAAGCTACAGTGCTACAGTCAAGTTGATATCAAAAGATATCTACTTGACTGTAGCACTTTAATAGCACTGTAGGTCTTCTTACTCCATCCATAATTTTACTTAAAATATACTTACTATACTAGTAAGTGTCTTACTAGAAATACAATTTCATTATTTATTTATTTATTTATGTATTTAAATTGTTTTGGAGTCGTTAAAAATAACTCACAATTGTCCTCAGATTTTTCAGATTGTCACTACAAGGCTCCTGTTTGAAACTGCTTGGGCTACATGCATCTTGCTTTAGTAATGCTTTACCACTTTGACCCTGATTGTTTTTAATGCTTGATTACAAGTGCCTCTGCATCATATTAAAAGTTTAGTTTAACAAATCTGATTTTACTTTGAAAAAGTACCATCAAGTCATCCATTATCTAGAAAATGTGATAAATAAATACTTATATCAACTTCATACTTTACATTCATCATTTTATATTTAGCCAAATGAATCACAATCAAACAAAGAGTGTAGGGTTGAGAAATCAAAGGTTACCACACACACACACACACACACACACACACACAGTGTGTGTGAGGAGTTCAGTCATTTGGGAGGGGCTCAGAGTAGAGCTGCTACTCTCACATTGAAAGGGAACAGCTAAGGCTGTTGCCTTCTGGGTAAAGTTTTCCAACTGGGCATATCTTACTGGGAGGAGGCCTCGGTGTAGACCTGGGACCCGCTGGAGAGATTACATCTATCAGCTAGCCTGGGAAAACATTTTCCTTGGAAAAGCTGAAGTAGGTGGTGAGAGGGAGGTCTGAGCTTCCCTGCTGCTGCCCCCATGACTTCAGATAAGTGGAAGAAGATGAATGATTTTTTTTTAAATTTTAGATTTAAATTTTTATTTTGGTGGTTGTCATGAATTTTCAAACAGCCTACATCACTCATAATGCACGACACACTTTTCAGTGTACTTTATTCGTTTTTCGGATGTTAATTTGTCATATTTTAGTAATACATGAACTTCTTTTGTAGTAATATTTTTCCATATCATATTCAACCTCGCTTTATTTGAAGTGTTTTTCTTCCTCATTTTCTGGAGTATAACGTGCAATGTTGACAACGCGTGATGTGAGTTGTTGCACATTTAAGCACCATGATTCATTCTTGAAGAATGTGATTAATGGTTTAAAATGCCTTTGTTACTTTCGACATGTTCCTTTAACTTGTTCTGCAATGTAACTTAACAGCTGAGTGTTTCTTAGTTTTAGACCAAGTTTGTCGACTGGAACATCCGTAACCACCACAGTCAATTTTCAATCAAACAGTCAAGATGTTATTGAAGTGCAGACTTTTACTTTTAATTTAACAAAAGTATTACACATTAACTGTTAACAATAACAGCCATTTTCAGAGACTCAGTGTAATTGGAATGAAACATATGGAGCTGATCCCAGTTGCTGAAGCTATTCACTGTAACTCTCAATATGAGGTCCCAATAGATATCAGTACAATCGAAGGAGGCCATCATTACATTGCAAAACAAAGCAGTGCCATCGGAGCGATAGAAAAAACTTTAAACTGACCAAATAAAAAATCTGGTACATTCCTAAAAAGAATGGATGCAACAACACTAAAAGCCCCAAAGGACCACAGACAACAACTGCAGTGGTCGTTCACAGAGTTCCTTCTTTCGTTAACAACAGTTTCTTCAGAGCATCTAACCAAGTAAAGAGGTAGGATTGTCAAAAGCATATCAAAAGTTGGCTACATGAAGAAAAATCTTTGAAGAGATGAAACTAAGATTATCTTGTATCACAATCATGGTAAGAGGACAATATGAAGAAGGAAAAGAGCAGTTTATCACAAACTATTAAATATAGTGGAGGCATGAACGAATGGGCATGTATGACTGCCAGTGGAACACAGCCATTAGTGTTTATTGATAATGTGATTGCTGATAGACGCAGCATGAATTCTTAAAGGTACAGGGCTATATTCTCTGCTCACGTTCAACCAAATGCTGCTAAAGTAGTCAGACAGCACTCCACAGTACAAATGGACAATGATCCCAAACATACGGCAAAAGCAACCCAAGTTACATGTCAGTCACTTGATCGTAACCCAATAGAGCATGGCTTTCAGTTACTAAAGAAAAAACTAAGAGAGAGAAACCCACGAACAAGCAGCAACTGAAATAACTGCCAGGAGAAAACCATATTTAGTGATATTCATTGGTCTTAGACTAAAGGAAGGCATTAACTACAAGAGATTTTTATAAAGATTAAAAACAAATCTTTATATTTCAAGTCATGCTTGTTTGTCAAATTGCTTTTGAGACTCTGAGAATGGGGAACTATGTGTAAATATGCTGGTAATTACTAAATAGTTTATGTAAAAATTTTCTTAAAGTTTTGTTAAACTTGAGCTGGAATTTTGTACTTGAACTCTATCTTTATCTTAGTCTTGACCTTAACTTAGTCTGGTTTAAAAACCACCAGGGTGTAGCATATTGGAATTAACTAGAAAGAAAATGTCAGTCAAATACTTACAAACCTAAATTTTGTGACTTTGTGAGAATATGGTGAGAGGAGTAGACCATAATGTTAAACTGTGGCATATTACACTAAAGCTAGTAACAGTGAGAGTGATTAGCCTTACTGTCTTTAGACCTACTGGTCTATGTCCAATAGCTGTGATGGATATCTCACAGGAAAGGCAATCAGACCCCATACAGTGATTGCTTGCCACATATAAGCTTTATGCAATCCCCATTCAATCATTTAAGCTTTTGTAGTAGGCACAACTTTCATGTTGAAGTGGCAACCTAATGGAGCTACAATAACACCTGACAATCACTTACTTGGACTAACTCTGGCAAGTGATTGAACGCCACCACAGGAATGCAAGGACAGCGCTGTAAATTGCTCAAATTAGCTCATTTGCAATGATTACAAATCATTAATCCTCCACAACATAGCACATGTTCACTTGTCACAACCAATATATCTCATGGCTCAAAGTAGAAACACAGCTGTGATGTCACGGTTGTCATAAAAGTTCAGCACTGAATAATGACATGAATTTGTAATGAGCATTTGCTGGGTTAACACCAGAGCTGCTTAGATCAAGGTGAACTAAATACTGTAATTCATAATGTGTCCATTTCCAGAGTATATGCTAAGAGAATGCAAAGGACTGTCACTCCTCTAGTTTGCCTATAGCATTTCTTGCGCTCAAAATTAAGGGCATATAACATATCAATGGCAGGTGGGAGGGCAGGGGAGTAGAAGATGAAAGAAATCCACAGTGGAAGACTCACTTTGAGGTTTAACGTCATGTAGCAGCTTTCGATCTGCAAAGACAGAGAGATAGAATGAGACAAAGAGGAGAGAAAGTGGTGATTAAAGTCTGAGCCTCTGTGAAGTGACTATCAAATGTGGTCTCAGATCCAACACCCTGAACAGAGGGAAGCTCTTCTACTGACTGTACTTACAAACGATATATTGGATCTCATAATGGCCTGGAAGGTTTTAATATAGTTATCAAAGCATCACAGATAAAGAAGGTGAGGTATAGATTGTATAAACTCATCTCTGAGTGAACTAATGATCTCTAATGTTTGAGGACTGAGTCGTACTTTTCTACCAGACTACACTGATCACCCATAACATTAAGACTAGAGCTGGGCGATATGAGATTTTTTCATATCACGATATGTTTTTTTCATTTCAGGCGATAACGATATCTATCACGATATAAGCCAAATAACTATATTTGTAAGATTTAAATGTGCTGTTGCTCACAAGTAAAATGTGAAATAATCAGCAGCTTGTTTTTATTTAAATATTTATTTCCCATAATAAGTTCAACAGGGTAGATGTACTTAAGGAACATGAGACTTTTTCAGATAAATAAAGGCAAATATTGCAAACTACACAAAAGGCAGCCGCTAAAGCGTTTAAGTTTCAAAACAGAACAAACGAAACAGACTACTAAATTGTCAATTCCACTTAGAAACAAAATATTAATTCTAAAAATAAATCTTAGTTTGTTTTACAGAAGAACAGACAAAACTGACTAACTTTTGTCAATATCAAATAAACTGAGAACTAAAAGGAAATTCTCAATCTCTCCTTGTTGTATAGCTTAGCTTTTCAAACAGTTTTAACAGTTACTTTAGTCTGACAAAAGCCGAATGACGAATTAGCGCTTCCAGTCAGAGACTGAGGCTACGTCCACACGTACACGGGTATTTTTGAAAACGGAGATTTTCCGTTTTCGTTTTAAAAAATAATCCCGTCCACACATAAAGGCAGAAATGAAGGAAAACGCTGCTATGAACATGCCAAAGCAGCAGGTGGCGCTAGATTCCTAACCGTGCAGAAATGTTGGCCAATCAGAAGTCTAGAAGCCTCAGTGGGAAAAAGTAAACAAAGCTGGGGCATAGAAGCAGAACCGAGTCGTATGTGTGGAGGGACAGTAACTGTGTGTATATGTGAGCATTTAAACACTGCAGAGAGTAGAATTAACAGTAACAGTATTGTAGAAATTCATTTCACCGAAACAATAACGTGGCGCACAGTGTGACGCATGCACCAGTTTATTGTATTTCCAGACTTGCTTTCGGCACAATTTACAGTGCACGCTACTCTGTTTTTTGTCAGACTTGAAATAGCCGAAATACCTTCACACTACGGAACTTCTTTGGCTCTTCCGTTCGACAATCTCTCCGGCATTGGAACCATCATCTGTTTTCTCTTCGGTCACGCTCGGTTGATTTTTCTAATCGGCACACTCATTTCCTCCATTACCCGCTGGCTGCTTCCCAAACAAACACACGTGCGGCTTGGCACTTGTGCTGTACGTAACAAGTCATGCGACGTGACGCTGCGGCTGTGATTGGTTCGGCTCTGCGCTACTTAATTTAGATTGGCTGACCTTTTTTTTTTTTTTTTTTTAAGAGGACAAGAGCGGCGAGGTCTATCGCGATAGCTTAATTTCTCTATCGAGTAAAAGTTATATCGCGATACATATCGTTATCGTTCTATCGCCCAGCTCTAATTAAGACCACTGTCTAACTGTCTAAAATGATTATCTTATTGCATTGCAGTGTTCTGTTGCCTTCCCCAAACTGGCAACAACATTCTTTTGGGGGATACAATGTACCAAATGCATGCTGCACAAAAAAAACTGCTCAGAATCCACCAAGAACACAAAAGGAGGCCTATTGTGAGCTTTTGCAGGATGCACTGGAACAAGCCAGGTCCACTCTGGCCTCACTCCCACCAGACCCAAAGGAACTCACTGAATTCAGGTGTTACAATCGTTTCCATGGCTGCAGGTGTAAAACAAAATCAAGCGCCAGGCATTCAGGCAGCTTCTACAAACATTTTTAAAAGAATGGGTCACTCTACAGAGTGGTACCATAATAGGATGTCACCTATGCAACAAGTCCAGTTTTGAAATTTTCTCACTTCTAAATTTTCCACAGTCAACTGTTAGTGGTACTGGGAATAACAGCAAGTCAACCACGAAGTTGTAGGCCATGTAAAATCACAGAGAGGGGTCGGCAGATGATGAGGAGCAGACTGAGCAGAGGTCGCCAACTTTCTGCAGAGTCAATCGCTACAAACCTCACAAACTTCATGTGGCCTTCAGATTCGTTCAAGAACAGTCAGTAGAGACCTTCAGAATGCATTTCTATGGCTAAGCTGTTGCATCCAGGACTTGCAACACAAAGTGCAATGCAAAGCTTCAGCTGCAGTTGTGTAAAGCACATCGCCACTGGACCCTAGAACAGTAAAGACACATTCTCTAGAGTGAGGAATCACGCTTCTCTGTCAGGCATTCTCATGGATGGTGGTTGCCAGGAGAACAGTAGATGTAAGATTGCAGTGTGCCAAGTGTAAAGTTTGGTGGAGGGGGGGATTGTGGTCTGGGGTTATTTTTTAGGAGCTGGGCTCAGCTCCTTAGTTCCAGTGCAAGGAACTCTTAATGCTTCAACATACCAAGATATTTTGGACAATTTCATGCTCCCAACTTTGTGGGAATAGTTTGAGAATGGCTCCTTTCTGTTCCAAGATGACTGCAAACCAGTGCACAAAGCAAGGTGCATAAATGAGTGACTATGATTTGTGAGTCCTGAACGCAAAGCAATAAAACACCTTTGGGAAAAATTAGAGCGGATACTGTGAGCCCAGCTTTCTTATCCACCGCACAAACATGCTTCTGGAAGAATGGTTAAAAATTTCCATAAACACACTCCTAAACCTTGTAGAATGCAATTATTTCTTTGTTGTAACTGTGCTTATTGTCAGTAAATCTTATAGAGTTGGAAAGACTTCTTATTTCCCCTAAATGGTGCCACATTTGTAAGGAAAATGCATTTCTGGGTAAAGCAGCAGAGTTGACTATGTGGGTTGTGCCTATGAAAACCTGCCAATCTCTGCCAATGCCAAACAGCTTATTCTGCTACTGACTCTTCTTTTGAAGATGCCAGGGACATCGCGAAGTGGGTGTCCCCAGGAGAGTTCACCACAAGAAGAATCTTCCACAGTTTTGCAGTAAAGGTTTGCAGGAGGGTATGGACAAAAGCTCTCTACCCAGACAAGTAGAGGAGGATGGACTGACCTATAGTCTTCACTTCAACCCCATTGAACACTTGTAGGATCAGCTATGTATGTTGTTGATGTCAGAGTGACCAGCACAACTGACATGACTGACTGATGACAAACGCTGGTTGAAAAATGAGATGCTATTCCACAGCTGGTGACCAGCATGAGGAGGAAGTGCCGGGCTATTGTGGTTATAAATGGTTTCTCCACATCCAAAGGAGGCCCCTGCTTGATAAATGAATGAATGATTAAACTGCCAGTATGTCTGGTTTCTTCAGACTTCTTAACAAATCCCATACACAGCACCAAACAAGACTCAATAGCAGAAATAGTTCTCTGGCATTAGCAGAGAGCATTTGGTCTCTTATTCGTGGGTGCAACTCTGCTGCTAAACCCACAAATGCAATTTCCTTACAATTGTGGCACCAAAAAACAGGTGGTTGCTTTTCTTGCCAAGAAAAGTTAGTACAACAAAAGAAATGAAATGTACTAAGTTTATATGTATGTTTATATCATGCTTATTTATGATAGCAGCAAATAGCCAGAGTACTTAAAAAAAACAAAAAAAAACCCCCAAAAGAAATAAATAAAAAGTACTCTGAAAGTTTTTAGTGATGTACTTGCACAAAGAAAGGTTCCTGTATCATAATATGTTTATATAGTCCATTTTACAATGATGCTAACTCACATTTTGGCAATTGTTTTTGGCTGTTGTTACACTGGAGCTGCCAAGTTGACTGATAGAAAAAAGCTACAGTGTTTTTCAGTGTTAAGATTGAGTGTAAACATTTACAAGCAATCCAAGTCAAGCTGGTATTAATGAATGTATCTCGATTTATCTACTATGTTTCTCCAATATCTGTTTTCAAACATAAAAAAACTGATAAAAGCTAAGGATCTGTGGTAGAATGGACCAAATGGACAGAAGTCATGCAATAGTCTGCGTAAAGCTGAATTAGCATTACTTGCACACTTGTGCATAGAAGCAAGGTTTAGATTTATTAATTACATTTACAGCTTATTTAACTTGTTACTGGGACCAGCTCATTTGATTTTAAATCACTTCATACCAAAGTAATAATGAAATTATATTTCACACATCAAACATTATTTGAAAGTAGTGACTGGCTGACTCATGACAGGTCAAGGGAGCAGTGTACAGAAGAAAGAGTGGTGACATTATCATGGACTGGGAATCTGTGTCAGTCCACACTGTGGCTTCTTTTTCAATTCACACCTCCTCTTCAAGCACGCTTGCGATGACTTGCCATGTTATAGTAAGTGTATATATGATAATGATAATGTTGGGGAAAAAAAATAGAAAAATGATGATGACAGTAGAGAGAAAGGCCTTACTCTGGGTACACAGTCCATCTGTGCAGTTCTCAGTGGCCTCACTGTTCCCTTCGCACATTTTGCCTCGGTGTCTGGGTATTGGGGAGTTGCATTCCCGAGTTCGCTGCCTCTCACACTGACTGCTGCACACTGTCCACTGGCTCCACTCATTCCAGCCTCCATCAACTACAATATAGGGATGTAGATATCACAGAAGGGTTAGCACAAAGGCAAAACAGAAAGACAAAGACTGGCACCATCCCACATCAGTGATTGACGGTAAAAACTTTCAGTGCAATCACCAGTGACAAGTTACAATGTACTTTGATTAATATTAAGATTAGATGTCTTAAGTGATTTCAATAAATGGTATATTTCAAATTAATGGCATATAATGTGCATCCTAATTAACTTTAATAAATAATACATATATAATATAAACAGTGCACTCGTGCCATTTTGGTAGGAGTTTAATTGGTTCACAATAAAAACCTTGTTAAGAAGTGAAGGGTTTCAGTCTATGCTAGGGGGCTATTTCTTTGAAACGGTAAGAGTCAAATAATGCAGTAACATTAATGGAATCAAAATGAGGCTGCATAATAAAATTGTTCCTGGAGTTCCTGAAACAGCCTAATTATCATTAGAAAAAAGACAGGGAAAAACATTGTTATACACGCTCAATCAAAGGACTTCTAAATACTGAAGAACTCAAGGGACTTTCATAGAGTACTTTTTGAGACAGTTCACAGTTTATGCAGGCTTATGATGCTTTAAACTGATTTTCTTTCTTTACACATTAAAACCACTTACACCTAAACTTTAAAATTGATCATCTTATTACACTCCAATGTTCTGTTGTCTCCCCAAAGAGGCAACAGCACTCCCTTGGCAGGGCAATGTACCGCACAACAGCAAAAAAAATCTGTTCTGAATCAGCCAGTAGAATACAACAAGCCCACAGTAAGATGAGCATTTGCAAATTTAAATTAAGAGGTCACAATAATAAATACAGATACAGCTTTAGATTTTTATAGGTTTTTATTAAAGTGTGGTATAATAATATAGCATAATAGGTTTCTTGCCATAGCACCATTAGATAATGTTGGGAATACTTTATGACACTATTTTAATAGTCTCAGGTAGAGGAGCAGCAGCAGAAAACAGCTGCTTATTCTACATATTTTTAGAATTCTTCTTCATTCTAATTACTTACTAGTTACTCTTAGCATCTAGTTACTGGGCCACTGAGGGCATGTGTCCTTAACTGACAAATCAATGTGTATTACCAGAAAGCTAGGATTTCACTTGGGACATATTATCAATACTGTATTTATTAAAATGCAGATTCAATTTTTTGTTTATTTGTCTGAAAAAAGGGGCAAACGGATTGATTCAGTCCTATTTGTTGAGGACTCACTACTATGTTCCAGGCCAAATTGCCAACCAACTTTCCTAAAAATATGTTTCTGAAGAAATAAGCTAAATAAGCTACATTCTCAATGACATTGTTTGGTTAAAAAAAGTGTCTTAAATACATTTGACAATACTAAACAATATTTGCCATTTATGCGTTGGTTTATTAGTTATATTGATGATCATGTCTTCCCACGTCATGTCTTTGCTATGTATGTGTGGCCTGGGGGGTGTCCAATTTCACTGCAGGTGTAAACATTGTATGTGACAAATGAAAGGCTCAATCGATTGATTGATTACTTCTTATTTTTGATTAATATTTCTTTTTTTCAGAAAGTAGAGTCCATGCTATGGACTTTTTGAGGTCTCTGCTCAGTAAAATAAATGATAATAGATAAATATAGTCTGCTATAAAGAAAATAGGAAGTGACACATCCCTCGCCTGCCATCAAGCTCATCTTCTCTCTCATTTGGAAAGAAAGCATATTGAACAAAATGTCCATCTTCCTTTAAGATAAAGACTAATTTTCCCTTTGGTAAAACACATACACAAATTTAAAAATGTACATGTTTCTACAGCAAGCTCAACTAAACACATGGATTCAGTATGATTCACAAATACAAGTGCTGGTCTGTTGGTACAGCTTGAGAGAGACACTTTCTCCCCATTAACCCCAAGGCCTGTTTATATAATGGAGTTTCATGCAAGGCTATGAAACCAAGGCAGCCTGGTGCATGCTAATAGATGGGATTCTTCCACCATGCTCTGTCATCTGATCAAGGAGGGCCTCATCATGCTTAGCTTAACAAATACAGGGAGACCATATGGCGCCTGAAGATTTTTTGGCAGCAGCGGCGATACCCATAATACAGTCTTGTGGGCGATGAAGAAGGTAATTTTCCTTTGTGAAGTTCCACAGGCCCTACCTACACACTGCAATTGTTTGTGGGTTTTTCTCACCTACTTGTAATGCAAACAAGGTGTTTGTATGTTGGGGAGAGAACGCTGAGTGCTTCTGAGTTTGACCACAAACACTAGTCATTGTTTGCGTATTGTTTCCCCTATGACTTCTTGCTCTGATTCTGTTGAATGAGCTCATTTGCCAACTGGTAAACAATAGAGAGAGTTTGACAAACTGTAGCACTTGCAACATTTTGGCTTCATAACTTGCCCTTTCTGGTAATTTTATGTTGTTTTTCGGCAATGTCTAGTTTCTTAAATTGGCTACATATAAATTCTCATTCATTTTGTTTTGGTGATATTTTTAGAGCATGCGTGTCCCTTTCTTTTTCAGTTTTACCAGATCTTCTGGTTGAACTTAATTACAAACACAACACAACATTTTATTTCATTGAAACAGTTCTGTGTTTATCAGAAGCAAGCAACTTTTGAAGTTTTTATGAACCGGCAGTAGATTTAGCTTCTATCATATTACATAAACAGACAATATATAATACATTGATGTATAAATATTTTGTGTTCAGTAACTTGGATTCTAAACCCTGCAGTGGCAGCAGACTTTCAAAGCACGTTTGAAGAGAGATCATTTCTTAAATTTATTTTATTTTACAGCCAGGGAAAACAGTGGCTGGAATAACCAAAATGACTGTGACTGTTTGAATTTCTGATCTCATTGCCTTAGAAATGATTGCTTTAAAGACATAGACCAGGTCTATGACCACTCGTCTAAAAAACGGGATAAGAGGGAGTCAGTAGACTATGATGTAGTTGCTGAAGGATTGCAACTTGTGCAAAATGACATGGCACTCAGTAAACGTACTTTTAAATAGAAATTTAACCAGAATGCAACCAGCTGAGATGACTCCCCTACTGTAGAGACAATCACTGACGAGTTGGGCTCATTAGAAAAGTACAGATTGATTGCAGTGTGTTGGCAGTCTTTCTGTCTTTTTAAATTAACAACTAACCAGGCAACCTTCGTGATTAGTTTGCAATCAAAGGTGGTTGTCGAGAGGCCGAGGGTGCTGCAAGCCCAACCACTGGTGACAGTAAAAACTTTCAGTGCAATCGACGGGAAACAACAAATTTTGACTACTTGTAGTGAGGTTGCTGTCCTATTTTTACTCTAGTGTGTGAGCCATTAGGTACACCACCATAGTGAAAGTACCAAAGTATTAGCATCACTGGTTCACTTTGCAAATTTTTTATAATACAGAGGAAAAAGAGAGAAAAGGGCATGTATGTAACACTGTCTGACATTTAAGAAATTACAGTCACTGCTTGTGCCCGTTACAAGATAAGCTCACAAATTGCTGGTTTTCTGCTTAGTCAATGACGGATGTGAAAATTATACTCATGCAACATTACACTTGTCTGGGCCAAGAAGTGATGTGTCAGACATCTTCTGCTAAATAATACAGTAATGTCCTAAGTGTTTACTTTGTTAGCAGCAAGTACTTAATGTTCCCTAATATTGGCTAACTATGAAAACTTGCAGGACACACCAAACCAAATGAGACCCAGGAGTGATAAAAAGATGCAAGGAGATATTCTAATGACTTAGAAATGTATCTTGGAACTTAGAACTAAAATAATGATTTATATTTCTTTGAAATGATAAGGTTTGTCTTTAATTTGCCAAAAGTCACTGGCAAAAAGGGATTTTACTTTGATTTCATGTTATAGTAATTTTTGTGGAAGAATTCAGCAGTTTACAGCTGAATTTGTTGTGTGTCTCTTTGCCTCACATGACTAGTGTCTTTTCTAACTTGGAGAGGCTTTTTGAGTTGTCCTTGCTGGGCCACAGCTTCCCAGGTACAATGCTCAGAGCCTTCTGGTATTACAGCCATCTCCACAGTGCAGTTGGGGTCTGTCTTTGGGATTTTATTACCAGATCAACTTTTCTTCAGAGGAGAGCCTAGGGGATCCTGATACTCTCTATTCACACCATGTAACCACACATGTGTGTCTTTTTGGCTGGGTGTACATGTGCATTATTTCTAGGCTTGTGATGTTTGGCACTTTGTCCCATCAGATAATGTTCTGGATGCACTGGAGGTAGCACGTGTTATTTGTTTTTATCCAGTGCAGAACATTTCAGGACCCTCTGGTTTAGAGGAAGTGCATGGATAGAATAATTAGGCAGAGGCACTGGTATGAAGAGAATGGGAGAGTTAATTCCAGTTTGTATTGTATATGTATTGTTATTGGGGTTTTTTGGACTTCTTTCAAGTTTCAGCAGCCATATTGTTAACATGGTTAGCATTATAAGCTTACCTTTTTCAGGTAACTTATGGTAATGTAGGGAAGTTTTATATTGTTATTTAGCTGTTTTTTATTTTAATTTTACACTTCCAAAATAAACATCAGAAATTATAAGACAGGTTTTCCTTAAAGAAAATGCATGACTGCATATACTGCTCCAAAAGATATATAATGGTGATTACAGATTGACAAGGTACAACACAAACTCTATGGGAAGGGGTAGCCAGGACGTCAGGTCAGAGGGGAGATACTGTCATCCCCACCCTCAGAGAATGGGTAAACAAGCACCAAGAAAAATAACACCAGCTACTGATTGATGGAGATGTCACTCAATACTGCAAAACCAGATTGACCAACCTTTGCACCACCTGGACTGACTACAAGAAGAAAGCCTGTGACTCAGTGCCTAACACATTGATCCTAGAATGCTTTGAACAATAGGTCAACAAGACTTGACAGGTCATCATCAGGAATTTCATAGGGATGTGGTGAACAACACTTAGAGGCCAACTTCAAGCCAGGTCACTATCAAGTGTGGGATTTAACAAGGAGATGTTCTGTCCACACTGTTCTGTATATACCTGAACCCTTCAGATCATTAACAATACTGGCTACTATATGGCATGTACGATAGTGGGTGATATTGAAAAACCCTACCAATGACTGGACAAATTTGGACTAAGAGAAAACACATAGGTGGTAATTATGGCAACCCAAGAACAAACTCTAAGTACAAGATCATTAGACGCTGGGCTCTACCTCCCCAGATGCAGACTGTGCAAAGATGTCCCTGAGACAATACAATACGTAATAGTAGGGACACCATAACCAAGTGGCCGGCATAGTGTATTAGAACATCTGTGCAGAGTATGGGGGGCTAGAAGTCCTGAGATCAAAATGGGATATAGCTTGGGCAATATCGTGTGGGAATTCCAGATACAGATGGACAAAATGGTGATGGCTGACAATGTACTGGTAGACAAGCAGATGAAGAAGGCCGTAGTGATAGATATTGTTAAACCAAGTGATAGTAACATCAGGAAAAAGGAATACAAGAAGCTTGAGAAATACCAAGTGCTGGGAGAGGAGCTAGACAATATATGGAGGGTGAAAGCAACAGCTGTCCAAGTAGTAATCGTAGCACCCGAGGCTGTGACCCCCAAACTGGGTAAGTGACTCCAGCACATTCCTGGAATGCCATGCGAGATTTCTGTTTGTTGTTAAGTGTTTAAAAACAATAACGTTTTTATCATCTGACTATGACACTGTGGTATAATAAAGATATTAAACAAGGATAAATTAACCATACATGCCTGTGCCATACACGAGCAATGTGAAAGCAGCATCCACTCTGAGTTTGTGCACTGCAGTGCAGAATTTCTATTAACTTAACTTTAAAAAGCTGTTTTTTCCAAATGGAAACAGGGGCTCCATTTCTGTGTATTTTCTCTTCTCTTTGCAATCTACCTTGGCTGTCTGCCTCATCATGCTGCAGCAACTATCCTTGTGCATTCAGAACATCATTGAGGTAATGATCTGGGGTGCCCTGTCAAAACTGGACGCACTTGTCAATCAGCAGCTCAAGACAGGTTCGCAGGGTCTTCTGCTTCACTCAAGTCTGTTTTTTCTACACAAAGACTAGGTTCAACCCTGATAAAAGGGCAAAATGCACTTCTGTACCTGGCCCACATACAACTTCAACCATCATGTCGGGGCTCCAGGCCATGGTAGCGGCACAGGCCTGCTTATCTCTGCTGAGGAGGGAGATTTTCTTTCCTCCATTTTTGAACTTAATTATTTTTCCCCGTAAACAGCATGCTGTTAAAACAACCCACCGTTCTCTCCATCTCTTAAAGGCTGCATTTAAGGCTGACAGCTTTAATTGGTAGCAAGAGGCAGGAAGTTGGAAACTTCAAAACACACACATCAGCCATTGTCCAAAAAGCCCAATTTCTGTTTCATCCTGCAAGGCAGGAAAGCCAGAAAGCCAACTCTGAAAGCCAGACCTTCAAAAACTGAGGCAGAGCCACTATTATTGATTAGTAACACCATCAAGTGTTTTTTTCTCCTGCACTAAAATGCGAAGTTTTACTTGAACTTTGATCTGATCAGTGTGGCTGGGACAGAGAACAGTGGTTTGAAAAAAGTCTGCTTGCATACTATGTACTGATAGTTTTAGGATATTGCAAAAATGAAAAAAAAAATGTATTGGGACAGAATAACTATGTCTCTTGGATATTAAATAATATGGTCATTGGGCAATTGGAGTGCAGAATTAAGCTACTTCTTCTATAGATGTAGCTTAATTTGATTAATTAGTTGAGTGTTAGCCCTGGTGAGACAGTGACATGACAAAAATGGTACCATTTGTTGTGCCTTGTGTCTTTTTCATTGCACTCTCGGATTTATTTCTATCCGCCTCAACTGCTGAAAGCCATTGATGGTAATGATGGGATCCAGAGTGTTTACACATAGCCTTGTCTGTGAGAAACACATAACACCTCATTCACTAGAACTGTTACTTTATTTTCCAGCAAGAAAGAGACATATGACTTAAATCCCCTCCGCTGGGCATGTTGCAGGGCAAACTGTAGCTCCGCTGAAAGAAGAGGTAATAACCTGGCAGAACATATCCAGTAATGCAATAGCTCAAAAAAGTCACCAGCAATAAATTGCACGCTATTTTCAAATAGCAAAAAGTTAATATAGAATCTTTCTAAGATCAGAACAGCTTAAAGTGCAGAAATTGAAAAGGTGACAACATACATATAAGAATTTAGTTATTGTTATGGATCAGAATGTATCATTTAAAATCTGTTTTGTTCCAACTTTTCATTATGCAGCCAAGCCCTGCTGTTTCAAACTGAAAATGACTGTTTACTAAATACAAGCAAATGAACCTGATTCAGGATGTCAGAATGCCGGATTATCTACAAAATACGAAGCAAGAAGCATGGAATTATGTAGTAAATAAAGAATTGATAAATAACTCAATATATCTAAATATATCTTATAGTTTTGATTCCTGAAAATAACCACCGTTTGCTCAGGTGTTGTCAGGGTTCAGTTGTGAAATTTCTTGCCTTCTTAGTGGGGTTGAGAATATCGGTTGTTTTCTGCGGAAGTCAGGTTAGTTAGTACACAGCTGACAACCCTATTGGACAGCTGTTAGAAATCAAATTATGGCAAGAACCAATCAGCTGAGTGAAGAGAAACGACAGTCCATCAATACTGTAAGAACTGACAGTCAGTCAATCCGGAAAATTGCTAAAACTTTGAATGTGTCCTCAAGTGCAGTCACAAAAACCATCCGGGGCTACGATTAAACTGTCTCACATGAGGACCGCCCCAGGAAAGGAAGACCAACAGTCACCTTTGCTGCTGAGGATGAATACATTTGAGTCACCAGCCTCAGAAGTTAACAGCACCTCAGATTAGAGAATAGAGAAATGTCACACAGGGTTCCAGTAGCAGACACATCTCTACACCAACTGTTCTGAGGAGACTGTGTGAATCAGGCCTTTATGGTCAAACTACTAAGGAAAAGCAACAAGCAGAAGAGATTTGTTTGGGCCAAGAAACACAAGGACTGGACATTAAACCAGTGGAAATCTGTGCTTTAGTCTGACAAGTCCAAATTTGAAATCTCTGGTTCCACCTGCAGTGACTTTGTGCGACGCAGAAAAGGTGAACGGATGTTCTCTACATGCATGGTTGCCACAATGAAGAATGAGGTGTGATGTTGTCAGGGTGCTTTGCTTGTGACACTGTTGGGGAATTTTTCCCAATTGAAGGCACACTGAACCAGCATGGCTACCACAGCATCCTGCGGCGACATGCCATCCCATCTGGTTTGCGTTTACCATCATTTATTTTTCAACAGGACAATGACCCCAAACACATCTCCAGGCTGTGTAAGGGCAATTTGGCCAAGAAGGAGAGTGATGGAGTGCCTCCACAGTCACCTGACCAAAACCCAATGGAAATGGTTTGGGATGAGATGGACCTCAGAGTGAAGCCAAAAGGGCCAACAAGTGCTCAGCATCTCTGGGTACGCCTTCAAGATTGTATGGAGACTTATAGATTTTGTTTAAAAAAAGACAGAGTACTACAGGTGAATCACTGCAGAAACCATAAAAAGACCATCATCAAAGTAAACAGCATTCATTTCTTTCTCCCTTTTCTTTCCCCCAGTCAAGTCTGTCCCGTATTCAGCAAGTGAAAATAAAATAAACAATAAAAGGTGAATCAAATGGACCATTACGGCAAGGCTGGGATGGTCAATTTGGTAAAGTAAATCCGTTGGGCATCTTTCTTCGCCTTTAGACAATAATTCTGATGGCAAAAGAGCCAAACGGGACAGGCAAAAAAAAAAAAAAAAAAGTAAACAGCATTCATAGGAATCTACCGTAGCAGATTATTTTTTCATTACTTTTAAAAACTGACAGCACTGTGCTGATGATATTATGGCATTTCATCTGTCCTTCTGGCCAGGTCACTTTGGTTTCTCTTTGCGCTATGTCAAATACTTTGATGAAAGGTTTCTGATTATACTTTCAAATTCAAATTCAAATTCAAATTTTATTTGTCACGTACACAGTCATACACAGTACGATATGTAGTGAAATGCTTGGACAACTGCTCGTGACCTAAAGAAAACAAAAAAGGAAAAGGCTATGAATAAGAAAGGAAATAAATATGAAAAATTAAAAAGGGTAAATTTAACTAGGAAGGAATAGAATATAAATTAAGGTTAAAAATGTATAATTTGTGCCGTTAATAACATTTCATTACATATCCCAGATTAAAAACAACTAATTGGTTTTTCCCTCAACTTATTTTACAAACTAATGAGTATTCATCTGGACTAATTCTCTCTGCTTGACTTCTGCCCCTTCTCCTTCTTCTTCCAATGTTTGATCCTTCTCTGGTGTTGCCATTAAACTGGACCAAACTTTCGGTCTCCATCTGTCCATCTGAAGCTTCCCAGACAAAACTCTCATGGCATATACTTGTAACTGAATTACCTTTTTTTTTCTGTTCACGTGTGAAAATGAATGTGATGATGTGCGAAACTGCTGCTAAAACGGCTTTAAGTGATAAATTTATTCTGAAATCTATTCATATCTGTCTTCTCTGATTTTCAAGAACATTTTCCTGCATAAGTTATTAGTCTGGCATCTTCCAAGCCAACCCTAAATGTATATTTCCACACCACAGGTTGACCAAATTGGGAAAACTCCAAAACACTTGAACATATTTTGCTAATGAACTGCTTTTAGCACATTAAAAGCAAAAGTACACACCTAAGTATTTTGCATTGCTGCACAATAAAGGAATACCAAAATGTGCAAAACAATTACAGCAACCTACTCCCTTTGTCTTCTTTACTTTGCTCCTCTTTTTTCACTTATACATCAGACTTGAACTATGATGACCAATGACTGACATCAGTTTGTGATGACCAATCTGTGAGTGTGGGTTTTATGTGTAATTACAGAAGAAAGTTTGAGCGGAGTATTCACTTGGTGCCATTCGATTAGGCTACAAAAGAAGTTCATTTACAACTTCCCTCTCATGCAGAAATAACTGGGCCTGTCAGGATGTAGAGATCAAACATATCTCATTTTGTCATGCTGATTTTAAATGTCAAAGATTAGAGCATTTGCGCATATCTGTAATACATGTGCATATAAATAATCTCACTAACAATGTACAGAGCTAAAGGCCAACTATATATGCTTGAACAAACCTGTCACTTAAAAATGACTATGGAATGAGAAATTCATACATTTGCACTGGCAAATTAGCAAGAAATTACCTTTTTTTATCATCATAAGAAGGAAATATTTGTACAGCAACTCTCTCAGTGCTAATGCACAATACTGTTTGTGAACTCATTGGCATAACAATTTGATTTAAAAGTTGGATTTAAGCACATTTAGGGCAGTGATTATAATGCATTTCCTCCAAATTGTACTTTTTGAAGCATGCAAATGTATTTTTAGGTGTTAGTGTCTCTGTAGCAAATAAAAATGTTATGTAAGGATATTATCTCTCTTCTCTTAGCAGAGGTAATGGACAATACTCCATCATCCATGACTTCTCTCTCTCTCTCTCTCTCTCTCTCTCTCTCTCTCTCTCTCTCTATATATATATATATATATATATATATATATATATATATATATATATATATATAAATCTGATCATTTGTCAGCATCGAATACTTAAAATGTTTAATTAATTTAATGGCTAAATCAGAAGTTCAGTCAGTCATCCCCCAGTTTAGTCCAGACTGATATATCCACTTCAGTACTGATTCTCTGACATTTTAATTTGTTTGGTTATTACTAAACACCTGAGAAGCATGACATTTCCATCTGCCTCAGGTCTGTATTCAGTGCTATTCAACAAAAATAAATTCAGTTAATTCAGCTTGCATGCAACTGATGCAGCAGAGCTGATCACTCTACTTTCTTTTATTGTTAATGTCATCAGACAATGCGATATATCAACAGTGTTTCATGTGTACTATATTTTTACAGTTTAAAGCTTTGCCAACTTTCTTTCATCCTTCATTCTCATACTCTCATGCCAAATATGAGGAAACCCAGTATTTTATGAGGAAAAAATTGATTGATTAAGTTGGCTTTTTTTTAGTCTGATCAGATTTGTTCCATGTTTCACCAACAACAACAGTCCTAGACACCAGAGCACAGAAACTACAGTTTATGGCCATGAGTTGCTGGAGGTGTGCAGACCTGTTGGAGGCTGCAACAAGTTCAAAGGGGATTATTCAGTGCAGGTAGCCTAAAGAACAAACTTCCACATATTTTTGTGTAGTTTAAATACCTGCAGCCTCATAAGATCAAAGGTCACTTTTAGTAAATCTGATCCATTTGCTTTTTTTTTAGTGTTTGGTTAAAAAAAGTAACTAATTGTAATTGTATATTGTAATAGCTGATAGTCACTTATGAATTACTTATGAAGATTTAGGCTGTTATTGTTTTGCAGGACTGCATATGACCCTAAGTGCACAGTGGGATGTCTAGACTATTAAAGGAGCCAGTTTGTACAAGAGAATAATCCCAGTACATCATGTGTCGGTGACAAAGAATATTCTACATAAAAGTCCATGTAAAGTGCCCCCCTGCCACACACACACACACACACACACACACACTTTTTTTTCGTAATGCCTGCTATTCAAATTTTAAGAATTTGAAAAGTGTGTGCATTGGGGCTTTTTTTTTTACATATGTATAAAACACAAGACAAATTTATGAGTATTATTAATTATTTTAATATTATTATTATTTGCCTGTTGTGGTTATCCAGAGCAACGAAACTAGTTTTGACTCAATAGCAGCCTTTTGTTTAAGAAACAGTCACAGGTATCCATTTAAATTCTGCAGATATGTCTGTGTGTTGATGCATCCTTCACCATAAAGGATAACCTCCCCAGATCAACAAAATCCCTCCCTGTTTGCTCTTGTAAGGTAAAAATTCATTTTCTCAACAAGCACCTAAGCTCACCTTCTCCCACTGAACTGCATGCTGGGCACTGAGTCATATAACCTCTTTCACCACTGCTTCTGTTAGTCACTTTACTTTGCATCATAAATCTGCCTTCTTCTTTTTATTGTTTGTAGTTTCTTGAGCATAGCAGTGCTCTCTCTCATTGGCAAAGGAATAATGTGTAGCCACTATTGGAACTGACCACTGCAGTCCCTTTATTGGTTGCCTGCAATGCTAATGAGGCACGAATGAAGCTTATTAACGTCACTCTACATGTCAGCGATAGCTAAATGTTACTGTTATTGTTAAAATAGAATTAAACAGCCTTGCAATAAATTCAACTGAAAACAGAAGTGCTAGAATTGGAGATAATTAAGTCATCATGCGCTAATATCATTAGAACATTTAATGTGAACATTTTTGTCGGACTTACCAGCTTAATTATTTTCAGCCAAGCATTAATAGTTTTTGACACATAGCAAAAGCTACTTTTTGTATCTTCACAGCCCCATTAAGCTGTGCTTAATCTAAGCAAAAACTGAGAAGTAGAACTAACTTGGACAGGGCGCGTTGCAAGTGATCTTCTGTACGGACATGCCCTCGCAGAAGGCCCCGCCATTCAGTGGTGCCGGGTTCGTGCAGGTCCGAGATCGCTTCTGGACACCCCGCCCACATGGCGCATTACAGGCCGACCACTCCGTCCACAGGGACCAGCCGCCATTCACTGGAGAGAGTCCAGCAAAGTTAAGAAAAGAAAAAGAAGTAGAGTGAGGGCACGGCAATGAATAATACTTTTTACTGAACTCTGGCATAGTGAAACACTCTAACAAGAGCTGCTGGGGTTATTAATGATTATGCAGGCTCAGAGGCAGTGCAAGGCAACAATGTATAACGGTAGGAGCAGATTGAGCACAGCGCAATACGCTGGATATACAGCTCCCTGTTTCGTAATTGCTCAGTTCAGTGTTTCTTGCACTTGGATTAAGATAAAGACAAGGAACTATGCGAAAGCAAAGAAAGCAGCCATTAAACGGAAACGCCGTTTCTAAAGGCGACACTGACTCATACTGGTTGACGGGTTTGGAGTCGACCGCTTAGCGTTGTGACTGAAGCACTTTATGATCTCTCTGTCTTTCTCTCTCTCTGCTCAGCAGTGCTATCAAAGCTGGCGAACCCACGTTTCTGGAAGGCCTCTGGCAAATAAATACTTAATAAGCAACACTCCTTTTAAATGAGATTAAGACACACTGGCTTATTTCCTTTCATAAAGTACACATTGATTTTAAATGAGAGGCAGTAAATTGAGTGTTTGAATAATACATTCATCTGAATAAAGAGGAAACATTGCTCTTCAGTGGGAACACAGAGACGGGTCTCTTAATCACTTGTGTATAGGGGCACAGGAAGCCGAACAAATTGATCTGAAGTGCCATGTAAACATTGTGTCACTACTCTGTAATGTGTTGTAGCAGGCAATAAGCAGCTGCTACGATGGCGTACCAAAGACTATCACAGTTGCCGTGGCGCTACGTCTCTTTGCCACAATGTTGCTGGCCAGACAGGTGTAGTTGCCTGAGTCGGACAGGCGCGCTTCGTTGATGATGAGGTTGTGGTCGGCTCGGGTGTCGATGTTGTCATCCGTCAGGGAACTCACCAGCTCTTCATTTTTCAGCCACTCCACCTGTCAAAGAGTGGTAATATAGTACTCATATGAGGAGTGTTTGCAGCAAATATCACTAACATCATAGTTAAGTACAACACACTAGAGCAATTCCACTTAACACCATGTTAAATGGGCAGACAAATGGACCCAAGATTTAAAGCAATCCAATAACACAGGAAATAATGACTGATAGCTATGTTGACATGTATTCAAAATAAAGTTTATTTTCTGACAAACAGAAGAGCTTTGGATAGGATATAGGGGTTAGGGTTGGTTTAATCAAATGGCTATCTTGATTTACCTATTTGAGGCTATAAAAAGAAGCCAAAGATGGAAGAGCCAAAAAATGCAGTTCCTCTCTTTGCCATTTATGGTTAGGTTAAAAAGCAAATCAATCCCCATACACTCTCATGGTAAAGTGCCAAACTTTAGCCTTAAAAACATGTTAACTGCCTTTTATAAACAAGGTCTTTGACCTCTATGGGTAGTTTCCCCTTTCATCAGAGCTTTACGGTGGGGGGATTTAAATACTGCTTGGGATTAAAGTTAATGGACAGGTTTGCTAACACAGGCTGCTCCAATCGGGTGCTAGGCCTTAGTTCTGTGTTACTAAACTAGACTATGTTTGTGCTGTTGGTACCTTCTAGAGCATTTTAATATGTGGGGTACAGCCCACCCAAGACGTTTATTCTTGAGTTTTGGTGATAGACATTTTAGCACTTTATCAGTCTGTAGCTTTGTACTACTTAGCAGCTATGCTAACCAGGTTTGCTACCTTTTCCTGATGACTTGGTAGTCCACCCTCTGATCAAAAAACAAACAGAAAAAAACAAAACAAACAAGCAAAATGCTGCGGCTTAAAAGTTGAGAAACTAATGGAATAGCTTACGCTGTAGGTTAGATCTTTTTGACCAGGATATGTGGTTGAATGCACATGTTAAACAAATATGTAGGACTCCTTTCTTGCATTTGTGCAATATCCCTAAAGCTAGAAAAATCCTGCTCAGAGTGATGCTGAAAAACTAGTTCATACATTAATTACTTGTAGGCTGGACTACTGTAATTCATTATAATCAAGTTGTCCTAAAACCTCCATTAAAAGTCTTCAGTTGAGCCAAAATACTGCAGCAAGAATGCTGGCAGGGACTAGAAAAAGAAAGGGTAATTCTCCTATATTAGCTTCCCTTCATTGGCTTCATGTTATATCCACAATTAAATTTAAAATTCTTCTCCTTACAACAAGGAATAATCAGACCTCATAGTACTGTGTCACCCCAGTAGAGTACTTAGCTCTCAGACTGCAGCCTTACTTGTGGTTTCTAGAGTATTTAATAGTAGAATAGGAGGCAGAGCTTTCAGGCCCCTTTTCTGTGGAACCAGCTCCCAGATTGGATTCAGACACCATCTCTACTTTTAAGATTAGGCTTAAAACTTTTGTTTTTGAATCCTCCCTTAGCTAAGCTGCTATAGACCTTCCCATGATTCACTGAGTGTTTTTTCTTCACACACCTCTTTTCACTCTCTGAGCTAACACATCACTCTGTGTTTTCTTCCTACTGTTGCCAAGTAATTGGTCACTTTACCTTTCAATACAAAGTGCCTTGAGGTTTACTGTTGTTGTGATTTGGCAATATATAAATGAAAACGAATTGAATAGAATTAGATTTGGGTTAAAATAGACATTTTCACAGTGTTAACCACATGCAAACCTCCGTTTTCCATTTAACTAAATTGTCTTGTGGCGACTCAAATTTTACATACTTTACTATAAACATACTACATTTATACAAGTCCTTTATTACATTTATTAAAGGACCCCTATTATGCTTTGGTTCTCTATTCCTGGCTCTTCATGCTGTCAGTGACTGAAGACATCCACAGAACACACAGAAGCCCTGCTATTCACATCCTTTTCTTGCAAGGGGCAGCCTGTCAGAAGAAAGTTGGTTTAAAGGGCAGAAATGCTAAAACAATGGGTCTAAGACAGATAAATAAGATTAATAGACTGCACACTTCCTGTCTTGAGCACTGGCTCGACATGGTGAAGCAACACTTTGTTTGTTTCGAGCATACTGAACCCTCAACGTGCAAATCTTAGTAGCAGATCCTGTATCTGGATTCAGCACCCTTAAAAAAGCCCAGCAATACACATAACTGCTGATCAGCTACATTTTACAAGGCCCACCCTGCTGATTAGCCACAACTAGGCAGTATAACCACTAACGCTAAAGCCATTAGGCAGTCAAAGTATGTGCTATAACCAATTACCAGCAACAGAGAGGAAAACTAATTATGAATTACAAACTTAGTGACGCTTTACTGCTTCTACCCTGGTAAGGGAGCTGCATCGCTGCATTTGCAAATTACATTCATAGCGCAGCAAAATGGGCTGGGCTGATGGATTTATAGGAAGAGCACAGGCAGCCACCCTTTATAATAAACAACACTCAGGCTGGATGCAAATAGGAAGCGCCTGTGGGCATGCAAACACTGGGTAAATAGAAATGACACACAGACCTGAGGGATGATGGATTGCAGGTATATATTGACATGAATAAAAATGATAATGAACGTCATAACATAGTAATCATTTCTCTCATTTTGTATTTTTCCGAACTTCTATTTCAACCAGTTGTGCCACTCCAAGTTAGAATGAGAATTTCTCTTTTTTTACAGTGCGACTGAGGGCCTGCAGATTTTTCTGTATAATTTAACACTGGCCTCTAACACGGGGGGTTTCATCAGAGGTTAAGCGGCCTAGCATCGTTAGATAGATAAGAAAACAGAGAGTCAGAGGAGCAGGGCAGGGGATGGGGTCTAATTTCTCATGATTAAAGTCATCCGTCACTGAAGGGATGACACGAGTCCTGGCACCCTCCCACACCGCACTACATCCATCCCCCCCACCACCACCACCACCAACTTTTTTTATGTATTTATTTCAATTTTACCCTGTGGGGAAATCCGTGACTTGAAAGAGGCAATTAATGTGTGGCACGAGCTGGCCCTCCCAGTGTGGGGCCACACTGCACATTAGCTGTCTGTCTGCCACTAACAGCCCTTGGGTACTGATGAAAAGATTCACCAAGCGGAAGAGAAGGGAGGAGAGAGACAGAGACAAAGAGAGGGAGAGAAGGAGGAGGTGATGGGGGAAAAAGATGAAGGGACAAATACAAATTAGGCCAGTGGTTGTGTGGTAGAGGATGTGAGGAATGAATTGCCTAATTGGCACATTTGTTTCACTTAGGATGCGGTCATCAGTGTCAGCCCTGACAGAGGGGTTACCAGGTGGGCCCCCGGCATCAGGACTTCCTTCCTGTGATTTCATTACCCGAATTGCCCCTGAAGGTCACGTCCTCACAGCAGCCAGGTTCCCTTATCTACTTAACTACCCACACACATACACATACACAGCTTATTCTTGATGACATTTCCTGATGATTAGATGCTGAGAAATGTGGGTGTCGAGGGGCAATTAGAGGACAGAAGAGCAATGTAAACGGGTGACACTGTAGCCATCACCAAGACTTATGAGGACAGTGCTGATCAAGTCCTTGCCAGCTGAAGCATTTTTTCCCCTCTGCTCATGTGTCTCATTGCTTGGCTCTAATGGTCATTTGATGTCAAGGTGACTCAGTACAAATGGAGTGCTTCAGTGCCCTAAGGAGGAAAATCTGTCTGCTGAGTCATGCTTAGGTGTCACAATTTTACATGATCTCCTCCCGCCTGTGGGTGACTCTTACCTGCCTGACTGTGGGAAACGGAAGTTTTCCTCTGCTGAGCATCTCATCAGTGCAATTATATAGATTAAGTGTGCCACCGGGCATATCCCTGGTGATCACGTGACACCAGCAAATCAGACTCCTGGCTTCAGGGCTGATCCTCCCAATAGATCTCTCCGTCCACCAATCAGCAGGCCTTGTCATTAAAAGTATGTGTGCATCCACACATACACACAGATACACTTTGAACTCAGCATGACATGCTGTGTTCATCCGAACAGTCAGCCCGACAGCGGCAGGTTCATTCGGAGGGGAGCTATCTGCAGCTCTGTTGTGCTCTCCTGCTCTGGAGGTTAATCAAGAATGATACGTGGAGAACAGAAAGTGGGTCTGCATCGCCCATCCCCTCTCCCCTATTGCTTCCCAAATGCCACCTCTCCTCCCCTCTGAGCTACAAGGCGCTGCATTACTATTCCACCTCGATCTGTCTTATCTTAACGAAATAAACAGAGGGAGCGCCTGGCTGCGGCCTGGGCCGGGAGGGATGTAATTGCTCGGCTTAATAATGAAGCTCATCATCTGCTCTCTAGGAGCTTTTCTCTGACCTATGAGAAAATAACAGAGGAGTCGGATGTGAAAGTAGAAACAAGTGCAACAGAGGCGGGAGGTGGGATAGAGTTAAATGCTAACTTGTTTTCGGAGCTGCATCGCAATGTCTTTGTGAAGCTCACCAGAGGAGAGCTTGTATCACGGTGCAGGAGCATTTAGTTGATGCTCCTTTGTACTGTGGCCTGTCTACCTGAGCTACTGTAGATCAAGGGGATTCATCCTGGATTAAAGGCTTTCATTCAGGGAAGCTGAAATTGGCTTCCTGTTTGGCTGTTCATTTCACACTTTCTCTAAGAGTAACCTCTCAAAAGAAACTCATTATACAAGGCTCTCATGGACCTCTTTTCTCCCCAAGTTAAAAGATCTACTCTGCATTCACATCTCCTGATATCTGTGAACTACAAGTGGAGAATTGGTCTTGGATCGGGAGCCGTGAAACAAAATTGCAAATAAGTTCCTTCTATGTTCTCTAACCATAGCCAAATTAATTTCAGCTCTCTGAATATGAGATATGAAGGTATTTTGTTGCAAAAAGACCCCATAGAAAGTTACATTTTGATGCTTACATTTATTTTGTCCCACTGAATTCATAAAAAGACACCAACAAAGACTTTACTTTTGATTAAGTCTTAAATGGATGTCTGAGCATTAAAGGCTGAATCTGTTTTCTTTACAAAGAAATGATGTGAAATGGCTGAGAGGGTATAATTATTGATTTAAGACCATTTCAACAAATCTAAACATACAGAAACATACACAATAGCAGCCACGTCAAATGTCTTGTGGGAGAGACCCTACAATAATACAGGGATTTGGTTGGTTTTTTAGAGCATTATATAACTGATGAACATGCTGAACATCTTAGCTAACAGCTGCATTTAGGTGTCTGAACAAGGGCATGTAGCAAATAGAGACTTAATCAAGCTAGTTAGTAATCCCCAATATGTACAACAGTAATTCATTCATTCACTCACTTATCCCTTTTTAAGGGTTGCAGGGGGAGCCTAAGGGGCCTATCCCAACTGTCTTAGCGCGAGAGGCAGGGTACACCCTGGACAGGTCACCAGTACACACAGACAACCATTCGCAATCACATTCACACCTATGGGCAATTTAGAGTTCCCTTTCAGTCGATTCACTCGGTACAACACATAAGTATGGGATATCACGCCCTCGCGTGTCCTGGCTGAAGAAACCTTTAATCACGCCTTTAAGGCAGATGACGTGTGATGACACGTGCACGGCCCCGCCTGCACATATAGCCGCTGTCATCACAGTCATCCCTCAGTTCTTACGCTCTTCACCTCGCTGAGAACACCTCTGCTGAGTTGGGCTAGCTAGCTGCTGCTAGTTAGCTCCGTTGTCTGCCGACTTGAACTTAGCTTAACTGCCCCTGTTGGTGTTAGCCTCCACCGCGCAGTTGGTGTGTAGGCTGCCCGCGGAGCGCTAATTTCAAGTTTTTCCCGTGCAGCGTTTTGCTTTGTGTTTTGGAATGTACTCTAAACCGAAGCGAGCAAAGCAGAAATCTTCTGTTCGCCCCTGCCCTCAGGGATGCAGTTCCTCTTTGCACGACAGCGACCAGCACGATGCCTGCCCTGTCTGCCTGGGGATCGTCCATGCTAGGAGAGCGTTGACGGAGCCCGAAGCCTGTGCGTTATGTCGCCAGCTCCGGCGCTCGACCCTGGAAAGACGGGTGACGTTTGTGGAAAAAGTGCTGGGACGCTCGGCTGTCGCACGGCATGACCCTCTCCTTTCTGAGTCTGGAGCCCCGGCTTCGTCCGAGTCCGAAGACGAGGATTTTCCGGTCTATGTCCCCGCAATTAGCTGGGCTGACCACATGGACTACGTTGACGGATTAGCCGATGACGAGCCGGAACCATGCCCGTCAGCGCTCCTGCATGGTTCCTGCATATGCATGGTTCTCCATAATCGACCACGATGCACCCTTGGGTTTGGACGCGCTAGCGCACCAATGGCCAGACGTGCTCCTGTATGCATTTTCCCCAGTGGAAATGATATCTCCAGTTCTAGAGAGAGTGCGTCGGCATTCCCCCTCTCTCTGATTCTAGTGGCCCCTTGGTGGCCCACAAGGTCGTGGTATGCAGAGATAATCAGCCTGCTAGCAGTGAGTCCTTGGCAGCTTCCTCTCCGCAGGGATCTCCTCTCTCAGGCGGGAGGAGAAGTGTTTCATCCATGCCCAGATCTGATGCGCCTTCATGCTTACCTGCTGAGAGGTTAAACTTGATTGCTAAGGGTTTGCCACCTAGTGTGATAGCGACAATTCAGAGCGCTAGGGCCTCATCTACTAGAGGCTTGTATGCTTACAAATGGCGAGCCTTCGAGCAATGGTGCCAGGACCATCACATTCTCCCATTTCAGTGCTCTATTGTGGATGTTTTGACATTCCTGCAGGAGCTGCTGGATAAGGGCCTTTCATTTTCAACAATTAAGGTTTATTTAGCAGCTATTATCTG
Source organism: Copadichromis virginalis (assembly GCF_057382275.1). Classification (NCBI taxonomy): domain Eukaryota; kingdom Metazoa; phylum Chordata; class Actinopteri; order Cichliformes; family Cichlidae; genus Copadichromis; species Copadichromis virginalis. The sequence goes on from NC_140629.1 coordinate 9,443,562, forward strand.
CTTGTCATATTGGCTTTGACCGGGTGACACTAGGTGCACATCCCCTCGCCATACGTTTTCTGAAATGAGTTCGCCGGCTGAGGCCCGTGCTTAAGTCCAGTGTCCCTGCTAGGGACTTGTCTTTGGTGCTGGAGGCCCTTTGTAGCCCCCCTTGAACCCATTGAGTCTGTGGATATGAAATTTCTTTCGTATAAGACTGCATTACTTCTCGCTTTGGCTTTGGCAAAGCGAGTGGGTGACCTTCATGCACTCTCTGTGCATCCCTCCTGCACACAATTCTCTTCTGATGGCCACAAGGTCGTATTGCATCCAAATGCTGCCTATTTTCCCAAGATCATGCCTGCATCTTATAGCTCAATGGAGTTGAGTTGCTGAGCTTTTGCTCCCCACCTTTTGCATCTGAGGAGCAGAGGATGCAGCATTCTCTTTGTCCAGTGCGTGTGCTACGCACCTACATTGAGCGCACTCAGAATGTGCGTTTATGTGACCAGCTGTTTGTCTGCTTCGCTGATCCAAATAGAGGTAGAGCTCTGTCCAAACGGAGGCTGTCCCACTGGATTATAGAAGCTATCTCACTGGTGGTCTTGCTTTTCCCCACGGAGTGAGAGCTCATTCCACCAGGGGGATGGCAACCTCATGGGCTCTTTTTAAAGGGGTGCCTGTAGCTGATATTTGTGCAGCAGCTAGTTGGGCATCAACGCACACTTTTGTGCGGTTTTATCGGTTGGACGTTACAGCCCCTTCGGTGGCTCATGCTGTCCTTTCTGCTGGGTCTACCACTCACTAAGGATGTGGTGGTCCGATTCCGGTTCGGTGGCTGCTCTGTGGGGCGTGTATATATGTCCCATACTTATGTGTTGTACCGAGTGAATCGACTGAAAGGGAACGAATAGTTATGTCTATAACTTCTGTTCCCTGAAGGAGAGGAACGAGGTACAACACAAGGTGGCCCCACTGAGCGGCTATCGAACTGAGGGATGACTGTGATGACAGCGGCTATATGTGCAGGCGGGGCCGTGCGCGTGTCATCACACGTCATCTGCCTTAAAGGCGTGATTAAAGGTTTCTTCAGCCAGGACACGCGAGGGCGTGATATCCCATACTTATGTGTTGTACCGAGTGAATCGACTGAAAGGGAACAGAAGTTATAGACATAACTATTCGTTTCCAATAAACATGTCCCCACTAACTGCATGTCTATGGACTGTGGGAGGAAGCCAGAGTACCCGGAGAGAACCCACAAAACATGGGGAAAACATGCTCCACACAGAATAATGGTGATGGTGGAATTGAACGCAGGACCTTCTTGCTGTGAGGCAACAGTGCTAACCACAATGCTAATGTACTGCTTTGCTAAAACAGTAATATGCTTAAAAATCAAAGTATCCATGTTTTGGTTATTTCCACCGTTCTTTTTCTTTTTTTCAGTCTTTGAGTGAATATGTTGATCAAAGGGTAATTGATAAGAGGAACCTAAAACAGGCTACAAATGGTCCACATGCAGACTGTTTGGCTGGTTGATTCATTGGTTTGTGTCTTCCTTTTTCCTCGTTCTATTGCAAAAGCACATACCTTATTTGGATGAAAATAATCTTTATTAGTGCAAGTCAATGGAAAACTAAGATATCGTAATATTTACCGCTCTCTATTTGTCACTACAGGCCACCTTTGTAACTCAGCTCAAATATGACAACTTCCATGGAGTTATATTTTTATCACTAGCTTTACACCTAGTGATAACCACTGCCACATCTGAAGGTTTTTGACTCCTCAAATGCAGTGGAAAGTCTGAAAGGTTAGAGCTCATTAAAGGAAACAAACAATAAAAAAAAAAAAAAAGTTTTAAATGTATTCATGGTTAAGGGAATATTCTTAATTGGGGAAAGAAAAGGAACCGTTTTCCTTCTAAGGCCAACATTTAATTTTACCAAACACTACCTGGAGGTATCAGTGTCTCATTATCTGTTTTCTACAATTTCTTAATTAGAAACTTAAACTTGCTGACTTCTCACAAGTTGCTGAGATTTAAAGGATTGTAGTTAACATTATGCATTTGTATGATCATTTATCACATTTCTTTTTACTCAAACAAAAGAGAAAGCATAATTTGTCTATATGGGAATGTTTTTGCATAAAAATAAATATATAAATTCTGTCTTACAGAATTAGATTTGATTTAGACTGAAGTATGGCAATAATAATAACTAGAAAGACTCAGGTGCACACTATATTTCCAAAGAAAGTGATCTAGAGAGGTAAAACTGCGTTGTGTCAGCGGAGCTTCCTGTCTGACTGTTCACAGCCACAACACAAGCTCCCCCAATCAAAAGTTTCAGCAAGCACTGTGTTGTCTAACATGCAAATTTTGAGCCCCAGAGATATAAAACCACTCAGCCTAGATGCAACAACTTTAATCTTCCACTTGACCTACTGCACCTTTTCAATGAGGAACTTAACTGTCTTTGTACAGGTTTTCACAATTAAAAAGGACACTGCTGTATTATGTTTTCATAACTACTTAACTCATTCACTGCCAGGGTTTTTGAGCATTTTTACTCATTTTTGAAGAGCCACAGAAAACTGTGTGTTATGATCACATAAACGCTGAACCTACCAAAATGAAGAACAGACTCTCTTCTTCCATCCAAAAAAAAAAACTTGTTTCTACCATTTTCCATTCTTTAGTAATCAGCTGTAGAAGAGAGGTGGGTTCCACCAAAAATGCCTGTTTTGACCAAAAAAAGGGAGAAAACGAGCTTTTTGTGAAAAATACATTTCAAGCAGTTCACTGACAAGCTGCCCGAGGTTGTATTCTAGCCCCTCCCATTGAAAACGTAATTGACGTCTATAGACGTCAATGGCAGTCAACGTAAGTTTTTCAATGGCAGTGAATGAGTTAACAAAGCCAAACTAATGTCAGGTCAGTGCTTTTCTTCATCATACATAATTATGTATTCATGGTTTTAGAGGGGTTTCTGTACATAAATGAAAGAAACAGAAAAGACAAACAATGCTGACTGTTACAGAGTAGGAGGAATAACTAAACGACAGAAAAGGAGGTGGACTACAGGACATCTGCCATGGCCCCTCCCTCGTGCAAATAAAGATCTCCAGAGTGCAGGAGACCTTCCTGCTCAGTGTCAGACTCCAGCCTAAATAAACTGTTGTAACCACATAATGCAAAATGATTCCACCGCGAGTGACTGGAGACTCATTAGCTCACACTGACATCCTTGCTGACGAGGTTGATTCCCAAACACAGCCTATGCGCCGCACTTCAAACTGCATTCTCGCATCCTATTGGTCCTACCACAGCAGCAGCCATCCTGCAGCTGCAGTCACTGAAACCTCATACTAGCGCACTCACGGACGCCATCTCAATATTTCATGGACAAGGTGCGCTGAAATCGACTGGGCTGAAGATATCTGCCCTGTGCTCCCTACATTATTCACTCCCATCTCTTGTGGCCGGGCTCATTTGTGTTGACAAAGGACTAGATGGGACATTGCGATTCGGTCTGAGCCGCACGGATTCACCTATTTTTATCCACGCCGTGGGTTCTGCAGCACTGAAATGACATCACTCCTCCATTTTCATGTTGAATCATTTAGACAGTGCGGGGCCAGAAGCTGACCTCTGCCTAAATCTGTTTCCTGCACACAGCAGTCACACATATATTGTTCATGCTGATTATTGCAAGTCTACATAAAAATAAGAGGAATGGACATTTGGTGCCAAATGTGTATTTGGTGACATTTGAACACTATTTGCCCTGATGAGTGAGTACTGCAGGTCACTGTGTATGAAACGTGTCCTCCATCTCCCTGGGAGCCTCCATTTAAGTTGGCTCTAACCATGATTTAAATGCTTGAAGCAAAAAATATAATAATAACAACAAAATGCTCTTTAGAGGTAACAGCTGGTGAGTGTTAGCACCACAGTCCAGGATGAGACAACGAACATCCAAGAATACATTGGGAAGATGGCCCCAACTGACCGAGTGCTCAGTGAATACCTCAGGCAGCAGAAACCCAAGAAAGAGGAGGGAGACGAGGAACCATCATGGAAGGACAGGCCCCTGCACGGTATGTACCACCGGCAGATAGAGGAGGTGGCTGATATCCAAAAATCCTACCAGTGGCTGGACAAAGCTGGACTGAAAGACAGCACAGAGGCACTAATCATGGCAGCACAAGAACAAGCTCTGAGCACAAGATCCATTGAGGCTGGGGTCTATCACACCAGGCAAGACCCCAGGTGCAGGTTGTGTAAAGATGCCCCAGAGACAATCCAGCACATAACAGCAGGGTGCAAGATGCTAGCAGGCAAGGCATACATGGAACGCCATAACCAAGTGGCCGGCATAGTGTACAGGAACATCTGTGCCGAATATAACCTTGAAGCCCCGGGGTCAAAATGGGAGATGTCCCCAAGGGTGGTGGAGAATGACCGAGCTAAGATCCTGTGGGACTTCCAGATACAGACGGACAAAATGGTGGTGGCTAACCAACCGGACATAGTGGTGGTAGACAAACAGAAGAAGACGGCCGTAGTGATCGATGTAGCGGTTCCGAATGACAGCAATATCAGGAAGAAGGAGCACGAGAAGCTGGAGAAATACCAAGGGCTCAGAGAAGAGCTCGAGAGGATGTGGAGGGTGAAGGTAACGGTGGTCCCTGTGGTAATCGGAGCACTAGGTGCGGTGACTCCCAAGCTAGGCGAGTGGCTCCAGCAGATCCCAGGAACAACATCGGAGATCTCTGTCCAGAAGAGCGCAGTCCTGGGAACAGCTAAGATACTGCGCAGGACCCTCAAGCTCCCAGGCCTCTGGTAGAGGACCCGAGCTTGAAGGATAAACCGCCCGCAGGGGCGTGCTGGGTGTTTGTTTTATATATATATATATATATATATATATATATATATACATAGTATATACATTGGGTGAATGTGCAGTAGTAGCAGCAAGCAGGTGAATTCTGTACATTAATATGAATAGACATCTGACTATTTTACAGGATAGACAATATAAACATATTTAAAATTAAAGGAATTGAAATGTACATTGTGCGTTGGTTTAGTGTCTGGAAGAGTCCTGTCTCAGTCAATTATAGATGATGTGAGAGGGCAGGTGTGTGTGTTTAGGGCCCGGATGGCTTGGGGATAGAAGCTCCTCTTGAGTCTCTCTGTCCTTGCCCGGAAGATGCGGAACCTTCTACCAGATTGCAGAAGTTGGAACAGTTTGTTGCCAGGATGGGACGGGTCCTTCAGTATCTGCGCTGCTCTAGTCCGGCATCTTCTGGTGTAGGTGTCCTGAAGCGGGGGGAGAGCAATCCTGCAGCAGCGTTCTGCTGTACGGATCACTCTCTGGAGAGCTTTTTGGTCCTTCACACAGCTGTTCCCAAACCACCATGTCATGTTCTGTGTGAGGATGCTCTCCACAGCGCCTGTATAGAAAATCCTGAGGATCTTTGGAGAGACCCTGAACTTCCTCAGTTGTCGTAGGTGATACAGGCGCTGCCTAGCCTTTTTGGTCTGGACCTGAATATGGGCAGCCCATGTCAGGTCTGAGGAGATGTGGACACCAAGATACTTGAAGGACTGCACCCTCTCCACTGGAGCTCCATTGATGATAATGGGCTTGTAGTCTCTGTGCTGACTCCTTCTGAAGTCCACCACCAGCTCCTTGGTCTTGCTGACGTTCAGCTGGAGGTGGTTGTCCTGGCACCACGATGCCAGATTCTTCACTTCATCCATGTAGGCCGTCTCATCGTTGTTGGAGATGGCACCCAACACCACTGTGTCGTCAGCAAACTTCACAATGGTGTTGGAGCCATGGGTGGCCACACAGTCTGAAGTGTAGAGGGAGTAGAGCAATGGCGAGAGGACACATCCCTGAGGTGCTCCTGTGTTGATGGTGATGCTGTTGGAGAAGCACCTGCCCACCCTCACCACCTGAGTTCTGCCAGTGAGGAAGTCCAACACCCATGCACACAGATGGCTGTTAAGTCCCAGATCCCTCAGCTTTGTGAACAGTCTGCAGGGCACTATTGTGTTAAACGCTGAACTGTAATCAACAAACAGCATTCGCACATAGTTACCCTGTTTCTTGTCCACATGGCTGAGAGTGGTGTGTAGGACGTGGGCGATGGCATCCTCTGTGGATCTTAGAGTAGCTCTGCTTGATACACAGTTCAAATAATCCTTTTTTATGATATACTGACACTTGGTGCAGTTCCCCTATTCATCCTCACCTTAAAACAAGCCTTTTCAACTCCATCCCAACTTCTTTTAAGGCAACTTTGTTCAGATTGGTTGCCCCTCATAAACAGAAGGTTCAGAAGAAAGAGTATGGGTGCGACTGTTGTGCTCGCATCTAGAGCACACCTGAGGTGACTATATCAGGGAAATCTGCTCTTACTGACATCATAAAGAGCCAAGATTAGAAAAAACATGTTCAGAGATGGAGCTCACTGGTATAACGGAACATATGACAAAAAATCCAAGAGAGCATATAGGTGTCCTTTAAAAACTTTATAACAATATTGTCTGACTGTTATCTGACCTAGACCTGATCCTGAGCTTCACCTGACTTGTTATCAGGGTCATCAAGTAACAGACATTAAAAGACAAACATCCAGTTACAGTTAAACCCTTATAATTAAGTGTTAGCAAAAAGATGACAGGGACTTGCACCATCTATCTAAATGTTCACATGCTCTTACTTTTACTGGCCACATTTATGTATACAAAGTCAGAAACTCAGAAAACAACAGAAATATGTTCTCAAATAACAATTTAATAATATGATGTATAAAATGCTAGAAAATAAAAGATTAAACAAATATAGTCTACTAGGTTATTGACTTTTATTGCAGTAATCAGCTTTAACCTGTCCAAAAAATGGAGGTTTCTGAAGACATGAATTTACTCCTTTACTCAAACATTGTAGCCAGAACACTGTATCATATACTGACAGATCTTAGAGGACCTGGAAACTTGTCAGCTGAAGCTGAGGACCACAAAACAGAACATGGTGGAAAAATATATGGGTCACAACAATAACTACTATGACTGATGGGCTGATTATTAAGCCAAGGCCTTGTATCTGTGATAAAAGCACCTGCTTAGAATAAAAAAAAGGTCTAACTAAATAAGTGGTTATGGTTTTGGTGGACATTTGGTGGAAACAAAACTGTAATTACACCACACCTACATAGCAAGGATCTGATGGCAGTCAGTGTGCTATCTAATTATAGCATAAATACAGATAATCAAATCTTATCAGAACACCTACGCGGTCGTGATGTGCTCTTGAGCTTAAACTCATAAAAAGTAATTAGCAGATATATATGTTTCACTTTGATTACTGTGTCAAGAAAGTTTAACGTGATGAAGAAATGCATAAGACATAAAGCCAAGTTGTTGCTGTGACCGCGTCTTGAGATTTTTTGCTGTCAGTAAAACATGTTGATAATCTGCATGCTGAAGTAAATGTAACAAATAATGTGGATCAGGAGTTTGTAATATGGATGAAATCCAATCTTTAGGAAACCTGAGGACATTCAACAACACAGGTAGATCACATATGATTAATTTTTCAAAGTTATGAAAAAAGATGATATACAGGTATGATATGAACTTACCCTTGAAAACCTGAATGTGTTCTTGGCCCTACTGGCAATTGCTCAGCTTTAGAAGGGATAAATGCTGTATGAGACTTACGTCCGCTAGAAACCAAACTATGTCGTTATTCATGACAAAGAAAGACAACACAGTTGGTACCAATATGACAGTTTTGTTTGAGAAAGACTCGAGCTATATGGAAAAGAAAGATTTACTTTTGTCTCTTGGAGTATGGTGCATATGTCTTCTTATGATTTACTAATGAAAGCTGCGGAAGATCAGAGGTCGCGATCATATCAAAGCCATAACTAATGAAGTTTCTCATGGTAATTGTAATATATGAGCCTCCCCAGGAACAGACTTTGAGGGAGAAAATGGGACACGATGTGCATGTAAATAAACTCAGCCCAGATAACAGACAAGTGAAAAATATCCACTGTTCTTTGTAAATAATTTCTTAGGTGCAGTGGTGCAATCCCTATCCTGAATATCCATATAGTAACCGCAAGGCACAATCAACCCTTTTATGAGCACGCAGTAGAAGCTGACAGATCAAACAATAGAACCCAGGAGGACAGGGAGCAACATCCCACTTCTGCATTTGAAGCCAGATGTTTCTGGTTTGCATGGCTAAGAGAACATGTGAAAGGCTGATGTGTAGATCTTATTGACAACATTGTGGATAGAGGTTTGGATTAAAAGCTATATTGTGAATCCTCTTCATCAGGAGGTGTCTAGCTGACTTTGAAGCCAGTGCCTTTGTGTCCAAATATTTATGTGCACTTATCACTAGTTTCTAAACACAACTATATCAATCTCCTAAAGGTCAGAGAAAGCGGAGCTGAAGGTAGAATCGACTTTCTGAGTGGCACAGAGCTACTCTCACAGAATAAGTATCCGCTCTGATGCGTATGTTTTCTGCTCAGTGGGAGTATAAGCTTCTTCTCTTTTGGGACAGGCGGAGCTGAGGAGCAGCGGACTTACCTCTGCAGCGGGCACTCCCTCCGGAGGACGACAGTGCAGAACGATCATCCCATTGATTGGGACCTCCTTCCCCTGGGGGTCCTGCTCAAAGTTTTTCCTCAGGTCTGTATGGGGAGATAAGAGGCTGCTGTCAGGTGTCAAGTGTCACGGTCAGCCTGGCCTCAATTCCCTTTAGCAGCTAACACGCAGGCTTGCCCCTCTGCACACCACGACCTTCAAAATCCAATGTAGCCTGTATACGATAGAGAGGATCCAATGGCCCTGTGCTGGGTAATCTGTTAACAAGGTGGTTTGAAGGATATGCTGGATGGATGAAGTGAGCAGGATTGCTATGATCATCCTGGGCACTCATGTGCATACAATAGTGACAGATCCTATTCGGCCCATTTTCCAAACTGCCTTTGATAGCTTATTGCGCTGCAGCTATTCACTGAAAACCAGTTAAAACATAAAGCAGGAATGTGCCTTTGAAATTTTCACTTCAGTTATGAATGGGTTTTTATGAACCCTTGGGATCACAAGAGGTTGCTTGCATGTAAAAGATCCACATACAGGAGGGAAGGTGTTGAGCCTGCAGTCAAAACCTCAGTTCAGCTGGCAGCTACACTCAGTGTAAAATGACTGCAAACACAGTGACACCCAAATCTCAGTAGATAAAGAGCTCGACAGTTACTGTCATTCACCAAACATATGCTTTTTTCTCTCAAAGGACAAAAGAAATATGTTGCTTTCTTACTGTATTTAATTTATTTTGACTTTCGCTTGGCTTACAAATTCTGTAACCTCTAACTAGAGGTTACTGACATGCAGCAGTATTGGTCTCAGACAGGAGTGGTTGAAAGTAGCTGATTGTGTCTAACTTGAGAGCATTTTGTTGGGAATTGATTATTTCATTGCTAAAAAATCAAATTCAAGATAAAATCAGCTTGTTGCGCTTGCACAGTTTGGTCCAAGGAGAGGGCTCTGTTGTCTGTACACTCCGCTCTCTTTGGGGACAGACACTGTAAATCATTTGCCAGATAGTTTTGTTAATTTGTTATATGGCATTATTTAAATACAACTGGTCGCTACAACTTTGAAGTTGGAGTGTGCAACATTTTCTTCAGAGACTGCTTTAGATAAAGTAAGCAAATGGACCAAAGGTTAAAAAAACTTGAATAAAACATGAGACACACAAATATTTTGTTATAACATGGTCATGTTATTATAATGCTGTATTAACTAGTATTTTTTTAAAAATATATAGACCCTTGGAGTACATGCCTGCATAAATAAATCAATGTCAGAGTCACTTTACATACAGCAAACTTTGACCTGAGTTGGGCCAGACTGGTGAAACTCTCCTTTAACTACACAGTGAATCTCTGAAATTTCTTACTATAAGATAAGGAAGTACATTTTCAGCAGAACCTCTCAGTATTTCTGTGTTTCTATGCTTTTTAACCAGTGTTAACAAAAAAATAGATCACTTTTGATTGAAGGTTATAATTTTGTTTGCTAACATAATGGGCCACTAAGCTAGCATCCTCTTTCTTTGAAAAAGGAGCCCTTATTACCCACAGAGCAATTCAGCTACTACTGTTCTAATTAGTCTCAAAAACCAGGACAAAGCAGAGTGTGGTTTGTCAGTTTCTCAGTGAAGCCCACTCCTTGTTTGTCCCTTTTCATTTACAAATACCAACATTAAAAGCACTCAGCTTGAAGCTTCATAACTTGGACTGTGAGTGCCATTATGCTTGTTCTGAATACAGCCCACGATTCCATCAGAAGTTCACGTTATCCTGGCATTACCTCTACCAGCATAGCAGTGTCAAGTAGACATGAACCTTGCCAAATACATGTCTTTTTCACTCCACACCTTCAGATTTGAGCTCTAAAAATTGAAAACAGTATTGGTTGCTGGACACCAGTAGCTGTAAATAAAAAAAGCGTCCCATTTGGTTAGACAATATTATTTTGTGGGAATTAATTATTCATTTGATAAAAAGTTTTTGCTGCCATGGTCACAGATTTTGGTCCAATGAAACAGGGTTGTTGTCCTTTGTTGGGAACAGATGCTGTAAATCATATGTCAGAGAGGTCTGAGTGGTCATTTGATGTCATTATAAAGCTATCACACAGACCTATGTGGGGAAAAATCACTTTTCCAGTACCCGAGAGCTAGTCATACTATAATTCAATGTGCTTGAGGATTTTATGTCATCTCTCTTTTATCCGTTGATCTATTAGTGACAAAGAAACAGCTGGATGTCTGTGCAGGTTCAAGCCTTTACATTTCTCAGCTGAACTTGTGCAGTGTAGTTTGTATATTTGTAAACTTTGTTTTAGTCCATGGGTCTTACATGCAGCTCATTACAAGAGCCATTTAAAGAGTTCTCCATTGATTTAGCTTTACATATCTTTTTGCCTACAATACCCAGAAACCCTGGGTACCACTGGCAGTTTGCTCAGAGGTTTCATTGTGTCAAGGTAGTAGCAGCTAATATATCCTTATCCTCTAGCCTCAAGCAGAGATGAGCCCCAGTAAATCCCCTTTCTTCTAACTCCACACCCCCAGATTATTTTTCATTTTCAATCTTGCAGTCTTCTCCCACAAACAATGCTGACACAAGTATCATCGCATTTATCAAACTTCACATGGCTCCCTTTGGAGACAGAAAAGCCTTTATGCCCCTTTTCCACATATGCACTAGCACTCCCCAGCACACACTTTGATGTGTAAATTGGAGGAGATGCCCTCAAAATAAAAGTATAAATCATATTTATGGACCAAATGTGGTGACATCTATAGCATCATGAAGTACCCTGCAGTATAGGAAAAGGACTGATTTTGAGATAAAATGGAAGAGTCATATATGCATGATTGGTTATCATCTATAGTTCTTTTGTGTTTAATGAACATCTTCTCTAAAATATGTTGTATGTTTATTCAATCATTTCATTCAATCTTGCAATCAAGATTGCAAGCCAAAACTAAAGTCACAAGTTTGCTGTTAAAACTTTGAGTCTTTATACCATTTCTCTTTTACATAAACTTGAAAATTCATGCCCTAAATTTTCACATCTTAGGGGAGAGTTGCAAACTCACAAGCGATGCGAACAGTAGCCTTTCGACTCTTGGATGTGCCCAAGTGGCTCCAGGCAACACAGAGACACCAGTAGTCCTCGGGGCCATGGAAATCTTCCACCTGCTGGCGTGACACGTTGATCATCACTTCACGCACCTTCAGTCCTGGATCAACAGAGAAGGTAAGAGAGTTAGCAACTCCGTGTGCCTATGTGTAGTGTTGCACACCTTAGATTAGATTAGATTCAATTAGAGTTTTGCTACCCTGCATTTGGGACCACTGAAAAACACCTAAAGTGCTGTGCTGAATCAAGTTAAGTTTAATTATTTTCTAAAATTATTAAGACGTTTCTGCCAGTTGTTTGAATCTGTGGTATTTGTTACGAGAAGATGTGCCATATGTGCAATATATTTGTTACTTCTAACATGACATAAATCTAAAACAAAGGAACAGCTCAGGGAGTCACTGTACTATTAATAAGACCATAATGTGAACAGGTAAAACTGGACTTGATCCTTTTATGCACTGTACAGTTCCAAAAGCAAATACTTTTTCAGTTGCACTTCCTTGATCTACAAATTGTTGCAATTTATGTTGCAGGGAACTTGAAAGTATTTTTAGTGAATTCAGAAAAAATTCAAAATAAATATAAATAATAAATATTCAGTGACTAATAACTGCCCTTCGTTCCCTTCAATAACTGTGCCTTATTATCCCTAATAAGGCACTTAGATCTTCCAATCAAATGCTCCTGACGCAACCGAGGTCTCGTCTGAAGTCCAGAGTTGATCGGGCCTTTGCTGTCATAGCTCCCAGACTCTGGAATAACCTCCCTCCTTATATTCGTTCCTCCGAGTCCATCCAGTCTTTTAAATTGCGTCTTAAAACTTATTATTTTACTCTGGCTTTTGATCCAAACTAGTATGTTATTTCATGGCTAGTTTTTGTTTCAAACAATTGTCATATTGTTTTCTGCCCTCCTTTTAACTGTTTCTTTTTTTTATTCTGTCTTATGCTATTGCTCTGACCGACTGTGAAGCACTTTGGTCAACTTTGTTGTATTTTATGTGCTATAGAAATACCTTTTGATACTTTTTTTATTTTTATTTTACCACAATCCTTCCATCCATGAAGTCTCTTCTTCTTCTTTTTCTGAATTAGTAAGCACAGCTTTCCATGCTGTTCAAAGAGCAGTATTCTCTAACTGTTTCTTTCAGATTTGGAAATGTCCTGGAAGGTGTAGTAAAAAAGAAGCCAAGTCAGTCATCTTTGATGTCCTTTCTGGCTGGCTGCGCATTTTTAGTCCTTAAATACATAAGCTTAAGTTTAACCTCCAGTTCATGGACTGGGAATGGGAAATGATAAGAATTTAGAGATTCCAATTGCATTATCTGTATTGCTTATCAATTTGATTAATTATCAATTCTTATTGGGTTCCCACTGGTGCAACTATGAGAGTCACCACCATCTCCAAGCAGCATATCAAATACATTACATTCATGCAAATTAATTAGATGCTGTGTGGTCAAATCTCACACACTAACACAAATTCCTGTCCTAATGAGGACACACATATGATCTTTCTCTCAGTATTTAGGTAGGAACATAAAGCCAACAACACACACCGAAAGATAAAAACCAGCACAAAGAGACTTCAAAGTGATCTCAACAGTCATTCTGCTGTAGAACTGGTAGAAACAGAGGCTGCAGCCTGACTGCTCATCCATTAGTTTCCTGTTGTGCTTCAGGGTCTGGTTGCTGGGGTGGGGTCAGCATTCACTCAGATTTAATGTCACTATGAGATCTTGGCTAACTTAGCATTAGCATGTTGTCTGTACAGGTGCTTGTAAAAAGTCGAAGTTGACTTAGCAGTATAATGTAGTTGTTTCTGTCCTGAATGCAGTTTGCACTTTACCATCGTCCTCTCTTCCTTTTCTGCAATAAAAATAAAACATCCATATCCATGCTGTAGAATGTGCAACTATTTTTCTCCTCCAGCATACAAACTGAAATCAGCTGATTGTGTCAGTGCAAGTAAGTGGGATAAACTGGATCAGGAACAAAGACGACTAACAATTCCACGGAAGTAGACTACTGGGAACTGGTTCTCTACAAAAACTGGTTCTTGATTCCTGTACTACCACTTAAGGAAAAAATCTAACTGGCAGCAGGTATAGAAGTTGATCTCTAATACAATCCAAAAAGTTCCATATCGATCGATCGATCGATCGATATTGCGGGAAATATAATTATTACATATTTCACATATAAAGCACTGCTGCACTTTGATTGTAAGACTGACATTCAACATGTAGTGAATGAAATAGTTTTTTTTTTCAAATTAAGTCAAATATAGATGAAAAAGATGAGCACATACTTGAATAAGTGTAGCATACTTATAGCAAGATATTAGATGAGAGGAAGAAGCAGAAGAACAGAGACAACTTTTGTGTGTGTACGTGAGAGAAGGGAGTGGGTGAGAGAATAAAAAGTCAGAAGAAATTGATTTAAAAACAAACAACTTTATTCAGTCTCACAGATATCGAAAGCCTCCAATGACAAGGACAGTCACTGAGTGCAAATGAAGCTGGTGTGCAATATTTCAAGTAAGTGCTTCAAAGTACAGACGTAGCACTAAAGAACAACAGAGCCAGACATAGCAAAATGGATCGGACAGGATTGCCTCTTCGAACGATTTAAGATGAAGACTTTGTTCTAGTGATGGAGAACGTACATAGGAGACTGACTGTTCCAAGGCAAAAAAATTGATAGGCAAACATCATGAAGATACAAAACAATTTTAAAAGACTGCAACTGGAGAGCCTTATTGGTATTGACTTCTGGAAATAAAATAAAACACTGACAGCTTCACTTTTTACAAAGTAGTGCAGGCTACTTTTTATAAACCCAAACACACACTTGAATAAGTAGCCTGTAATCAGTTGGCAAAAATGGCTGTTCATAAACAACAAAAGATGAAAAATGAATAGTAAATACATATTTATTGTTCTTGTAAGCTACATATTTTATGTTTAAAGCCAAGTAATCAGTTACAAGTACCATCGTAATACCTGTTTGATGAACACTTGATCACAGACACACACGCTCCACTAATTATTGCTGCATAGACACTGATAATCCTGGTCCCATAGGGAGTTTATATAGCAAGTTTTATCCAGATTGATTAACACATCTTGGAGGAGTTATAGAGTCTTTACTTTACCATATAAAGTGCTTTTAGGCAAGTGTCGTCGTGTAAATAAGACTGCAATTAAACTGAATTGAAGTGAACTTCAACTTCACAATATAAATCATTCAACTACTCTACTTCCTGGTTTTAGCTGTTTTAGGGGATCTCACTTGAGGACAGCTTAATAAAGAAACTGTGACTGGTCCACAGTGTTATTGTTTTCTTTTGTCACTCTTGAGGGAGAGCTAATTTTTAAGTCCACTCTCGAATTACACTGTAGACTAGCAAATAGTATTTTAACTTTATTTTTGTATTAAATAATTAGAAATTTTTAACTAATCAACATAGATCAATGCGTTATTTAGAATTACTGATGCTGCATCAATTATTTAAATACTTTTTTCATAAATACAGGTATCTGGTGACCATGTAATTTTTCTTTTCATGCAGTAATGACATTGATACCTTTGCAGTATGTTTAATTCACTAATACCAGAATCAGAATGTCTTTACTGCCAATTAGAGATTTAGAAAAAAAAAAAATCCAAATTAGTTTTCTCCTTCAATTACTAATGCCAACAAAATTATTAATGCAAGTGTTTAACTTTCTGTAATCAGCATAAAAGTGTTGTGTTAGAGTTCCACTTCGGCTGGAAAGAATGCAGAATATGCGAGCTTCAATAAACAACGCTCATCTAATTGTTAGTCTTCTTTTAAAAATGTAGTGCGATATTCTTACTTCTTTATATTATATTGTTTAATTTCATTTTAAGATAAATATTGTGGGATCTGTGTCTGCACTACTGGTGAAACTTCAATACAACATAACTGGACTGTCCTCACTCAGAAAACGGCATGATACAAGATGTTATCATGATCTATAGCTACGTTTTAAAGTTAAGGAATCTCTGACATGCAAACACATGTAAAATGTCAGTCCTCTGGGATCTTAGAGAAAGGAGCTTTTCTTAAATCGAATCAATTAGAAGTGAGAATAATTGCAAAACCAGAGATAAAGTAAAATTTCAAACTGGTCCCACTCAAAGGGAAACTCTTGGTTCCTTTTTAGGTGGACTTGCACTATTCATAACACCAGGTTAATTTACTCTAGGAGTACATAATGTATTTGGAGATTATAGAGACATGCATACATAATGCATGAGACTTCACCTAAACCCTTTAGATTTTAATCCAATGAATCAGAAATGAAAGATGGGCTGCAAAGTGACCCACAGACGTGCAGCAATTGTGGGCGGGCTAACACAAGGTTAAATAGTGTGCCCTGTGTGGCTTCATAGAAATGTATCAGCTAAACTATCAGCTGATGTGGGCTGGCACTGAGATCAGTTGATCTGCTGGGATTGCAGCAGAGCTTGACTTTGGGGCCTGCCTGAACTTGTGGGTCAACTGGCATTGCCTTTCCTACATCCATTCTGATGCCCAAAATGAACCTTCAGAATTGGGTTTTGATATGATTTCATGAGAGTACCAGTATTAGCAGTGTTCATGTGGGTCAGGTCTAAATGAAGCATTTATAGGCTGGAAATAGGCCTCTGTTTAGGTCATGTGCTAAGCTGCAGTTAAAAGGGAAAGCCCTGTATGCTAAATAAGCATCTTTAAGAATCTGTAATCGATATCTCGATATGTCTAAAGGCTTGTGTCAGTGATCAATGGGTTTTACGGGATTAGTTATGCACAAGTTCTTAGGAAGGACTGACACACTTCCTAAATCAGTGCTTTCTGCTTCTCTATGCTAGCATCACTAAGGAAATTGGCAGAAACACAGAGCCCCGGGCAACCATGCAGTATGTTTCTAGTTCTGAATGGAAAGCTAAATCATCTATAGAAGAATTAGCATTAATAATCTGAACTACACGTAACGATGTATAGAGGCTTCCTGTGCAAGTGACACCACGATAATATACTACATTATATAACACAAAAACCCAATGTGACCACAGCAAACTGCACAATGCTCTTATTATTTTGAATGCATAAAAGAATGTGAGGGAAAAAAAATCCAGTCTATTTGAAAATCCTCTTAGGCAACAAGCTGCAAGCCCCCAGTTGTTTGCCATCCTCTCATATGGCTTCAAATGGGTATACAGCACCCATATTTAATGTGAGTCATTGGCTTAGGGCCTGTCACATGTGTTTTCTCAGAGCCTTTTGGAGCCTCCGGGCCTTATACCCACCACTGGATTAAAGAGCCAAATATGCAATGTGCTGGGAACTGCAAGAGACCAAAAGCCTGCCCTGACTCTTATGCCTCCAATCTCTCTGATGAATTACATTTTAATCTGACATGCTCTTACTAAAGTCAAACAGCTTCATACTGAGGCTGCACAGCTTGCGACGCACTGAGCAGACTTCTGAATGAATACCAATCAAACCCGAATGAATGGCATTGGGGCAACGGCGATGACTCCATGCTGGTGTTTGGGGTAAAATTAAGAAATGGAGAACATTTCATGGCGGGTGGTCTCCACTTTGCTGGATACAAATGACAACAACAACAGAAAAAGTGATCTTCTTTCTCTTTGTGAAACTCACAAGTCTTGAAACGCTGATACAAATTAGGCAGTTTGTCACAATATGGTGCAATCGGTGCAATTTTGGTAACTGTGGTAGTTAAGATTGACAGGCCGTGAGTTGGTGTCTTTTTTGGGGGGTGGGGGTGGGGGTTGAGAACGCAATAAACAAAGAAGAAACTCTATGGTTGGTGCTTCCCATTTGCCGTCCCTGTAGAGAGTGAGACACAGGCATAATTCATAATTTCTTGAGCACAGGCAGAGAGCTGTCAAGTGACAGCATCTGTGTGGGAAGAGAGACAGCAAAGCAAATAATAACTAATGACTTTCTGCGATGCCCTAAAAAATTTGAGGCTGAGTTTAACAGAAGTGGAAGAGCAAGCAAGACTGATTGTGTGAGAGACAGTGAGCGAGAACGAGAGAGAGAAAGTGGCCGTAAGCTTTTTTGACAAAGCAACACATTTACTGGAGTCCAAAGCGACATCGACAGGTGGTTTACTGGAGAGAAGGGAACGACTGCCGCCATTGTGTCATCTGTCAACCCTATTTGTTTATAGGCAGAACACTGTTGACAGGCCTCATTAGAGTAAACCACTTGATCAGCTCTCCTCCCCAATCCTCTTCTCACTCTTTTGCAGTTTTCCGAGTCACTTGATAAATCCATCCAAAACAGCTGAATCACTCAGAGAAAGATGGGCAAAGCAGCTGGAATGAGAGCAATATTTCCCCGTTCTGAGGTCCAATGCAAGTGAGATTGTCGCTGTGGTAGCTCTGCCTTAGTCTAGCTTATTAAAATGGATTTCAATGACAAGAACTTCATTAAAATGGTGCATTGCGATCATTTTATTTAAAAAAAAATCTGCTTTAAGAGAGTCCAGCAAAAAACCTTTTTCATCTTTTACTCCATCCACACACTGCCTCTGGTTCTTTTCTGATAACCATACAGTAAAGGCAAAATAGGAATGGGCTGCTGTCCCATAGATCAATATTAGACTTTTGTGAAAATGGCCATATCTGCTCAATGTAGTGGCAAAGCCAAAACACTGGTCCACTGCTCAGGAGAGGGAAAAGTCAGCTCAGGATTAGACTTTAGTAGCCTCACTTAAAAAAGACTGGCCTCATTTTAAAACCCAGTATACATCTAAATATATGTGTGGACATCAATACTGCAATTTTAACACAGTGTTATTATATATGCAGGTGCTTTTAAAGTATGAACTACATAGACTTAGTATTTTTAGCAGCATGTCTGTGAAGGTTCTCAGTCATCCAGGTCATCGTAGTCAAAGGAGCTTGCAAAGAAAAGCGTCTGGACTTCTTTAAGTTGCTTGAAGACGTTTCACCTCTCATCCGAGAAGCTTCTTCAGTTCTAAGGTCAAATGGTGGAGAGTCCCAGATATAAACCTAGTGGGAGTAAACCCCCACAGAGGGACAAAAGGACCCCCTGATGATCCTCTAATCGCCTGAGCCAAGGTGGGAAACTGGGCGTGGGTCCCAATCAGCCAGAGTTTCGGGTGTGTTCATTGTGAAACCTGGCCCCACCTTATCATGCGAATTCCTGAGGTCAGATGGCCCAGGATGTGAGTGGGCGTTAAGGCGTCTGGGAAGGGATCTCAAAACTGGATTATAGATGGCAGAGAGTTGGTGTCGTAAACCCCCGCCTCTGTTCAAAGATGGTCGCTCACAGTGGACATAGATGGCTTCTTTCACTCCTCTTTCAAACCATCTGTCCTCTCTGTCCAAAATGTGAACATTGGCATCCTCGAAAGAGTGTCCTTTATCCTTAAGATGCAGATGGACTGCTGAGTCTTGTCCTGTGGAGGTGGCTCTTCTGTGTTGTGCCATGCGCTTGTGAAATGCCTGTTTGGTCTCTCCAATGTAGAGATCTGAGCATTCCTCGCTGCACTGTACAGCATACACCACATTGTTAAGTTTGTGTTTTGGCGTTTTGTCTTTCGGGTGAACCAGTTTTTGTCTGAGCGTGTTGCTGGGTCTGAAATACACTGGGATGTCATGCTTGGAGAAAACTCTCCTGAGCTTCTCTGATACACCGGCTACATAGGGGATGACAATGTTGTTGCGTCTGTCCTTCTTATCCTCCCTCGCTGGTGTCTGGTCTTCTTTTCTGTGCCTCTTTGCTGACTTTAAGAACGCCCATTTAGGATAGCCGCAGGTTTTGAGTGCTTCCTTTACATGTGTGTGTTCCTTCTTTTTTCCTTCAGGCTTAGAGGGAACATGTTCTGCCCGGTGGTGTAGGGTCCTGATTACTCCAAGTTTGTGTTCCAAAGGGTGATGGGAGTCAAAGAGGACGTACTGGTCCGTGTGTGTGGGCTTCCGGTAAACTTCGATGTTGAGTTTGCCATTCTCTTCAATGTGCACAGCGCAGTCCAGGAAAGGCAGACAGTTGTCCTTTGTGTCTTCCCTGGTGAACATGATGTTTTTATCCACAGCGTTGATGTGCGCAGTGAAGGATTCCACTTCTTGTGTCTTGATTTTGACCCAGGTGTCGTCCACATATCTGTACCAGTGGCTGGGTACTCTTCCTTTGAAAGAGCCAAGAGCCTTTCTTTCCACTTCCTCCATGTAAAGGTTGGCTACAATAGGTGACACGGGGGAGCCCATGGCACAGCCATGTTTTTGTCTGTAAAAGCCTTCGTTGTACTTGAAATATGTAGTGGTGAGGCAGAGGTCTAACAGTGTGCAGATCTGATCGGGTGTGAAGTTGGTCCTGTCCTCCAAGGAGCTGTCTTCTTGTAGTCGTTTTCTGACAGTCTCCACGGCCTCCGTGGTGGGTATGCAAGTGAAGAGAGAGACTACATCAAAGGACACCATGGTTTCATCTGGATCCAGGGTAAGTTTCTGGACCTTGTCGGTGAAGTCGGTGGAGTTCTTGATGTGGTGTGGGGTGTTCCCCACGAGAGGAGCAAGGATGGTAGCAAGGTGTTTAGCAATGTTATAAGTGGCTGAGTTTATGCTACTGACTATGGGTCTGAGTGGGACAGCTTCCTTGTGGATCTTAGGAAGTCCATAGATGCAGGGTATGACATCCCCTGGGTAAAGGCGGTGATATGTAAGGCGGTCAATAATTTTGTCCTTTTCAAAGTCTTGAAGGCAAGCTATAACTTTCTTTTTGTAGCTGCTTGTGGGGTCTCGCTTTAGGGCTTCGTAGGTATTGTTGTCACTGAGGAGAGTAGTGATCTTTGTGTGGTAATCTGTAGTGTTTAGGACCACGGTGCATCTTCCCTTATCAGCTGGTAAAACAGTGATGTTGTGGTCTTTGCTCAGGGAAGCGACGGCCTTCTTTTCCTGTATTGTGAGGTTGGATGGAGGGACTTTGGCACTGGAGAGCGTGGCTGAGACTTTCATATTTTTAGCAGCACTTTCTCGTCCCTTGCTCTCTCGCCCTGGGTTTCGTCAGTCTGTGTCTCAGTGTGTGTGTTCCCCATACTTCCTGTTTTACTTTGATAGTATCCGATACGTGTTCAGGTTTGCTTCCCCCTGTCTCGACTGTTAGATTGTTGCCAGCTATGTTCCCCATCTGTTTTCACTTTGCTCTGATTCACTCCTGTATTTAGTTTCTGCAGTCTGGTGTCACGATCTCCCTCATTTGCCGGCTGTGTGTTCTGCTTGTTAGTTCATTTTCTAGTCTCTCCCAGTTTGGTTTCTGCAATCATACTTCCAGCAATAAAGCTATGTTTTGGAGTTAAGTCCTGCATATGAGTCAGCATTTTGGGTACTCAACCCTGCCTGCTTCACACTGCCATATGACAGATTTGACTGTATTCGGGCATGTAAACCTCTTGGTTAGTTTCAGGAAAAGGACATTAATTTAATTTGTGTGAAACCATTTTTTTTACTGCTGGGCCAAAT
This sequence comes from Copadichromis virginalis, assembly GCF_057382275.1. NCBI lineage: Eukaryota > Metazoa > Chordata > Actinopteri > Cichliformes > Cichlidae > Copadichromis > Copadichromis virginalis. The sequence goes on from NC_140629.1 coordinate 9,464,829, forward strand.
GTGACACTGAAGCAGACTGGTGGTGTATTCAACACGGTTCATGATATATTTATGAATTTTAAGTTACTGTTTTGTGCTAATGGACGTCGATTTTCCAGTTCGGTTTGGATACAGAATGGTTTGCATTACAGCATAAGGGCAGTGTGTGAAATGGTAACAAAGTTATTCGCTTGTTCATGGACATGAATGAGAGTGCTGGTAAGTAGAAAAAAACCACAAAGGTAAGACAGGGGCGATATTTGTTACCGTTTACATTTACACTTTGATTGTGATTTTATTTGCTATTTGCTTTCATTAGGTTATTATTACAAAGAATGTTTGTCAGAAGATCTCTCATCACATCAGGTGTCCACCCATTTAACCAGTGTGGGCGTCAGTGAGCATCATTTGCATTTTCCTACACTTTGTCACATATTAAAAAGTCTTGCTCCATAGCAGTTCCAATTAGCAGTCGAGCAATGGCTGGGAAGTATAGACAAACACTGAATTGGTTCTGATACTGAAGAAAAATGCTTATTTTGAGTCATGATTAGGAGGACTGTCATTTTTGATAGATTTGTTATAAAGATTTATGGACACCTACCGAGGGAACCAAGTTGCAGGAATTTCATTTATTTCACAATGGGATGCAAACTGTTGCAGTGATTTTGAGAAATGAGGTTCTCCCGATAATAAATCTGTGTTTACTCAAAAGAAGCCATTATCAGGGCACCTGTTTGTGCCAGGGGCGACTGTCATAGCACATGTACTGCAGGGAGCGTTTTCACCTCATGTGATGCCAACCAATAACGAGCACAAAAAGAAAGATGTGAAATAATTTCTTTCAAATGTTCACTTGATGGCCAGTGTCAGTGAGGTACGTGCCACCATAAACTCAAAAGAAGCCTTTTCTTCATATGTACCTGCCTTTAGTGTGGCATTGTTTAGAATTTACTTGATCAGATAATAAGTTACTGAGGACTCCAAAGGCATTCTAAAGCTGTTGATAGCTCGGCAGTTTGATGATAAGTTACATATACATTCAATGTTTAGTGTTTGTTAGTGCTCACAGACCCCTATCCCATCCACCACCCCCTCAGTGTGGTTAAGTCAGAAATTTGATCCTTTTAAAAGGATTCCACCAACTGCATGCTCATGAGGGAGATGTAAATATAAACATAATGAACTGGTATTTAATTAGAATGCATGTGGATGTTCACAGCAAATCAACAAATCAACAAAGGACACTGTCACCACTAGAAGCACTATACCATTAGCTGTTTGGTTAAACATTAAATTCTATGTCAATCACACTGACTTTAAGCAAAATAATACAAATATAACCAGTGAGACAAAGTGTTGGTGCATTTGGCTGTTTATGTCAACAGCAAATTTTTGGTGAGTCTCAGAGAAAACACTGGGTTTTGGCTCTGGCCCAGTGTTCCCGTCTCCGGTGCTCTGGCACAGTAATGACAGCCAGATCCATCTGTGTTTGGGTGTGCAGCTTTGGGCTACTTTGAGCTCAGAAATGAAAAATGTAAAAGGTGTAGTTTCAACACCTGGACTTGAGCCAGTGTACTTTGGCTAGTTTCAGAGAGTGTTACATACCAGAGAGTTATTTCATCTACGTTTTTCCTAATTATACTGTATCACCGCTGTTGAACTCATGCATGTCAGTGCATTGTTTAGCCTTCTTGCTTCACAGCAAGAACATCCTGGGTTTAAATTCACCTTCCTGTCTGCATGTGCATGTTCTCCCTATGTCTTTGTGATTTTTTTTCCTGGATACTCTAGCTTCCTAAAAACATATGACCCACCCCCCTGAATTGAATAAGTGGAAGAAAGCTGATGGATGGGAATCATTTGGACATTGTTTTCAGTTATTTGCAAGATGTGATCACGAAGTCCAACAATTTCAAGAATGACAATAATAAACCATACCAGGAATGAATATAGCTGCTCTCTCCTCCAGTTTTTAAATCCCTCTATAACAACTGTGTTCTAACAACCTGCATTTGTGCAGGATTGCCTCTGGTGGTTAGTATACCTTACATCTCATTTTGAATGTTCCTTTGTGTTAGCATACAAATGCTTGTGAAGAGCTGAAGTTGTGTTAGCAGTATAATGCTGCTGTTTCTGTCCTGGATGCAGTTTGCACTTTACCGTTGCGCTCTTGTCCTTTTGTGCAATAAAAATAAAAATGTTCACACATTCACTATAGACCATTCCACCATTTTTCTTCTCCCCAACACAAACTGAAATCCGCTGAGTGTTGTAGTTATAGTTGTAGCTGTAATGTAATGAATTTAGTACTTTATTGCGTTACTGACAAATCTAATGTGAATACTGTAACATGTGTTAAATATCCCAAATCTTTCATCTTTGGGCTGAAGGAAGAGCAACACTCGGTGTTTAATGCTCAATCAACAATCAGTTTAATCAATACAATTCTCATTATTCCACATAAACACTTTGAGCATTACAGATGTCCGGATGGGAGATGTGCACGGGAGGGTGTCTGGCAAAATCTCGAAGTGTCTGACCGTTTCTCACATTCTTATAGCTTCGCCCTCCTCCAAACTCTTTGTCTCTTTCAGTGAGCCTAAGTTATGACTTTGGCTTGCTGCGCAGTATGTTTTGTTCTTTCTAATCAGACAAATAAGGCCATGATTCTCAGTATTTCTTATAAATCAGCAGTATAACGCATCATAAAACAGTGTAATATCCCATTCCTGTTTTTCTCAAAATAAACAATCAATTACAATCAAACATTCAATCTACTGGTCCCTTTCTAGTCTAAACAACAGTGTTTCAGTAACTTTCCACTAGAAGATGGTCGTCTGTTATCTACTTTCTTCCAGGCAAGTGTGGGCGAGAGTCTACAGCTTTCTACCCCCCAAGGACACTTAGTCTAATGCCTTTATTTTCAGGGCCATGCCTACTTAATACTACACAATATGGTTATATGGTATTTTAGTTAATATAAAGCATAGAATTGAGGCACTTCAAATAATTTAATCCCAACACATGTTATTTTTTTAATACGTTAGACACACACAATGATTATGTGTAGGATATGTGGTGAGTAAAGACTGTGTTCAGTTAACAGGTCACTTTGAGTGCACGCAGTTCAGCTGCAATTGTCTGTCACATATCTGAAAACAACCGAGTGGAACTCCATAGTGAAAGTCTGACCTTTAGGAACGATTTTAAAATGCACAACTCTACAAAGTTACACAAAATAAATTTAAAAATCCCCAAACAAGCAAACAAACCTGAAAGCCATCTGGTCTGATGCACTGGTTTTAGGCTTAGACACTGAAGATTTTTCACATGACAATTGCTCTTTGTTTTTTTGGTTATAATTGGAGATTGCAGCTCTTACCAGCAGTAACAGTCAACGTCCATCATGACGAGCACAAGCACAACTGGTCACAACACAGAGCATTACAAAAGTTTTGTTGTGCTCAAAATAGTCCACAGGTGCACAGCACTAGCACAGTGTATGTAGGTTTAGCCAAACTCCAATGATAACTAATTATTCTGTCAGGGCTTATGAATGTAAATAAGCACAGTGACTGAGGAACTGACATCTTATCATAGCGCTCTATTAAAATGCATATGTTGGAAATAATCTGTGAATTTATACCTAATCTTATCGAACTGCAAGTAAATTATGACGATGGCAAGTTGACAGGTTTGACAAACTATGTACCAGACTCTCTTTTTACTCATTAAACATCTCTCTATGGTGCAAAAAATACAGTAAAGAACAGATAATAAAATATGTGTCATCAAATTGATTATCTTGGCCAGGAGGAAACCACCCACTCCATTCAGTCACTCCTCCACTTTGCCCACTAATGAACATTCTGTTCTTATATACTAGATAGACAAAAGCAATGTGCCATCTACACATTAGACCTACACGAGTTGCTGGGCTCCATGCCATCAAGCTCTGGGTGCTGAAAACACCTGTATTTAAAGATTAAGAGGTGTGGCCCAGTGCTTGTGTCCACATGATGTATGTTGATGGGTTCTTATCTGGATATTTCTTAGGTAAACCACTTTTTGTTATCTCGGTTTTTAACACTTTTCAGAAGTGGTACTGATCCTCTTTATGCACGCATACAACACTCGGTGGACAGGTGGCTCTTAGCTACCCCGCTTGTCGTGGTCTGCTGTCATGTGCCTGCATATGAATAAAGCTAATCAAACTAAAAACACAACAGCTTTATTTATTAAGACCTTAACATGTTGCGGTAGGTTACAGTATGTGCGCCAACACTCATTTCTCACTAATGAATGACAGTACATCCTGTATGCAGATCAGTGAGCATGACACGAGCATATGTGCTCTTTATCAGAAACACTCCAACTCCGCTCATTCATTACGTTATCTATAATTAATACAAAAAAACAGCCTTTGTCAAATGTTTTAGTCATATTCTGTCCAGCCATTTATTTAATAATCAGTTCACCATGCATCCATGTAGAAAAAAAAACAGTGTATTTTGAAAGCAGGCATAGCTGTAATTTGCAACTTGACTACAGACTGAAAGTAGTCACGCAGCTAATTGTAATGTTTGCAACATAAGTGTGTCAAGTGGTGGCAGCAGCACAGCTAATTACAACACTAGCTTTCGCTGTCAAGAGAGGTTAACAACCTTAACCCCTTTCTACAGCTGCTGTTTTGGACCACTTTCCCCGATTTAACATTCCTCTATTTAAAGCTTTATAATTTCTCATGTAAACATTACAGAACCATTGCTAATGTCTTTTACTGAAGACTCATGTGCAATTAGGTTTCTGGCATTTATTGTGTGAAAAAACAAACAGTTCTTAGTTTTTTTTCTATGAATACTACTTCCTGCCTCAAGTCTATAGGCCCCTGTCAAGCACATGAGGCAAACCTTGGATACCTAAGTAATCACTTAATCTTTTACCTTGTTGAATCTCACAAATTATATAAAATTGTGTGTATAACTGGCATATGAATTCTTGCATTATTGCAAGAGACATGAATAGACAGATTGATGGATGGTCATCCCCAACAGGGTAATGTCTAAAGGATTCAGTTTGGAAGGCAGAAATACAATAAATGTTCTAAAAATTACTTATTTTCCTGAAGATACCTGTCTGTTACAGAAAAACATAGCACCTGACACAAGAGTCTAGAGGGGATCTTTACAAAAATCGTAGGTCAAACTGAAGACCAGATTCTAGTAAAAGTAAAAGTCAGAAGTATAGATGAAATGTTTTTTCTCCTTGGGTTTAGTAGAGCAATTTTGCATTAAAAATGTCATGAATTACAAGCTGAGTAGCACGTACACACACTAAACTGCCTGATGCACAGCTCACATTAAACGCACAGGATAAAAAAAGCTTCTGGTCATTAGAAGTATTTTGCCAAAAGTAAGCCGGGACCACCAGAGCAATGGCTGTGTACAACCCTGAAAATCCAAAGTGGAACAGACCGACATCCATGAATTATGATGAACAAATCAGATTATTAATATTCTAGTTAGAATATTCAACTTTGACGGTTATTATCCACATTCATCCTATTCAAGATTTCTTGTTCCACTCCAGTTTACAGTAAACAAAATTCCTGACCAGTAAAATAGGGGGATTACCATGCTGACAGGGGTGGTGAACTGCGGTCCCCTCATTTAAGCATTTTTTCTGTCCATTATATCACTTCAGAAAAACCAGAGTGACTCCAAAGTAAAATGTAAAAATATTATTGTCCACCTCTAGAATTCAAATATACATTTCCACACCAAAACACAAATATAACATAGATGATGTCTTTGATGCTCTTAATGATTCTCTTATTAGTAAAAAAAAAAAAATGTTGCATTTAAGAGGGCTGCAATTGGAGCTTTCTACACTTTATTTTTAGATGCTTCTCTCACCATCCAAAAAGGTCCATTTGTTGGATTTGTTAATCCCTTAAATCTTAGGCTATTTTTTCTTCCGCTCTGAGTAAGAGTTCTAAAACTACCAGAAGCCAACACAAACAGTTCTTGGCTCCATTGATAATGAGTGCTTAGAAGATTTATGAAACACAATCAGCCTCCTTGTTCCATTCATCAGTACAATTTTACTTCTGTCTCATCACAACCCTAAATAACAGTCTTCTAGTCTTGACTTATAGCACTGATGTCATTAGTTGCTGAACAGAAAATGAAGCACTATACTTCACACATTTAAGACACTGGAGTACTTGGCAGCCTCTTTCATGAATTTCCCCCCAAAAAATCTAAATTAAATATTAGAATAAATAAAATGGCACCGGTTGCATTGTCATGACAGAACCACTTGCCAGAGGTTAAATAATGATTTCAATTTCTTATTTTTGTACCTTTGGCCATCACTGGAACATCTTACTCAACAAAGTAATTGTCAGGGCTCTGTGTGCGGGCAGGCAGAGATGAGGATCCAAATGCAGGACTCGGAAAACAGAATGTAACTCAAAAACCTCAGCTTTATTGCTGGCAGGAAAACAAACATGAAGTGAGGATGGAACACTGAGACCAAGGACACACAGGCATAATCTGTGGGTACGACGCGACACTGGGCATGGGAAAACACAGGGCTTAAATACACAGGGTAGTAATGAGGAAATGGGCCACAGAAGGGAGACACAGCTGGGAGAGATCAGGGCTAACGAGACATGGGGAACAAAGCTGCACACACTAACATAAGACAAAGACTTTCACAATAAAACAGGAAACATGAATCACAACTCAGAGACATGGACTCAACACAGAGACAGAAAATGAAACATGGAACTGAACTATACATGAAACCACCATTCCTAAAACATGGATAATAGAAACATGAAACTAATAATAATAATAATAATAATAAACATCACAACAAGAGAATGAGAAACAATCCAAAACACCAAGATAACTGAAACACAAAGTAGCAGAGAAACAAAGAATAATCCATGATGCAAAAGTGAACCAAAACATAATAAACTCAAAATACTGGGTCCAACGGACCCAGAACCGTGACAGTGATTGCTTAGAACAAGAAAGATAATAATATGTTGAACTAGAGGAGAACAAATGAGCAATCACACAATTTATCTTACATTCAGCTCATCACATACTGACAATTGATCAGAAACCCTGTTTCCTCTTACTTCATTAAAGGGTTTCCCCTTAGTGACATTTCTGATGCACAGGGATATGCCTCAAGCGTCCATTTTCTATGTCATGAAAAACAAAAAACAAATCAAACCTTGTGCTCAGACACCGACAAAGATACTTTTTAATGACCTGTCATACAGTGGGTAACAGTATATGGTATATTGGGAGTGAGACATGGTTGCAAACTCACATGGTGAAAACAAGCCCACAGTTTAACCAGTTTATCAAAAACTACTTACTGCAGAGGTAAATCTGAGAGTGAGTCAGACCATGAGAAACATGTTGTTGTGTCTGCCAAAAAAACATGCAATATTTCCTTTCTTTTAGCTTTGAAATTACTTCCGTAATTGCCTATAAATATTATATTATATTATATTATATTAGATTAGATGAAACTTTATTAATCCCTCGGGTGGGTTCCAGTAGCACAGCACCGACAGAAGTTGCATGTTACAGATACAATAAGGGGAATGAGAGTAATGATATAAGCATAAATATACCATATATACACATATATAAATACAGAATATATAATATGGATAAATAGGATTGCACATTTGAGTGAGTATATTGCACAGTGATTATTGCACAGTCGAATATAAGAAAAAAACAAATATTGCAAATATTACACAGTGTAAAAAAGCACTACAGCTAAGCTGTTACCGCCCTCCTTTGTCCCCCGTTTCCCCTCCCTTTCCCCTCCAGTGAGGAGTTAAACAGTCTGATGGCATGTGGGACAAAGGAGTTTTTAAGTCTGTTGGTTTTTGATTTGGGAGAAGCAACCTGTCTCTGAAAAGGCTTCTCTGATTGTTTACGACCGTGTGCAGAGGATGCCCAGCATTGTCCATAATGTCCAGCAGTTTCTTTAATGTCCTTTTCTCTGCCACTGTCAACAGAGTGCCCAGCTTCATGCCGACCACTGAGCCCGCCTTCCTGATTAGTTACTCCAGTCTGGTTGAGTCCTTCTTTGCTCCTGCTTTAGCATAGAAAACTACTCCTGCAACCACCTATTGGTAAAATATCCTCAGGAGCTTCCTGCAGATGTTAAAAGACCTCAGCCTCCTGAGGAAGTACAGTCGGCTTTGGCCTTTGTTATACAGGTGCTGCATGTTGCATGACCAGATATTATATTATTGTTATGTTAGTGAGTGACTGTATATCCATCCATCCACTCATTCTCTTTCACTTATCCTGATAAGGATCGCAATAGCAACTGTAGGTCCTTAGGTCCACCTAAGCTGCTTGTCTTTTTTAGTAAACAGACTAGATGCAACCACCTCTACAAAAACAATGCAATCGCCTCAATTTTTATTTACCATTTATCATTTGTGATAAGACTACATCATTAATACTCTGTGATAAATCAAAAATATATTTTTACTATCAACAATCAACTATGTCTTAATTACAGTACTAGCATGTAAAAAATTAAATTTTTTTTAATGGTAACGTACAATCCTTACAGTTGTGGATCTTCGAACTAAAAAACTAATGGCTAGGCGTAAGAGTATTATTATAAATAGCATAAAAATACAAAAAAAATTTACTTCAGTGTCAGTACTTCCAGTGTAAGTACCTGGCTGTTTTACCTTTTTTAAAGTCAGCTATGCTAACATTAATACTACGATTCAGTTTAAATTATGGCAGATAATAACTTTTTTTTTTTTTTAAAAGGCAGTTATTAAGGCCAAAATCCTCCAGATCAAATTACAACCCCCAATTGGTGGGGACAATGTTTAATTATTATACATTTGAAGAAAACATCAAGTTTAAAATGGAACCATCGATATTCTTGTCAAACTGAAAAATAGGGGACTTGGCTTGTTGCCGTTTTAATTTGGAGAATAAAGTTCAAATGTTAAAAAACAAACTCCAAACCTTTCAAAATAAAGTCAGAGCTTTTAAATGCATCCTTGAAATTTCAACTTTATTTTCAAATTGTTGAAATAATAAAGTTTAAATGTGGAAATGACTGGTGAGTTTTCACTGCCTCATTCCCAGTGACAGCTAGGATAGGCTTCCCTGTGGCCCTGAGCCAGAAGAGTGATTAAGAAAATGGATGGATGATGTGAAAATGCTGAGAAGTAAGTTGAAATGTTGAGAATAAAGCTAAAAAGTTTTTTTTTTAAATGGAAATCTTAACATTGGATACTTCATCTTTATTTATACAAGCAACCGTCTGCCTCAAATTTATTTTTTTTAAATTTGCACTTTACTGTAAACTTTATCATCAGCATTTTAACGTTTGCTAAATACAGTATATATATATATTCATTAATCATCACATTATCCTTACATGAATGTTTTTTTTTTTTTTACATGTGCACTGCCAATCTTATCCCTCTAGTCTCCTACACTAAAAGCCAACAACCAACATTTTTGGGTTTTGCTTGTGAACCCAGGTTTCTGGGTAAAACATCGCCATTCATGCAACATCTCCATTTTTACCTGTCATGCTTTATCAGTAGAAAATATCTTGATAGTGAAATCTGAGAAAGGCTAATAATAGCAAATGATCACTCTGTTTTATGTCACTCATGCTTGTTTGCACTTTTGTGCAACCCAAATGCTTTAGGAGCCACGGGAAAATCTTTCAAGTAAAACCGAGGACACTACACTTTGGATCTCAGAACAGCATTAGAACATTAGCGTCATTCTCTATTAGGCTCTCATTACGTATACTCTAACACATCCACTACTGGGCTTGTTTCTACACCAGGACTTAAGTTGCCAGAAGAATCCTGCAGGTACTGTTCTGTTCCTCTCTCTCTCTTCCCCTGCTGTTCAGTAACAGGAGCACTTAAAGTACTGAGGCTTTGTTTGAAATGATTTCGCAAACTAGCCACTGTTTCACTCTGCCCACATTTTATTGAATGTGAGGAACACTGACTCGCACACAAAAACCCAAGTTTAAGCCTGCAAAATTGGCAACCCCCCCAAAAAGCTACTAACAACTGCAACCAACATCATGGAGCGTTATGAAAATGGTGAGAACAAAAGTGACACTATGCTGCGATGGTGGGAAACAGCAGTAATTAGAACAACAACAGCATCCCAAACAAAGAAAAAGTTGTTTTGTATTTCTTTGTCGGTGTCTGTATGGGGAGATAAATGCAGATTGCTTCATCAAATCAGCCCATGCAAGTGTAAAGTCACCACACACTATTGGTGTTTAATCTGTAACTGGATTCAGCAGTGGTGTAAAGTGTCCGGGGAGGGTGTCGAGTTTATTTGAGTTTTATTTCCACATATTTCGGCTTCCTTTTTCGTTTCTTCTTTTAAGTAGAAAGAAGTAAATTGTAGTTTAAACACTAAATTGCTCATGTTCATCCCAATTATTAACCTCTTAACGTCCATTGGGTAATTAGTGACACATCTACCATTAGTTTATTTGTCCTGTGACTTTGAGAAAACAAACAAATAGATGGATATGAACAATTTTATTTGTACTTTATTGAAAGAATTGCTGTGGAGCAAAATTAAGGAAATTTAAATGCAAATATCTTTGCTTTCAGTGCTAAGACTGCTTATAGGCTTATAGCAAATTAAAAAACACCAAAAACATCATGTTAAAAGAAAGATATCACTGTAACTTTCACACAATCATGTGAAAGAAAAAATATGAATCGAAATGCATTTGAATGAACTGGACTATAGTCAGAATTACTTTCACATTTTTATTTTTTTTAATTGATTGATTGATTGATTTGCCTGTTGAAAGCTTTTTTTGCTGTCACACGTATTAGGTACCACCAAATAACCTTGTGTTTTTTTTTTAAAAACTGGACTGGACCAAAAACTTCATATTAACATTAACAGTTTCTCAAAGTAGCCTGCATAACTTTATAGCTACTCTGTTTCAAGTAGGCTTGGCATGCTAATGGATCTAAAACATCTAAATATTATATCATTACAATTAAAATCCAATAAATAATTCTGTATACCCCACTGCAGAGTAAAATGGCCTGTATTTGTATAGCGCTTTACTTACAAGACGAACTGCCAACTCTTGAGCCACGATCGCCCCTGAGTAGTTACAAGGTTTTAATTATTTATACTTATTAGTATTATTCATAAACTAATTTATGCTTAACATGTGGTGCCAGCTTATTTCCTGCACACTGATTATTTTGTTGAGTTTAACCCAAGCCTAAATCAGTAACCTTTTTTATAAGAGCTTAAATTATTGTACTGTACTGTAGAGGTTTGTGTCTTTTTACTAATTCTGCTCGCAATTCTTATTATAATGGAATCTCACGACATGGCCTAGTTGTAGAGTTTCCAGTATGGGGTCACAGTTTTGTACTTTACAAAACAGTTTTGCGGGATACCTCAGACCAGGGGATTTTAGAGTTGAGCTAAACAACTCAGTTAAGATGTGTTCCTTCACAATCTGTGATGCTGTGAGTCAGTGTAAGAGAAACTGTACTGGACTGTCATGATGATGAGGGAGCTGAGTATGATGGTCCTGATTTACTGGTTGACACAACTGTAATGTATGATTGTGAGCAACAGAATGAGGACAGCAATTCAAATGGCTTCACGGCAGGGTGGATTACCTTTAGAGACGGAGTAAGGTGCTAAAAGATGCAGAAGGATCTTGGAATAAACCCATTTCAACATCTCTTTGAAAGTTGCCATTTTATGTGGTTTTAGGCATCTGTTGTGGAGTTAAATTTTCCAAGTATTTGCAGTACTTCTAAAGATGGGTTCTCTCTGGGTTCAGTCCAAAGACATGCTTATTAGCGACTAGTGCTGCTAAGTGGGAGTAGCACAAAAGTGATTTCTTGCATGGGGTACATCACCATTGCAGCATATCATGGATATCTAACCTTCACTTGAGCAGGTTATGATCTAGGTAAGGTATAAGTACAAATAAAACCACTGCCTACTGACACTTAATTTTTAATTTGCATTCTCAATCTGGAAGGAGCCCATTGACCTATAAAGGTATAAGCCTATTGTATAAAGCTATTTCATTGTTTTGTAAGCCTCACTGTAGGCAAACAATCCTAAAACAGGACATGTAAGCTTTATATGCAATAACTTGCAACTTATTGGTTTAAATTCTGCTCTAATATTTGTTTGTTACTTACTCTCAGACTGCGCAGGCACCAACACAAAAATAAGAAAGCAAAAGTTTTTAAACACCCTAACAATGCATTTAAGCTGTATATTAATTTAATAAAAGTTCCAAACAGTTCCAGTCACAGTCAAATCTGCCTATGTCATAATGATGCGGCAGTTATATTAATTATTTGATTCCTGTGACTTTGTTTAACCTTTCCATATTCATCTAAATATTAGCTTTCCCTTAATTTTTAAATTAATATACTCTGCTCCCCGTAGATTTGTGAGTAGTCGTATATTGTAAATACTGCCTGATAGGTATGGTGGGTTGCTAGACTGACTCACACCAAACATATGCCTTGTAATAGCTAAAAAAGAGAGCTCTGAAGCAAAGCACTTTAGTCCTGAAGAGTGCAGTCATGGTTTACAGCTCTGTAACTTAACTTCATGAAAGTGCAAATGTGTTGTTACATTTTGCTTTTAGTAAAAAAAAAGTAATTTGTACCAAGAATATGTATAAAGATGAACGTAGCAATTATGTTAAAAAAAATCTTTTAAGAATGTCGAACCATGCTGTGATGATGGTACACTTCAGAATCGCACAAGAAGTGCTTGACAAAGTTAATAGGTAGACTGATATGTAGCCAAAACTGTTAAGCCTCCTTCTGTCCTCGCCTAGATAATAGACTGAAAAAGGATGGATAGCAAACAGTGAACTTTTGAGGAGGCTTACAATCAAAAGCCATCCAGCTAACTACAGGATCCAGCAGAGAACCTCAGAGCATACCACTGTTTTTCTCACCAATGATTACACTGTCAGCTATTCTACTATACAGAGAAAAGGACAAAGAAAAAAAGAGTGAATTTCCGGCCCCTGAATTTTCTTTTTTGTTTTGCTGTAATCATGCAGCACTGAGCTGCTGCGCGAGTCATTCTATATCCTCACTTTTACGGTTAAGTGTCTCAGAGCACCCTCTCAAGATTCAAAATTGGATATAAAAACACCAGTGTATGCATCAATACTCCTGTGACAGCTCAGATATTAAACCTGAACCCGCTGACTCATCATCATCGACAAAAAGCTCCTTTCTTTCTCGTAAAAAGAGAAAGAAAAGTTTTACAACCAAGTTCTCTGCTCTGGCAGCAAACATGTGGTAAGGCTAAATAAAATCATCTCTAGGAAAAATAGAAGTTATAACCACCCCCTCACCACCCTCATAGGGGTGTATAATGGTGGTACGAGGGTGTGTGTGTGTGTCTGTGTATATATATGTGTGTGATGTGGGTGTATTGTCCTGGCCACATTCGGTTAACAACCCCATTAACTGGCTCACAAAGCAACCCCGGGGCAACGATAACATCAATCCTGGCTTTAGAGGCCATTACGTTTCTGCTCGAGATATATGCCGTGCGCTGGAAAAGTGAGGTGAGGCCGTGGCGGCTGAGTGGCTAGAGGGTGCCACAGTGTCACCAGCAGTTTTTTTTTTTTTAAGCCTAGCCCTCTGTCCACCCCATCCTGATAGCACACAAACACCAATAGAGCTTCAACAAGCCCCCCTAGGCTGCTTGGCAGGTGAGAGCTGAGGCCGTTTATCTGCTTTACTCAGACCTTCACACTCAACACATAAAGCAAAACATTTCTAAATGAACACCACAATGGATACGCTAACTGTGCACAGGCACCTTCTAGACCACACAGAAACGGATGTCCAAAAAGGAAAACTAATCAACTTCACCCCACCAAAAAATCATCTGATCAACCTTAAACCAGTTTTTGCAATAAAACTGTTGTGCTATTTAACTTCATTCCATTTGAGACCACTCCTCTTCTGCAGATGAGGAAACTTTTTCCCTCATTAAGGAAACCAGGCAAGAGTTGGCTGATAGACACGGACAGTGGACGATGATTTTTGGGGTTTGTCAGTGGTCAGAGTGATCGCTCCTAGCTTGCCACTCAAGGTGTTGTTTTGTTTTTTTTAGCTTATTCCCACCGTTAATCTTTTAAATTGACACTATCATTATTATGTAATCAATCAACATTAAATTTAATCTTCCTCATAATCAACATTTGTGAAGCAGAGATGTCTGGGCTAAAACTCACTCCCCTGCACTACTTGAAATTAATGTGGGTGTGGGAAGCACAGGTATTAGAGAACACAGAAGGACTGCATTTCTATCATTTGGCTTGACTTGAAATTAGATGTGCGACTGAAAGTTTACAGAGAGAACTTATTTCCTCTCTTTAACTGTTCTTTTTTTTGTTTCCGCCTGCCATGTTTGCCGGTGAAAGGCCGTGCGTGGGGAAGGGCACGGCGAAGAGAAAAAGAGAGCCTGCTGAGTCAATTTATGCAAATAAAAAAAGACTGAATAAGTTAGCAGAACAGTAATAAAAAATGTGTCAAGTAGAGTTTACAACTGTTTTAGCTGTTCTACTTTAGCCATGCACTTATTGTTACTAATTAGTGTAGTTTTATGTGAATGAGGGTGTGAATCTTACTGCACGTTCTTTGTCTTCATTCTGAAAGTGAGAAATAAACTCCCCGATGGGTATCTCTCTCAACAGCAGCAGTAGCGCTGTTGTCTTTTATATTAGCGCCATAGATTTCTTTCATTTCCTTGTTATTCAGAAAAACTGTGATATATTGTTGAAATTGCACTGCTTTTTTCCCTAATATTAAAATCTCAGGGATTAAATGTGCAGTTAAAAACCTTTTCACTGGTCTGGTCCACTCAAGATTGAAATAGGCTGCATATGGCTGATAATGTAAAATGAGTTTTACATCCCTGTAAGGATGCATGTGTAAATAAAGTCCAAATAAATTTTTGGGAACTCTACCAACACCATCATTCATTGATGCAAATGTGAATTTTAATGTTAATAATTAAGAAAAGAAAAAAGGGAATTGGGTTGTTTTAAATTAGAATATACCAGTCTGATATAAAAAAGTCCTAAGATGAAGCTTTGAAGTTTTGGAATAACACTGCAAGCTTATTGTGTCTGTTATGGCTACGAATATTAATGATTTAGAGCTCCACGTGCTCACCCCCATTCTTAATCCACTGCAAGAAACAGATAAACTGTATCAACACATGTGCATAACTATGTGCAAACACACACACACACACACTATACATAGGGGTGGGTTTTGATTATCGATTTATTGATTAAAATCGATTCTAGCGTGGATAACGTGATATCGAGTCATTAAAATCCTGAAATATAAATGTATTTTGCCCTCAGGTTAAACCTCACAAAATTTCAACAACCACCAAACAGCTAAAACAGTAAATGAGAGCAGGAACACGGATTCTGCACAAAGACGTAAACACAAAGCGTGGACCCGCCGACGCATCAGAATCAGTGAGACGTCGCCTTTCTCACCTGACGGCACGGACACGGTCGAGACTGAAAGCTGACAGCTCACTGATTCTGATGTTTCGGCGGCTCTGCGCTTTGTGTTTACGTCCTTTTTGCGCTAGATTCTGAAGCTGCAGGTTTGATCTCTCTCCAAACAATATTGACTGAACCAGCAGCAAAAGAAGATCCAAACTTTTTTGCTTCACATAAACATCGTCATGAATTTCCTCTTATTTTTCCTGTTTTGCTTCCACCATGATAAAATCACACTTCATGCAGAGCTCGTTGTCTCTCTCTCAGTGTACTTCCAGAACAGTTTCACATCTAAAAATCTCTATTTTCTGCATTATTTGCTTGCTTATTACGCACAAGTCTACCATTATTTACAGCGCTGTCGGCTGCTGTTTTTTCCTTTTACTTACTACCGAAAAAGCCAAATTTCTGCCGTTCAATAGGCTTCTGAACAAATTTAAACTTTTTAAAATTATGCAAAATTACAAAACGCTTAGCTGTGTCTCTAATAAAACTTTGCTCTGTTTCACGTCAGCAGCATCAGGTAATGTTCATATGTTGATTAATGGTTTTCTTTCATTTTTGATCTACTGCAGAATATTTTTAAGGTCATCTGCTATAAAATCCCAAGCCAGGAAAATCTCGTTCATGTTTTTTTGAGTTCTATCCTCAGTTACTTTGGCACAAAGGCATCTGCTGTGATGCTTACACCTTGGATAAAGTCTAGCAAGTGTCAGCTTTCTTTTTATAGACAAAAAAATATGGATATTTATTGATGTGTGATCAGAATTATAATATTTCTGACTGTCTGAGTCAAAATTTCCCCGATTCGAATCGAATCGTGGATCAAATCGATTCGGGACCTTGTGAATCGGAATCGAATCGATTCTAGAAATCAGTGACCACCCAGCCCTAACTATACACACCAAATTACAGAAAATACTCTTTCACTGTGTACAAATGTGCAATTCCAACACAGGCAGTACAAATAACAAATGTACCCAGAGACACGGACATTCACATACACGTACACGTGATACAGCTCCTGTTTTGTCTGCTCGCTGCTCGCCAATGATAACATTCACACTCCACAGACGCTGGGAAAAAAAGGTCAGTAGTTTCTTTGCCCTTCCTTTTCCGTCTGCTCCTCGGGTGACTATTAAGCACCAGGACTCTATATGGAAACATGTTTGTGTGCAACACCAAGTGCTTCATAGCCAGATTTCTCCAAGGGAGGTTTAACTGCCTCAATTAAAATCACATAAAGGAGAGTGTGCAAGTCCTAACAGCATAAACATGTCTCCTCTTTTAGAACAAACAAGGATAAAGAGTTTTCCCCCGATGGAGCCAGGTGGATGTCGATTTCCTCTCACGCTAATCACACTTTGGAAAGTGCCATGAGAGTTAGCACAGATGAGTGACGGCTCCCCCGCCGTCCCAAACATACGGGTGGGAGGGGACCAGTTTACACACAGCACCCAGGGGATCAGTCAGCTCTCCCAGCGGGAGCCCCGCTGAGCATCTCCCAGATTTGGTGAGACAGGGAGGCTTTCACGGCGACTGTGAGAGGAAAATCCGAGGCTTGTTTCACAATAGGAAATAGGACGGAGTTTACTTCAGGGGATGGAGCTCAGAAAAACCCACCTACACTCACTTTACTAATCTCTTAAGGCTGATGTGAATCTTAACCATGTGGAATTCTCAGTTTGCATTAAAGTCAGTGGCATTAAATAAGTTTGTGAAGACAGGATGTTTCAAGGGCGGTCTATATTTTCCTTTTTACTGTGATATATGATGATCAGAAACTGGAGTTCTAAAGTTTAGCCTTATTGCTGTTTTACTTGCACTGTTAAAGCTACAGTCATGGTGTGCATACAACAAGCCAACCTGTCTGCTCAGTTACCGCAGTAGATTTCTACAGAGGAGAAACTTGGGCTGCCAAGGACTTAAATTCACAGGAATAACATTGAGAATCGGCAGGATGTAAAACAAAAATACCACCCACAGTTTTAACAAGCTTCTTGTTAGGAAGCACTCTGTACAAAAGCAATTTACCATTTTCTGTTTGTTAGTACCTACAATCTTGGATGCACCATAGAGGAATCCCAAAGCGTGCAATAATGCTGCTTTTCTCCTCACAAAGTCTAATCGTTCTATCTGACCAGTGTTTTTATCACCAGAATTTTTATCATGTTGGTATACTAATTTTGAAGCAAATCTGCTTTTGTTTCTTGTTTTACTCTTCAGGTCTGTTGCCTGCCCTCCCCTGAGTGCCTGAGTGCAAAAAGCGACTTTCTTGTATTCAGTAAAAGCCTTTGTTGGGTCTTCACTGGTGAACTTTTGCTTTGTGCTCTGTTGCTACCATTAGAGGTTTGCACCATAACCACCATTGGCTATCACCTGTGTGGACAAAAAATTATTATAAAAACACACAATTACTGTTGATATTCACTCAGTGTTGGGCAGTATGGGTTTGCCACAGCAGATACTTGATCCTGTTCTGTATATTCTCCTTTATATTTTCATACTCATTATCATCATGGGACCCTTGAACGTCCTACTGAATGTCTGACTAATAAAATTCCTTCTTTATGGCAGGGTTAGGCAGAATCCATTAGAGGATTTACTGACTGACATCCAAACACTGCTGAATCAAATCCTAATCCCATATTGGTTTAAGCCTTGGTAATACTCTTTTCATATAGCTCCCTTCATATTTCTTCCATTCTCGAGTCTCAGATACATGTCACAGTTATTAACAGAGAAGAAGCATGCTGTAAAAACTGTCAATTTATTAAATCATCCAAACCTCAACAGATGGATTTACTTGATTAATTATGCAGCCTTCAAATAGCCCTCTGATGAAGTTATTCCTGTTATATGCATCATAATTACTCTGAGTCGGATTTTAATACAAGTAAATATTCATGTTTATATTGGACAGCAAAACAACTACTTTCACGATTTGGAAATGCAGAAACGTTTCAGACAACAAACCATGTAAGATAAGATAAGTGATGTGTCGGTCGCGAACGAAACGGCTCTTAGAGCCAACTCTTTGACGTGAACGACGCAAGCCGGATCCTTATTGCAAGCCGTGTTTTTGTTTTTTTTTTCTTCTTCTTTCTCTCACCCTCTCTCTCTCTCTTTCGCACTTTTTTCCGCTTCACTCCGCACTCGAGCCCTGAGCTTGCGCTGGGAAGAGGGGGGAGGGGCGGTAGTTACACTCGCAGTAGCACAGGAACAGAGCGGGAGGGAGAGAGAGAGAAACAGAGCCAGGGACAACAACATCACATTAGAAAGGTATAGTAATCATCCACAACTACTTTCAGTTGCGGATGATAAAGGATTCAGAAAGTTAATTCATGCAGGCCCATATGACAGAGGATGTGTATCTTCTTTTTGTTTTCATATTTTAATTTATATTTAATTGTGTTGTGGTTTGCAGTGTTTTGTGTTGTTTCACTTTAAATTTGTTTAAAAGGAAAAAGCTGAAAATTTAAATAGTTAAAAGTTGAAATGTAAATACTTGGTTTTTGTATTATAGGCTAGGGCCGTAACAGATTTATTTATTGCATTTTATGTGGAGTGAATAAATAAAAGTATATTTACGGTGGCCCCTTGAGACAAAGCACGTACAAACTCCAAAACACGTACGAACTCTGAAGCACGTACAAACCCCGAAGCACGTACAAAATCCAAAACATGTACAAAACACAAACAGAAGTGCTCCAGGATGCTAGGGGCAGTGTTGAGCTTCTGTTACCTAGTGGCTACACAAGCCAGGAAGTACAAACGACTGGATTTGGTGTGTCGTAGTAACAGGTAAATGAACATTTTTTTTAATTATTTGAATATATATGAGTGCTTGTGTATAAATACACAAACAATACACATATGCTTTCAATTGTGTAATTTAAGTCATCTAAGTAGCTCTGTTTTGGAAGTTCAGTTAACGCTAGAAATGTGCTTTGGTGTTTGTACATGCTTTGTCTCTAGGGGCCACCGTATATATTTATATATAAACACATATACCTATATATACCAACCTGGGAGCTGAAAGAGCCGGCTCTTTCTAGTGATCCGAGCCGAACGAGCCGGTTCTCTAAAAAGAGCCAGAATTCCCATCACTAATATAGTGATCGAAATGCTATTACAAACTACTAAATATTAGAGACAGGAGAAAGTGATCACAAAACAAAAACAAAGTAAAAAGAAGAAGTAGGTTTGTCTACAAAGGTGCTAAATTTGTTGATTGCACATTTTGAATGAAGAACGTTTCTAAACTCTGCGTCTTGGCAGTAACTTGGCAGTAATCAGGAAAACTTGTGAAAATTATGACAGAGTTGCCCAGAGAGTCAAAGAAAGAAGCGATGGTGACCCTGGCATGACTTTATGTATCAGTTAGAGATGGCACGATACCACTTTTTTATGTCTGATACCGATATCATAAATTTGGATTTCTGCCGATACCGATATGAATCCGATATAGTGTGTTTTTTAATCAATAAAACTGTTTTTTAAATATATTGCTGCATTTTGTATAAGTTCATACTCAAGTTTAAATAAACAACAACACTAAAGCTATTCTGTTATACCTGTATGTAAAAAATACACTGCACCCAAAATATTTCATAGTTCAGCAATACTGATCAATCTAATAAACTTAAACCTACTCCATCCTCCCTATTCTGGTGTTTTAATTAAAGAGTACTTAGCAGAAATATTAAGCAACCTAACTAATAGGGTTGCAAACTCCCAGCAAAAAAAAATAGGGAACCACTGCCCCACCCTCCACCTCATGATGCTTAATCGACGTGATCAACTTTAATTTGATGCAGTGTGGAAAAAAAGAAATGCACAGAAATCAATTATTTTTCAAGAATAAATAAATAATTAATAATTATTATTTAATTAATAATTAAATAGATTCAACATCTTTCTTCAACAGAAGTGCAGACTGCACAGATGGTATTTTCCCAAAGGAAAAAGTAGTATAGCTTACTAGGGTATATTAGACTTAACAGTTACTATATACAGTAATGGACTTCTATACATTTTCCATCAAATTAAAACTTTGGGTGTCAGATAATTATTTATTAAAAGCTAGACATTTTAAATGAGAATAAGAAAGAAAAGTATGTCTTTGTGCCCCTTTTCCCTGTTCGTGCCCTATCGCCCTTACCAGCCGTCAGCTGCATAGAAAAGGATCCTGGTGTAGAAAGAAATATTAAATAAATTCTAACAACAGCTTATCAAGGTTAAACATGCTGCTGTTGTTCAGCCGCTGGTTTCCTCTTTCTGGCCCGAAGTGGGCCAAAAACAAACAAGAGAGACGGACTTGCGACAGAAAAGCCGATCAGCTGATCGTTAATCAGTTTCACGATTGAAGTAGCAGCAAGAAGAGGCAGTCGCTCCATATATCGGTTGTTAAGCTTAAGGTGGGAATGCTTTACAAACATTCAGAGATGAACTTACACACTTGCTTTACTTCTCTCTGGGATAACTTCATCGGAGATGAAATGCTGGTTTGAGGCTGCAAATACACACAGCCGCTCTATCACGTGAGCACACTGCTCCGATGTGCTACGGTTATGAGCCGAGTTACGCCGTGTCGCAAGTTTTGTGAGGTGCTTTTTTGATATTTAATGGATCAGATTACATTTTTGATTTCTCTCCGATATCTGATCCAGTAATTTACGTCAGTATCGGACCGATACGTAATATCGGATCGGTCCATCTCTAGTATCAGTGCAACTTTAAATTATATTGACATAAAGTGTAATGTCTCATCCTATAAAGTGTGAAAATATGTCTATATACCTTAAAACCTCTTTATACTGCTCATCACTCCCTTTTACCAATATATCTCATTACTCTGTGATTCCACTGAGGGCAATCTGGGGGTAGTTTGTGATAGAGAGATTTCTACTCCCACTTCCTCTTCTACAGTTCCCAGAATGCTTTTCAACCACTGCTTTTTAAGCTTGTTGCCTATAGTCTTACAGGGGTTTGTTAGCAAATAAATACAGTAAAAAAAAAAAGGCCTGCATTTGTATAGCGCTTTACTCAGTCCTTAAGTACCCCAAAGCGCTTCACACTACATTCAGTCATTCACCCATTCACACACACATTCACACACATACAGTATATAATTTCTCATGAGCCAAGCTGTCTGTGAACACTGGGGTGTGTCTGCAGTCTGGCTGGTGCTCAAAATGACAATTGCCTTATGGTTGCATTGCTTTCTAGGCTACTGTCGGTGGAGGTAAAGGTATCTCCCATTAAGGATTATTATTATTATCTGTATTTATTTTTTTTGGTATGACTGTCGAACATTGGTCCAAAATGGTGACGCTAAATAGGGCTGACTGCTATGCAAATAGCTACTAACAACATTTTTTATTGATGGGATGGTAATAATCTATTTTTATAATCCAAGTCCTGTCCTTGGGTGTTACACAGCACACATTGCAGATATACATGGTCCTTCCTGAGCATCTCTTGCTAGGGAACTCAAGGGCATTGTCAGCTTTATCAGAGCCTAGTGATTCATCAGGCTAGTTGGTAAATAAGAGATGTTATCAGGTGCTCCTTGTGGCATTGAGGGCTCATGTCCTAATCAATAACATTCCAATTCTTCACTGATCTCCTCCTGTGATTAGCCGAACTAATCCAATACACAATGTTGCTGTCTATTACTGAGGCAGGACAAAGCCTTCCCGTTCAGACCGCCCTTATCTGTGCCTTTGCGTTTACTACTGATATATGGTGGGTATAAGCCAAGGGCTACTGCGAGGACATCCTCGGGCTCTTCTAATTGTTAATCCACTTGAGCCAGCAGGTAGAAAGGAAATTTCACTTGGCCTGGCAGCACCACGGGCAGTTAAGTGAGATGACTGTAGTGAAAGCTAACCAATCGCCACCCAGAGACATAGTAAGTCAAGATAAAATGCCCTGTAATTTTTCTAACTACGTTAAAAGGAAATGGAAGATAGCAAAGTGGCATGGATAATGAAAGAGGTTGGGAAAAGGAGGGGCGGTTTGGACTGTCAGTCAGTAAAGAGTGGCAATGGCAGCAGGCATTTACTGACGTGGGGATGCTGATGAACAAGCCAAGCCTAATTTGAGTTAATGAATATGAAATATGCATCAGTTTTCACTCTCAAAATGATATGCAGTGAGCATAACTGATGAAAGAGGAAATGAACAGCATTAACTAGTCTGATTTTAAAGCATGTGAAGAGAACATTATACATACAGTATTAGCCTATAGAACTCTGAATTACAAAGTCCACACTCTAGGTGTGTGTGCATGCGTGTGAATGTATATATATTTTTTTTTTCTCACACACTTAGTCTCAGATATATTGATAGAATACAAGGCATGAAAGACAGCTGTACAAATTAGACAGCTGCTCCAACTTATCTAGCCCTTAACAGATGGATTCACTTGACTAATTATGTGTTCAAACAATCCTCTGATGAAGTGACTGATATCAAACACAACATAAATACTCTGAATGTAATTTTAATGGAAACAGAAGTCTGTGGTTTTATTAACAGTAAAGATGGTCTCTTGAAACCTAAACATATACCATCAGAATAGCTGTAGTTACATAAAACCCATGGAGGCTTTAAATTATTCATAGATTTCCTGGAGGTACATGAAGGTCATTGGAAAAGACCTCACTGAGTCCTAAATTCCTGTTATGAGTTCCTTCTAACCACCCATTTCTATTATTGAGGAGATAAGTCTTTTTTAAATAGTACCATACTGTCCAGTAATTTAAGGTTCACATAGCCAAGATCTACAAGTTCAAGGTTTCCAGTGTTGATTTTCTCCTAAAAATGTAGACTAATCTGTTTAATTTACCTTTTAAGCTTTAGGGATTCCAATCATCTCTAAGGCATGAGTTGTAAGAAAGCCAATAAAAACAATGAATGGACAAAGCTGCCATTATTAGCTTGGAAGTAAGCCTTGACTATATACTTATATATATATATATATATATATATATACTAGCCTTGATGGGTCAGATATGTTGTACATAGACATACTTCATAGTCATACTTCACTCCTGTATGCCACCACAGCACTGGTAACATAACTGTAGAAATAAGGTGCAACTGAACTGCACACATGCCTATCTTCAGTGTACTCCAGCATGTAACAAATAGCACTATGAAGTGGTGGGGGAAAATATTCTCTGAGCTCTGAAACACAGTTAGTTAATGAAATGCTGCAGGTTAGATCATACCTGGGTAATGTTTGTGATTGATCTCATTAGAGATAAGCTTATATTACATACCCAACAGCAGCAATGAAAGTCATCATCACAGCACTAAGATAATTCACAATTGTAAAAAGGTAAACCTCATCAGTAGAGCCATCACACAAACACTTAGCTTATACACTCATGTTGTTCTACTGGATTTCCACATTACAGAAGGCCATTCACACAGTGTAACTGATAAAACACACACACACACACTTAAGGAAGGAGGCCGGGGACTGGTGAGTGTCAGCACTACGGTCCAGGATGGGACGACAAACACCCACAAATACATCAGGAAGATGCCCTCACTGATCGTGTGCTCAGTAAATACCTGTGGGACTTCCAGATATAGGCGGACAAAATGGTGGCAGCTAACCAACCGGACATAGTGGTGGTGGACAAACAGAAGAAGACGGTCGTAGTGATAGACATAGAGATACTGAATGACAGCAACATCAGAAAGAAGGAACACGAGAAGCTGCAGAAGTACCAAGGTATCAGAGAAGAGCTTGAGAAGATGTGGAGGGTGAAGACAACAGTTGTCCCAGTGGTAATCGGTGTACTAGGTGCAGTGACTCCCAAGCTAGGCGAGTGGCTCCAGCAGATTCCAGGAACAACATCAGAGATCTCTGTTCAGAAGAGCACAGTCCTGGGAACAGCTAAGATACTGCGCAGGACCTTTAAGCTCTACTAGAGGACTGGGAGCTAGACTCTTGAAGGATAGACCAGGGGCGAGAGGGGGATTATTTTTTATAACCCTTTTTTATAAACATTTTCTAGGTCTTCCAGTTTGTAAAAGAGCCTACCAAGGTGAGTATGCAAACTTCAAACAGAAAGGTTGGGATTTGAACCAGAAATCTATCCCCAAAAAGTTCATTCTGTTCATCTGAATGTAGCGTTTGCAGTGGTAGAAACGTTTCATCACTCATCCAAGTGACTTCTTCAGTCTCAGCTGACTGCAGGCTTCCCCAACCAGTTATAAACAGTACATGAAGCTACCATCACTGGCAAACAATTGGCTGTGAGGTCAGTTTCTTCATTAATATTCAAAATGTCATGAGCATGGATCAACAACCACTGATCAAAGACCATTGATCAATGACCACTGATAACTGAACAATGAACAGGTCAATGAGTACCATTTGCAGAGAGTTGGGGGATGGCTGCAATCACAGCATTGTAAGATGGTGAAAGATGTACCTTCAGGCCCCCTCCTCAATTCAGAGATCGTCCTTCCTTTTTCACTTAAATGGCCTCCTTGACTTCCCGCTTAAACCAGGGTTCCTCCCTGTCGAGGATGTGTATACCCTTATTATTCAAAGAGGACTTTGTTATCCTACCCCAGAACAGCACCAAGTCATTGGTTAAGGTATGTGGATGACACCTGGGTGTCAGTACGTACCACAATTCAATGATCACATTAACTCAGTGGACCAACTCATCAAGTTCACCAGGGATGATATGAGAAATGACAGGTTAGCCTTCTTAGACTGTGAGATTTCCATCAGTAATGGGGGACATTTAAAAGTTGATGTGCTCTATAAACCAATGCATACGGATCAGTATTTATGGTTTGACTCTCATCATCCACTAGAGCAGCGGTCCCCAACCTTTTTTGCGGCTTATGTTCGACAATATTTTCACAGACCAGCCTTTAAGATATCACGGATAAATACAACAAAATAAAACCAGTACCGGTACCAAAAAAAAGAAGATTTATTCATAACACACGGGAAAAGACCCAGGGAAACCAAGTTAACGATAAAAACTATTTAAAAAAATAATGCTAAAAACCAATAAAAACAATACATTTCACACCCAAGCCTCAATTCTCGCGGCCCAGTACCAAACGACTCACGTACCGGTACAGATACAGCGGCCAGGAAAGCAGAAGAACAACATATCAAGAAGGCCCTGAGTAAATGTGGTTATTCCAGCTGGACATTTGTCAAGGCTGGGAAGGCACCTAAAGAAATCAGTCACTTGGATGAGTGATGAAACATTTCTCCTGTTGAAATTGCTACATCCAGATGAACAGGATCAACTTTTTGGGGATTTCCTTACCTATAATTGAGAATGCAACAAGAAACCAGAAATCTAATTGCTGTGAGGTGAGCTGGTGCTAATCACTAAAACGTCATAGCTGTCTTGATTAGCACTGGACTTTACGTTTACCCAGTCTCATTGTAAATTGATATTAGCTCTACTGAGTTCATGTTTGATTCCATTAATCAATGTGTTTTAATTAAGTGAACCAATGCATGACTTGAAAGAATGTAGCATATGTAGAATTAGGTCAACCACGTGTCATTACTGCAAATGTTTTTGACCCTTCCTTTCTCAGTAAACTGTATATAGTGTTACATAGGTTAAATGTTAAATTTATCACTTTTTTTCAAAATCTTTAAGCACTTTTGTAACTGTGACACACACACACACAACTGCATCAAGGACAACTTGCAGTTCAGAATCGTGACACTGCGGTACGGACTGAAGGAGCTGGGGTATCCGATTATACCTCCTCAGCCACAGATGCCATCATACTAAAGTACAACTACTATACTCACAAGCATATGAACGACTGGAGGTCAACAAAAATAAGATTTTGAAAAGTATTCAATTTATATTTAAAAGATTTTTGTGTAGCTATCCGAAAGACACATACAATTCCAGATTATAGGGAATTCTGTGTCTTTGTTGAGCTTGAGCCTTGCCCATATGGAAAAGTAATAGGAAAAACTTCTAAAAGACTTGCATCAGCTTTAGCTTGCTTCATATAGTGAATCATATAAGGCTTATATGATTTACTCATGAAAGTGGCCACTTTCATATATTATTTTAGTAAGTATCCAAAACATACAAGTTCCATTTATATAATTTTTTCGAGGGATCTTATATCTGTTTTCACTCTTGTATGCTTTTCATACAAGTTTCACACAAGACAGATACAAACTTTATAAGATTTATATATATCTTTTCCATATGGGTGGTTTTATTTGTTCCATGCATTATTGTTTCTTGTTATGGAGATGACCGATATTGGAAGCTAAATGAAAAGGCACACATATTTATTGCTTGGGGATTCCTTATTGAGTTCTTTACAGATGTTAGCAGTATTCACCTGTTCCCGGTGGCCTCCTCACCAAGATGTGGAGCAAAAAAGTGAAAGAAGCTCAATTACTTGCTGAATATATGTAGCCATTTAAAGCATGTGTGTTATTGAATTATTTATAGGAATGGTGCTTGTCTATGCGGCTATTTAACTTCTTACTTAGATTTTGCTGCCACCAGAGATTCAGAAACTCCTGCTGTAATAATAAAGGCTACAAATTGGGGAATTAATGTAATTTCAGCCTTTTGCCTTTGAACCTATAACTACACACGACCAACTCATGGTTTGCTGACACTGGTATTACCACTGTAGGAGTGGAAATGTACAAAAAGTTTAAAGTATTTATGAATCAGGTTAAGTCTTTAGAATCAGAAAGACAGAATCAGAAAGTAATATTGCTTAGTTCTAAAATGCATTGTGTTTGTAAATCCACTGTGATAACAGTAGACTGACTGCACTTACTTTTCTTAAGAAAACTCAACTCCATGGTGGGTTTTTGTTTGTTTTGCTAATAATTAAAAAAAAAAAAAGGGGGGGGGGGGCAATTTAGGCATTCATTGACTCACTGATACATTCATCCCTTCATTTTGTACGCTATTACTCAGTGGTTTTCTTGTCTAACCCACTTGGTATCAAATTGGGTTGTATGTGGCCGTAAACTAAAATGAGTTTGACATCCAGCTCAAAATGCTAAAAACCGTAATCAGTGTGTAATTTCAGTATCAGTCATGCCCTTTAATGTAACTCAATTTAACAGACAGAATGTACTCAGTATACTATTACATGGATAGCTTTAATTTGCTTCATCATGGTGTTAGTTCCGCCCTTCTATCCCCTCAAACTTGAGTCTGAGGTTCAAATCACAGCCAGTGGTTACCATGGCTACACAGCGTTTGGTAATAATATGTCAGTGCATCTGGCATATTAGGCAGGCCAATACGTAATCATGCAATATACTGCATATCAAGATTCTCTGTCATAAAGAGAAACCCTTGTATGCACGGATTTGGCTTATTTCATTGTTTAATACTTTAACATGTCCTTATCATTTATTTAATTATTTTTGAAATGTAATCTTTAAATATTACTAATTACTCTCTAAAAAATATCCTCAGTTCTAACTTAATATCATTTTGTTTGCAGCAGGTTTTTTCTTCTTTCCTTTTTTTTTCTTTTCTAATTTCCAGTTTTTATTTGCACAGTGTTTTTTGTAGCATTTTATAATACTGTTGATGAATGATATGACACTGAGTATTTATTTTTGTAACAAGTATTTTTATTTTTTAAATATTACATTTAAATAAATTTAAATGGCATTAAATGAATGTCTACAGAAAAAAACCCTTTGCCTCATTGATGTGCCGTGCAATTTAGAAAATGACAGAAATACATGTACTGTAAAATTAGTGGGGGCTTTATGGGTGAATGAATAAAGGTCTAAGTCAGAGCTTGAGATAAGTTATTCATCTATAGAATGAAGATGTGCAAAATAATACAGGAACAAAACTAAACTAAACTGAGAGGCGTTCTAACAAAATAAAAACAATGGACACCAACAGGATTGGAACAAAACATCCAACCTATAAGACAGAACAAGGTATATGCACCTGTGATATGTCTTGGACTCATCACACCAACAGAAACAATTTTGAAAGATCTCTTTGATCAGTGAAGGGGTGTGCCATCTTTCATCAAAAACCAGAGCGAGATCAAGTAGTCCCTGCTTCTCATCAAAATCCCTCCTCTCTGACTCCAGTTCAAAGACCACAGGGGAGCTTTGAACCCTCTGCTATGGGGATTGCAGCTGGTCATTATGTCAAAAAAGCCTGTCAATCATCTAAAAGCACATTTTTTGTATGACAACTAAAACAGAAAGCATCTCCGCATCTGAACAATACCCTTTTTATGTCAGAAACACTTTTTTTTTCTCATAAAAACAAGGTTTGCATGTATTGTTACCTACAATAAGCCACTGTGCCACAGTGTTTAAGCTGTGAAGCAAACAAGAATACCTCCATGTACCGGGAACCAAAGTACACATGCATGTTTTGTTGTGTTTGCTTGGATTCCATTCACAATAACAATGTTTGCCCACTTGATCTAACTAATGATGCTGGTGCTGGATTGTAAACACATTTCTATCACCCGATTTTATCTTTCGGGTCCAGTGGATGAAGAGTGGAAATTAAGAACAAAGGAATTGTTTTTGCATATTCTGGTCCATGTTTTTGAAATTTTACTGCAAGACATTAAAATTATGTCACACAAAACATAATGAGAGAAATGTTTCATTATGACCAGGGGCATGATGCCCACAGCTGTTTGGGACACCACTGCTACACCTTAATAACTGGTAGAGGTTCAGAAGAAAAAAATAAAAATAACTTGCACTGACAAACCTACTCCTTGGAGATGGGCTGGGAAACCAAAGACAGATGGATTAGCTCCATCTCTAATTTACAGTCTGCCTTGTCCAACCTAAAATAAACAGCTTCTGAAAAAGAAATCTTAATGTCCATGACAACATCATCTCACGATTATTATTAGTAGCAGTATTATTATTACTACTACTAGTAGTAGTAGTATTAGTAGAGTCAGTTCAGGTCACAATATCACAAAGAGATGTTTCCTTCTCAATTATTATTGAACAATGAAAAGACATGATATACATTTAAATCCAAAGAACCCAGCCCCTCATCTGTCAAGGAAAAATGCTGATTTTAATGAGGGATATTTTAAAAACATGTGTTTGTCGTTCTTCTCTCAGCATGTGAACACTTATAAACTGCTTAATTACAGATCTTCTTGTTCTGCTCTTTACACAACAGAGATGCTGCCACAAAGAGAGAGAGACGTGTCTCTGTGTCATTTGAAGACTAGGTGTAGCTTTTTCCATAAAGATGAAGCCTTACAGGATCCCTGTTTCATTAATTGAGGATACTATTTTTTTAGAAAGGCCACAGAGTGAAAACCGCTGGAGTTTGTGCGCAGTCTGCATCTTTGCCCATGTTCTCCTTGTGCGTGTATGGGTCCGCCTCTCAGGCTCCATCCAACAGTCCAAGAGACATATTAAGATATATTAGGTTAACTGGAGATTTGAATTGCAGGTTGTGGCTCCAGCCCCTCTACAACCCATTTGATGAGTAGTTGAGTAAATAAACAACCTAATAGATATTTAAATTTAAAATATGAATTCAGGTCATTAAAACAATAGCAACTGCCCAGTATATGCAGGTTCTAAGAGACAGAAATTGCTTCTGTATTGGGACAAGGTAAAGTGTAACATAATGGAAAATTACAAATAGATAAAGTACGTTTGTACATGCAACTGCATGTATTGTATGCATTTTTCTTTAATACTGTTCATTATTTTTGCTTTATTTGGCCCCCTCAGTTACTAATGTTAATTTAACATGCTATTAAACCCTAACCCTAACTATAATCAAAGTGCTCTAAAAACCATCATTCTAACTGGCAAAACAAATCAAAAACTATACATATTTTTGTATTTGGCTTACACTTTAAAGAGTTAACACTAATGTCTAGAATAACACATTTGAGGCTGCCAACTTCCTGTGTGTTTTGTGGAACAATAAAGTTAATTTACAAATGTACTTGTCTTTCCCTCTTTGTCCAAAAAGAGTGACTCCAAGCACAGTTTAACTACTGTGTTTGCACAAAGATAGCCTCAAAGCTATGACAGAAGCATCTCAACATGATCAGGTTTAGGCCGGGGACTGGAGGGAAACTCTAATGTAGTGGAGGAGGTATCACATCCATTAATCACGCTGCCTTCTGTAGCATGGAAACAGGAATATTAATAAGTGGCCTCGTGTAAGCAACTCAGAGTAATGTGTTACTGGACTTGTAGGTATTGCATGTAATCAAATGAAGTCAGCCCCAGACCATCTCACTACCACCACCATGTTTGACTGTTCTTTTCATGAAATGTTGTTCGTTTTATGTATTGGGATGCAAACCTTTTTACCCACCGATAAGGTCAGTGTTCATAACTCAACACACTAAAGAGGCTGTGACCAGAGCAACATCTAAGTCCTTTTGTAACCTTTTGTTCTTGGAGCCATTTTGGGAAAGTTCTGTTCCATGGGCTGTGTCCCAATTCAGGGTCTGCACGCTTGAAGTACGCATTTCAAGTGTGATTACGTCACCGCCACGCGACGACGGCTGTCCCAATTCGAAGTGTACTTCAAATGCATACTCCAAATGCGCCGTCGATTTCCCCAAATATCAAGCGTGGTCCGGTGCACGCTTCGTGGTCCCATATATCCCACAATTCATAGCGCGGCGGTGGGTGTGGATAATTTTGCCGCAAAATATGGCAGAAGGGAGCGGCTGAAGAGGGTTTTTTTTCCCCAAACTTTATTGAACTTATAAAGCGAACAGTCAGTCATTCCAGTTCAGTTTGTACAGGCAAATAAGAGTAACAATATACAGTACAATGAAATAAGAAGGATAAATAAATAAAGGATAAAAAAGAAAAAAAAAGGGGGGGGGATGTGACAGACTTCATGACAACTTTGTACTTGAAAGTTGTGACAGCTCATTCCTTAAACATTTCTGAATGAACTTCAATCAATGATAAACCTTTTTTATTGGAAGTTAATTTAAGAGAGTTTAAGTAATATTCAATTTCAATCAAAAGCATATTAAATGATGATATATATATATATATGTATATATATATATATATATACCGTAATTGTCGGGCTATAAGCCGCTACTTTTTGCACAAGCTTTGAACCCTGCGGCTTTTAGTCAGGTGCGGCTTTTCTATGGATTGTCCATGATTTTTGTCATATTGTAAGATGATTTGTTTTGTTTGTTCCGCTGTTGTACGGCACTACGTTGCCTGGCGGAAGGGCATGTGATCGGACACACAGGGTTCAAGAGTGGTATGTTGGTCACGTGTCCATCCGCCAGGCAACATAGTGCCGGACAAATAGCGTGAAAAACAAACTTCAAATTAACGCTACACGTTCAGCGGGAGTCGTGGATGAAAAGCAAGTTATGCTCAACTCCACCGGTGGAATCTGACAGCGTGGAAAAGTGTGAAAACATCCATGATCACCAACGGATTTCGAAGGGCTGGACTGCTGCATGATGGAGAGGAGGACACCGCCACGGCCCTTCTGAGGGTGTTTGACTCTGACACTGACAACGAGGATTTCTTTGGTTTTGAAAGTGACAACGAAGGAGAGAAGCTGAGAGTGGATGACGTAGCCACCCTGAGCCTGTTCGTATCCGACACTGGAGAAGAGGACTTTGGTGGTTTTAGTGCGTGGGAAGATGGTGGTGAATGACTGACTTTTCTTCTTGTTAAAGCCGTGTCACTGCACCTGAGCCTAAAAAGTAGGCCGAATCTATTT
This sequence comes from Copadichromis virginalis, assembly GCF_057382275.1. Taxonomy (NCBI): domain Eukaryota; kingdom Metazoa; phylum Chordata; class Actinopteri; order Cichliformes; family Cichlidae; genus Copadichromis; species Copadichromis virginalis. The sequence goes on from NC_140629.1 coordinate 9,497,189, forward strand.
TTCTGGTGTGCTGTAGGTTATTGTTATGTACTACATTTGTTACTCATTTATGAAGCACAGTACATGTTTCGTACTTGTAATTACCGCTACTTGTACATATACCTAAAAAGTTATGCAAATATGTACCCATAACTTGTTTTTCAAAATATTAATAAAAGTGATGTGTCTCCAAACAGCCATCTCTTTCCTGACAATTCCCTTTGTGCATATTCTCTTACATATGATAAGTCAACATTGAAACACCTGCGGCTTTTGGTCAGGTGCGGCTAATGTATGTACAAAACAGGATTTTCCCCTGATTTTAGCTTGTGCGGCTAATATTCAGGTGCGCTTTGTAGTCCGGGAAATACGGTATATATATATATATATATATATATATATATATATATATATATATATATATATCATAATAATCTGACAATACTATAATATTGGCCATATTATATTTATGTTACCACAGTGAGATGATTTTAGTCTCATGAACAACATTAACTAATTGTTATTTACTAACTAATCTTAAATGACTGTTCAGCACAGAAATGAAGCCCAACTATCATGTTTTACAGTCCTGTGGTCTCAGCCTCAGATACTCAACTAATCAATGTGATGTCATGACAAAAATGAATGACCAACAAAACATTTTTCTCCTTCATTTCTGTCAAACAATGCTGTATGTAACGTGTCTCGCGGTTAGCATCATGGTTGCTAGGCAACCTGAACAGCGCGACGAAGCGTATACCGTCCCATTTCACAAGCCTCTCACTTCCGCACTTCTCGTACTTATAGTACGCACCGTACGTAGTATGCGTAGTGCACGTACTTCAAGCGTGCAGACCCTGAATTGGGACACAGCCATGTTTTCTCCATTTGTAGAGTGGAGTCTGAAAACCTTACAAATGGCTTTGTAATCTTTTCCAGACTAATAGATTTTGTTTCTCATCTCTTCTTCAGTTTCTTTAGATTGTGGTTTAATGTGTTTCTTTTTCAGATCATTTTATTCTACTTCACTTTGTCAGACATCTTCTATTTAAGGGTTTCTTGATCAACAGTTGTACGTGTAATGGGGCCTCAGTGTGGCTTGTAAAATTGTACACAGCTTTCCAAAAATGTAGTTAATTATAGTTAATTCATAATTTAACAAATGAAAGCACTGCTTGCTTTGTTTAATCTGATGAAATGCCACTGCTTAAATGTGAATTCTTTGTACTAATCTAGCCCTTGTTAATTCATATCTTTATAAGACTCAAAACATTTCTAAGATTATCATGATCACGGCATGATTATCCCAATGGTTTTTGAAGCCTTAGTCATTAGTATATATTACTTTTTTTGGAACCACGTGACCATATTTGGATGAGATTGTAGAATGCTTGGTTAGCAAGCTAGAACCATGAACTACTGTATATGTTTGTAAAGCACAGATTCGCATACGTGGTTATTAGTGCTAAGTGAAAGATTAAATAAAATAAATCAACATAAATAGTAAAATTTCACTCACTCAACACATATTCTTGGACAGTCTATACCACACAGAAAGTCATATTATTTGTCAGTTAATTTTATTCTGCCACAAACAAGAATCCTGTACTTTGATATGCAAAGCAGACAACTGTTAACTATAGCTCCCCATGTTAGCACCTACCAGTAAAAACAAAAAAAATTAAAATTCACCCACCGAGGTATTTTAATGTGGGAACCTGTGGAAGTAGACACTCTCGTGGTCTTTTTTTTATTTAATGTGGAAATTACCACTTGATTCTACAGTCACAATAATATGGTTACCTTTGATATGTTGAACAACTAGAGAGCAGACACAAAGTTAGCCATTCTACTTTGTATTCTTATTTATACAGCAATATAGAACAAATAGCTGACAAAAACTGGCCTTAATACCAGACTAAGAATGAAAAGTGTAGCAGCAGGACCCCTGAGTGTATTGATCTCAGCAAGGGATTACTGCTTATGAATTCAGCTTTTTAGTTGTTAGGGGAAAGGTGTTATATGTTATTTGTAAAGGTTCCACAACCTTTTAATTCCGGAAGCAAGAATTTGAGATTTTTACTTCAACCTTTTGTTAACATAGCAGCTGTATGCTGTAGCCTCGAGGCAACAGCAAAAGCTTTTGGTATAGCGTCTCACTCTTATCTGTCAAATCCACTGATTAGCTTCCCTCCTGCTGGATGCTGGATGTTGATGTGGAATATGAACTGAGCTGGGCCAAATACCACCAAGTGAACTTTCCCTTGTACTTTTCCACTGTACACAAAACAACAAACAATTTGAAGTTCCAAATTTCATTTTGCCATTATCAAGCTCACAACAATTTCACAGCACAGCAATCACACTATAATGAACTTCCAGAAGCAATTAAAGGCTCTTTCTGTGGAGAGACCTTCATGAATACAAGAAAGACGGCTTTCTTGCAGCCTGTAATCACAGAGCATTCCAGCCGAGGTGTCACATTGGCTTTTGTTGTTTGCCAGAAATCCTTTCAGGAGGCCTCAGTCAGGTCTTCTAATCAACACGCTTCCGCTTGACAAAAGCTAATGGGACTTAATTGGTATGGCACGCCACTGCTTCCATCACACTTCAAATCACAACCTCGCCCGACACTTATATCATTTGGACATGTATTGGTGGCACACATTGTTTAAACAGTATTCACACATTATTTTAAGGTTCCCAGCTGGTGTAGCCTGAGGGCCAGCATAGTTTCTGAGTGACTAGCCTTGGTCATGGCCTCTGTAAAGCACTTTGTGATTTTATCTTGAAAGGTGCTATATAAATAAAATTTTACTTTACTTACTTTACTAAATAAAATGACTTAACTAATCAGTTTAATTTTTGAACATATAAGCAGTAAACTAAACACAGTGAATAATAAAAACGACTGCAATGAGAAAGTGCAATTTAGGCTTTTAGGAATGATTAAACTCTTAGTCGGGGTATTTAGAACTGAACTGGATGTACTGATGCTTCTGAAAATTCTTACATTTTCAAAGAATACCAGTTATTAAGCTTAATAAGAGGAACAAGACAATAAAGCAGATGCTCTCCAGAGATACATGCAGAGGGAAAAGTGTTACCCAAGGGGTACTCAACTAATTTAAAACTGCACTTGCATAAAGTGCAGAGGACTTGCAAGAGAAAGATTAAAAATAACAAATGAAAAAAATCAGTTTAGTCAGTAGAGACTTACCTCTTAAAATTCACCAGGTCACCTTCACTTTTAGCCTTTTATGTGTAATTTTCATCTATTTTGCATACCCCAATTGAAAGCTTACAGAAGAGCTGTAAAACTAAACTGCGCCTAACAGATTTGATTTCAAAGGGACGTCATCTAGTTGCTGAAACTCTGCTAGTGTGGCATGTGGCTAAAACCTAACCTAACTATAATCCTACCTCCAAATGGTTTGAAAGCAACCAAGTGGATGGTAAGAGTTTATAATATACATCAAGTATGAACATTCAGCATGGTAGAGTCTATGTAGAATCTTGGTGTTATGTAAGCGCATGCTTTGATTTTGCGAATCAAGTATTCTTTTATCAGCGTGTACTCTTCATCATCTGGTATAGAATAAAACCCAAGATAGGCAGTCATATGCTTCAGTGATACAGTTATACAAAGACTGTAAAAATTAACCTATGCCAACACCTGAGACTACAATTGTGGAGGAAAGTGGAGGAAAACACGTCTTCTACAGTTCAATTGAAAAAAAACCTTAGCTAATGTGTAGCTTACATGTAGGATTTACAGGTTACTGGCTCTGGTGCCTACTGTATAAAACAGTGATATTTTATGTCTGCAAAGAGGGGCACTATTGTACAAAATGGAAAAGCCATTTATTAGAAAGTCTAACCATTTATTAGGTTTGACTTGCTGAAAAAAGAGCACAGAGAGAGGCAAACTCTTTCTAGGGAGAGTAGTTACTAGGGAAGGAACATTGTCTTAATAAAGGAAACCATCCATATATAGGCAGAGAAAAAAAGAACTACTGAAATCACAAATCTACTACACAAAGTTGATGTGATGCCGTTTTTTATAAGTCATTTTATAACCTCCTGTTGGAAGTCAGTGCTGTTGAGCTGGCATTCACTCGTTCTAAAGGTGTTAAAACAATGTGGAAGAAATTTGGCAGCCTTTCTTCTGCTTGGTAGGAAACTCGCAGCAAACAAACATTCTTGTCTAAATGAAACGCTTTGTTGGCCCATCAGTCAATCTACCCAACCATTCTCCCTAAGAGTGATTTTGTTGTTGCTGCTTCAGTGAGATCACATTGCTTCTGACTTTGTTTCTAGCAAAAATTCTCTATAGTTCACCAAAAGAATCTCATTTCTGGTGAATTAAAAATTGATTTTGTAAAACTGTATGTATTTATTTAAGTCAGCTCTTGTTGTCTGGATGCCACACACTGGACACCGCATAGTTAAATAATTTTAGTTTGTTGAAAGTTCCTTTTCCTCAGTGAGTTTTTTTCATGTAAAATGTGAACTATTATAAACAACAAGAAAAAATTCTAAGTTAGAACAGACACAGTTAGTTGATGGAAAGGATTTTTCTACTTGTGTTGCAGAAAAGTTTCTTTTGTATGAAGATGGCACCTTAAACTTCTTTGCACCAGATGGAATATAACTGGGTTTTCTTTGAAATTTGACTCACATGGTTTACATCCATCATGGTTAGAGTTTGCCCAAAGTTGGGTTTATGAATCAAAATTTGAAGGTAAATGTTTCAGTATCTTCACATATTTCTGTGTTCATTCCAAATTAAAGCTATTTGACTGTTTCCTTCTAAAATTTCTCCACCCAAGGGAACTGCAGTACAACACGGTGAACCAGCATCTACTCAATGGGCTCAAAGGAAGCACTTCCTAAATTAAAAATGAATCAAAAATGTAATTTAATAATCAAATGTGCATCAAACATGCAATTTAACTATTAATTTTCAATTTAGCTGCAGTCAAGGGGAACTGCTGCTGTAACACTATTTCAGAGTGTGCAATCATACCAGAAAAAGCATTTAAAAATGGGTCTTCTTCATTGCTGTGAGTGACGGCTCATGTGAAACTAGCTGAAATCAGGCTGATGTGGTACAGTATATAAACCTCCATCTAGTAATGCAAGGAGCTTAAAATAAGCACTTCACATATTGCTTGGCCCAGCTATGATTACTGAGGCTGTTCTGCTTTTGTTGCCTTAAATCATCTGAGGCCACACTGATATTTCTCTTGATGGTCTGCCTAAGCTGCTGTGGTCAGGACCTGAAGTCATTTTCATGACTGTCATGACTGCCAAGTCCACCAGAACGCCCCAGTTGGGATGCAAACCAAGAACCTTCTTACCGTAATTGAAATGGGTTTATGGTTTTAGCCAGTTAAGTTGGTTCAGGCAAGTAACCAGGATGCCTCATGGATGAATTCTAGGTGTTTCTGGGAGACACTGCAGAGATTATAATGCCTCAGTGGACTTGAGAACATTGTGGTTCCCCACATTACCAGATAGAGGAGTTGGTTTGGCGAGAAGGTCTGAAAATATGGCAAAACTGATTTTTTAAAAGATGGTTTTGATCTTTGTTAGAATGATTATTTAACATGGTCTCTGATGCCAGGATATGGGAGAACAAATGAATAAATATTAATATGAGATAATATGATTGCTTGAGGTCAGGGTTACCAGTGAGTAGGTCAATGGCACTTTCCTCAGTGTCAGCAAAATTCAAGTAAACTTTCCTTCAGCATCATTTTAGTTGACATATATTTAGCTGAAATATCCATAGTAACTTTGTAATTTAGTTTACATAATCATGGTTGTAGTTGAGCTTTACTCATTTTTCTGAAATAGTCAAAATATGTTTATCTAGAGTTTAGTCAAGGCAAGGCAAGGTTTTAGTTTAAATTATGTTAGATTTCTTTTGTTTCTACATTCTTTAATCATTTTGATGATTCGAACTAAATAAATGAAAGAAATTTTAGACCGTGGGGAAAAAAAACTACTAAACTGGAACACCAGTGTTTGCTTTGACAGATGCTACAGATCTCTGCAGAGACCTTTAAAATGGAGAACTGTTTACGTATGCAATCATCTGACTTGAACACATCATCTAGTTTATCCATAATGTTTCTGAGGGAGACATAAAACAAGTTTTCTTTGTCAAATTTTGTTTTCATGTTTGCTGAATTTCCTTTGTGAAAAACAGGTATTCAAATAAAACTGATTTATTTTAACTTTATAATTAACAATATTAATACTGTTGTTATGTAAGCTTAAAAACTGTTTCAACACACAGACTGTCACCATGTAAAATGCGAATCCCTTTAGCAAAAAGTTTACATTTCTTGTCTTCTGATAACACCAAAGAGTAGTTGAATATAGTAAATAACAGTTATTAACAATAAATATCAGTAAATGCTGGTGTTACTGAACAGTTTTCAAAAGCTCAGTAGTACACAAACTCGATAGATAGCATCATTTGCTTAATTTAATTAATTTACAAGTTTATGTTACTTTTTAAACATTAAAACCAAGAGCTTTATGTGGAAGTGTATATCATCATCATTATTATTATTATTATTATTATTATTATTATTATCATCATCATGTGTGGAAGTATAAAAAGCTTTGTCTTACCAGTGTTGAGGTCCTTGTACTCGTGAGAGAAGTGCTCGTTCTGATGAACCCACTCCCCATTGCATTTGAAGAAGATCTGTAAGGCAGGCACAGCTCGACAGCGCAGCTTGATAGGGTTACTTTTGACAATGTAGGCATCCTCCGGCTCCTGGATGAAGTGGGGCAGGGTGCCCTGTACCGAAGGTACAGCATCTGGTTGAGCATCACCTGTGGCACCACCTATAACACAAAACCCTGGTTACTTCACCATCCTAGTTGTTTCTTTAAGGGGAAAAAATAAGAGCAGAACAGGTAGTCTGATGGAAACAAAGACATCATTGCTCTGGTATCAGGTGGATACGCAATTTAGCAGTGAAAAGTGCATTTTATTTTACAAACAAGATGATAACAGCAACTACTTTCAGATTTAAAACGATTGCTCAGTGGACAGTGTTTTGACATCGGCATTCATCAGAAGCTAACATATTGTAGAAAAGCAGAGTACACTCAGAGCACAATTCATCCCCCATCCGAGCAAAACTCTTCTTCTCAGAGCAATTTGCAGATGAATGAAATCAGAGCGGAACAAGTGGAGAGGAATTAGGAGGAGACTGATTACCCAAATTGTGGCTGTGGAGTCTGAATACATCTTATCTCAGCCACAAGGCCTGGATTTTAGTCGACACAAAAACAGCCTTTGTGCTGGCGCCAGCATGCCCCTTTGTTTAACGACAATTCACGGCAGGTTACTCTGTTTTTTTCGTTTTGATGGTTGACAGTTCATTGATCTAAGCGCACTATTAGAATCGTGGACTCTTACACTTCATATGTATTTTTTTTTTCCTTCAAAGAAAGGTTCTAGACTCACATTTTGTCATTTGGCCATCTCTTCTGGGTAAAGCACAGTGAGTTCTGTGGGCTGGGACAATGGGGAACAGGATGTTTGTGCTCCTGCCATCCCCGGGATCCTTCTCAGAATTACACCTCAGTCGAATCAAGACAGCTCCAGCTAAGCTATTCAGTGCCATAAAAGCCAATGAGAGCTATTATGCCCCCGCTATCAAATCCAATCCTGTCCCTTGAAATCGAATCTGCACTCTCACCACTTCTCTCAATCAATGTTGTCCTTGTTAAATGGGTAAATGAATGGATGCGGGTGTATAGAAGAGCCACACATAAAACAAACAGACAGGGAGGTGAATGACTGGAAATTATACAGTTTGCTGACATTTCTCAGTATAGTATGTCTCTATCACAATGCTACGACATGTACTTCCTGTAAGTAATCATATCACCGTTATATCCTCAACACACCTTAAAATAATTACAGAAACAAGGGACATGATGATTTCAGATCCAATCACTGATCAGCTGGCACATTTATGTGATGTGTTAATCCATATTCATTCATGGCCCTCAGATGTATTTAGCGCTGTAAAAGCTGGGAAATAATACAGAACTATGGGCATAACATTTACACATACATCTTTTCTGATTTGTTTAACTGTAACATTCACTTTTAGAGTGTTTTCAATAACTTCTTAATTTGCCTTTTTTTTTAATTTTCATGTAAAGTTTTAATTCTGTATAAAGCTAGCTTTAAACATTTTCATAACTACGTAGGATCATTTTTAGCATGGTTAAGGTGGAGGGTGGTTTTTGAAAAAATAGTTGTTTTCAGGTCCATCTAAAAAATTAGAAAAATTTAATTAGAAAAATCTGAAAAAAAAAAATCAAATTTTGCCCTTTAATGGAACTCACAAACTCAATATCTCAAATTACTGTAATATTGAATTATTGCTATTCAAACAGTATAAATACCATGTATATTTCAGTCTAGTTCAGTACACACAGCCATGGGAAAGACTGCTGACTTTACAGTTGTTCAGATGATGATCACTGACACCTTCCACAATGAGGGTGAGACAGAGAAGGCCTTTACTAAAAAGGCTGGCTGTTTGCAAAGTGCCACAGTATACTAACGTAAACCTGACTTGAAGAGAAAATGAAAAGAACCAGAAAAGAAATGGACTGTGGCTCAGTATTCCAAAGTCCTCTTTATTTGGAAATTAGTGACTACAAGTCTGGAGAATGAATGGAGAAGCACATAATCCAAGGTGTTTGAAGTCCAGTGTGCAGTCTGTAATGATTCCCATGCCATCTGCTGGTGTTGGCTGATCCAATGTATGTTATCAGGCCAAAAGTCAATGCAGCCATCTACCAGGAGCATTTCATGTTTCCATCTGTTGACATGCTTTATGGAGATGCGACTTTGCTTTTCCAACAGGATTTTGCAAAAACTGAACCAAATGCTTTTCTGACCATGATATTATTGTGCTTAATCAGCCAGCCAATATGCCTGACATGAACCTCATACATACTCTATCAGGCATTCTCAAAAGGAAGATGAGAAACACCTGACCCAAATATACAGACAAGCTCAATCTTACACAGGTGTTCAACTAATAGTAAACTACAAAGAATGACATCAAAAAAGAAAGTGAAAAAATGAAATAGTAAAAATAACTCATAAGAAAACTTACATAAAAAATATCCCATCATGGTCAAATACTTCCATTTTGTCACAATACAGTTACAAAAAAACCACGATGCCACAGGGTCCTGCACGAGCACTGATTTGAGAAGAGTTAAGAGTGTGGCCTGTCTTCCACTGCTAGACCCAGTGCATCATTGCACTAAAGCCAGAGGGTATCACAAGCAGCTTTGACAGAACACAAGTATTTAATGTCCTGGGACAGAGAACAGACTATAATGCCAGTATATTAATATATTGTAATGGAGTATCGCTGTGTTTTGCAGTGTTAAAGTGAGATGCCACAGGAATATTCAGGATCTTTTTTTTGTATTTTGCTTCTGAGCTCATTTTTGCAGTGTAAATCAAACCGTACTGACATTTTATTACGTGAATCCCCAGTGTGATAACAGTCCTTAAAATAGGTCATGCTTAAATTCAAAAGAGTACATGACTGAAAAGAAATAACTGTGAACAAGTTTTATATTTTTGAATTAATTGTAATATTTTCCTACAGTTTAGCCAAACGCAATTACTAATGAAAATCGATAGAAAAGACTTATTTAATCATATGATGTCTTGATATATAACTCAATGTGTAACATTTAACCCTGTGATATTTCATCTTAGGCTACGTCTACACGTACATGGGTATTTTTGAAAACTGAGATTTTCCTCTTTTTTTTTTTTTTTAAATCCTGTCCACACGTCAACGCAAAAACGAAGGAAAATGCTGCTAGGAACATGCCAAAGAAACAGGTGGCGATATATTCCTAACCGTGTAGGAATGTTGGCCAATCAGAAGTCTAGAAGCATAGGTGGGAAAGAGTAAACAAAGATGGCGCATAGAAGCAGAAAGGAGTCTTGTGTGAAGGGACAATAACTGTGTGCGTGTATATGTAAGCATTTAAAAACTACAGAGAGTGAAACTAACAGTAACAGTATTTTGTCTAAGTTAGGGTGACCAACTGGACATGTCCACTTTTCACGTTCTGTCCGCGGTGTCCAAGATTGATGAAAATGTCTGGGTTTTTCTATAGGCCTACAGAGGAACCATAGTTTTAAGTTTTAAGTTTTATTTGTCATATGCAAGTTAGCACAGAGTCAACATTGCAATGAAATGTGTTTGACGAGCAGCAGTCACTCAGCAGCATGGTACAGTAGAAGAAAATATAATAAAATAATAAAAAAAATAGTAAAGAGCAAAATATTAGAGAGACGTGGTAAAAAGAGAAAAGATGACTAAATATATATGTATCTATAAATATAAATATATGTACACTAGTGATTAAATAAGAAAATCTTGAAAAGAAATATGACGGGAGGGCAGATGGGATATTGCACAGGAATGAGCAGCAGAAAATTACAGTATTGCACTTTTTAAATATAAATATCAATGACAATAAAGTGGAGTGACCAGTGCAGTGCATATGTGTAGGGATGGGTACCGGTTTGACATAAACGGTAGTAACCAGACCGAAAAGCAGCGCACATTTCGGTGCTTTATTTCGGTGCTTCCCCCGCCCCCTGAGATGGCATACACTTTACAGGGAGTGCAGAATTATTAGGCAAATGAGTATTTTGTCCACATCATCCTCTTCATGCATGTTGTCTTACTCCAAGCTGTATAGGCTCGAAAGCCTACTACCAATTAAGCATATTAGGTGATGTGCATCTCTGTAATGAGAAGGGGTGTGGTCTAATGACCAACACCCTATATCAGGTGTGCATAATTATTAGGCAACGTCCTTTCCTTTGGCAAAAAGGGTCAGAAGAAGGACTTGACAGGCTCAGAAAAGTCAAAAATAGTGAGATATCTTGCAGAGGGATGCAGCAGTCTCAAAATTGAGAAGCTTCTGAAGCGTGATCATCGAACAATCAAGCGTTTCATTCAAAATAGTCAACAGGGTCGCAAGAAGCGTGTGGAAAAACCAAGGCGCAAAATAACTGCCCATGAACTGAGAAAAGTCAAGCGTGCAGCTGCCAAGATGCCACTTGCCACCAGTTTGGCCATATTTCAGAGCTGCAACATCACTGGAGTGCCCAAAAGCACAAGGCGTGCAATACTCAGAGACATGGCCAAGGTAAGAAAGGCTGAAAGACGACCACCACTGAACAAGACACACAAGCTGAAACGTCAAGACTGGGCCAAGAAATATCTCAAGACTGGTTTTTCTAAGGTTTTATGGACTGATGACATGAGAGTGAGTCTTGATGGGCCAGATGGATGGGGCCGTGGCGGGATTGGTAAAGGGCAGAGAGCTCCAGTCCGACTCAGACGCCAGCAAGGTGGAGGTGGAGTACTGGTTTGGGCTGGTATCATCAAAGATGAGCTTGTGGGGCCTTTTCAGGTTGAGGATGGAGTCAAGCTCAACTCCCAGTCCTAATGCCAGTTTCTGGAAGACACCTTCTTCAAGCAGTGGTACAGGAAGAAGTCTGCATCCTTCAAGAAAAACATGATTTTCATGCAGGACAATGCTCCATCACACGCGTCCAAGTACTCCACAGCGTGGCTGGCAAGAAAGGGTATAAAAGAAGAAAAACTAATGACATGGCCACCTTGTTCACCTGATCTGAACCCCATTGAGAACCTGTGGTCCATCATCAAATGTGAGATTTACAAGGAGGGAAAACAGTACACCTCTCTGAACAGTGTCTGGGAGGCTGTGGTTGCTGCTGCACGCAATGTTGATGGTGAACAGATCAAAACACTGACAGAATCCATGGATGGCAGGCTTTTGAGTGTCCTTGCAAAGAAAGGTGGCTATATTGGTCGCTGATTTGTTTTTGAATGTCAGAAATGTATATTTGTGAATGTGGAGATGTTATATTGGTTTCACTGGTAAAAATAAATGATTGAAATGGGTATATATTTGTTTTTTGTTAAGTTGCCTAATAATTATGCACAGTAATAGTCACCTGCACACACAGATATCCCCCTAAAATAGCTAAAACTAAAAACAAACTAAAAACTACTTCCAAAAACATTCAGCTTTGATATTAATGAGTTTTTTGGGTTCATTGAGAACATGGTTGTTGTTCAATAATAAAATTATTCCTCAAAAATACAACTTGCCTTATAATTCTGCACTCCCTGTAGATTCTAGCCAATCATTTTACATTTCCGAGGATAGTAGGCGGGTCCAGGTACGTACGTTCTTTTAGAGCAGAGCTACAGATTAAAAATGCCCAAGGCGAAGCGGTCAAAAGTCTGGCTGTACTTCACAGCAAAAGATGCAAACTCAGCAGCCTGCAACAAGTGCTTTAAGGTGATACTGTGCAAAGGAGGTAACACCTCAAATCCGATGAAACACCTGGTGACGCATAGCGTTTTTTTGAAAGCTGAGAAATGCGCTGTATTTGATAGCTTGCTGCGAGACCTCACAACGTGCACATCTACTGCGGGTGGGTTGCTTGTTATCGGACCTGGAGTTAGCAACATCTCCCAAAAACCCAAAGAGGAGAGTCCTGGCCCCTAGCTCTGCCAGTGTAGCAGAAATGATGACGGACGATGATGGCAGCAGCAGCCGTTCTTCTCTGCGTGAGTAGCTTAATGTTGTTTGTGTGTAATTTACGTTGAGTAGGTTAACCACGTTATTACATTAATGCATGTAAGGTGAACTAGCAAACACCGTCGTAGTTACATGCGGCTGTCTTCTTGTTTGATGGCAGATACTCCCTTCACCCTGGCCAAAAAGGCTAAAATGACCAAAGAAAAATTGGAAAACAGCTAAACATGAGAGGTTTTTAGACAAGGTTTGTGTTTTTTCCATTGTTTAAGCACTGCTTCCAGCCAAGAGTGATACCATATATGCCCTATAGCTGCAGAAAAGGCTAACATTGTTATCTTTTTACAAAAAAACAGCTGAACATGAGAGGTTTTTGGACCAATTTTGTGTTCTCCATTCTTTAAGCACCGGCACTGTTTCAAATGTACCGGTTTGTTACTGGTATCGGATAAAACCTAAACGATACCCATCCCTACATATGTGTGATGTCATCCCCGAGCTGATGCTTTGTGAGCGCTTCTTCTGCGCTCACAGATCAGACAGACAGCGCGCAGCAGTGTGCCTGATGATTTTTAAAAGACGTCAAAGTGCAAGTGGAGCTTTTCAGATAAACTGCAAAATAAATTTCCCTTGTACGGTCCTAGTAATTTTTTGCCCTTGTTGACTTGTAAAAGCTTATATGACATTTTTGTTTCACCATTCATTAACCGCACAGAGAAGCCATTGTTTAAATGTGTTAAACATTTCTTTAAGCAAACAGTATTATTCTTCATGTTCTTCATGAATGGGCCAAGTGTCCTCTTTTTTGGAAATCAAAATATGGTCACCCTAGTCTAAGTCGACCATTGTAGAAATCCATTTCACTGAAACAAGTGCACAGTGTGACGTCAAAAAAGGCGCACACCTTTGACGCTGCGTTTTCTCCGTTTTCCTCGTCCACACGTAAATGCAAAAATTGAGTTTTCGAAAATCAACACCCTGGCAGGAGTTTTAAAAAATCTCAGTTTTCAGTGACCGAAAACGCCGCAAATGTGCAAACGCATAGAAAAATCTGCGTTTTCAAAAATACCCGGATATGTGTGGACGTAGCCTTAGTCATCTTCGGTGATAGCCGATGGAGCTAACAAATATATGTTATGGGAATATAAAAGTCATTTCTTAAAAACAGGAGACAGAGACAGTGTTTATTCTAACAGACATACATCAAAAACTACATTTCCCCCCCCAGAATGTTTCTTTGCTTATCTTCAGAACATAGTTAGGACCTAAGGCTGGGGTTTTCAATAGTGATAACCTAGACCTCACGGGGTTAAAGCATCCAATTCAAGTCAAACCACTTTCCTTTCCTAAACCTACTCAAGAATATATTAATAACCTTGTAACTGGAAATATACTTTTGTCATGTCCAGTTTAAAATAAATACATAAGTAATTAATAGTGATGGCCAAAGATGCCAAACTTAAAGCATCAAGGGGTGATGCTTTCATAGCATATTTTTCTTTATAGTCATGCAAATAGACTTAAAATGACTTGGAAGTGTATGGCCAGGTCTGACTTTCTAATGAAAAATATGAAAGAATCAACACAAGCAATTTTCCCCATAATCACCAACTGACAGGATGAAAATATTCATGCAGGACTACTTTCAGATCGAGATTAGATTATTTCTTGTGGCTATGTACTGGTGGAACGACAAAGAAAAAACTGTATGATGCATCTGTAGGAAATCAATTTAGCATAATTGTGCAGTGAAACTCAACCCAGTGCACATTTCATAGAAAATGGAAACTTCTCTTATGTTTAATTCTCTTCCAAACTGCTTTTATATACATTGACTTTAAAACATTATTTGCATATCCCTGTCATACATGAATTTATAGACCAAACAACAAAGAAAAAACACTATACCAGAACAAAGCCATACTGCAACGAACCCCTGATGTTTGAAAAGCTCAGTCAGAGCACCAATTTGAGATTAAGTTCTTCTCTCAGAGGGATATCAGTCATCCACAGACATCTTCTTTTTCTATCATGGAGCAAGTTATTATAACACTTTGGTGGTAATTATCCTTTTCATTTTTAGGTAAACTGTTAGATTTTAAAAGACGAAATAAATAAATCCCAAAGTCCAAACTTTTGTCAGACCCTATATTCATCCCAAGCTCCCCCCTACGTGGATGTAGTGGCTCCATAATTGGATTGACTCAAAATTGTATCAAAAGCTTCTTAAATACTCACAAAAAAAAAAAAAAAAAGAAATCTATGACTAGTTGTACAAGTCCGATTTCAGCTGACTTATAAAGCCAACAATAATCTGTCCACATGAGAGAAAACTCATTTTAGGGGTTACAAGCCAAAAATGCTGAGAACCACACTGCCATGGCCTTCACATTCATTGAATCTGACGCAAGTTGGACACATGCAACACATTTTTGTATGATGTGTTGCACAGCAAGTCATACATCAAAAGACAGAATGGGGAAATTATCTTAGGAGAGTGCTGATCATTCCTTCAGTAGAGTAGTTAGACAGAGAATCACTGATTTTGTTTTTCTGTAAATGGTGTCTACATGGGTTACAAGCTAACCACATCTATTTTTAATGAGTCTTGAAAGAATTCCAGATTTTGTCAATGTATTTCTCATTTTAAGATTTCAAAAAGGTTTGATTTTTTTGTTAGTCTGTACAATTACTAATATGAATTCTAAATCTTGCATTCATTAGACAGGCATCATCAGTAACCACTGTTATGGAAAGTTATTTTTATTACAAATCTCTTCTTTGACTGTTAATTATTGATGATGAATGTAGAAAAATGCTGCCCAGAAATAAAGACACAAGCTTTTATTAATTTTACACATTTATATGGACACACAATAAAACTGAAACTGATTGAGAAACAGTGGCCCGGCATCATTTAAGTACTGTGATGGCATCATTTAAGTACTGTGATAACACATGTAATGGTTAAGGCATGTAACCCTCCTCCACCACCTCCCTTGCCACTGAGCAGCCGTGCTCTAATCAGCTAATTGCTGCTATGATGAATAAAAATAGTACGACACTGGAGAGCCCAGCCATGCTTCTTCTTTGATTTTTTTCTTTCTTTTCTTCCTTTTTTTTCCACACTGCACAGCGGCTAATGATGTGCCGTGTCCTTTTCTCTTAATGTTTAAACATTAACACATTCAAAGGTAGCAGATAATTGGAACAAGGTGACAATCCACGCTCCATAAACCTGGAGCCGCAGTGTTGGCCGCTCCACCCATGATGGATGCTCATAAATATCAACCTTAATGAAGGAAATGACTGCGACGCCAATAAGTCACTTATTTCCTCATTATGCTGGTTAATTTTAACACTGCCTCTAAAACGCTCCCTCACCCTGTTTGTTGCCAGTCACAGGTTTCCACCTGACTTGGCATGGGACTCAGTGCAGTGGACCTGCAGCTGATAAATGCCCCGGGTATCAATCTGCATACAGAGATGCAGACAAAATGGCACCAGGACTGCTGGCACACACTGCCTGACAATGCCTCAGAGCCAGGGGACCGTGTTGAACAAAAACAGATTCAAATCACCAATCTCTCAGAAACATGCAATCAGTGGTACATGCTGGGAAGGCCTGAGACAGGACAGAATGTAATGGTGTAGTGAACAGACATGGAGCAAAAGAAGAGCAGTTTTGGATTTGTACGACAATGACTACTAAACTTTTTTTTAATGGAAACAATGCTATGATCATCACATACCAAATCACAAACAACATTAGCTGTTTTAAAACTACAACTTCGAGAGAATCATGCTGGGGTGACTTCCACAGTTGTCTGTTCTTACTTGTGGCACACAGCAGTTGTGTTCGCAGTGGTAGAAATACCCCCGTTCTCACAGGACGATGACAAAACATCACACAACTCCAGCTTGCTGGCACTGGATATAACAGAAAATTTGAGCCATTCATACATTAGCATAGTCCAAAATCATATGGTCTTTCTACTAGACAGGTTAAAGACTGGCTCACGTCCCATCCAACTGCTTCAGACATCTGTGTTCCTACATGAGCCTCTGTCGGGCAAGTTCTTGAACAGTTCATGTTATGCCTATATTATAGTTCCTTCACTGGGCCAGCCCAGTGAAGGAACAATGGGCTGACCCAGTGAGGAAGCCCATTGTGGACACTCTATCAATGATGAGGATGTACACATCCTGCACAGGGAGGAACGCTGGTTTGAGCGCGGAGTCAAGGAGGCCATTTACGTGAAAAGGGAAAGACCATCTCTGAATCGAGGAGGGGGCCTAAGAGTACATCTTTCGCCATCTTACAATGCTGTGATTGCAGCCATTCCCCAACACTCTGTGAATGGTACTCATGGCCATTGATCAGTGGGTTTTGATCAGTGGGTTTTGGTCAGTGGTTGTTGATCAATGGTCATGAGAATTTGCATAATTACGATTGAGGAACTGACCTCCCAGCCCATTGTTCCTTCAGTGCGCTGGTTTCAGTCATTATGCAAATGTACTGTTTATAAGGTTGGGGAAACCTGCAGTCAGCTGAGACTGAAGAAGTCACTTGGATGAGTGACGAAACGTTTCTCCCACAAAACGCTACGTCCAGATGAACAGAATCAACTTTTAGAGAATTACGATATAGATTTTTATTTTTTTTCCCTCTCTACACAACATAGGAACTTAGCTATGGCTAAGGTTGATGTCATCACCAATGATGACAGAATGTGGAGGTGAAAGTCTTTGCAATTTTTCACAATGTGATTAATTTAACTTGTTGTTGCAATATGATTCATAATTAATCAGAATAAACACTAAGGGGACAGTTTAAGGCCCAGACCTCCCTCTCCCCAGCCACCTCCTCCAGCTTATCGATACCCGATTCGATACCTGTTATATAGAAGAAATTATTTGATCAGACTGTTTCCCTTTGCTCCACAAATGTGACAAATAAACATTACAAGTAGACATATTTAGCTCATTCTCAGTATGTTAATTCATGCTCCACATCTTTATTCTTGGACCTGGACAAAGGTTGGTGTGATTTAAAGTAGTCAAAGAGGCTGTAGTTTACCATATCTTGGACTTTTTTTTTCTTTCCAAACCACAGTGCTGACAAACAAGGGAATCCTTTATTCTGTCATCTATTTTATTATTTGTTAAACCTCTTAACATCTGCCATGTTCATGAGAACCATCTTACTTATATGGTAAACAATTAGCAATGGCCTACATGCTATAAGCGATACAAATATTTTCTGGAATGCCAAATCTATGCTCAAGCTTTCATCAGTTTCAGCCAGACACAGATTGTAGTTTCATGTTTTTGGAAGAAAACATGGGCTGAGGCAGACCTTGGTTAAAGGACCCCAGTGATGACTGACTGAAACGTCTGCAAACAGAATTACAAAAAGTGTCCCTCCAAGGAAAAGCACAACATTCTTAATGGAATCACACATATGACTTGTGTGGTTAAATGTATTATCAGCACAGCCAAGACGTTTGGTGTGTGAAATTCTAACATGTTATCATCACTTAAAACTAATAATAAATAACATCTGTGTCTATGCAATCCACTAATACACGGGTGCCAACACAATTATATCTGGCCCACAAGATAATTTCATATGTCAATTATTAATAATTAATATCTCATAATTGCCATTAAACAATATAAACCTGATGTTACACACCAGGATAAATCCCTATCCAAATGAGAACACCAGTAATCTTTCTCTTTGAACTTAGGTCTGAGCGCAAAGCCAACAGCACAAAACAAAGATAAAAATCAGCACAAGAGATTTTAAAGCGATCATCACAATCCTACTGTAGAAATATGAACAGGTAATGTTTGTTACCTGATGAAGTTAAGGGTCTGGCTCCTGGACTACTGGGGTCCGCATTCTCCTCAGCTCTTCTCTCCTCAGGCTTCTTTGCTAGCTTAGCATTAGCATGCTCTCTGTGCAGTTGCTTTCAAGAGTTGAAGTTGTGTTAGCAGCGTGTTGTGGTAGTTTCTGTCTTATGTCTTATGTCTTTTCGCACAATAAAAATAAAAGTTATATCCATAGCCATGCTGTAGACTGCATCACTATTTTCTTCCTCTCACACACAAATTGAAATCAACAAGTGAAATGCCTGAATCAATTTGTAGGAAGACAAACAATTCCAAAGGATTGAACTACGGGAAACTACTGGTTAGCTACAAGAACTGGCTCTGGATTCCCATCCCTATTTATATGTGTCATTACAGTGTCCATGTTTTTATGCAGTCCATTGGTATTGCCAGTATCTTTTTCAAGGTTAAAAGGAAATGCTAGCTATAAGGAGGTCTCAAGCCAGTGTACCCCACATGCCTGACCCAAGCCCAGATAGGGTTGTATTAGAGAGGGCATTCAGCTTAAAAATTATCGCCAAATCAAATATGCACATTACAAGAATGCAAGGGAAGGAGGCAATTTACTTGCTGAGCCATCCTGAAAGGAGTCAAAAGAAGAACTAAAATATTTTTGTTATGTAGACTCATACCAAACTGAGCTAGAAGCTATACTTTAGCCATACATTTTTGTAAAATGTTTGAAAAGACAGACCTTCCTCAGTATTCACACCAGCTGTCATTGCTGATACTTTGTGGATTTATTTAATTGTCCATCCATCCATCCATCCATCCATCCATCCATCCATTTTCTTCCGCTTTGTCCGGGGCCGGGTCGCGGGGGCAGCAGCCTAAGCAAAGAGGCCCAGACCTCCCTCTCCCCAGCCACCTCCTCCAGCTTATCCGGGGGAATACCAAGGCGTTCCCAGGCCAGCCGAGAGATATAATCTCTCCAGCGTGTCCTGGGTCTGCCCCGGGGCCTCCTCCCGGTGGGACATGCCTGGAACACCTCACCCAGGAAGCGCCCAGGGGGCATCCTTGTCAGATGCCCGAACCACCTCAGCTGGCTCCTTTCAATGTGGAGCAGCAGCTGCTCTACTCTGAGCCCCTCCCGGATGGCCGAACTTCTCACCCTATCTCTAAGGGAGAGGCCAGCCACCCTTCGGAGGAAGCTCATTTCTGCCGCTTGTATCCGCGATCTCGTTCTTTCGGTCACTACCCACAGCTCGTGGCCATAGGTGAGGGTAGGGACGTAGATCGACCGGTAAATTGAGAGCTTCGCTTTTACACTCAGCTCCCTCTTCACCACGACGGACCGGTGCAGCGTCCGCATTACTGCAGCTGCAGCCCCAATCCGTCTGTCGATCTCCGGCTCCCTTCTCCCATCACTCGCGAACAAGACCCCGAGATACTTGAACTCCTCCACTTGGGGCAGGAACTCATCCCCGACCCGGAGTGGGCACTCCACCCTTTTCCAGCTGAGAACCATGGCCTCAGATTTGGAGGTGCTGATCCTCATTCCCGCTGCTTCACACTCGGCTGCGAACCGCTCCAGTGCGAGCTGGAGGCCCTCACCCGATGAAGCCAACAGAACCACATCATCTGCAAAAATCAGAGATGAGATTCTGAGGCCACCAAAGCGAAAGCCCTCCGCCACTTGGCTGCGCCTAGAAATCCTGTCCATAAAAATTATGAACAGAACCGGAGACAAAGGGCAGCCCTGGCGGAGCCCATCACCCACCGGGAACGAGTCCGACTTATTGCCGGCAATGCGAACCAAGCTCTTGCAACGGTTATATAGGGATCGAATGGCCCGTAGCAATGGGCCAGACACCCCATATTCCCGCAACACCTCCCACAGGACACCCCGAGGGACACGGTCGAATGCCTTCTCCAAGTCCACAAAACACAAGTAGACTGGTTGGGCAAACTCCCATGCACCCTCAAGTATCCTGGAGAGGATAAAGAGCTGGTCCAGTGTTCCGCGACCAGGACGAAAACCGCATTGTTCCTCCTGTATCCGAGGTTTGACTAACGGACGAACTCTCCTTTCCAGCACCCTGGCATAGACTTTCCCAGGGAGGCTGAGGAGTGTGATCCCCCTGTAGTTGGAACACACCCTCCGGTCCCCTTTCTTAAAGATGGGGACCACCACCCCGGTCTGCCAGTCCACAGGTACTGCCCCTGATCTCCACGCAACATTGCAGAGGCGTGTCAACCAGGACAGCCCTACAACGTCCAGAGCCTTCAGGAACTCGGGGCGGACCTCATCAACACCAGGGGCTCTGCCACCAAGGAGTTGTTTAACTGCCTCAGTGACCTCGCCCCCGGAAATTGGCGGGTCATTCCCCTCATCCCCAGACTCTGCTTCCTCCTCGGAAGACGTGTCAGTGGGATTAAGCCTTTGCTTAGGCTGCTGCCCCCGCGACCCGGCCCCGGACAAAGCGGATGAAAATGGATGGATGGATGGGACAGTTTAAGGCTTTGCATTCAGTTCACTGCGTGCCATACATGTACAATACACTGAACAAGGCTGCTGACAAAACTGACAAACAGAAACTTTGTTGAACTTTGTTGCAATGTGTTACACACATCATCTGAAAGAAACTTTACAATGTGATGGAGTTGGTTGGCTTGTTTGTTTTTGTGGAGTTTGCTGCTTCACTCCACTGCACTCCATCACACCATGTGTGTATGAAGTTTTAACTCTCTACTTTACCTTGGTCTTGCCACTGGATTGACAGCCACCTTTAGTATCAGTTGGAAACTGTACTAAAACAGACCTAGAAAGAGAAGAATTCCTGAAAAATCAAGCTGACAGCACTTATGCTTTTCCTTCTTGGGCCTCCTGCCTGTGTTGGACATCACTATCTCACGCAGCGGCTCCACAGCCCTAGTCCTTTGAAATCACACATTCTTCCATGCACATCCATGAGATCACCAGGGACTTCTCATTCTTTTTTTTTCTGTTTTTTGCAAGAAAAAAAGTAGGAGGGCAAGCATGAGGAGTGTCAGCAGTGTGGGTATCAGGCTTTACATGGTGAGCACCCTCTCAGCCTTTCAGCAGGAGTCCAACTCATTTGAAAGGCAGGGAGTCAGGAGATGTCAGACTAATCCTTGACACTAAAGGAGAAAGAGGGGCTGAACAAAAAAATGCGGGAAAAGGCTTAGCACACGGCAGGACTGAGAGACCGCTGAGTGAACTCCAGAACATAGGCGCCTAAGACACTGAAAGGACAGCGGCCCGGTCGAAAAACGATCCAAAACTCACATACACCCATTTATAATACTTTGGGACAAATTCACTCTCACTCTAACCTCAACATGAGCCCTAAGACGAATCTACTGTCTGCCTTTTCCTAAAACATTTTGAGGATAAATATGTGGTTTTGATTTATTCCAGCACAATATGAAAGTCAACAGAAATGCATTGATAAAAGCATAATCTATCAAAGCACATTCACATTTTTCATCAAAGCGAGTACATGTATGATTCCATAATAACGTGGTTGTGAGCAGCCATACTCCCATACTTATGCATTCAAGTAACTGTATGAAGCTATATTTTTTAGAAAGGAGTTGAGTGAAAACAGCAAACCTTGCAAGAGAATCATCCCATTTATTTTTAATTAGTGCTTTGATGTATAACATTGTTCATTAGCGATCTCTCATGGCTCCTTCATTCAACTGACTAATCATTGTTGTGTCTAAATTCACTGCTATAACACAATGCGGAAAACTGGTAAAACAAAGCTCTCCCAAATTCTAAAACAAATCTAAATATGATACAATAAGGAGATTAAATGTAAACTGACTGCATGTATTGTGGTATGGGCTTGGTGGTAAAGATTATCTCTATTTGTCCTTGTGGCACTAAGGCTGAAACAGATGTTAGAGACAATGTTACGCTCCCATAAGTGGTGCAGAGGGCGGTCAGGATCCATTAATTATCCACCACCATTCACCACAGCCACAGCCCTTTGGATGACCTGTGTGTCTGGAAGACCACGGAAGGCAACTAAAGTAGATGATTGCAAAATTCTTCGTTAGATTAAAGAAGAAAAAAACAAGCCTTGACAACATCTATCCAAGTCGAGAACAGTGTGCAGGGTGTATTTGTCATCGGTCAAACATGCTGAGACCAATGTTGTGGCATTGGCATATTTGGCTGCCAATGGAACTGCGTTATTAGGGCTTATTAATAAGGTGACTTCTGAAAGAAGCAGCAGGATGAACTCTGAAGCGTACAGAGCTATACTCTCTGCTTAGATTCAGCCAAATGCCGCAAAACTTATTGGAAACTGCCTCACAATGCAAATGAAGAATGAGCGAGTGTGTACTTTAAAAGCAACCCAGGAAAGAGGGGAACATGGCATCTTTTGCTGCCCATGGGTTCCAGACTTCAGGCAGTCATTCACTGTTACTTAGATACAATGATGTACAAAAGCCACCCCTCATTTCTTATATTTTGCTTTTGATTCAGTTCAGCTAAATACTTTGTCCCACAAGGAGAAATTAGTTTAACGACAGGGACAACAAGGGCAACTTACATGGGCACACATACCCAATGAGATAAGGATTTCATAAGAAAAAAAATTGTCCGAATAAATATAAATAAAAACAATAAAATGGCAATAAAAATAACAACAACAGCGGCTATTTGCTGTTAAGGAGCAGGGTTGCAAGGAGAAAGAATTTCTTGAAATTTTTAAAAGTGGTCCTAAGCAAAAGTTCTCCAGGCTTTCTGAAGGCCTTTCAAAGCTTTGTCAGGGTGGTTTTAAAAACACTTCTCATATGTATAATTAAAGTTGTCCGTCCAATAACCTTGCTGGGTTTGAATTCAAGCTGAAAGTCACATCTTGATTGTTTGGGGTAAAATCCACTATGGTGGTTTTCAGAGGCTAAAAAAAAAAAAAAAAAAAAAAAAAATGTTGTTGAGCATTGAGTTGTCAGTAACATTTGGGATCACTTCTGCCCCATCATCAGTGTCAAACAAATCAAAATAATGACTGGCAAAAACAGATTTTTGTGATGCAAATCACCAGCAACTATACCCTAAAACATGATGAATAATTACACTTCATGAGAGTTGCCAAAAAATCCAAAGTTTTACAGTATGTCACTCAATAACACCAGTTGACACAACAGCAAGCAACTGAGCAGCGAGCTGTGCACTGGTAATTAACACTAAAAGAGGTGTTGGTGTTAGAATCTTCAGCCTGAGTTTGATCAAGAGTTGTAAAAGCATCAAGAATGATCATGAAGTTGTTCTAGCAGCAAGTATCGAGCACAAAAGTGTGAGTAAGTTGTGCTGACAGAAACAATGATGAAAGTACCGTTGTGGGTGAAAGCACAGAAATGATGCTCTGTGAATTTATTTACCTTGAGTGGATCAAGTAAATCTTCATTATTACAATTCCAATAATGCTTATTGTAGTAAATGTAGAGTGGGCCAATGTTATAACAACTACAACATTAGTCTCTTTAACGGACTCTGACATCATTGTTTTCAGGCCCCCTCATCTTCATGTTGCTTCAGTCTTCAAACTTTCCTTTTTGCTAAAGCATATAGTTAGGGCTGGATCAGGTAAATGGTAAATGGCCTGTATTTATATAGCGCTTTACTAGTCCCGTAGGACCCCAAAGCGCTTTACATATCCAGTCATCCACCATTCACTCACACATTCACACACTGGTGATGGCAAGCTACATTGTAGCCACAGCCACCCTGGGGTGCACTGACAGAGGCGAGGCTGCCGGACACTGGCGCCACCGGGCCCTCTGACCACCAACAGTAGGCAACGGGTGAAGTGTCTTGCCCAAGGACACAACGACCGAGACTGTCCAAGCCGGGGCTCGAACCGGTAACCTTCCGATTACAAAGCGAACTCCCAACTCTTGAGCCACGATTCAGGTGACCCTGAATCCTCCCTTAGTTATGCTGCAACAGCTGTAGGCTGCTGAGTATTTCTTTTTCAGTCACCTTTCTCATTCACCATGTGTTAATAGACCTCTCTGCATTGAATTATACCTGTTATTAATCTCTGGCTCTCTTCCACAGCATGTCTTTATCCTGTATTCCTTCTCTCTCCCCAACCGGTTGCAGCAGATGGCCCCGCCCCTCCCTGAGCCTGGTTCTGCTGGAGGTTTCTTCCTGTTAAAAGGGAGTTTTTCCTTCCCACTGTCGCCAAAGTGCTTGCTCATAGGGGGTCATTTGATTGTTAGGTTGTTCTCTGTATGTATTATTGTAGAGTCTACCTTGCAATAAAAAGCACTTTAAGTTAACTGGTGTGTTGATTTGGCCCTGTATAAATAAAATTGAATTGAATTGAGCTGAACTGAGTTCAGGCTTGTTGGGTTTTTTTTTTTTTTTTGGTTTTTTTTTTACACACAGCTCATTTAAGGTCCTACCACAGCACTGCAATCAGGTCAAATTCTGAACCATACCAACACCTTGCCTCTTTTCTCCTTCAGCCTTTGTTGTAGATTTGCTGCTGTGGTTGGTATCACTCACTGTGTACTAACTGTATATGGTTGAAGCGACAATAAAGCCGACTTGACTTGACTTGATTGTGATGCTGTACCTCCCAATTTCAATCAAGGTTTAGCTTCACATTTGAGTCTAGAAAATTTTGGTGTATAGAGGAGCTCATGGTCAACCCAGTAACTGCAAGATACTTAGGCCCCAGTAGCTGACAAACAAGCCCAATTCATCACCCTTGGCAGTTGGTATGGGTGTTTGGTTTTTGTCAAATATGGCACTGTCCACTGTGGGCCACACTTCTCAACTTTGCTCTCTCTCTGCTCTCTCTACAAGAACATTGTTCCAGAAATCTCGTGGTTTGTTCAGCTGCAACTTTGCAAAATTAAGCCATACTGCCATCTTCTTTTTAGATGGGAGATGATTTCATCTAAAAGTCTTTGCAATAAAGTCATACTTGTTCAGACTTTTCCTAATTATACTTGATGGAAATTTAATATTTAACATGCTAAAGGAGGCCTATAGCATCTGAAATGTAGCTCTAGAGTGTTTTGCAGTTTCTTTGAGCGAAGTACGATCAGATCTTGGGATGAATTTGCTGGAATGTCCACTCTTGAGACAACTGACAAAGTGTTAAGACACACCTGAATGTTACAGATGAGCAAATTGTCAAAACTGCTTCTCAGTTTAAGATGCTAACACTCGCTGATGATCAAGCACATTTAATTAGCCGCTCCAGGCTGCTACTTACCTTCTCAGTTCCTGTGGAAGCAGCAATCATGCACTTAGTTGTAAACTTTTTATTTCACACGACTGCAGTGACACAGCACTGAATGCATCTAAAACACCTATTAAACCACTTTACTATCTTTACAATGTATACTTCTGTATCCCTATGCACACTGCACAGAGTATTTAAGAGGAGTCATCTAATCACAAATGTCATGACACATAACAGGTTTGGGGAAAAGTGTCATAACAACTAATCTAAACCTGTAACAAGCAGCCTTAGACTCTTTTTCATAAAACTGACTCTTGGGCTCAGTTATTGATTTCTGTGGTTTCTTTTATTTATGTTTTCTTTATTTTATGATGAAATCGGATTTGTTTGAATCCTTTGGCCTCCTGACAGTGAAATGAGCCAGTTAAAATTTTACTTTTTGGTTCAGTGCCATAAAACTTTAAGTCCTTTGGGAGACTTTTTCAGGAAAATGACACTATAAAATGGACACAGTCATCAGTTTACAAACAAAATGGGAAGTGAATGACCTTAATTAATCTTAGCCATAAAAACAAGCCCCAGTCCTAATAATGTTCCTTAAGAATTGCTGGTTGTTTGTCTACCTATCTATTATTAAAAATCCAAAATATCATTATCTAAGTACAACAAGCCAATAAACCGTCAATAAACAGGATGTACAAGGTCTTTTTTTTATGCACACAAGAAAGCAGATTTGAAAAAAAAAAAAAAAAACTTAAAGCAGCAAACATTTGAGTTTTCTTCTTCTTTCATGTGGTCTATCAAAGCTAAGGGGGATGAGTCTCTTTGTGGGTGAAGACACTATAGCATGACACTGTCAAACAATATCTGCATTCAACCATCTCCCACCCCACCAGTACACTTCACAGTAAAGTGGTATATATTGCATGTAATCAATTTCAAAAGGTTCAGTGGTATAAAAAATAATTACACAGTACACGTGTCCACTGTCGTGCAACAAGTGAGGCAACAGTTTGAGAGGTGGGCTCCCCAGTGATTACAGTGCATAGATCTGGAGCTGTGTCAGTTATAGGTTGTATCTGTTATATCCTTCAGTTACACCAGGGGCCCAAGCAGCCTTACAGGCCTGATTGACTGAGACAGTTATTGACAGGCTGCTGAACTTCCCGGAAAGGGCAACAGAGAGAGAGAAAGAGAGTGGAAAGCAAATCCCCACGTTGGGTCTCTTCACTGATCCTTTTTCTGCTCTCCCTCCAAGTGGGATGTTTTCTTTTATATTACCTGAAGATGTTTTTGTGGACTGATAGCTAGATATCGTCTGTTTATTAAATATCTAATATCTGCCACTCATAACATCCTCCAGTGTGTTAGGATGTCTGGGTTGTAGACCCAGGGTTTTGAGTTTATTATATTATTTATCATTTCTAATCTTTGGTTTCTTTGTTAGAGTTCTGTCTTATGGTTTATGTCTGTGTTCTCTAGTTGCTCTGTCTCACCTGTCAGCTGTATCCCCTTGTCAAGTTCGTGTCTCTGTGTTATGTTTCCTGTTTTACTTTGAAAGTCCGTGTCTCAAGTAAATGCGTCTGATTTTGCTTCCTTTGTCTCATTAGGCCTGGTTTGCCCCAGCTGTGTTTCCCTCCTGTTGCCCATTCCCTGATTGCTCCCTCTGTGTATTTAAGCCCTGTGTTTCTCTGTGTCCGTGTCACAATCTACTCTTACCCACTCTTACCCATGCTGTGTGTTTTGGTTTTTCCTGCCTGCATTAATGTTTGTATTTTGGAAGTTTGTTACTTTGAGTTCAGCAGCTGTATTTAAGTTCATCTTTTGTTTCTGTAAGTCTGCATTTTGGGTCCTTTTCCTGCCTGCACACAGCCCTCACATAACAGAAGATTGCGACCAGAACATGGACCCAGCAGACTCCGTGTGGTATCGGCGACCCACAGTTTCTGCCTTCCTCAACGAGAGGGTGAGGCAAGAGGCTAAGCATGCCCGGGAGCTTGAGTCACCCTTCTATGGGTCTCGTTTGGCTTGGGGAGGGCCCCGCAGCCTCCAAACTGCCATGGCTACGGCTGTTTTGTTTTTTTTGTTGTTTTTTTTTGTAACAATGCTTGTTTTGGTGCGCTGTGCTGCTACCACATGGAGGATACCATTCATTGACTTCAGAACATTAAGAAAAAGGCTTCACAAACTCGTTGTCTCAGTTAAAATAGTTGCAATAAGACAGTTGTAACATCTTCCATTATTGCGAGCTTAAACCCACCTGTTTAAGCTAGCATTCCAAACAAATTAGATCTTAACTTTTCCCCGGTTCGTGCTTGTGCCACACCACCATCTGTAATGATAACTGTATTTTCTTTGCTCCTTTATTGTTATAACCCCGCAAAGGCGGCTCATCTGTGAAGCACTTTGATGTACCTGGGTCTTTTAAATGTGCTATAGAAATAAAATTGGAACTGCCTGGTTTGGAAATGTTGTGAAGGTAGTTAGCAAAATGATAGGTCTCCCACAGACCTGACTTCCTATTGTATATGCAGGTAGTACGCAAGGCTTAAAGACCCAAAGTTATTATAGAGAACCAGACTCACCTTCGGGCTGCAGATATAGAACACCATGAGTAAGGTGTAATATGACTAAAAGCGATTTTGTTACCTGTGCAATAGCATTCTTAAATCAGTATATGTGATATCTGGAGCTTATCTTACCATTTTAGTGGTTTTACAAAATTTTGTGGTTTTTACTGAAGCCTTATTTTTTTATGATTGTGCATTGTTTTTATTGCTGTTTATATGGTTTATGTCAGTGATTTCTTGAGAGCCCATTTAGAAAATGTTTCTTTTACAAATTGATACCTTTTTCCACACAACTTATAACCAAGGTATGCAGAACCACATCTCTGAATGCACAACATGTTGAACCTTGAAGCAGATTGGCAGTAAACACTAAACTGAGGCAACAACTCATATGGGCTCACCTGAAATTGGACAACATAAGATTGGAAAAACATTGCTCAGTCTCTATTTTTGATGGTAGGGTCAGAAACCAAAAAAAACAACATGAAAGAATGCTTCCATCCTGCCTTGAATGATTCAAAATACTGAGGAATGTTCCCAGCATCTTGTTGAAACCATACTACAATACACTACAACAATCCTGTAGACAAAGGGTACTAACAAGGTGTAACTAATAACTAACAAATAATATAGCCAGAGAAATTACTTTCAAAATACACATTTATGGATGGAAGAAGGACAGTGGCGGTGGAGCACAAGATTTATGCTCAATTTCTAGCAATGTTGTTTTTTTTTTTCTTTATTAACAACTGTCATTATTCTAAATCCGATTCTGATCTTGAAAAGCTTTAAACTTTCAATTTCAACAGATGGTTTTACCATAACTCTCATGACCTTTTCAGGGTGTGACAGCTGGGACATGTTCTAGCTGCCCTCCGTGACCCTCAACTGTATAAACAGTTAAGAAAATGAATGGATGTGTAAAGTAAGAAGACGCATTAAGGATTTTACCAGTGTAACAAAGTACTCTGAAGAGAGTGCTGGGTGTTTGCAGTCTGATCCAGCTTGAATGTCCATGCTTAAGAGAGAGGATGGTAGGAATTCAACCAGCACAAAGGCTATGGAGACACATCTCAAAAACGCAACAGTACATGCATTTCTACAACAGTTAATGTATAAATTCTGGTTGTCCTTACTGACCTCGAACCAATTTTATGTGGTACACGGTGCTCAAAAATCTGTCAAAAAATGTTTTAGTACAACTTTGGTAAGCTACGAAGCCGCACCGCTTGATGGATTGTCGAAGCATTACAGCTACCATAGTCAGGAGCCTTGTGGAGTAATCTGGGTCCAAAACTGTGTCCGCTTCAGGTCCCAAATTCAAATGAACACTGCAGCATCACTGAGAGTAAAAAACTGTCTAAATTCTTTCATCTCTAATAAAATGATCAGCGTTGCTGCTTTACCTGGTGTCCATGAAAACAGAATTTATTAAATTTAACCGAGTTAGAAGTTAGCAGGAAGTTAGCTCGCTAGTTTCCACCTAAACATGATATACCATGTTCTGACAGAGATTTCTGAAAAAATTAAAACGTACAGCTCTGCTATCACTTCCAACATAAATGAAGACAGAAAACTAAACGGCAGTGACTTTTGTAGGGTTGCTGAAGTTGGGCTAGCTGGAATATAATGATATGCTATGTTATCGCTAGCAGCACAGCTATGTTAGCATAACATAAACACAGTGAAGCTGGAGGATGAACGCTAACTTTTTTCCACTTGATAAAAGTTAACGTGCGGGTTCCCGATGGTTAGGGACAAATGCAATCGCATGGCAGGATGCTGTAAACGGACCAAACTTCAGTCAGGAGAACATCTTAGATAATCCATCCACAATATGAGGTTAGTTATTAATATACTGCAATAACATGGGAATAGAGCAGCTGCCAGAGAATTCAGCATTAATGAATCAATGGTACAGAAGTGGAGGAAGCAAGAAGAATGAGTTCAGTAACGTTTGACTTAGAGCAAGGTCACAATTTAAGAGTCAATGCAATGACAGGACAGGAGCCTCTTTTAACTGTAATCAGAAAAGCATATAAATACAGGTCAGTTACATGTATGTTAAATGTAGGCCTAAAGTGCCAGTCCGGCAGAAAGAGTCATTTTAATCAAAACGGGCTTCAGTAATTCTCAAGCTCCAGTCTAGGTTTGTAAGCCATGAGACAATATGATGGCAGTCCATTCTATAGCATTGTTGTATTGAAGAAAACTTCAACTGAGAAAACAAAACACAAATGCCTGATTAATAAAAGTTTATTTCTGTGTGTGTGTGTATGTCTGATATATATCTTACATATTGTCATGTACATGTACAGCTGAATTTGTGTAAGTCTGTCAAAAACTGTTCTATGTTATAGCACAGAGCATCTTGTGCGCTGTCCATGGTGCTGAAACTATAGCAGTTTAATTTGAATGTAATAAAACTTTATTAATGAAAAGTATGTTTTTAAAGCTAATGTCCAACAAAGGGCATTTTACTTTTAAGGATAAAGCTGTGTAATTCCTGTCACTGAACCACGGTCTGTTGAAAGAACCTGACACCAAAAATTAAAGAGTTACAAGAAGTTTTGCTGCCACTGGTATTGGATGACTCCTTTTGGTTTGAGGTTCCAAGCTCAATGTACTGAACTCATCTCCGAGTTCACTGAGCAAATAGAAGTAGGTGGCTTGGTAATCTATATCCTTTAAGAGCACCTTTATCCGGCTTTCCAGATAAATTGACTCACGTGGAGAAATGTCTCATTCTTCTAGCACACGCTGCTACAAATGTCTCGCAGCAATGAATGCAAACATATGAAATGCAAAAAATAAGTGCAATCTTCTCACTGCGCTCTCTTTGTAAATGCTCACAGTACTTTTTTTTTTTTAAACCAAATCCAGTTTGCACTGGCACGCATTAATAAATCTAAAGAGGCTTTAAAGTTTCTAAAGTTTTCCAAAATGCCTGACTGTTTGTTCCAGGATGGCTTTATTCATTGTGACAGTTTTATGTCAACTAATAGGTGTATCTGCAGGTGTTAAAAAAAACAAGCGAATTACAGCTTTGCAGGAGAGATTAACAACATGGACATTAACAAAGGGAACATCATTTACAGTTACCTTAATGGAATTTCATTCTTTGAATGAACAAACGATTTAATATAATTGAAAGTGGGGACATTTTTAATAAAAGTATGTGTGGTGCAAGTTAATGAATATAAAAGGCAAATGAAAAGAAAAGATGTGCAGGATCCAATGTGCCTGATTTTCACTGAACCAGCCTTATGTACATGTTATGTGTATACAATGAAAACTAGTATTGTGAGAGCAGTATGACTCTGTATCCCCAGCTGTGACATTTCTCTTACTGATGTGAGAATTGCTGAATAGAAAGTTTGTGTATAGGTTTTATGGAATTGTTGCTGTGTACGGTGGAAAAAAGGCTCAAGTGAAGTAAATCTGGAGCGTGAGATAATTCAGAAAGCTGCAGCCCTCCTTGAGGGTAAAGGCTCCAGGCTACATTAGCAACTACCAGCATATCACACTCAAATATTTCACTAAATGGTGACAGTTACATTGAATTTAAGGAACTGCAAGAGCAAGAATGCAAGGAATGAGATATTTCTGGTTCTGGTGTATTGAATTGGATCTTTTCAAGATTGTTACAGGCATGCAATGCAAAATCCTGATGTATTCTTTTATCTCAATGCCCATGGTAACCACTATCACAGCTTCTGTGTTGACTGAAAAATACAACGGCAAGCAAACAGCTCTAATTAAACATAAAAAGGTTTATGAACACGATGCATGACTTAGTAAGCACATGTAAACAAATTCAGTTTAATTATTACACTAAAAAGACCAGCAGGGCCATATTGCTCAGTCACTGTGGGTATTAAAAAACTCCTGTCTATAACCCCTTCTGAATGGAACATGTGGAGCTGACTGAATGGCTTTGATCACTCTTTCAGTGATGGCAAATGCCTTAAGTGTTACCTGCGCTGTCTCCTGGCACATTTCAATTGAAAGGCCAGAAACTAATTACCAAGTGTGACTGCCTGACAAAGCTCCAATTCCAACTCATTTCCCCTGTCAAACAGAGAGTGGAGGCGGATGCTGGAACTTGTCAAACTCAAGACTCACTATGCATGAGCCTGCCTCACCAACTCACCCCCCCTTCCCTCTCTTTAAACTCTAACTGTCCAGCTTGCTCCTGTCTCCTGATGTGAGAGAAGCGCACAGCGGTTCAGTGGTCATGAGGTAAATTGAATCTCAAAAGACGAGAGCCATACGGTTTGGCTGATTTATTTACAAGTTGGCTGATGTGGGCCACAGAGGGCCCACAGTGGGATTCATGGGAAATGGCCTCTAAACCCGAGCCGAGGCGGCTCTGATAAATCTTATTTAACGCTCTGCCTTATGCTGCAGAGAAAAACTCAAGGTGCTTCAGCCTTGTACTCACACAGTCACTGACTCAGAACAAGTGCAGACACATTTCATGCATTAATGCTTGATGATTTTTTCACTTGTAGTTGCCACTGCACGGCAGTAATTTAAGCATGCTGTTTCATAGTCTAGGAAGCATGCAGCTTTTCAGGGCCATTGGGATTAAACCTATGTAAGCAAGGGGTGTAAACCTGACTACTCTATCGCGGGCATCTTCAATAGATATTTTATGTAGTTTAGAACTTTCAGGATCAGTAACTTACAAGAAGCCCATTTAGCCACTGGAACACTTCCTGATTCAGTCAGGACAGGCTAAAGAAGAATGAAGTTGTTCTTTTGCCTTTTAGTTTAAAATCTGTTTTGTATTTGTTTTTCGTATCAGCTCATAAACGCACAGAAGACTCAAAAAGTCACATAAATGTAAGCATATTGAATCAATCAGGGGTTTTATACAATTTACTTATAAATTCAGTTTATAATTTCAAACAGAAAGATTCTACTTTTCCTTCCTTTTAAAAGATAAATAGGCTCATCTGAATTAAGCTAAAGAGATCACAGACGGTACAGTGGTACATTCAGTAGTGGATGTCTTAATCAAGTCAAGAAAACCTGCAGCAAGATACTGTAGAGATCAATGCAATGTTACACCTGGAAGTAAATCAGAAACTTCTGGGGGGTTTTCTTCTGTGAATGGAAAGAACTAGCCAAAATAAAAGTGAAATCTTAATATGCTCCAAAAACTCAATATGCCTGTCTATCTCACTGCAAAGAAGCATTTTCTCTTTCAGCCCCATTGCATTGATTTATGAAAATATCAGTTTGGAATTGATTGGGGTGGTTTGCTGGAGGCCCTTGTTAATATTTCACATGACCTCTCACTAAATTGGAGTTTATCATCTCTGACAGATGACTTTGCTGCGTGAAGGAATGTGAGATGTGAAATGAAAGCTGTTGCACCCTCTCTGTTTCATTAAAAATGCAACACAGAACCTACTGGAGGTGAGGTGTAATGAGTGGAAGAAGGCACCTGGGTCCTTGGTGGGTCCTGTTCATATAGGCTACCCAGCCGCTTTGTCTGGGAAAACCATATATAGTTCATGCATCATCACCAAAGATTAGTATGCATCTTTCCTGTGGAATATATAATTACAAGCCATTTGGCCTTAAACTAATTTATTCAGTCTTTATGTGAACAATAAATATGCATGCATGTGCAATGTACTTTTTAAAAGGTGCGTGCATTATGCTTATGTAAAAGGTGTGAATGCATCATGTGCACTGCAGCCACATACATGTATGCATGCATGTAGGAGGAATTATCTTGTAGTGTATATAGGTAATGTGCTTCCATATTCATTAAAGTGTGGATAATTTGATCTTCATTAGCATCCATTATGAGCAGCATCACATTATAATTTAGTAAAATGAGATCATATCATGAGAAGGCAGGGGGAGGAAGGAGAACTGATAGGCCTGTGGTGGTGAAGTGTTCGCCCCAGTAGGGATGGAATGGTTACAAGCGGGTAGATATTATCTCCTCTGACACCCATTGTGTAGCCGACTCCCTCTGCAGAGGCATGGGCCTGGAAGTATTGTTGGAATTGATTTAGTGAACGGGGCACAATCTTTGGACACTTTTCTGCTATTGACTGCGGCTTCAAATCAGAAATTCGAACAGAACTCAGTCAGGGATTTAATTAAAACTGAAAAGAGGGAATGACTGACATTGTGGACAGGGTAGTTGCAAGAAATCAATTGTGCAATGCAAATGAGTTTCAAATCCTGCTTCTGCCTTGTGCTTCCATTTTTAAAAAATCTTCTTTTCTCCTTCCTCCATAGCTCGTTGCTGCATTTTTAACTGGGGGCACAGCTCTAGCTTTATTCAGCAGTTAAGATGATAAGCAAATGTTTTTAAGCTCATTACTAAAAATGTGTGCCACTGTGATTGGGTTGTTTTCATGTCATTCAAAAAAGCCAGTTGAAGATGTAATAACTTCCAATATTAAAAAAAACAAAGAAAGAAAAGAAAAGTCACCCAAAAACATGGCTGCATCTTATAAAAATGCTATGCTGTGGTTCCCGGTCCACTTTGTTGTGTGCAGGCTGAGTTCTCTTATTTTTGCCAAATGTAAATGAGATGTCAAGATATTTCCAGCACAGCTGCAACACAGTTTGACAGCAGAGCATAATTCAGCTATCTGAAACATCAACAGCAAATGTCAAGTTTTGATCACAGGCCCACAGAATGAAAGCTGCTGTTTCTGTATAGACTTCCTATTTTGCACCAGTGTTAAAAAAAAAGAAAGAAAAGAAAATCATAGAGGGATACAGGGAGGAATCTTGGACGTGTGCGTTACAGAAGGGAGTTATTCCTGTTCCCAACTACCTGCAACACTTTCTCAGCATTGGAAATCCCTAACTGAAGACCAAGTACATAAGGAAGGTTGAGGAAAACTGAGCACACGAAGAAAGCAAATATTACAGTCGCCTGGCAACGCCAGTCCGCAACATTCACTTTGCTCATTGTAGTCTGGCAAGGCTGAATTGGCATATTGCTTGGGAGAGACATAATTCAACTCAGAACAGAAAGAGAAGCAATGACTGACAGCTCCCTTCAGGAATCAGCCACTACATCTTGTTGGATGAAGGCATGTCTCCCTGAGCTGCCATTGGTTTCTATGTTTGTCTGTCTAACTCCAAAAAAAGCCTACTTTAATTGGTCCAGTAGCCCTAAAGGCATATATATATATCAAATATTATATTTATATATAATCCTTTTATATAGAAAGGTATCTCACATATATAAAGTAAATGTGCAGTGGTTATGTAGTAAGTGTGAACATACATTATGTGTACATCTATTTGCCTTGTCCAGTTCAGGGCGGGCTACACCCTGAACTGGTCACCACTCTGACACACAGAGAGACCCAATCATTCACACAGACAGGCAGTTTAGAATCACCAATTAACCTAAGCCCACTAACCCCAACCGTGAAGAGAACCCACAGAGAGGTCCAGCCAGATAATGGATTTGAACCCAGGACCTTCTTGTGCTAACCATCACACCGATGGGGCCCCTTATCATACAATATTCAGGAGGAATTACCTTGTAGTATATAGGCACAGGGATAGTAACTGTCTGTCCTCATGCAAAAACACAGCCCAAAAGTTGTTTATCACAAGCATTACAAAGTTAAATTACCTCTAGGGGCCGTGTGAACAATACATATAAAGTGCATGCTTATATATATAAAAACGAAAGTTTTATATCATCCGTTTAGCATGTAAAAAAGCCATTATTTTTTTCAAACCCCAACCAATTAGCTTTGGTCCTAAACTTATCCAACAAACAAGGGAAACTATAAGTGGAGTTCCAAAAATGTTAGGATGTTATGTAAAATGTAAATAAACAGAATTAAATGATTTGCGAATTTCATAAACCCATATTTTACCCACAATAGAACATAGAAAACAGATGTTTAAACTATGAAAATTGACATTTTAAAGAAAGAAAATACAATCATTTTGAGTTTGATGGCAACAACAAAAATCACACAAAAAGCTGGGACAGGGTAACAAAAGGCTGGAAAAGAAAGTGGTACTGACACAGAACGGCTGGAGGAACATTTCACAAATAATTAGACAGAGGGCAGAGGCTACTGGTCTGCCTGCAGTCCAAATCTGGGGTGACCACCATGTTGGTTTTAGCAAGACAAAGCCATGGAAATGAATTACAGAATAAAACATATACTAGAAAATAATACTAAGTTCCAGTCATGGAGGAATTTTTTTTTTTTGTACAAATGTTTGTTGCAAACATGTTACTTCCTTGGCTCAGGTTTGGAGAGTATTCGGATAAACTCAATTTGTGAGCCAGGTAGGGCTGCTCGATTATGGCAAAAATGATAATCACGATTATTTTCACTGAAATTGAGATCTCGATTATTTGACGATATTTATTTAACCCTTACGACCTAGAACCAAGTCCGCCAGAACTTATGTTATTTTTTTACATGTTGTAGTGCCATTTGTGGGAGCATTTCAAGTTGCTATACAACTGTTATAGCCCATATTTTAATAATATGTATGCATTAAGTCCATAGTAACTACATTAATTGCAAAAAAGTGCAATAAACTACGAAAAAATTGAAAATCGTTTTTGTTTTTTTTACATATATTTCTACTTGGAGAAATTTAAGAGGTTTGTCCCTCAAAACTTTAAATACAAAAAAGTTGCAAAAAATAGTTTACAACAACAGGAGATCTATTTTGAGTGTCTTCATAGTTTTATTTTGGAGATACACCAATTTTTATACACTGCAGGAAAAACGAAAAAACAATCCTATGATGCAAATTTGCAAAGAAAACAGCAGGTGCATCAAAATAAACTATTTCCAGCAGTGCAATTTGAGTTCTAAGCATCTCAAACTATTCAGAAAAATCAAACATGACCAGTATAGGCTTTTAAGGCCTACAAGTAAAAAACTACATTTTCCGCAAAAATGACGTTATTGTATTCTAATTTTTGCCTCATAACTTTTGCACTGTCCACTTCCTGCTGTGACAAAACAAATTTCCCACGTGTGGGACTAATAAAGGTTATCTTATCTTATCTTAACACCACTGAAGTTTTTTTTTACCTCTCTTTTCAACCAACAGCAGTCACTCTCCTCTCCAAATAACTTCTGCTTAGCTTTCCGAGCTTCCCTCGGGTCCTCTTAATCAGCGGTCTCCAACCTTTTTTGTGCCACGGACTGGTTTATGCCCGACAATATTTTCACGGACCGGCCTTTAAGGTGTCGCAGATAAATGAGGGAGGGGCTAATAATCGGCTCAGTCATTTTTAACGATCGTTGAAAGCCCAGATCGTAATCGTGATTAAAATTCGATTAATTGAGCAGCCCTAGAGCCAGGGTCAGGTGGCCACCCACCCCAGCAAGTTGCATCATCCATTATTATCAACATAAATAAGTACTTTAAATTAAAAAACAAACAAACAATTAAAAAGTATAATCAGACCATAACTGATTGTTTTGGGAATCATGGTTGCATTTTGGGAATTGCATTAGGTTTTGTTGATCTTTATGTGGAATATTTTCCTGCAAAGCCTGCTCAGATATTAGGAGTTACCATTACTTGCACTATAAGCGGAAAACCAGAAAGATTCAGATACCAATAAATCATTGTTCCCGGTTCTGTTTGAAAAAATATGACTTTAATTTACGTTAATGTTAGTTTGCATCTATAGGTTAGCTAGCATGTTCACAGTGGAAAAATGATTGCAGCTTGATATGTGCATATTTGTGAGTTAACGGAAGAAAAACTTGAGTAATGTAAAACGTTTACTACTCTAACCGGATCTTTTAGTTAAATTGAGTCATTTAATATGTGAATGAGTCTTTTTTTAAAGGTAATATTACTGGCCAGCTGCTAAGCTCTGACCCTCACTTTGACTCTTGTTGCCTGTTTTTAAGCACAGCAGAAGGGGGAAGCAGCATGTAAGAACAGCAACAGTTGGCCAATCAAAGCTCCTGCTGCTTCCCGGTGGGTCGCTCGTGTTTAATTTTTAGGTATCGCACTGCTGTCTTGCAGTCTTATCTGGAAAGAGTAACTTAACACAGAATGCATTTAGTAAGTCGCATGTGCAGCCACTTTCCTGCACCATAAAGTGATCATTATTTTTGCATGTACTAAGGTAGCAAACAGGAAAGCTTTTTGGCTCGTGTAAGAAACTTTGATTAAAAGACAGGTTCTGTCTTTGATTGCGGTATCCAGTTTGTCATACACTATTTCCCCTTCCTCTGATTATGATTATGTTTTTATTAATTGTTTATGTGAATATATATGAATAGATGTGTTTGTCTTTATGGATATATGGAAATATAGAAATGCAATGAAATATTTACATTGCAAAATAGAAAGAACAGGGAGATAAATGGCACTGAATAATAATATTGAATAATGTGAATGTTTCCTAATGTATCATTTAAATGCACATTTGATTAATGAAATTATAATTGGGCTTTATAAGTCAATTCTATGATTATGATTAATAAGCTAACTTTTTCCACTTTTTAAGGATTTTATTTTACTCAGATGATGTTTTCCTCATGAGCGATCGAACAAAACCTGACAGAGTCACGTCCACATGGTTCATGCTGCTGTGGCTCGGAGACATTACTGCTGGTGGCACATTTCCAGCTAAATGGTCATTATCATAAAGATGAAGGGAAAGTTCTTTTCTTTGCTGTTACCACGCAGACTTCTACGGAATAATGTCCAGTGAAAGGGCCAGCCTTGACCCTCGTCACCTTCCCAGCAGCTAATAGTGCGTAATCATTGATAATTGGCAGCCAGCAGCATTTACAAAAGGTCCAGTGATTAATGCTAATTAAGAGTGGAAAATGTGTGTCTACTGTGTGCGTGTGTGTGTGATTGTGTGTTGGCATGTGCAAGCGAATACCTGCACATCTGACCTTGGCTGTTCTCTGAACTCGGTCCCAGCAGCTGAGTTCAAACCCTATCAACCAGGCAGCTGCGCTGAAAGATGCTGTTTCAAAGGGGCAGCCCGCCTGCTTAAATGCTGCTCCTGCATCGGATGCAAAGTAAGAAAGAAAAGCTGACATAGAGAAAGGAAAGGGGGGTCTGAATGCCCTGATCCCTCACATGGATCTGTGGATCACTCTCTGAGGAGTAGAGCCGACTCAGCACAGAATTGAATGACAGACACAGAGTGAAGTCTGGTAAAGATTGTCTGAGAGTGCATCTGAGAGCAGAAAACAGGCAAGCTTCTTTTTTTATTTTTATCTGTCAAAAACTGTAGATGAAATTTTTTTTGACATGCAGAACCCACAATTCCAAAAGTAGTAACTACATAGATAGATAGATAGATAGAGAGAGACTTATATATAAAACCTATTTATAAGGGGTTCCAGTTATCAGGATATTTCATAAAGCTGTGAATTGAAGAGACAATCGGTGCAAGTATATGATAACAGAAAAATAGACTTCAAGACTACAATTATGAAAATGCTGAAGCACCTTCTTGGAAGGTCTGTACCTCACAGTAGTGTCTGTCTATTTTCAGATCCTTTTAGAAAAATGCCCCAAAAGGCACCAAGATTACAAACAAATAGGCAGGTCCAGATGTTTGACTTGAACTAAAACCCAGCAACACCCCTAACTCTGAGACTAATCTAGCTGGGTGATTCAGAAAGAATGTAACCACCCTACAGGTGTTATATGAATGAGACACTGTTTCTAGAGGCCATAACTATTGCCACAAAAAAAAATGAATGCTGTTAAATTGTTTTGTTTTTTATTGGTGGCCACTTGTTGATCTGCAGTTTTGATACTTCAGTTCTGACAAAACTCTGAGGGTTGGTGCTTGCTTCAAATAGATCAAAAGCGATCATCTTATCCGTTCCCGGTTTACGACTTTCACATGGCTACTAGTATCACAGGTGTTAGAGGCATTCTAACACAACATTGTACAAATATTGTTTCCTTAAGATCCTGACAGTTTTTATTATTTCATACAAATTTTCATTCATTTCTTTTCACTGTATCCCTGTAACAACAAAGCGAACAATAGTTCTGCTAATAACTGAGCTTAAAACAATTATGCCAGAATATGTCTTTATTTTCTTTGTTCTGGTAAGTAAATCATGGCCAACTTAACTACAATTACTGTTGCTGGGTGTTTCATGGGGACCTATTATGTGAATTTACAGCTTCATATTTTTATTCTTGGACTCCACTAGAGCAGCTTTTCATCAGTGCATTACAGATCAAATAACTTAAAAAAAATCTTACTCTGAGGTTTGCTGTAGCGCTTCAGTTCCTGAACTGTGTGAAATGAGCTATTTTCTTCTTTCTCCTGATTGGCTGTCACTCATAAAAAAACAAAAAATGAATAGCAGGCGGCTGTACTCACACCTAGAGAAATCAATTATCAGCAGGTATAGCTGACATTATTACAGCACACCAAAGGTGAAAAAACTTCTTTAGAGAATGCAGCATGGTTTTGCGATTAAAACAAAATCCCAGCACAGCCTGATGCAGATCATAAGTGTTTGGACCGGAAGCTGAAAGAGACAGAGTTTAAACTTGCTGAATTGACCCAATTCTCAAAGCTCTTTGGCAAATCCAAATCCTTGTGCCACTTCAGGGTGTCCAGGTTTGTTGTGATGAATCTCACTAATGCTTGATAGGATTAGGATCCTGGGAATTTTGAGGCTGGCTAAACACCTTGTGCTCATTGTGGTGTTCCTTAAACTGCTACAGAGCAGTTTTTAGTAGTTGGCAGAACATGTGTCCTGCAGAGGGAGGCCACTGCCACTATTTACGGCTCCTATGGCAAAATAACACAACTTTCCCAGCAAAAAATTGCATTGCAACAACACAATCAAGATCAACACAATATGATTTTTCCCTGTTGGATGTTAAGGGCTTAAGGCTGAAGCTGATTTGTGTATATTACTATACCAATATATGTTTTAGATACATGACTGATATGTTCTGAAAGTATTTATCCATCATCTATGTTTCAAATGAATTCGGATTTTGGTTCCTGAGCTGTTTCTGTGCTACATTTCACACTACATTTCTAACAGAAGCAAAACCCTACTTTAAATTATCTCCAGGCCAAACGTATTTGAGTGTAGCTAAATATTTTATTTAGCATCCACAGAAAGTCATTAATAATTCGCTTCAGTAAATTTTAAACAGCTGTGCCTGTTAATTGAGAACGTAATAATATTGGAGTGAACAGGTTTCTGCATCAACACTGTGTTTCTAAGGAAAAGAAACACAGTGGTGATGGGTACTGAGCTAAACGTGATGTTGAATTAGACTTCTGCTTTTCGTGCTTCTTTGCTTCCACAGCATGTACTGTCCACACTAAACTTTCTGTGCAACATTTCCATCTCAAACATGTCATTTTTGACCTTCACACTAGGTCAACTTTGTGCTTGGAGCCATAAAGAGTGACAGACATGCTGTGATGAACATTCTGTGT
Source organism: Copadichromis virginalis (assembly GCF_057382275.1). NCBI lineage: Eukaryota > Metazoa > Chordata > Actinopteri > Cichliformes > Cichlidae > Copadichromis > Copadichromis virginalis. Next base: position 9,538,933 of record NC_140629.1, read on the forward strand.
CTGAAAATGTTTGCTTTTTTTTCTTAAGGCAGTTTAAGAGACAAATAGGATATTTCCAGCCATGGCAGAGTTCTTGAGACGGGGCTTTGAAAGATCTTTAAAAAATAGGCTCAACTCTTTCTGTCATAGATGGCTTTGCAAAAGCTTTTATTTGATTTCACTGACACTTAGCAAGAGCCACAAGAGGATCGGACTTATTTAACATTACCGCTCCACTAGTGGCCTCATTATCTTCCACAGAGAAGCTGCTGAGAAGCTCCAGAGACATGAAGAGCAAGACAGGGTTCAGCTTTAACAGAGGGGATGCTGTCAAAGCAGAAATGCAGCTTACTTGATGCACTCCAGCTGAAATTCCAACCTATGCAACTATGTAAACATTTCGATGTACGTGTAATTAGAGCAGCATCATCCCCAGTGACGAGTTCAGATATAATTGAAGTTTTCTATCACCCAGGCTGAGTTTGTGGCCGGCAATTAATTCCATAGGTGTCCAAAAACAAGCCTTTGGTGGACTGAGCCGAAGAAAGTCTACACCGACGTTTGGCACAGTGAGCCTTGTCTCAGCCCCGTGGCGCTTGTTTGAAGTAGCTACTGATGTGCTGTTATTTATGCAGAGCAAGACCACAGAGGCCACAAGCCGAGCGCTGTGTGACCTACATTCAGCAGACTTGAAAGTGCTGCTCGCTGCCAAGTTTAACAGAGGGCAAAAGTACACAGAGGGCATGGCTGTTTCATCTGGGGCAGCTCATCCTGTGCAGCCAGTCAGTAAAAATACTAACCATCCATAGCAAATGAATAAGTCATTGAGCTTTCAATATGTGTCATTCGTGAACAAATCGGTAGACCTATGTGGCTGTTTTGCAGTTTTGGTAAGATCTTTGGTGTTCAAGTGTCACCCCTTTGGTCTTTTGTCAAGTGCACAACACAAATAACTGATTAAATAAATATGGAGTTTTGTTCCACTGGATTAACCAGCAGTGTTGGGGAGTAACGGAATACATGTACCGCCGTTACGTATTTAAAATACAAAATATGAGTAACTGTATTCAGTTACAGTTACTGTTTAAAAAGGTGGTATTCAGAATACAGTTACTTTGTTGAAATAAATGGATTACACTGCGGTACTTTCCTGTTTCATATTGTCGCGGGTCAGAACTGTTTGGGTTTTGTTTGACAGCTACGTTCTGTTGTTCCAGGCGGCAGCGTTACGGTTGCCATGGTTACAGGGCGACGCTCTCTCTCTCTCTCTGCGACTGTGTGTTTCCTGGGTGAGAGAGCGCCTTTTCATTGTTGTTGTGCTAAGCTAACAGGCAGAATGCTACAAGCATAGCTTCGGTGTTCGCTGTTCGCGTTTGGTGTGAACACACCGTAAAGAATGTAGCATCATGGGCAGTGTAGTCCGTGTTGCAGGGAGAATGGACTGCCATACACGTTATGGGTCTGTGAGCGCGAGGAGGGAGAAAAAGGGGAGTGGAAAGGTACGAGTTGTCATCGAGGAAAAACGGGAGCTGGAAGCATCTAAATATAATAATAACCACTGCAGCCAAGAAGAGTGCCTGATGAGCCCAGTTGTAAGTACGCTATTAAGACTCGACTGTACACTGTGTTCGTGTTTTCCTCCGAAAACAATAAGTTCCGTTGGAGCAGTCTTTCAACGCCTCTCTCTGTCTCTCACAAGAAAAGTTGATTCACACAACAAAGTAAAGCTATTTTTCGGCTACGAGCCCGACACAGAACCCACCGTATTAGTCAGAGGTCCCTTTACTACAGTTCGGAGTCGCGGACCTTCAGTAACAGTAATAAATCACACAGCAATAGTACATTCACGTAGTTGTAAAAAGCATGATAATATATTAAGTAATCCAAAGTATTCAGAATCCGTTACTGTCACTGAGTAACGTAACGGAATACGTTACAGAATACATTTTGGGGCATGTATTCTGTATTCTGTAATGGAATACATTTTAAAAGTAACCTTCCCAACACTGTTAACCAGATATGGTTAAGGCTTACATAAACCTTATTCTACCTGCCAGTATGAATGCAGCAGAGATGCCAACAATTTGATTTTGTCATCTTGAAAATAATAAAATACCAATTTACTTGATGTCTTCATTGCTCCATCACACACCCTGTGGAAATTTTGCAATACACGGCACCGGGATTAACTGTCAATCAAAGACTCGATCTTCTTTGGTTTATAATACCTAAACCATGTTCATATTCTACTTCCTATCAAAGTTCTCATTTTGACAACAGTCTTACTAACAAGCGATGATACTAAATTGGCCATATGGTGCTGATGTGTGTTCAAACAACTGTTTGTCTCTCTGTCACAGCTCCTTGATGGACTGGCGATCTATACAGGACAAACCTTGCCACTTGCCCAGTCTTAGTTGGGTAGGTTCCCACCTTGGCTTTGAATGGAAAAGCTGGCTGATAAATAATTAATCTTTTTAGGCATTTTTTCAAACAAGAATATCAACTATTCATTGGTTCCAAGTACTAAAATGTGATGATTTTTGCCTTTCTCTCTTTCAAATGATTATTGAGTTTAGACTATAGAGTGGACAATCCCATTCCTTCATTAGGCTTCATTTCAGATTAGTAAATTGGAATGCCAGCATTTTTTGTTGCTAAATAAACAGTCTCTGCTGTAAAAGACAGTGGAGGTTAAAAAAAAGAAAGAAAGAAAAACAGAAGAGGAAATAAACAGGTGTGCATCATATTTCATTAAGCTCAACATCAAGCAACACAGCCCCTATCCATTAGAGACAGTGTTCTCGCTGCCTGCTCTTTCAAGAGGGTTTTGTTCTCTCTGAAACAACTCAGGACAGTCTGCAAGGACATGAGTACTGACTCACAGTCCCTGAATGTGACAGTATTTTTGCTCCAGTTTTCAGAAATAGAAGATTTCATCTGGGTACAGCACCGAACCTGGATGAAATCTTGCATATCTGGGTTTTTTGTAAAAGTAGAAAAGGCTCTGAAAATCTCATTTGTGATGCTTTCGTCACAGTTCCAGTGACTGGGAGTATGGCGATTAAATCATTGGTGCCTCAGACAGAAAACTGAGCAGAATACAACTGTGATCACTGTTGTTATACCAGACGGTGAGCGGAGGGAAGCAAAACTTAGTTACTGCTGCAAAGTTGGAAAAGTGGACTTCATTGGGTCTTTTTCCAAACGGGTCATAGAGTCACCTAAACAACTGTTGTGTTCAGTGTGCTGTGCTGACAGTGTAAACCAGACTTGATGTCCCTGCCTGTACATCAGAAGGCAATGCTGGCTGGCAGTCAGAAGGGAATTAATTACACACTCACAGATTCATAGTTCTGACTGCAAACACAATGAGTTCAACACAAACAAACACTGGTCAGCATTCGTTGCCACGGATGAATAAAACAACACCAGTCATTATCTGCGCCTCTTATGTCTCCTTTGTCTCAGCTGCTCCACTTTGCCCAGAATTTGCTGACAGTCTTTATTGTGCAGTTCAATATCAGAGACAAAAACGCATCCAATTCTCTCCTTTCAACGATCCCACTGCCACGAGACGTTCAACTATCATTTAACTCTCTCCCTGGTAAATGTATAAATACATAATGCATCATTGTAATGTGAGGCATTTTCCCTCTCAAGGACCCATATTGAAATAAATTAGTTATGATTGAACCTATAAAATCTGTCTCTGTCAGGTCTTTGTCCCTGCTATAAACTTAAATGCTTGGTGACGATCAAACAAAAATGCTGCTGTGTGATTGTATACCATTGTTACCCAATCAGAAAATGGAAATGATTATTGTCTCGCATTCATTCAGCACAGTTATAGCTGAAAGCATCATTATGAACATCATTAGATGTCTTCTAATTTCACTCTGTTTGACTTGTAGAGAAAAGTAAGGCCTTTCTATTCAGCTTAACACTTCTGCATCACTTGCTCCTTTCCAAATAAAAAAAAGCATCATTGTTCGACTATTACCAGTCCATCCAAAGACTAGCCATGTGATTGATCATCATTTAATTTTACAGCACTGCTTTGACCATATGTTATTTTTGGGGGGTGAAAAAAACAAAATAGCATTTTACACAACATTTATGTATCTTTAAATCTTACACTATTAAAGTATTTTTTGTTTATTAATAATCATTCAGTTGACTGTGTTAATTTAAAAAGGTGGTGCTCGTAATGACACACCCACAACGGAAAAACGTTGAGACGTTTGTCTTCAAGATTTTAGCAACAAAATTAAGCTGAATGATAAACCTAATTTTCATTTTCATTTTCGACTAGGTGGCGATCACACTGGGATCAAACCAACCTAACTCTTCCTCCACTTATGCTGGTGGTGTAAATTAAAAAATAAAGGACCTAAAATTACATTTACACAAAAATAAATACCTTTTCTTTTAAATTCAGCAGAACTTCAGCAGTGGTTACATTTGTTTGTCCATTCTTTGATCTAAACTCATGTATAGAAAGTCTTTGCTATAAATAAATACAATCTGCGGCAACCTGAAAACAATGCATGGAAAAAATGAACTACTTTGCAGAAGAGGAAAAAATACATGACTTTCTGAGTGTGTAAATGACATACTTAACAGCAAACACCTTAATACTGCAGGGTTGTAAGAGGCAAGAGAGCTACTGTAACAAGCTTAGTGTTTAGTCAGTAGCTTATCTCAGCACGCCTACCCATGAAGCATGCTGGCTGCAATGACTTACGCTTGACTTCTCTCCTATTAGAAGCACAGCTAACGCTTACAACATGCATATTCAATAACACAGAAGCACACCTGTTTTGTAAATTCTTCCCTTTTGCCAACACCAGTTCTGCCCCTACAGTGAGTGATATTCGGGTAACAATGAGTCAGTGTCTGGTCAGACGCCGCAGACAGTCTAGAGTTTCAGGCCATGCAGCTGCAGAGTAGAGCCATGCTGCGTTCAGACATACGGATACAAAGAGGCAGACTGTCTCCCATCTCTCAATGAGTCTGTAGCTTTCAATTATACTTAATTCGCAGCACATAATGTATGTATTTCTAAAGGGCACATTTGGACATTATCAAAGCGAGGAAAGGAAACCAGACTAACGCACTGAGGACCTTTTTCTCTTATTATTTTGTTACATTGCAATTGATTTACTTTTTATTTACAATGTTCAAAATCTAACAAGAGGAACTGACTTTTTTATTAGCAGTAGGTAAATGTCAATGTCACATGAAATTAGTTGGTGCTTCTAAAAGTTAAAAGAATAAAAATGTCCTTAACCCATTCATAACCCAACATATTTATTATTTTTGCCAGGGGAAATTTCTTCTGCTGGCACTCTTTTCTATGCTGCTTCTTCAGGCCTGTTTGTAGTGTAATAGAAACTTCTTCCTTCTTCCCAAAGATCCATTGGGAGAAGCTCCAATTCTGCTCTCTTGATTTACAACTAAAGATTTAATTCCCATTGTTTTAAAGGGTGCTATTCATGAAAGATATTCAAAGAGAGAACTCTTATTTTTTATCTTTTTTAATGATGCCTTTAAGAATTATACTATACAGCAAACCACCCATATCCTTTATGCATAGAGAGAGCGAGGAAAAAAGAAAATTGTGCGACAATGAATGTTATCATCACACTATTGCCTCTGCATGCCCTGCCAGGGAAGCATAGAAGGGAGGAAATCGGGAGGGTTGTGTATTTTTTTTCAGCAGCCCGCGGCCTGTGATCTTGAGTTGAAGGAGCTCTGCTCTCCCCAGACATGCTTCCTGCATACACAGCAATACTGGGGAACTCAAGCCTGATTGGAGAGGACAGGCTGGTCCACTATTGCCAGCAGAGTGCTCAGAATTCGGCATATGCGACAGCATCCTGGCAGGGACATTGATCCACTGGGCTCTGATTGGCAGCAGGAGCCAACATGGCTCACTAGCAGCACACCTGATGACAGGGAGGTTCAGCCAGATAAGGCTGTCTTCATGCTGCCCACATGACAGCCAGCCATAGTCATACATTCTTCTCAAAGTGGTGCCTGTACCCTCAGTATATCTACATGAGACTGGAGGAAATCACTCTTCAGCTGAACATGGCCCTTTCCAGTTCAGTGGAGTGATGGACAGCCAAGCAGGCACGAGAGCCTAGTGGACAAATAGCTTGTGCTTGCATGCTCCTCCACTGCAGAGGGCTTGTGTCAAAAGCAATGCTTGACACTCTGACTTTGAAGCTTAATGGCATTAGTGGTGTGAGCAGACAGCTGCTTAGAGGGGGGCGCATGGATCCTAGAGTGCATTATTAAGTGTAATGAATGTCAGCGTACCGAGCTCATCCGACACATCAGGTGCCAATTATAGAGACGCGCCCTGATTTGGTTCTAAACTCAATGCACTGAAGGGGAGCTCCTTTGGCCTAACTGACATCTGCCTCATTAGCTTGGAGAAACAGGAGTAAAAGGCAGGCGACCATCCCAGCCTCTAGGCCTCTGTGGGATCCCACTGGGGCACGGGGACACACATCTTCCTCACTGTGCTCCCTCTTTACCTATTATTGATGAGGTGGAGGGTGAATGGAATGTGAATGGCAGACAGCGAGAGTGACATTTGGAGGTGATTCTCTTGAGCACCATAGCCAGAGAGTTTGGCAGGGCAGTTCATTCATTAGTCAACGCTGAATGGCGCTTCAAATCTTCACGGCATAAAGAGGTAAATAAAGCATTCATGGATATCATTGCCTCGGGCAGCCGGAGCAAACACTATTGATTTTTCTGGAGTGTTCTAAAATAATGGTCACAGATGTGTCAAGACATTCATCAAAGCGTCTCTATGAGCCAAATCCTCAATGCAGTAAAAAGCCAATATGCTGCTCTGCTCTCTCAGAGTAATCGGAAATCTGTGCCAGTGTTAGTAGTGACAGTTTAGCTTCTCGCTACAATATACTCCCAACCAATCACACACACACACACATTCACAGCAGACCTACATACTTCAGTATTTTTCCCTTTCACTGAAAAACAACATCTGCAGCTTTCTTAAAGTGCACATTTCAATCTCCAGTTTCACAGAGAGAATGGACACATGGTATATTGCTCATTCTAATTTAAGATCAGGATCCAATATAATCTTGCCAACAATGAGAAAATCCCATTCAACCTGAAGAATATTGCACCTGCAGATTTATAGGGCCTCCACAGTGCCGTCGCAAACCAACAAGCCTCTAGGTGCATGTTGTCTACTCTCTCAATAATATGTAATGCACTCAACACTACAAAGCAGATTCTCCCAAAGGCTCTGCCAGCTGTCTCAACGATATATTCTTGGTCAACTTGGTGGCACTGATTATTAGGCCAATGTATCACAGCGGTGAGCCGCAACAACAGTAGGGTTTATAAATGTCCACAATGAGCTTTACTGGAGGAAAAATTACAGGTCATTGGAGAAGTGACCAGATATTTTCACCTCAATTGACCACAGTGGTATAAGTTAAGGAAATAGACAATGGCCACTATAATGGAGTGATCCTGTGAATTGACATAGACAATTTCAATCAAATGGCCATTCATCAATCAGGAAATGAGGAGAGATTGGGATAGTATGGGGTCGGGTGGCAGGTAATTTTAAACTTAGTCATCAGCAATGATACCACCAACCATGAATGCTAACCCTAACCCTCTGTTTGGGAGAAAAGAAAAAAGGGACTTTCTTTTGAGAAATATGTAAATATTCTTTGTTCCATGATTACCAAGATTTGGAAGAGCAATAGACTTGGAAAAAACAAACTGTAAATTCAACAATGACATGGGGCCAGCGACACAAAGGTCAAAAGCAACCCCTCTACAAACAGGACTGTGCTTTCCTTTTGTTACATTCTAAATCTTCACATTTTCATATGAAATATGTTACATTTCAAGTTATGGGTATAAAAGATTCAGTAAAAAATATTGAATGTTAACTTAACCCCAACCCTGGATGGGTCATCAGTGACCATTCTGGTATTAGTGGAGTTCACACTGGTGAGCAACATGTTTCCACCATGAACTATTATCCACAGCTATCAAAGAAACATCACTATATTTTCTGAGTGACAGAATATAAATGAGGGAAATCTGCTCCTCCTGTAATCGTTAATTCCACTAGTTCAAATGTCATTACTTTCTTATGTGGCATTTTTGTCCAGTAGTCATCTTTGCCAAGATGAACAAGAATTTTCTTCCTACATATCCAGTGGTTTCATAATAACATGAGACTGTCTAAATTCGGTAGACTTTTCCCTTGAATTAAGGGTAAATAACCAAACGTCTGTGTCACTATGGTGACATGTAACAGCAATATTGAGGAAGATTTACTCACCTGAGCGGCAAATCGCCCAACGTACAGCAGAAGGGGAGAAAGAGAAAAAAATAACATTAGAAACATCTGCAAAGCATCAATAGCCTCAAGAATAAGAGTTTAGTGCTACTTTCCTGTGATGAGGAATTGAGCCAACCCATTGTCCTTAACCATCCTTCTAACAAACAATGCTTGGACAGCGCCCATCTTGTCATCCTGCCCTGTTGTAGCATTTGTACCATCAGCACTCAGCTGATGGTACAAATGCCTCTGGAGAGCTACAAACACTGCCTCTATGCTGCAGCCCCAATTAGAAGGTTTCACCTGCCCAGTAGGGAATGGAGTTTCAAGTCTTCTATCTGTCAGACCTCTGCACTACGATTGTCATATCACTCTTCAGAAAGAGCCACTGAGGCAGGCCAACAGGCACTGCCTAAAAGCGTTGTGTTTCAGTGACCATCACAGCTCAGTCGATATGTTCACCATACTCTGACAGGCTGCTGCTCTTGCTCCTTCCAGGAAGACACATACACCATAAATACTGCATGTCAGACAAATCTCAAGAACTCTCTAGTACAAGCAAACTGAGGGATTGAAAGAAGGGGTGTAAAATTCCTGACAGCTTGAGAAGATGGCTGATAGAAGATACTTTGTTCAGATTTGAAGTGTAAGGTTGTGGAAATACTTCAGGTGAGATTTAATATATACCTGAATATATACCTTCTATTATATAAAAGACTGGTCAAGCCAGCAGTTAACAGTCAGCTCAACTTCTTATTCACAAGCCTTTATTGAGGCTACCTCAGTGTGAATGTGGGACTTTGGGTGTGTCTCCAGTCACGACCTAACGGTGGGAGCGTGGTCCCAGGGGCCTGTTGGACAGTGCTGGCCAGTGACACATTGATGTATGAGCTCCAGTTTTTGCTCCCTCTCCCCCTCAGCACAGAGAAGCAGGTGTGCTGATCAGTGCCACTTGATCTGTCAGTCGGATGGATAAAAATAGCCTTGGAGATTGAGCTGGGAGCAGCATTCACCTAACTCTTTGGTGGAAACTCAATTGACTTTGAAAGCCTCTCAGAATGTTCTTGACCACTGTAAACGAGCCAAAGATTTCTCAAGGTCAAATGTCTTAAATGCAGCTTTTAAGTTATCTGTCAAGAAGAATACAAAATGGTTGTTATGTCTGTTGGGTTAAAAACTAAACAAAACAAAGAAATCATTTAAATTTCAAGTGCTAAGACTATTCTGTTAGTTTGTTTTATGAAATAACTTTCTCTAAGTAGTGTACACGTAATGTTTTCATTACAATAAAGATAAATAGAGACAATCTTAAATTTCTCTGTAGGAATGATACAACACATCCAGGGAGCCATATTCTTTTCCTTCCCGGTCATTTCCTGTCACATTAAGTTGGAGACATCTTCTCTGGGCCTGTAAAGCCTGGGCCTTTAACAAATGCAACTTTTGTTTTTTCAGTTTTCCGATCAGGAAAGATGGAATGCAGTGACTATGAGCGGGAGTAAATGTGCAGCATCAGCATCTCTCAGTGTGGGGAAGCTGAAACGTCTCTGCTAGCTGTTTGAACAGCAGGTGGCTATTACACCACATGGATGCTCAGAGTAATTAAACGTGCTCTCCTTCACTTCATGTTTTTTTTAATCTTGTTTAAATAACTGTTAATGTCAATGTTATTTGACAAAAATAACACTGTTATTTATCAAAGCTTTTTTTCCTGCCAAAGGAAGTTTTATTCACTGCCTTAGCATCACAGTTACAGCAGCATTGATAAAGAGCACCCATGTGAACATTGATGTCGGTAAGGCTGCATGATTAAGTCCTCAATTAAGTCCTCAAGGGAATTACTTATGTTGTAGTAATGTTCCCTTTGACTGGGCTCACTTTTAATGAGAATTTCTCTATTTCATTTCCACTTGACACACTTCTATCTGACTTTGTCAAAGGTACAAAATGAGGTGCTAAGAAGAAGCTTGTCTAATTAGCTAGCCACTTGTGGTGGTCCCAACGGCAACTGCCATTTCAAATAGTGAAGCTATTATTATGATCACTTTTACCATTATCATAAATGTGAGACCAATGGGCCATTTAGTGTAACTACCTAAGTAAACACCTTGCTTTCAAATCACAGAGAGACACTAGCTCAGCATATGGTCAGGCTAGGCTGACCAAAAACATACAGAAAACTCCAAAACAAAACAAACACAGTTGAGGGCTTAAACTCAGATAAAACTATTTGCTTGAACTTTTTAGAAATTGATCATGCTTATTTGCATCATGTATGTGACAATATCTGGAACAAGCTGGTGGTTTGGCTCCCTTCCCATAATTCCATGAAATGTTTCTGCACCCATTTCTATAAACAAACCTTCATGCATATCTTTTTTCAAACCATCTAGAGGAATGATCAACTCAAGTATGCACATTTGTGGTCAGAAATGTCATCATGAGCATAAATGGTATACTGGACTTTTAATGATTTCTTTGAATTGATTTTTCTCCAAGGTGAAAAGTTGAATTTTATTTTTGGATTTTCTCTAATCCAAAATGAAAAGGTCAAAAGTAGATATACATACATATACATACATTCTCTTAGATCTTGTGATGCTAAAGGTTCTACAATATCTTTTAACTGAACAAGGCCATTTTAGTCAATCATGCAGTTGTAGTCAATCATGGTTTACTGTCACTGGTAGTTTCTCTTTCCAAAAAAGGATTTCTTTGACACGACTCATTGGCTTGACCAATACTTAGAAGAATGGAAAAGAAACTCCGTCAAGATCTACAAAAAGTAGATCTTCAAGTTATTCAATTGTGTGACCACTGGTCTGGAAGAAGACCCAAACTGTTACCCTCAAATGAGAAGAAATTGGTTAGTGTGCTAAGAACAACCCATGAACCACCAAGCCTGCTATGAACTGGAGACTGCTGGAACACCACTGTCCACAGTGAAGTACATTTTACATCATCATTGACTGAGAGGTATATATGGGTAGCATCATGCTCTGGTACTGATAATGGCAGTGGTACTGGTACAGTGCACAAAGTGGATGAAATAATGAAAATGAGGACTCTCTCTAAATTCTTCAACTTCACTGCAAAAAAGATTGAAGTTGGGACACAACTGGTTTTTCCAACAGAAGAATGATTCAAAACACAGATTAAAACTGGTTTAGATAGAACCTAACATTAAACTTATAGAAAGCCCCAAATTTAACCAAACTGAAAACTTGTGAACTTTGCTTAAAAGCCAGACAACAAAAATGAACTCTACCAAATCTGCCAAGAAAAGTCATTAAATATCCAGCCAGAATTATGCCAGAAGCTTGTTGATGGTAACCAAAAACATTTAACTAAATATGAGTGGGGTTGTATGTATATGGGGTCTGGCAGACGAGCGGAACACTTTCTATGCTCGCTTCGAGGCTGCAGCTAAGGTCTCCAACAATGCTAGTGTTGGCGGCGCTAACGGCTGCAGACAGGAAGATACTGCCAGCACCGGAAACGTGCTCGTCATCTCCGAGCATGAAGTAAGGAGAGCCTTCAAAAGAGTGAACACCAGGAAAGCAGCAGGACCAGACGGCATCCCAGGTCGTATCCTAAGAGACTGCGCATACCAGCTAGCTCCTGTGTTCACTGAGATATTCAACATCTCTTTATCTCAGTCGGTGATCCCCACATGCTTCAAAGAGTCCATCATTGTTCCTGTCCCGAAGAAACCCCACCCTGCTTCTCTCAATGACTATCGCCCTGTAGCCCTCACCTCAGTAGTGATGAAGTGCTTTGAACGCCTGGTCAGAGACTTCATAATTTCTTCACTACCAGACACACTGGACCCACTACAGTTCGCTTACCGTCCAAATCGTTCCACAGACGATGCCATCTCTCATCTCCTCCACACATCACTCACTCACTTGGACACTAGAAGGGGGAATTATGTTAAAATGCTCTTCATAGACTACAGCTCTGCATTTAATACCATAATTCCCTCCACACTCACCACCAAGCTGGAGCATCTGGGACTCAGCTCATCTATGTGTCAGTGGATCTCCAACTTCCTAACTGGCAGACCACAGGCAGTAAGGATGGGCGGACATGTCTCAGCCTCCACCACTCTCAGCACTGGAGCCCCCCAGGGGTGTGTTCTGAGCCCCCTGCTGTACTCTTTGTACACATATGACTGTGTGGCCACTACCAGCTCCACCACCATCATCAAGTTTGCTGACGACACCGTCGTGGTGGGCCTGATCTCTGATAACAACGAGACGGCCTACCTGAAGGAGATTAGGAATCTGGAGAACTGGTGCCAGAGGAACAACCTCCTTCTAAACGTCAGTAAGACAAAGGAGCTGATAGTGGACTTCAGCACTAAGCAGGAGAGGAACTACCAGACCCCCGTCATCAACGAGTGCCCAGTGGAGAGAGTGGACAGCTTCAAATACCTCGGAGTTCACATCACGCAGGACCTGTCATGGTCCTGTCACATCAACACCGTGGTGAAAAAGGCCCGACAGCGTCTCTACCACCTCAGACGCTTGAGAGACTTCCAACTGCCCTCCAAGGTGCTCAGGAACTTTTACTCCTGCACCATAGAGAGCATCCTGGCGGGAAACATCTTAACCTGGTTCGGGAACAGCACCATGCAGGACAGACGAGCTCTACAGAGGGTTGTGCGGTCAGCTGAGCGCACCATCCGCTCCGAGCTCCCTGACCTGCACTCAATCTACAGCAGGCGGTGCCGGACCAAGACCAGGAAGATCGTGAAGGACCTCAGCCATCCCAACAACAGACTGTTCTCTCTGCTGAGGTCAGGAAAGCGATTCCGCTCCCTGAAGACCAACACAGAGAGACTGAGGAGGAGCTTCTTCCCGCAGGCGATACGGTCTCTCAATCACACCACCACACAGTACTGACCCACACATATGGTTCTTACACACACACTGGACTTTCTGGACATTGTTTTTGCACACATTGTTTTTTTGCACAACACTGGTCACTATATTCTTCATTTCCGGTTAATACTTGTACAGCTGCTGTTATTGTGTATATATTTATTTATATTTAGATTTCTTCATACATTCTTATATAGTTCTATATTGTGTATTTTGTTGTACAGTTATTTTATTTTCAACTTTAATTTATATATTTTATCTTATTCCTTCCCAGTTAAATTTACCCTTCATTCTAATTTGTGTTGTACAGTTATTTCATTTTTAACCTTAATTTATATTTTATTCCTTCTTAGTTAAATTTACCCTTTTTAATTTTTCATATTTATTTCCTATCTTATTCATAGCCTTTTCCTTTTTTGTTTTCTTTAGGTCACGAGCAGTTGTCCAAGCATTTCACTACATATCGTACTGTGTATGACTGTGTACGTGACAAATAAAATTTGAATTTGAATTTGAAATTTGTATTTGAATCTTTTTATGTCCTTTTGAGCCTTTGTGGATTAGAAAAAACCATAAATTAATTTAAAACTCCTTCAATCTGGAAATACAACAGTTCAGAGAAATCATTTATGCCATCATGCATACAAAATATAAGTGTATGGGCTTTACACATATATAGTTCCCATGTGAAAGCTGAATAATATTTATCACAGACATACTCATCTACTGTCAAATCTAAAAACAGCCTCAGACTGGAATTCCAGCAGTCTTGGAAAACTCCGCCTCCGGCTCTTTGGCTGCCTAATGGAGCAGTTGCAGTTGCTCGTCTACCGAGACAATCAGGCATTAACACTCTCAAACTTAAAGTGCTGACTTGTATGGTCTCCCATGTATTTCATTCTTAACTTAAAAGGCCACTCTGATCCCAGATAGTCTTTTCAGTCCCATTTAAAGGCAAATATGGTCATATTACACCTAAGAGGAAGATTAATGGCATTAGCAATGAACCCAAAAATAGTGCAAAGCATGACTGTTTGCTGTTTTGAGAAGAATATCCTTAAGAAAAGGCTGTCATGTGTTTAAAACTCAAATGTCTGGGTTTTATGAGGTTTATCTCAGGCTAAGGGGTCCCAGCATTGAGACAGAAGGATTCATTGTGTGGATATGTAGAGTAGTCAAGACATAATTTAAAGAAAAAAAAAGATCTAGCCAAAAGGAGCTCCATCCCACCAGTATTTTCACTTAGTGTGATGTCTTCATTGCTCTTCAGTGAAAAATAAGGATTGATTGAACTTGCCTTTATATCAGATTTAATTTTGTTGCATCACTCTACTTTCTTTATGCCCTGGAACTACACACGATACCAAAAAATAAATGCTGGCATAGAAACATTATCACAGAAGTAGGAATTAACTGTGAGTAAATAATTCCACAGTGGAGCCTAGAATAGCTCAAAGCAAGCCAAAAGCTATACTACAATGAGGGCAAGAAAGCCCTCCCTCCATTCAACAATGCACGACAAGGGGAAATGAGGATGGCACCAAAATGGAGAGCACTTAATCTTCGAAGTGCTCTGAATGAAGTCAGGGCTTTTGTCATTGGCTTTTTGGCAAGAAGTTCCGTAAATCATGTCCAATAGTCTTGGAAAATACCCTTCTGTTGCTTGTTCAGACTATGTAAAATAAGTCGACATGCTACCCCTGCATGACTGGTCCCGTTTTAAGGATTGTCGGGGATAGGGGTTGTGGGGGATATTTTACACAAATCATCTAAATTACTGTCAGAAGAGTCAGCCCAGGGGAGAGAAAATTCAGAAGGACGCCTGCTGTAATCTCTGTAGAAAATAAATAAACCAAGCATGTCCGATTAATTGCTGTCTCCGACTTGGCCTCTCCATTGTCTTTGGGGAGCTGAGCTGCCGCAAAGCTGGATGGCCATCAGAGTAAAGAAGAAAAACAGAAAGAAAAAGAGAGTGGATGTGGTCACAGTGAATCAAAGGCTTAATTCCAGTTCATATTTAAGTGATTCATAGCCATGATTTTACCTTTATATGTCACCGAGGGCATCTCTGTCTGCTCGGGATTTGGAGGACAGAGATCTAGGAATCCCAACACTTTGATAAAAGACTAATGCAGCCGAGACCGACCCCGTGGAGAAGAGAACATCGAACGAAGCGATAACAGATGAGATATTGATTCAGAGCTGATTACAGCCACACAGATGAATGTCAAAATATTGTCACTGCCTCATTCTTCATTATATTATCACTGCAGGGACAAAAGGACAGCCAGTAGCAGATTAATTCCACTGGGAGAAATCCCCAACAAAGGTTTTTATGTCAAGGTTAGCTAAAGCTACTTTACTATACATGATGATAAACTTGGTATCAAATTCAATTAGCTGGAACACAGTCACACTGCAAAGCAACACATGTAATGGAATGGATGGAGTGCAGGGTAAACATTTCTGGGGTTAAAAGTTCAGTTTCGTCTTGGAAAGCTCCAGTAAAGAAGCAGATGCACTCAGCGTGCTGTGTAAGTATGTTTATAAAAGATTCAGCCAAACAGAAGGTGTCACATGTCACATTGAATCATGTAGTGCAACAAATATTAGCAGATACCCTATGTCTATGACAGCAGGTATAATGTATAATATATATTCATGCACCACTTTATTAGGTAAAGCTGTGAAATCTAAAACCAACAAATACAACAGCTCTACCTTTATGACGTTTCTGCATTCCCTCTCCATGGATCTGTTATCTTTATGCTCATTTCTAGCTGCATATATTCATGTTTAGTTGCTACTAAACTAGCTTTGACTGATTCACCATTGAAAATAATCTCCATTTTATGCTGGGCCTTGGTGAAGCTCTCTTCTCCTTCCCTTAAAGTCATGTTTCTTGTGATTGGATGGCAACAGTAAAAAACAACAACTCTTATTGACGTCACACGGAGTAGAACGTTCTTTCTGAGCATTTAGAGCAGTATGAAGCCAGTATAAAGCTTTTGGCTTTCATATCACTTGTAGGTACAATGACCCCCATTATTTGAAACTTTTGCCATGTTTAATGTCATCATCTTCTATTGTAATGCTATTTATATGACAGAATTTACAGTTTTGTTGTTATTGTCAAAAAAGTCCAATTGTACTTTCTGTTTGTTAATGTCAGAGTGACTGGTGTAGTGTACAGGAGTTCACTACTTTTATAAGTGCTAATATTTCATACACTCTTTTAAAGGCAAGTTATTATGCTTAGATGCTTTTGAAAACCAGAAGAGTATATTCCATTTTACTGCATTACATTTCCCAGGTGAACCTAATGAAGTGGCAATTGAGTATATTCATTTTTATTCCCCACTAATATTGCACTGCCGCTGTGCTACTTTCAGGTTACAAACCAAAGGGCTGGCACTAAGAACAATAAGCCTGGATCCCTCAGGAGATATATGCAACACAGCTCACAGTACTTAATAAAGGAGCACAAAAAACAGGACATTCATTGGAAGACAATAGCAGCAATTCTAATGAATTATCAGACGAAGCCAGAAAATGTGATAAATTAGGGGCAGCAAAGTAACCAACATAAAAAAAACAGACAAGAGGTAAATATGGGCATGGTCAAAGTACACCACACACAATGAAAAGACAGTAATTAAAAGTTCATTCAATAAAAATCATAGGGGGAGTCAAAGTCTTTTGTTTAGGGACAGGGACAAGAGAATTCAAATAACACGCAACATCACCTCAGTCACTCAGGGAACTGAAACAATTATATTTTTCTCTTGCTTCTTGTTCTCTTGTTTTTGTACTACCTGCTAAAATGATTCATTAAGACGAGCTAAGTGGCTTCAATTTCAAAATGTGATTATTTTTTTCTCTGTTTTGTTTTCGTTGTTAACTATAGTTATAGATTATACTGTCAGGTTAATCTCTAAACATCCACAGGCTCTCTGGTAATGGCAAAAAGGGTAACATGGTGAGTGATGTTTGGGTGATTTTCTTCTTAGTTGGGTTAGGGTTAATAAAATCGCACTTATGATGTAGAGATCTCAAACAATGATGTATCACATATGATACACTTGGCATTGTGGGATTAAGCAGAAAAACAGTAATCCAAATCTGGGATTGGGCTCCCAGTGGTAAAATTCAGTGTTACATCCAATTTCTTATAAACCCAGTCCAAGTAATTTAACCATCTGAGGTCTAAGTCATCACATGTGCTAACCCTAACACTAATCCACCAACCATAGTATCAAACTAAACCCCAAATATCTACTGAGATGATAGATACAGAATAAAATATAACACTGAATGCGATTCTGAGCTTTTTAGCTTTTGTTTGCATTATTTTAGATAGTTTAACAGCATCATTATCACATCATAAAATAGCCAAAAGGCTTCTTCTTCTTTGTGGCGTAGGATTTATTTGCATGAAAATGTCAGTAAAATCCACATAACTGCACTTTTAGTCCTAAACACTAGTATATAGTCTGCATTACCGACGAGTAAAGCTGAGTCTTGCTGCTTGGTTGTGTGTTTGGACGTGTCGGTGCATCTGTTGACTCCAGAGGGTTAAGTTATGGTTAAAGAAAATATTCCATCTGCTGCTAAAAAAAAATAATCATCCTATATATTCTTAATCCTTATCCTTACTACATAATCTGTGCACGGGTTTTGATATTTGCATTAATTAAACCCTGCAGTTGGACGTAAATTACGTGGTGCATGTTGGTCCAACACACAATTCTCATGGTGAATGTACAAAACATACATACATAAAGACTGCATATGCATATTGGACATAAATCTACATGTACATGCATGAATGCACTCAACATTCAGTTTACACGAGCTAGACTGTGCTCTAACAAGAGCATATGTCATAGTAATTCTTCACAGCAAGCCTTAGACAACCTTTGCTCTAATATATACACTGCTTCTAGGGCTGCCACAAACGATTATTTTGATAGTCGACTAGTCACCGATTATTTTTGCGATTAGTCGACTAATCAGATCATCATCCATTGGACGTACAGCGTACAGCTTATTGCACCAGCAGCATCTGGTCTTATATAACTATCATTAGCTTACAGCTTGAAGTGTTTGTGCTAACTAAAAATAAAGACAAGATGGTAGTTTATTAATTTTTAATGAAATTTGCAGATTGTTTCGGTGAAGTTTAATAAACTCCTTGCTTTCTAAAATATAACAGGACACCGGAGTATATTCTCCAGCGTCTCACACTTCTGATAATCAGCTGTCTGCTTGACAGTTTTAGCTGTGCAAAAACTATAACTTTAATCTCAGCCAAACCGATTTACTCAGGAACAAATAAAATACTAAAGAAAGCCAAACAATAACATTTTAAGTTATCTAAGTGACTTATATATACGTTTAACCTGACTAGCGAAAGACGGCGGTGGGTTTGAAAACGATTTGCCGGGAGTCCGGTGTTCTCACGGCTCTAGTTAGCCTTGCCCCCGCCTAGCTAACGAGCTAGTGGGTAACAGACGTCTCCGAAAACGTCGGAGCGCTTTTGAAAATATGTGGTGTCTTGATAAACTGAGCAGATATTTGAGGTTTACACAGCTACATTCAAGCCTGAAAATATGTTAAACGTTTATTTTGTGACCCAGAAAGAATAATAAGAGTAAAGTTAAAACTAACTAGCTGCCGCCATTGTTGACAACTGCGCTGGGCTGCGCTATGAATTCTGGGACACAGCTTCTTCTTCTTCGGGGTTTAACGGCAGCTGGCATCCTTGTACATGCGGTGCTGCCATCTTCTGTTTCAGTCCGTTATTACACTCTTAAATCCTACTACCAGTACTCCTGCGTCCTTTGTGATCTTACAAAGCTTCAAACGATGCGTCGACTATTAAATTAGTCGTCGACGATTTTAATAGTCGACATAATCGTGACTAGTCGACAAATCGTGGCAGCCCTAACTGCTTCCTCTTTTTTTTTAACCGTAGGATTCTGTAAATCTTCTCAAACCAGAACACAACCTGTTAGAAATACCTCACAATCTTGGTACTTCAATAAGATAATAGCAAAATGTAACTACTTTCCTGAAATAGTAAGGATGCAGTGATTCCTGTTGTCTGAACACATGGTTGGTGACCACCAGTGATCCTTGCACTCCTGTCACTGCCTGTGTCAAACTGACCACCTGAAAAAAAGTCTATTCAGGCTGACATCAAGAAGCCCACTGCTGGGTTTCTCCTCCTGCAGCTCTGCATCCTTTAGCTCATCAGCAGCTATTCAAGATAGCTTCAAGGTAGCCAGACCTCCTGCCTCAAGCCTAAGTATTGGAAATCAGAAGAATCACACACCCGAAATCACTTCAATCTGTATGATAATTTGACACCCTCATCTGGGATTTTGTGTATTTGGTTCAGTTCAGCAGTTGGAAAATGTCAGACTGGTTGGCGATTTAATCTACATGATACAGTCGAGGTAATGTACATATGGTGCAGCAGCCACCTGTGAAAAGCACTCCATAGAGTAAATAATACTTTAGAGAAATTGAATTTTTTTGTGGTTTTTTTTTTTATTTCAGTACATACAACAACCATACCTTACTATGTGTTACAAAACAGGGTGTTTTTTTGAAAGCCTTGAGGTTCTGTGGTACAATGCAAGGATTATGTCTGAGATGAGTGGTGATACTATTTCAAACAATCCAAAGTAAAGTCAAACAGCCAATTGTGTTTTAGTGGCAAGACAAACTGCCCTAAGGATCCCAATTTCCAAATGCCTCCAAGCAATGAAAAGTGTAAAGATGTGAGGTGAGAGGAGGTTTCAAAGTCTCCTCATGATCAGGTTGCATGTTGGTCAGGCATAAAACTTTAATTATCTTGATGCCTACTTCAAATTCCACGGTCTGATCAGCAACGGGGACTACCCTCCCTCCACTGGGAGCCACAGGAAGACAGGTTAATAGGGGTGCATGTATGACTGCCAAGAAAATCGGCAGGTGTGTTTCACTGGTGTACAAAATCAAAATCCCTCTTTCAGAAAAAGGCTTTTTTTTTAGGAAAAAACATAGTAAAATACCTTAAGAGCAAAAAATCAACAAGCAAACAAAAAGATGGGAATAAAGACACATTTATCTTTGGATTTGCAATTTCAGACACTTGGAGCACACAACCATGGGCAAAAAGGCTGCCAATATGAAAAAGAAAATAATGTAATATATAGTATAAAGTAAAGAGACTTACACACACATATATGGCTTTTAGTTTTATGTTGAAATTGTACAAGCAGTTAATTATTAAGCTACGTAAGGAGCAGTTTGTGCTTGCTACAAGTCCTGTTTTGTTGACTCAAACCTTCTAGAAGTGAGTCTCAGTCTAAGCAGCCATCGTGGGAGGCGAAGCTATAATTTAATCCTCAATGGGATAAAAAGACTATGAATCACCAATGAAAACTAAAAAACTAAAAAAGATATTGACTTAAAAAAAATAAAATAAAAAAGGTTTTTTTGTGATTGTTAGAATTCTACCATGCATACACAAACTTGTAGCTTAATTCATGGCTCAGTCTTATAGATATTATAAATATTATAGATAAGGTTAGCCAAAAAAAGCACAACAACTTTCCCCTTTCTTTCAAAACTCTCTACAGACAGTCTCCTATATGACCTACCTTTAAGTGAATATAGTCTTTTTAAGAGATATTAGGCAATTAGAAACTTCAAACTTCAAAAAACGAAAAGGCTACTATGGAAAGAAACTTTGTGAATCTTATTAGTTTTAATCAAATCCTTACAAAAAGTTTAAACATCAAACTAGCTGTTAATATTCACTGCTTTAGGCCCATAAAAACCACCTACCTCAGTTTTAACAGCAACTTTTTTAGTATATAGTGCATTTTCTGCATTACATCCCACACAGTGGGAGTATGGATTTTATTCATGACTTTCATTATATGCTGTTCTGGAAACCACTTTTACTACATCCGCAGCTTTTGCTGTTATGGATGGGTGTGGTGCACTTTCAGTCACTACTGCCTTCGGCATTTGCTCGCAAACACCCTTCCCTGCATTCCCTGTGCTTTATCATGTTTGGCCCAGCTGCATAACGCATTCCCAGTGGTGATTAAGGTCGGACAATTAGATTCAGCCAACCGCGGTTCTGGTGACTTAATAAGTATAGACAATTATCTGAAATTAATATGATAGATGTTATTGTCTTGTGCTGCTTGGCTCAGTCAGATCTTGGCAGGGCTTCAGGTTATTATTATCGAGTATGCAACCACTGTATTAGCTTGACGCTCTCCATGCGGCTGTAGCCGTTTCATCAAAGAGAATGAGATTATTAGTTAGATGTGCTATGTTTCCAGCTAAACATACTCAGCACCCAGTGCCTCCGATGTGATGCCATCAGCCTTGGCCCCTCTGGTTAGTGCTATACGCACAGTAAAAAAAAAAGAAGATCCGAAATAAGCCTCAACCAGGCCCAAATAGCTATGAGTACACAGACTTGTATGGCGCCACTGAAATAAAAGTGAATGTAACAGATTTTTGAAAAAATCTGCCTGTTTTTCAGTCGTGCAGTTTTACATGAGCTATTTTTCTTCCCAAAGTTAGATCGTTCAGGGATTTCAGAACACTGTGTGGCTTCTTCAAGTGTGTGAAATCTCAGAGGAAATCACCTCCAGCAAGTGCGATTATACATTCTGGTTCAGGTTTTGTAGCGCAATTTGCACTACAGAGTTCACTGTTTCCTAGCAGCTTAAGCTTTGGACACCTGTTGTCACACTGTGGTTTTTACCATCTGGCACCCAATAACATATGAAGAGCTATTCCTCGAGGACAGCAACAAAGGTACTGAGGGACATATTGCTGCAGCTGCCTCAGTCTTATAATGAGCGCTGTCAGGGATTTGCAGCACTGAACTTTTGCGCCCTGATCTGTGGCGGGTCACCGTCGAGTTCATATCAATAATTCATCTCGTGCTCAGCTCCCTTGCCTGTTATGAAACAAATCTTGTTAGGCAGTCCTGCCAACACTGTCTCCATCTCACTACCTGACTTTATTTGCCTGCTTAGATTGGAATGAGGGGGGGCAGCAGTGGGGTTTGTTAAAGATTAGCCGAGTTCATCTACATGAAACATTTGTTTTGGAAGCAGGGACATTGCAGGAAGTTTGAGTCTACAGGGTGGCCTGAAGAATGCATTGAGTCTCCCCACAATGGCTCACTGGAATAGATGGGTTCACAAAAAGCAGATAGAGTGCAGCCCGTGCTCTTTATCCCCCCAGTAAGGTTTCTCTGTGGCCTTCCTGTGGTTTATTGTGAAACAATGTGGAGCTGTCAGAGGCTCAGTGGAGACCTGGGGAGAAGAAGGCAGGGAAGTGGAACGCCGTAGTGGATGGGGCTGCTCTGATAAGATCCAGGGAGACTCCTCTCACCCCCCATCGGCTGGCATCGAGCGACAGTAACCTTTCCTGTCACTGACAGTTGCTAAAAGCAGCAGGGGATCTGGAGGCCTTATGTTTAACTTCTTTCAAATTAGCACCTTTTTGCTTTTGTTGTTGTCTCCTCCTGGCTCTGCTGATCAAGGCGGTCAAAATTAGTCAATTCACCATGAATAATTACGTGCCTGAGCACATCGTGAACATGCTGTAAACAATTTACATATTGCTCAGGTATTCATAATACCTTGGAAACATGTTAAGATGTAAAGCAACCAAAACGCAGCACTTGACTCCGCCTTTTATAGAAGACTTCAAACATTTCTAGCTTTGGACATGCTGCTCCAGTTTAAATGAGATCCATCCACCAGAGTAAAACAGGTCTAACAGTTCCCCATATATTAGCGTGCTAATGAGGTCCCAGTGTGATACTTCTTAATGAAACCATCCAGGAGGCCAATTGTCCATAACTAATTATCATATGCTAATTGGCACACTAAAGTGCAGAAAGAGGACTGATTTTGCTTGTCTGTGCATCTCATTTTTTTTCTTTCTGCCTGTGCATGCATTGTATCAGAAGTGCTTAATGACTGTAATTACAGCTGAAAGGCATGTGCAAATCACATGTTTCTTTTACAGTATGATTACTCACTACACAATAAATATCCAGCTTCAAGTGGGTACACATATAGTTTAATAATACATCTGAGACCTGAACAGGCCAAACAAGTGGCCCGATTCAACCCACTGGATGAATTTTGGTGCTACTCTTGGGGTGGTGATGGGATACCAACATTACTACACAAAGAGAATGGAAAGCTTAATATATTTGTAGAGCTAGACAAATTGCTTGAATCATTCAGAAATAAAACACTACTTTTTACATTCAAAAACTGTACATGTAAATTTTTGGGCCTGTCAGCTGTAAATAGTAACAGCTGTAGACTCTATGAATATGGAAAGGCTGAGATATATATTTTTCCTAAAACATGTCAGGCTGTTAATCAGCAGTTCTGATTGATTATTAATCTGAAAATCTATTTCACAAAAAATAAAACTTTCTGCTGTCGGAACTTATTAAAAAGAGTGAAGGAGGAGTGTTTTTTTTTGTTTACCTGCCCTTAAAGTTTCGGCCTCTTGGCTGTGGCTCAGGTGAATGTTTTCAGAATGTACTTTTTTATACCTGAAGAAAGGGAAAACTTTGGGGGGGGAGGTTTTTCTATGAAGCCATTATGAAGTGGTTTTATTCGTCCAGCTGTATGTGGCCCATTAGCTGAAATGAGTTTTACGCCCCTTACATGCAACTAATAATAACCTTGAGGCTAAACAATAACTTTGACTATTTTCCACGCAAACTGCAGTGTGATTATTATTTCGATCACAGCGGCTTGCCATGTCTGATAAGCCAGGTGTAACAAATTCTTCTTGCAATGTTGCACATTATCCTCATTTGCCACTCTTGACTCTCTAAATATGAAAAAGGGGCACAATAAATCCCTGACAGATCCCACTGATCTGAAGAATGTCACTGAAGAAAGAATGGCACCCTGAATGGCACCATATCGAATTATGCTCAAGTAAAAGAAAACACTGGGTGGCACCTGGCAATGGACCATATTGGTTCAGTTCTGGTTCAGTGTTCCAGAAAATGGGACAGGGACTCCAAACAAATACAAATAGCTTGCTATTGCTTTAGAGCTTGTGGCTGACCAGCTCTGCAAACTGAATATAGCAACAGGTTCTGGTTCAATGGCCCAAACAAAGGTGATGATCCTGCTGGAAACATATGGGCGACGCTGCTTTCAGTTAAGAAATACAATATCAAGATTGGCCCTATGGCACTGGGGTGGAAAATAATCAAAATGGAACTCTCATTGTGTCGAGCAGATACTTGACAAGAAAACCAAATAGCACACACACACACACACACACACCAACTGACATGATCAAAACGGTCTTTTTGTATGAAAATCCGTATTATGCCCACTGCTCCACTTTCTCTGAGCACATAAACATGTTCAGATTCTATTTTGCTAATTTAGGTGGTCATTAAGCTTGTGACAATTAGCTATGGACGATGAAGCCGGGAGGTAGGACAGTGGTATCGTGCCGCATCCCCATTAGCTCATTTGCGTAGGGTCATTAGACAGAGTGCGACGAGAGCCACACCAGTTGTTTGCTGCATGTCGCTTCATATTGCAGGAGGACCAAGGTCGACTATCAGCAACTGATAGGCTTTCCACGCTGACTGACTGAGGATATTTCAATGTTAATGATTATGGTGCACGGCAATCCTTGCGAAAAGCCATTAGAAGTGTAAGGAAATGCTTGTGGAATCCTGAGTCATCTCCAGTGAGCAATTCCCTGCAGTCTCTCTAGACAAAGATTTTTTTTAAAAGGTTTCTTCCTGGGTTGTTGAACAATGTGAAGTCATGGGATAATGTCAGAGATGGAACTAATGGCCATGTCTAATTTGAAGCTTTTATATGGTGAGGCAAGGAGGATTCGCAATGTGTCATTATGGAAGCTGACAGCTCATTAAATCAGAGGAGTCAACAAGCAGTACATCACTGCTCATTGTATGTGAATTACCATATACTGTGGTAAAATGTATCATACTAAAAATAAAATGGGAGTGGGGGAACTTGTGAAAGTGTGCTGGATATTTGGGAAAACTAATGACCCATGACCCACACTGCCTCCAATGGGCATGCTCATTTAGGCTCTGAGAAAAATTGTCAGCGTGCTTGTTCCCTACAGCAACGCACTGGCTTGTACGGGCTTGATGGATGGCAGCTTTTCATCAGCAATGTATCATGTCATGTCAATACATTCCAGGGAAGAAAATATGTTTATATTTAGGTTGCTATGTGTAATGGAGTTGTTCAATGAGGGGGTAGCATTTTGTCTGTTGGGGAACACAGCGGTGGGCCATCATGAGTTTGTCATTTTTTAAACCTCGAGAAACCTACGTCCACAGTTCCCATTTCTTTTCACTTCTGGCAGAATTGTACCCACACCTCCATCTAAAGTCACCGATGTGGAGCTCTGACTTCTGAGAATATATCGACTGACCAATCTGAGAAAAAGGCAGAATTTCAAACAGTTTCATGAAAACCGGAGGCTAAGGCCATCCATCACCATGGGCTGCTTCAAATGCAGACATCAAAAAAGCTACCTTATGGATTGATCTAGGTGATCATATGATGGATTTTGCCAGTGCCACACTGGTTGCTGTAATGTGTTTATATGCTGGGCCCCTATCAGAAGACTGTCAGTTGTGCTGGAATACTCCATTCATATGCTAGAATGTCTATATATCTGGTCCTGAGGGACCATATACAGATCACATGATACAAACCATATACAGGGATCATATACACGTGAGTTCAGAAGAAAGAAACGTTGACTTTTGTGTCATTGTCTGGACAACCTCATCAGCAAAGGAATAAATGATGAAGATGTAATTTTGGAAAATTAACACCACTATATGAAACAGTTAAGGCATCTAAAGTCACATTTTCAGGAGTGGTTGGAAGTAAAACCACACAATAATAGAAAATGAGACAGTGGGCCATCCAGCAATGGAGACACACAGCACGAGAAAAAGTGTGTTTTTTTAACGCAACACAACATGCATATAAACCTTTTGTAGTGGACCCCCCAAATAAAATTATGAACATGCAAATGAGCATAATATCTACACTTTAATAATTTACTCCAATTTGGTGCAGAATGTTCACTGACTCAACAGCAGATAACTGCAGGCTGTTTTGCATTATAATGAATTAGTTACATGTGAATCAAATTAAGCAAATGGAGCACATGACAGAATTATGTGAACAGCGTTCTTCAGACTGAACAATTTCCTTTGCAACTCTGATGACTGATTTTCCGGTTAAGTGAACGACTAGTGCATTTGTCCTGTTCATTGACAGTAACCCGTCATTTACAGCACTTAATCTAGCTGAGGACAGAGCACAGCTTTCAATTAACTCGTCAAATAAGCCAAGTGACACATCCATCATGTGCTTCTGTCTGTCAGACTGCGTTTTTTCCCCTATTTAAAAAATTTAAACAGCAAATTATATTTCAAACCACAACAGTGGGGCACTTTGTGCACTTATCACAGGAAAAGAATTACATCTCCAATGGTCTTCTTTTATTTATTTATTTTTTTAAAAAGGTGGTGATACCATATCTTTCATACATGTTTTTCCTACATACTTCGTCATGTGAGGCCTCCAAACATCCATCAGCTCACCAATGATCCTTCTAGGGTTAAGGTTTGATTGCATTTCTGTTGTTTGAAATGCCAACCTTGAATGTTTTTTCCCCCACTAAAGTTAAGCCATTGAAAGTTTGTGTTTTGCAACTTTTTTGAAAAACAAAAAACAAAAAACAAAACGTTTTGATGTGCCAGAATTTTTTCTACCCTGTCTGCCTTGAACTTTTGAAAAAGTACATATTCTGAAAACACAGAATTAGTACATCTCGGATAATGGTTTAATTAGATCTCAGAGTGGCCGTGAGAGATTAAATGCACTGCAACTTAAGAAAATACCCCAAAATAGAAAATAATGCTCAGTCTCCTATGCACCTATTGTCACGACCTGCGGGATCGGCAAGGCGCTGATCAGCATCTCTTCACTCCTAGCCCCCCTTCTCTTCTCTTTTTCCTCTCTCTCTCCGTCTCCCCTGTTTTGCCGGGGTGGAACTCATGGCGGGTTCACGCCCTCGGTCCACGCCTTCCCGGATCGTGCACACCTGGGCCTCATCAGAGCAGCTGGTATATTAGAAGGAGGAGATCAGCTGTTCAACGCTGGATTGTTGTGAAGGCTCTTGTCAGTACACACCTAGCTCAAGTTTGCCGTGCCTCTGTCTCAGAGACTTAACGTGTTCCTTTGTTCCTAGATTCCCCGGACCCGTCCCCGTGTTTCCCCGTGTGGAGTGTGGAAGGAGTGACAGGTCGCTAGCGGAGTGGAGAGAGGCTGTTCTGAGCGCGTGTGTGATTTCCCCGTGTTCCCTGGAGCCCTGGACCCCTGCCCCTCACGTCTTGTATATAGCAACAACCTCGCACTGTCTGTACATACACTTGGTGAAGATCTGTAATAAACTATCTCTGTTTGAACGCTACCCAGGAGTCCTGCGAGTGGATCCTCTAAGCGACTCGTGACACCTATTATGACATCCGTTTAAGTTATCACATTAACAGTATGTTCGGAAACTTGACTTCTGATGTTGACCTCGAGGTCGAGGTCAATGAGATTTGAACTTTTCTTTTTTTTTTAAGAATCAAAAACAATAACATTCAAGCACAGAAAAAAAAGAAAAAGAAAAAGTAAAATCAAACAAACAAAAAAACCAAACAAACATGAAAACAGGAAAGAAAAGAAAAAATACACGATTAGCCAGTACAAATCTAAAGTTCAAAAGAAATACCAGTGTTCAAAGAAGATAACCTTCTGTGTGAGGTTAGACAGGGCAACATAGAGCTCACCAAGTCCAGAAGATGTGGGGAACAAGTCCAGGAAGGAATCAGGGTTCGGCAGAAGTGCAGTTTCACACAAACACAAAGTGCAGTCAAATGGCTTATGTTAAATCCCCATTAATATGATTGAGAAAAGGGCCCCAGATTTCGACAAACTTAAAATGAGTGTCAGCCAGACGATAATGAACCTCTTCAATATACAAACATGCAATCATCTCACGTAGCCAAACCCTAAACAATGGAGAAGATGGTGAAGAATTAGTCTTTTAGCTACAATCATGCCAAACATTAAGGCTTTCTGAAGAGGACGTCTGAGTGCCAATGAGGTTAGGGAGCAGTCTAGCACTGTAATACACCATCCGGCTTTAATTTTAAGTCAAAAATCTGGTTATATATATTAAATATCTCTGCCCAGAAACTCCCGAGTGTAGGGCAAGACCAGAAAAGGTGACCAAGGGTTCCTTCCATTGCTTTGCATCTGTCACACAAAGATGAAATAGATGGAAAAATGCTGCCTAGCTTTGTTTTAGAAAAATGCAAATGATGAAGAACCTTGAACTGTATAAGTTGTAGTCTGGCATTAACAGAGCATTCTTTAATCTTCCTCGACCCATTGGCCCACAAAGTATCTGATATGTCTAC
Source organism: Copadichromis virginalis (assembly GCF_057382275.1). Classification (NCBI taxonomy): domain Eukaryota; kingdom Metazoa; phylum Chordata; class Actinopteri; order Cichliformes; family Cichlidae; genus Copadichromis; species Copadichromis virginalis. The sequence goes on from NC_140629.1 coordinate 9,567,704, forward strand.
TTCCAAGTCCTTAACCCAAGCATCCTTGGTGTGGTTTGTAGGTGCTGTAAGTGTAAAAAGTGTAGTAAACTGGCTGATTAGGTGTTTGGAAGTGGGATTTTTAATCAAATAATCATAAAAGTGACTATGAGGAGGGGGCTTATCCAGATGAGCGAAGGAGTGTTTAACAAAATTCCTAATTTGTAAGTATCTAAATAAATGAGCAGAGGGGAGCATGCATTTTGATGGCAACTGAGCAAATGAAGCAAAACCATTGTCGATGTAGAAGTTTGGTAGGTATGTTTGGCTTAGAAAACAGAATAGCATCAAGTGACGTACCAAAAATTGATTTAGCACTGTGCGCTTCTATAAAAGGCCAAGAAGGACCGCATCCCTTCTGAACAGCAGAAACAGCTGTTCCAGAACACCCACGTTCTGGCATTGCAAGCCCAATAGTAGAGCCTGAAAACTGGGAGGCCTAATCCGCCCTCAGAGGAGGGTTTCTGCAAGTGTGCCTTTGAAATTCTATGGGGTTTATTTGCCCAGATGAAAGACAAAAGGATAGAGTCGATAGTTTTAAAAAACGATAAAGTGAGAAAGATGGGTATGTTTTGGAAGAGATGAATACATTCAGGAAGTACTACCATTTTAATTATATTGACACGTCCAATTAAAGAAAGTGGGAGAAGAGTTAATTTATCTATCTTAGCTTTAATACTATCAATGAGGACCTGAAAGTTCAATTTAAATAGTAGCTTACGGTTTCTGGGAATGTTAATACCTAGGTATTTAAAGTGACTGCTGGTGGTTTTAAAAGGTAAGCTAGAGATGAAGCTGGAGTCAAGAACATCTGCCAGTGGCATAAAAATGGACTTGTTAATTGTGAAACCAGAGAGTTGTCCAAATTTGTTAATGAGATGAAGCAGGGGAGGCAAAGAGAGCCTGGCATCAGACAGTGTTAGAGCCACATCATCTGCATATAGAGTTATGGTGAATTTGACAGGACCACAGGATATACCTACAATATCAGCGCTGCTTCTAATTGCAATGGCCAGAGGCTCCATAGCTAAAGCAAAGAGCAGTGGAGATAAACAGCAACCCTGCCTAGTCCCCCGGTGAAGTAGAAACGGATGTGATCTATCAAAACTTGTCAGTACCGATGATCTTGGCCTTGCATAAAGCATACGTACCAAAGTTGTAAAATTACTTCCAAAGCCAAATTTCTCAAGCGTAGCAAATAGGTATTTCCACTCAATTTGATCAAAAGCTTGTTGTGCATCTAATGAAATATCAGCTGAATTTGGAGGATTTGTTCCATACGGTACATTCAACAGACGACGGGTATTAGAGAAAGCAAATCTCTCTGGGATAAACCCAGTTTGATCTTGTTGAATTAAAGTGCCCAAAATGTATTAAGATGTGAAGGCAAGACTTTTGCAATGATTTTTTGATCGCAGTTTAATAAATTAAGTGGGCGATATGAAGACACATTGGTGTCCTTCTTAGGGAGAAGACAAACGTGGGCATCATATATGCTATCAGGAAAAGAGCCCCGTGCAATGGAGCAGTTCACCATTCTGAGTAAAAATGGAGTGATTATATCAACATGGGCTTTATAAAATTCTATGTTGAAGCCATCCGGTCCGCAGGCTTTACCGCTAGGAAAAGAAAGGATAGCAGCTTTGACTTCTGTGATGCTAAAGTCAGCTGCAAGCGCTTGGGTGGCAGACTCTGTGAGGGTTGGAATGTTCAGAGAGTTAAGAAAGCTAAAAAGCTCAGAGTCAGTGGCGTTCGATTTAGAAGAATACAGTTAGCTGAAAAATTCCACGAATCTGTCATTAACCAGCTTAGGATCAGTAATTAATTCACCGGTAGAGGAGGCAATTTTATGTGTGGTCCGATGAGCTTGCACATCTTTTGTCTGTCAAGTAATTTATGGGGTTTATCTCCCAACTCATAGTGTCTTTGGTTTGATTTAATAATATCTCTTCCGACTTGGGTTCCCAAAATATGATTGCATTCAAGTTTTAGTTTTAGAATAGCATTAGATATGTCCTCAGTATTAGATTGGCAAAGTGCCTCCTCTAATGTTGATAATTCAGACTCAATTTGGGACAGACAATTTAATCTAGTCTTTTCGAAAATGTTTGAAAGGAGATGATCTTGCCATGCAATACTGCCTTAAATGATTCCCAAAGAGTGGATTTGAACTTTTCTGAGATACATTTGTGGTATCAAAGCTTTTAAAAATCCAAAGTTACGTTTTTCAGAATACTTGCCCTTAGATTCAAACTTGTTCAGGATTTTTAGGAGCAGCGTCTATGGCATCTATTACGTGTTCTCAAACTTTGCTGCTTTCCTCCTGGCAGGGTAACAGCAATGCCCTAACAAGTGAAGTAGAAAAAAAAATCAATCGTTGTGTGCTTTTGAAGCATTTTTCTATTTGCTGGTGTTTTCTTAAGTTAAGGTGCATTTAAACTCTCGAGAAAAAAATATCAGAGGATTAAACAAAACCCAACATTAACAGGTCATTGGTAACATAGTGGATGTTAAAAAGTTAAGGTCTTAAAATCAAAATGATCCCAAATACAGTTTCACACAGCAGCTGTAATTACACTGGATACTTTCACTTGGTGAGTATTTGCATCAATCACCTACATCATCATGCATCAATCATGTACCTAGAAGAGACAGCACTTTGAATTCCCAGTGCAGCTGATTACTGCACACAGAGACCAGCAGACAGCTCCGCACAGTCCAGCTGGACTGCGAAGCTTGCTGGCAGGAAAGAGGACAAACAACATCGCCTCCTTTGAAGCCTCACATCCTCCTACATCAGCCAATCAGGCTGACCCTGACTTGGCAGCATAGGGGTGCATCTCTCACCTTGAGATGGATAACATCTCCTGAAATCTGTGGATGTCCTCAGCACTCAGAGGTTTCATGACGAGCCTTTTCAGCAGCCCTGGCGTCAAAGTGTCAAGGCTTTACTGCAGTACTGCAGTAAACCAACAGTCAGATTTGGCTGTTGGGGAAAAGGTAAGCTATAAGGTCCTTGCCCAAGGAATATAATAAGAGAAGAGCTAAATAAGTAAGTGGAGGTGCTGAGATATTAATACTGCCAGGAGTCAGTGGTATGGGCTGGCTTACTGACATAGAGAGCATCAGAGCCACAATTAGATCCACTCATCTGCTTTGCACCATGTAGGCACAGAGCAATCAGGGGTACCTGCTGAGACCGAATGGGATGTTAACAAAGTTTCACCTAATGCCTCTATCTTTGTGTGAAAAACTGCTTGAGTCAACTATCTGCTGGAGGATGAATCAGAGTTGTCTTACATTAAAATGAGATGGCTACTGCTGCGTGCCAGCCTGCTGCACGGTTACACAATATAAACCTTCATCTACATTTTATGCACTCTGGTTTTATTGTTTTAAGAGCTTGCCAAAGAATTACCCGAGTTTGAACCATGTGCTGTGCTGGGATCCTATGAAGAAACAAAAGGGGCTTTTTTTCTTTTCATCTTCTCTATAACATTTCTGGCAGGGTGCTTAGCATTAGCATCTGGGATTTGCACTAAATTAGAACATGTAATTGCAATTTAACAACTGAGCTCAAATCAACAGCAAAAGTTTCATGTTAACACTTCTATGGATGAATGGACAAATGGACCATATGAAAACAGCACAGACTGTGGTTGGTTGTTATCACAGTCAACACAGACAGGCTGGAGTGATGTCAGGACGAAGTTTTTAAAAGTGGAAATCTTAACATTGTAGGTTTTCAAAGGCAAGGAGAGTTACAAAAGAGGCATAGAGGGATGTTGCAAGGTGAATAGGACAGGTGCATGCAATAGAAAGTTAGCTATTGTGTTTTAGCTCACAGGTTTGGCTCACTCACCAACACAATTACCGTAGCCAGTGGACCTGCAGCAATGACTGTGACACAGCTTATGGACACAATTAGGGTAATTTAAAGCTAATAGCTGAAATTTGCATCAGACATGCACTTTTTCTTGGGAGCCATAAATCACATAAAGCAAAACGCAGAGACATTACACGCACAACTTTAAAATGAATGTGGCTTACGCTCGGAGGATATCATTATTTATTAATCCATTAATGTCCATAAATCTGCACAAAAATCACTGGGCGGGAAAAAAGGCTTCTTTGGTTCCAAAGTGGTAGTAGTTGTCTTAACAACTATGGGTATTTGCTTTGAAAATAGTGGCTCTGATAGCCAGTTTGGTATATATTCACGATGTAAATGTACCCATATGTTAACAAATATTGGTTTAAAAAAACAGGGCTCAGTTTACAGTCAACACCAAGACTCACTGAAGAATGATTTTAAAGGATGACATCTTACAGCACCTACAAACCACACCAAGGTTTGGATAAATCCTTGGGCACCATCTGCTTTTAACAGCAGCTTAGTTTTTGATATAAAGTAAGGTGTCAAAGCTGTTTGACAGACAGTGAAAGTGGATATGATTCATATTTGGCACAACTGTTGTGCAGAGAGGTACTCAGGTTAAACTGATGTTATATTGTTCATCTAGAAGACAGGTGATTGAGTTTTTAATATATTTTTTACACATTTTCCATGCATTTCAATCTGCTTTCATGCCAAAATCAATTAGTTTAGAACATCGTGGAGCAATTTTAACTCACAGTTTGAAACCTAGGACAATAATAACATACTGTGTAAAATAGCTGTGCAGTGTTAGGTTTTTTTATGATTCCAAATTGTTTTTTGTTTTAAATATCTTGATAGTGATCTTTTAAAAATGTTTGATTTTTTATTATGATTTCTTTTATCAGCATCGAATAGCTTCACTATGAAGGCAATTATCTTTGATTCATAAGCAAGAAACAACCAACATTTCATCATGTTTTGTATAAATTGAACTCATAAATTAAGAGAAGAACATGAAATTAGAAAACACAAAAAGGGGTCTGAGCATTATGGTTCAGTACTGAAATGGTGAGGTAACATAGCAAACCTCTGAAATGATTTTACAACATCCACCACCAATGGAAGGTGCAGTAAAGTCCCAATTTTGTACCAGGAAAGAAACGCTTTGAACAGTAGTTCTCCATCTTAAAGCAAAAAAAAAAAAAATCAAAAGAGAGGGCCCACATACAGGGAGTGCAGAATTATTAGGCACATGAGTATTTTTTCCACATCATCCTCTTCATGCATGTTGTCTTACTCCAAGCTGTATAGGCTCAAAAGCCTACTACCAATTAAGCATATTAGGTGATGTGCATCTCTGTAATGAGAAGGGGTGTGGTCTAATGACATCAACACCCTATATCAGGTGTGCATAATTATTAGGCAACGTCCTTTCCTTTGGCAAAATGGGTCAAAAGAAGGACTTGACAGGCTCAGAAAAGTCAAAAATAGTGAGATATCTTGCAGAGGGATGCAGCAGTCTCAAAATTGCAAAGCTTCTGAAGCGTGATCATCGAACAATCAACAGTTGAATAGTCAACAGGGTCGCAAGAAGCGTGTGGAAAAACCAAGGCGCAAAATAACTGCCCATGAACTGAGAAAAGTCAAGCGTGCAGCTGCCAAGATGCCACTTGCCACCAGTTTGGCCATATTTCAGAGCTGCAACATCACTGGAGTGCCCAAAAGCACAAGGTGTGCAATACTCAGAGACATGGCCAAGGTAAGAAAGGCTGAAAGACGACCACCACTGAACAAGACACACAAGCTGAAACGTCAAGACTGGGCCAAGAAATATCTCAAGACTGGTTTTTCTAAGGTTTTATGGACTGATGAAATGAGAGTGAGTCTTGATGGGCCAGATGGATGGGCCCGTGGCTGGATTGGTAAAGGGCAGAGAGCTCCAGTCCGACTCAGACGCCAGCAAGGTGGAGGTGGAGTACTGGTTTGTACTGGTTTCAAAGATGAGCTTGTGGGGCCTTTTCAGGTTGAGGATGGAGTCAAGCTCAACTCCCAGTCCTACTGCCAGTTTCTGGAAGACACCTTCTTCAAGCAGTGGTACAGGAAGAAGTCTGCATCCTTCAAGAAAAACATGATTTTCATGCAGGACAATGCTCCATCACACGCGTCCAAGTACTCCACAGCGTGGCTGGCAAGAAAGGGTATAAAAGAAGAAAAACTAATGACATGGCCACCTTGTTCACCTGATCTGGACCCCATTGAGAACCTGTGGTCCATCATCAAATGTGAGATTTACAAGGAGGGACAACAGTACACCTCTCTGAACAGTGTCTGGGAGGCTGTGGTTGCTGCTGCACGCAATGTTGATGGTGAACAGATCAAAACACTGACAGAATCCATGGATGGCAGGCTTTTGCGTGTCCTTGCAAAGAAAAGTGGCTATATTGGTCGCTGATTTGTTTTTGTTTTGTTTTTGAATGTCAGAAATGTATACAGGGAGTGCAGAATTATTAGGCAAGTTGTATTTTTGAGAAATAATTTTATTATTGAACAACAACCATGTTCTCAATGAACCCAAAAAACTCATTAATATCAAAGCTGAATGTTTTTGGAAGTAGTTTTTAGTTTGTTTTCAGTTTTAGCTATTTTAGGGGGATATCTCTGTGTGCGGGTGACTATTACTGTGCATAATTATTAGGCAACTTAACAAAAAACAAATATATATCCATTTCAATTATTTATTTTTACCAGTGAAACCAATATAACATCTCCACATTCACAAATATACATTTTTAAAACAACAATTTTTATAGAGCAACAAACTTTCTAAAGTGAACATTTATTTTTTATTTTTTATTTTATTTCATTAGTATTTTCCTCAAATGTGTCAAATATATATTTTCTCACCTAAATGTCCACTGAGGTGTGAGCCAGGGGGCGGTAATGCGCCTTAACATTAGTTGCCAGAAGAAGAAGAAGAAGCTGTGAACCAGGAGGGAGGGGGTGAGTGAGTGATTCGTTTGCACTACGATTCAGCACAGGAAAGGAGGGGGTGAGTGAGGGAGTGATTCGCTTACGCTATGATTCAGCACAGGAAGGGAGGGGGTGAGTACCTCAAATGTGCTGTTAGCATGTTAGCAGAGCGATGCTACCATGAACCGAGGAGCTATTGTCTTGATGTGAGCTTCTACTCAGGGTTGTTTTCTTCCAATTCAGAGCAGAAATGTTTTTGTTAAGAAACTGGCTGTTGTTTTTCCCCTGCAATTTTAATTATAAGCTAGATATATTTCTACTAATGAAATTAGTTTGCTAACAGCAACAGGGATGAGTCATTGAGTCAGCAGGCCTTGTGAATCATTATTCACGAGTCAGTAAAGTGATTCTCGAGTATTGAACGATTCGTTCATGATTCGCACATCACTAATGCGGGACGTGGGGTTAATTGGAGACAAGCAGTTAATTTTTGCCATGTAAGTTCATCAGATTGTGTATACCACCACACAAACCTGTCATTTGATCAACTGAGGACAAGCCAGTTTAGCATTGATGACTCAATCCAACTACATCATATCCATCATTTCAGATGTGGATGACCAGTCTGACATACCAGCAAATATATAAGCCCTGCCGAAGTAGGCAGAGCAAGACTTAAAGTTAAGATATATCTACATATATTCATTGTCAGTATGAATCCATCTCTTAGCGCTGTAATTTGATGAAGCAGTGACAGTTTTCTCCCAAAATTCAATAGATTCCCGAAGGGGAGTGGGTTGCCTGCTGTCCTCGAAAGTAAAAACGATGAGGTCTCTCTCTGCCCTGACAAATGACTGAAGGATACATTTTCATTTCCAGTGTAGGTTGTTGAAGAAGTGACATTAGTGTAATAATCTCCCAATGCAGGACCTTCTGGATCCTTTAACACGTCTTCTTCCTCATTATCCTCTCACTGATTTTTGATCTAGTGGTGGTCCAGGGGGGTCCGCATCCTTCTCACTAAATTAGGAGGCTTGGGATATCTCAGAGCCAATTCAGCTTTGATGTTTCATTTTAAAAAAGAGCAAAAGAGGAAGTGACATCCCACTGGAGAATATTATGCTAATCTAGAAAATGTTAATTAGGCCCAAAGGGTTAATTTCTTCTGCTTTATCAACTCTATACTTTAATCTGTCTCTCAGTTAAAATGCTTATACTGGCAAATGCTTGGAAATAAGAAGTGTTATGAATAACGAAACATTACTTTTTCTTTTTCTTTCAGCTGAAATTTGGCTTAATCCTCCTGCTTTGAAATGTAATTGGTTCAGTCTCGCAGCAAAGATGCTCTCTCATCAAGCCACAAAGTAACATAATCTTCTTTAACTTATCACATAAATTCAACAACATATTGCTTGATGTCCTTACGCCTGCTGCACAGTAGGATCTTTGTGACAGGAAATCACTTGGGTAAGAAAAGTATTATCTCTCCAAAACATAGACAAAAAAAGAAAAGAATGTAAAATCTGATATCTAATATGGAAAACAAAATGTCATTCAGACCCCCCTCAACTTAATTACATTTCATTCACTGAATTCTCTTCTGAGGTGCAACAAACAATGCATAAATAGATGATAATTGCTTTAATACCAAGGGTGCTATTCTTATCTTAACACACGGAAATAATGAAGGAAACGCTGTTTCCTTCATTATGTCTGATGCAACACGAACAATGTTGAGAGCTAACAGACTTGTAACTGTAAAGTCGACCGGGAGCCACATTGCATGGGAAGCACTTGATTCGACACGGAGCGCATCTTGCACACGGGGCAGATTTGGCTTGCAGCTCATTCGAAGAAAAACCAACGAGTGCTCTCAGACAAAAGGTATCGTCCCCTACAGGCTTGTTCATTCCTCTGCACATTTACCACAAAGCCTGCAGCTCCCTGCCTGCTATTTCATTAGTGCTAATTCCCCACCAGCCTCGGGGACATGCGAGGAACATAAAAGCACCCGGGCCTTCCCATTTGTTTTATGTTTCTTTTTTTTTTCTGAGATGCAGAGAAGAATGAACGGCTCTCACTACTCACACTGAGTGATGAACAGTTTCCTGACATGGCAGGTAACGGTTATGTATCGCCTTTCATCCTATATGTGACACATTGAAATGATAGGCGTGATGGCGGGGAGTGATGGATTCGGCAGTGCAGCAAGAGCTTGCGTGCAGAAGCTGAATTGTAAAACAGGAATTCATCTCAAGGTTGGTCTAAAAGTAAAATTAAAGGGGTGTGGAGCCTGAGTGTTTCAAGGTTATGTTCACATTAAATCATTTCCCAAGGTCTTGTTTTTCAAGTTTTAAATGGCACCATCTACAAAGTACGAATTAAAGAGCAAAATAATTATTCATGTTCTCTGAATTCCAAAGCTAAATTTAAAATATGAGCTGTATTCTAATTTTTAGTCAGCGTATGTTCAAAAGAGAAAGACTTAACTTCCAGCATAAACAGAATTGTACATTCAGTACACCTATGTGTGGAAAAAAAACCAACAACACGTTTGAAAGACTCAAGGAGACATAAAGGAGTACAACACAATGAAATGGACAGATTTGTGCAGCAATAAAAGAAAAGGTCAATTGGACTATAATACCAAATTATTTCACAAAGCCAGTGAAAAAAAAGTTCCCAGTTTTACTGGATCAAAATGATTCACACTGGCTGTGCAGCAAACAGAAACATCCATTCCTTGTAGTCTGTTAAAAGAGCTGCAATGAAAAGAAACAAAGGAAAGGTGAAGCTGGATGCACCTACGGAGCATCTGAGGTGGCTCTTTCTGCCCTACGCGTCGTCATTACACTTAGCGCAGCTCTGAACACGCCGGAGCTCTGAACACACCTCTCCCGCTTCTAAATCCAGACATGGAGTGAGCTTTCATCTATTAAAAATGATGATTGAGGGAACCAAACAGCCCCTTTTTCACCACCGCACTAAGTGGACATAATTTGCACCTGTCTCTTCCTGTCAATTTTGAAAGAGGAATAGAATTGTACTCAAGCAGAGAAGGTGGCATTGCACAGCTCCCTATCTGCAGCACTCAGCTGTAGCACGCAGGAGTTCAAGTATAGTGTGTGTGTGTGTGTGTGTGTGTGAGAGAGAGAGAGAGAGTGCAGCAGAGAGAGATGGAAGGTGTGTGAACGAGTTTGGAGGTGGTGGTTGAAGAAATTATTCACATCCAACTGCAACAAAAGAGAGGAAACATTTCCGCTGCTTCACTCGCCACTTTTTAACCTAATTACTTGACTTGGCCACTCTCTGATGGACCTGTCCTCAGGTTATAGAACAACATCTATTCAGACGTTATTGGTGAGGGAATCCAGATCTGCCGGTGCTATGAACCCTACTAAATATAAAGACGTTCCATTATCTCTGCCAAACTAAAGCCTTAGAGACTGGACCTTGGTCTTTGTGCTTCTTTTTAGATCTCTATCCCCTTAATTGATTCCCCCCCCCTATTCTTCAGCTGCAGAGCCAGAAACAGTGTACCACAGAAAAGTAGATGATAGAGCTAATTAAGAGTAACTGTTCTTGGATTAGTGATAAAAGCTAAGGAACCATTTAGGCAAAAAATTCATGGGCACCATCAGCTAATTAAGTAATGTTATATAGAAGTACTTTATCTTAACAGTTACAATTCTTTAAATGTGTTAAGAATTAGAACAGCTATATCACAGACGTCGTCCGCCCCCGATACATCCCAATTATATGTTTGTATACAGTTTCCACAATAAAAAAAGACATTACTTTCTATCATCACTAGCCCTGACACAATCAACTTAATTAATGTTAGAATCACACATTGCTATTGTTTTTGTTGTTTTATTTTTTCCCACACAGCTCTTAATCGCAGATTACAGTTTTAGGTATTCAAATATGTCTCAGAGGCAGAGCTGCTCTGACGGCACAATTAATCTTTTTTTTTTTTTAATTAAACCCTAATGGGAGCAAAGACGTGCATTTTTAAGCACATGTTAGAAAGTTGGCTGGTACTGGGCTCAGAACACACACAGAATACAGAAAAATAAGGCTCGGGATCATAACAATGGCATGATATGCATGTGACCTCCTGAACATGGAAGGTCAGGAGGTCACATGCAATAACTACAGCTGCCTATAACCCTCTCCACCCTGGAGGTCGCTGTACTTGGAGCAGATGCATCTGTTATTAAAACACATTCCGCCAACACTTTCTGAAGGTTGCAGAGGAGCACATTCACTGAAGAGACCGCCGAGAACTGCTGTGATTAAAATGGATTGCTTTGTTTGATATCCACTGAATCAATGAATCCACATTTTTGCATAGATTTGGCCTGTTACATGTTGAAGCTCTACTTGAAACCTTGTTAAGATCCAAACATGCAGAATATGATTTTTTTTTTTGTTGCCATTTTTCAAGTGGTCTTAAACTTTTGATTGGTACGATATTGGGACGGGGTAACTCATTTTCCAAGAGGGTAACCATCTAAACTCACCTCTGCAGTGACCATTTTAGAACAGGAAGGCTTTCAAACCTTCAGATATTACATCTGTCTCAAATCAGGTGCACTGTTGTCAGAAGTCCAAAAAATACTTTATACTTTTTACATTAACATTACACAAGATGCCAGTGACTTTTATTGGTTATGAGAGTATGAGAGAAATGTTGGAATGTTAGAAACATCAACAATATGGCAAAATGACTCTGAACAAGTTCTATTGAATAACCTCAAAAAATTACTCTGTACACCTTTATATTTTTGTACTGTATATAATATATATCCACTTTTGTTTTCTTATGTGAAATATACTGACTCTATTCTGGGCCTTTTCATCTTACTTTTCATCTTACATCTGTTAAATAAGAAAAAAGAAAACAACAACAACATCCCTGTCTAGACAGAACTATAAAATCTGCTCTTAAGCAATGTTACACTACATTATTTCTTGACTAAAATAGTAAATCTAGCTTTCTTACATGAACACATTTGCCTTTGAAAGACTTCAAAGTTTGCCCTCATCTCAAACAGACACAAATATTTTTATGATAGCTACAATCTGTCCATTATCACTCTAATGGCAGGAGGCGGTTTTTCTTTTAGAAACACCACCAGGCTCTATAATGGCGGTATTTTCCAGTGTTTCTTCTTCAAATGGGTGTTTTCAATTAGTTAAAAATCAGTGTCTTTTTGACTCCCTTTGATGAATGCTACAGATTTAACTTTACCTTTATGATCATTACTGCTTTCAAATGGATCAGTCTCACAGTCTGCGAAACCCACTGAGTTTGTTTTTTCAAATTTTCAGAGCAATTTACTAACAGTGACCGATGTACAGTACGGCCTGATTTAGGATGTTTCAAAAAATAGCTATGCAACATAACGATGTGCAAATCATTTAAAATAGTACAAAAGAAAATCTATTAAATATTGAAGTTGAGAATTTTTTAAAGAATAAAAGGGTTAGTGTTGGGGTAATTACCACGCCACAGCCTTGGCTTTGTGGTAAAAGAATCCAGGTGGTCAATTTCCCTATCTGTAATCCAGACCCATGAAAACAGTTGGAGCATTATAAACTGGAAAAAATACAACACTGAGCTGTTGAGCACAAAGGGAAAATGAAGGATTTTTCTAAAAAAAAAAAAAAAATCAGGTTCAGCATTTGATAGTCTATATATATTGAAATTGACTTGTAAACCCTGGCTTTAAATCCATATTACATTAGTGTGCATACGCATTAACTCGGCATATTGTGATGAAGAAGGAAAAAAGCATACAGTATATAGCATATGCAAAGTCATGACAATAATGGTGAACTAAAATTGCACTGCTGGGAAAATTTCTGCCTCATTTTTCTTCACTGTCAGAGCGCAGCCACAGCCTACTTTACTCACCACAAATACCACAGAAAAAAACATTGCTCTCATCATTCAGTTCCCACCCCGTGGCCCAAATGATGACAGACATTACACCAGAGTGACGAGAGTACAGCCAGGGACAACACCGGCACTGCTGCTTCTTTCATGTTTAACACATCATATTAAAATGGAACTAAACAACAGTGGGTTAAAGCGAACTTCTGAAACCTCAGTTTGAAAACATTTCATCATGCCCTCCTTGGCTCATGGACAACAAATGGCAGTGATATAGAGAGCACTGCAATAAATCTATGTCATTTATCACAGCACTGGGGAAATATTTCAAATAATTTAAATCTGAGGTCAAGAGGTTCTGCTACATTTCCTCATCGCTGCCTCTAGCTGTCCGCTTGGTAAGGGAAACAGGAGCATAATAAAGCAGCCAATGCACAGGAGGAATATTAGACTAATGAAAAGCTCTGTCCTGTCTTGGCTCCTGGCCCATCTTGTGTACTTCCTTGCGTCTACCATTTCACAGCATGGAACAGCAGAAAGGAATTCCACTGGCAAAATAATAAAGCAGCCCCCATCCCGATGAATGTGCATCATGCACTTTAGTTCCACAAAACAGAAGAAAAGAAAGAGGCAAACAATCATGACTCTAACAGAAGTGCAAAGTCTTATATTCTCTGTGCATACAGTTTAACCCAAATCACACATTTGTCCGTATCCAAGTGTTGCTGTGTATCAGTTCGGGTCCAAGGGGCAGGGTGTTCTGTTGACGGGCTTTTTCTTCTCTTTCTTCTTCTTTTTTTGTACAATTATATAAAGAGTCCTGGGCACAGGTAGCAGGTGATGGAACATTGTGAAATTGTGGATGATGGTAGAGGTTGCAAGCAGTAGGCATGCCTGTTTGGAAATATAAGCAGGGGCAGACCCCTGCTGATTATGAGCCCAGGCTGACAAACTGCCCCTTGCTGTGGCTTGCAATATATGTGATAGAGCTAGGCAGTTTCATTGAGAACTGGGTGAAAGTACGGATGACCTACAGGCTGAGCTCACAGTCAGGAATCTATTACTCAACCCAAAGGTGTCAGTGTACCTCATGCACCATACTACATTTGAAGGGTTCAAAAAATAGCTTCATAACTTTGTGGACAACTCATATTAGCCTGAAAAGGTAGACAGGTTATACTTAGAAGATAGATTTACATTACAGTGATCTAGTAGGTTAGTCTTTGCTTCTTTGTCTTTTCAAAATATACAGAAGTACTGCATCAGGGCTTTGGCATCACTGGGCTTCAAAACATCACTAATACTCCTTTTTGGCAAACACTTCCAAGAACCTGGAAGTCTAGGAACTACACTAAGATGCTGATTCAGCTTCTAACTCCTGTTTGCATGCTAAGGCTAAGCAAGGAATGATTTATAAAATTTTGAAAAAGACAATAGCAATAAAGAAATGCATGCATGCTTACCATGTAAAGTCTCCATTTGCAACAACCAAATCCAAAATCCACAGTGTTTTTCAGTCTTTGTTTTCCTAAACAGAACTCAGGTATTCTGGGAAGAACAATAAAGGGCTGAGCTCTTTATTGTCATTTGTCAGACAGTTAAACTTATATTGATGATATTAAAAGTGAAACCAAAAGCACTTAGTAATAGAATTTCTCTGAAGGTGACATTAAAGCTGAATAATATTTATACAGGTTTTGTGCTGGGAAGACAATGTCGAATGACATTCTGCATATACTGAAGCAGCATGGGTCCTAGCTCAGCTGCTTAGCTGCTCAGCTGGTCTGCCTGCTGTCTAGACCTGTCACCCACTCAAGACATTTGGAGCGTTATGAAACAAAAAATACAACAAAGGAGTAACTAACCTGGTAAGCTAATAACTATTAAATGTTGAGCACTGGTATCCTCAGTCCCCATATTCTTACAGGGTTAAAAGAAGAAAGGGGGGAGAGGCATTGCAAAGCAGATGTTTCTTTGTTATAACCTTGCACAAATTTAGATTGTAATGAATTGATTAAGTTGTTGTGAATGTCTTTGGTGTTGATTGTTGCTCATACAAAAGTTAAATGCATACCAGTAAAATCACTTTGTGTCCTTGCACTTTAACAAAGGTCAAAATCATTTTTAAAATCATTTTTTAACCGCAAAACATTAAACCAGGTGCTTAAACTTGGTTGTGCATCAAATATGTAAGAAACGACAAAACCAGAGCTGATACTGTAGCTGATGTGTTTGAGTAACACCGGCTGTCAAGCGCAGTCACTGCACCCAGTTTTGAGAGTTGTGTCATATTGACATACAGTGCAGCTGTCCAGACTTCCAGCTGAGATGTGCAACTTCAGAAGAAGCACCGGGCTTGTGGTCCCAACAACAGCAGTAGTTTCTTGTCAGGGAAAAGCATTGGCATGATAATGCATCACGTCTTTCACAATGTATGCCATTCTAGATCTCGGTGGTGCAGCCTTGGCACTTCTGCTGCTTTATTAGGAATTATCTGCAGTCGATTAATAAATGTCATGCTGGCTGAGTCCCACAGGACGAGGGGCAGGGAAGCACGCCCTGATAATGGAGGGGTATCCATCATGTCTGCCAGTCAGGACACTGCAACTGCCACTGCCACCCAGACTCATGATACGCATGAGAAAGGCAACAACAGCTAATAACGATGACACTGTGAACACCTGGAAATGATCTCATGATAAATGTAGGAGATGGTTTGATGACTTTGGCCATTATGACGCACAAACATTAAATTAATCATCAGTGTTTGTGCCTAAAGCGCAGACTTTCTGAGGTCTGACTGTACATTTCCATTTTGAGTTGCCATCCACATCCATTTTGCACAGTCTATTTCAGGAGGTGAATAGCAAGAGGTAATAGATGACAAGTATCCATCTCACTGGCAGATTTGATAACAGGAAAAAGGGATAATTTGCAGTAATAGTTGCAAAATCAATCCTCTACCGGCATACATTTAGATATTTAAAACCAGGAGTGAAATTTATAAGCATAAAAATGCTTTTACCCACAAATGAATTCCGCCTAAATCATCCAAGAACTCTCAAAGGACAACAGTAAAAGCGTGCTGTTTTTCTGACATGTCATGAATAAAAGAGGCCTGTGGTCCTACTGCAAAAACAGAAAGCTCAGCGCTCGTTTTCCCCTAGTGCCCCAGTAATAGGCCAGTGGAAATAAATGTAATCACTGCACTTTGTTCTCCCCAGTGATATCATTTCTTCTTATTACTTTTCACCACCCTTTGCGTCTCGGGCCACCATCAGAATCTCATTTGATCGTATTTACATTTGCTTTGGCTTCAAACCCCGGTGATGCTAAAAAGCAATTACTGCTTCAAGTTGCCGTCTGCCAAAGAGAGCCACACAAGATGTCCTTGCCAAACTGTGGAGGATTCCAAGCCATCTCCGGCTGACATTTAAGCACTTGTCTTCTCCTGTAAGCACGGTTCACTACATTTAGAAGCAAAGAACTGATTATGACAAACATGGCCTTTAAAAGAGTCCTTTGACCAGGGACAATCCCTACAAAGTAACATTTATCAGCGTTAAATACCAGAACCGCTCAATGCCACAACACAGAAGGATATGCCATTTATCAAATTAGAACATCTGAAATCTCACTGACTGTCTGGACAGGAACCTTCAACACCCTCGATAAATATAACTGACAGTCAAAACTGTGAATGCAGATAGATGCTTAATTAAAGGGTCTCTCATCAAGTTCAGTTTGCTCTTTGAGGCCAAACTCGATGAGCAAACTGAACCTGCTCATCGAGCAAGTTCAGTTTGAACATGATTGCGTAATTTCTTGTGTGTGAGAATTTAGAATTTTAAAAATTACCCTAATGATGTCATAGGGATGTCATCAGCTCTGTGGTCGATTAAGCTTTAAAGATATGGGGTTTTTTTTTCAATCCCATTGCCTGTTCTTCAAACTAGGGAATTTGAACGACATGGCCACAGCACTAGTATTACTACTAAAACCCACAACAGCATCTTGTTTACTTGTGGTATGCACGCAGGACTTCTTGGGTTGGGTTGGGAGGTTGGTGGCAGATCCTTTGGGGAGTTTGAAGACTACACCACCTTGGAGAACTTGTCCTGTTCTTGGAGCCCTTCTTGAACTGTTTTAGCATTGCGATTGGAAACATTATACTGATACTCGAGACTGCTGTCTCTACAGCCTTATCTTCAGCAATTTTAAGCAGGCAGTATAATACCAGCCAACCAATAACAAAAGCTAGGACCCAGATTTCCCAGCAGAATGTTGCATATTAAAAAGGTGATCACACATAGTTGCTTTCACTTGTCAGTGGCGTTGATGTTTTGATATATATATGTGTGTTTCGCTTGAGGAGTGACTTTGTCTCTTGCCATTTTCTACAATAGACGAACTTCGTCATTTTATTAAGCTCATTTCCTTTGTGGACCCACCAAATCATAAAAGCACAATGATGTAACACTCGGTAAGTGCTACAGGATGATGCAACCCATGCTGCCTTGCAAAATGTAACCATATAACTGAAAGACCTCTCAAATATGGTCAGCCTGGATGGCATGCCAGCTCAGCAGTATGTATTGCTGGTATACATGACCCCCGATCCCCAACACACACATACACACCCAAGAAAAGAAAAAAAAAAAGAAAAAATCAATGTGTAGTTGTCCATTCCATTACATGTAAACTCTTAAGCAACCCTGTTCCCCGCTGATTGTGTTTCTTTGCAAATGGAGATTCAATTATGCTGTTCTTCCAAGTGAGCGCAGAACAAACGACACAGAACTATCAATAGTGGGCTGCTCGAGGGACAGATGCAGTGGAGGATAAGCGAGATAGCCGGACCTCCTTTGCTGTGCACTCTTTGTTAAATTACCCAAGGTTAGTGCAGCGTACTGAAAGCAACTAAAGCAATTAGTTTTCCACCAGTTGGTCAATTGTCAGAGTCTGCAGATTGAAGAGCCATTGTGTTTACAGTGCTGTTTCAGCCCAGATGTCAACAAACAAAAATCACATCTGAGTCTGTGCAGTCACGGTCAGGTCTGCTTTGGGGATTTTTAATGGAATTAAGGGAGTTTTCTCATTTATGTTAAGGTTGTAGGGTATAAATGTATAAACCCTCCAAAAAGAGACAACACATTTGTGTGTGACAGTGTTAACCCCAGTCCTAAATTCAAACAAAGACAAAAACTAAGTGTAATAAAAAGGCCTGCTTAAATCCATGCTGCTTTTACAGTTGGTCCAACAATAAGTTTTTGTAGCCTGTGATGTTTCTTAAGCAGAAGCGCATGAGGATTACAAGAAATGACACAGATTTGAGGTCGCATACTTTATATTTAATGTAATCCATTATGCCTTTCAATTCTTGTTTGGGTATTCTTTTTTTAACCTCCTGCTTGTTCACTATGCTGGACTGAAAGACATGTGTTTCTATATTCCTATTACCCACCCCCAAATGGCAGCCAGGGGAAGAGCTAAATGTGCAATATTCTAGATACAGTATATCTTAAGTGCCAAAATATGTCTAAAAATGGCTTCCAAAATCTTTTTGTGTCCAATTACTGTTTTGCTTTCCATACAGCCCCAAGGACTGCTCATTAGTCAAGAACTAAAGGTAGCGATGGACTACTAAAATATATTCTGTACTGTCCATATTTAGTAAAAAAAACAACTACTGAGTTGTTTTACCCAGCTACAAAAGCTGAGGAGAATATAAGTAGTGATATTTTATGACAGGGTTTTAGTTCCCCGTGTGCCTCCACCACTTTTTCAGGTTCTTCACTGATAAATAGCTTCAGAAAAATGTCAAAAGCCCACAGAACCTATTTTCATGCACAGCCAGACATTCTCTGCTCTTCCTGGGATAAATATTTCATCAAGACACATTCAACCCTCTATTTTATTGATCATCTTTTATCTAGTTTCCATTCCTAACTTTCCAAACCCTTTATATTTAATTGTAAATCATATGTAGCTAGTTTTGGCTGATATAGCCAAATGACAACAGGCAAAATAAGTGTTCCGTAATTGCTGACAGTAGCCTTCTGCATTTCTTCCTGTTGGGGGATAAAAATGACTCTATTTATAAACAGTCTCAGTTTATGTATAGTCATATCTGATTTTTTTTTTTTTTTTAATCTGACGTGCACTGAAATTTACTATATATCAATTTTCAAGTTGCATACAATCCAAAATGCCAAGGAGCTCTTTGGCCAAAATGTCTATGTATTCTATTCTATAGCTAAATTTGAAATGGGGTTAGTTATGAAAGGAAGATGAAACACATCACATACCACCTAAACATTACACCTGCTGCTCGGCCATGGACACCCATGCCATTCTGGTAAACAGTTTTTGTTTTTAATACCACAGGAGATTTGGAACTCTGCAGTTACTGATTCAACTGAGTGAGTTTCATGCACTATGTCTCCCAGGACTCAGCAAAGTTGTTTCAACAGTGGCATCCTATTATAGTACCATGCTGGAATTCATTGATTTCTTTGACAAATTTCAGTTTGTAAAGGCAGCTAAGTACTTGATTTTATACACCTGTGGTAATGAAATTGAAAACACCTAGATTCAAAGATCACAAAGTGTGGCCCAAAAATTTTTGTCCACATGATGCACCAAAGAGAAGGACTACAAACAGTTGTTTTAGTGTATTTAGTGGTTTAAATATTTGGAAAGCATCTCATTCTCTTGTCAGCACCAGATTCAACATAAAGAAACCACACTTAAACTCTGACCTTCTTAATAGCAGTGCTAACCACTGTGCTGCCATGCCATCTAGACCAAATACCAGTTACTCCCTACAGGTTCAGGCAATTACACTACACATTTAACCTTCTGGTAAAATGTTGCCCCCTGGTGGTGAAAGTTCTAGATAAATTTCCAGAGAGTAACTAGAAAAAGTCATTTAATTAATATTTCACTCTTGTTCAAATTTAGTACCATTTGATGGATTTGTCAGAACCAAAATTAAAATTCATAATGCTACAAAACCTCACCACTGGTGCAGCTGATAAATAATTGCATTTTCCTGAAAATCACGTTAAAAGGTTCTACTCCCAAAGTCCTGCTCAGGATTCGCATTAATGGCAGAGTGTATCCCTGACCTGCTTGCGGATGATGTTAAAAGCTTTTTAGTGTTGGGAGGTGATTTCTGTTCCTTCGCAGGAGATCTTTAGCTTGCCGAGAGGATATGGATTTCAAATGCCCTGAGCATTGAGGGGTTGACCAAAAGAGATGACTCTTATCTCAGTGTGTGTCCCTCTGCTGAGAACATGACATTAAATTGCCATTCTCAAAGAGCAAGGGAAGCTACTTACAGCAGGCACGCAATTACTCTTGCGTCAGTGGTTAGATATTTACCACAGGGCTCAGGGAATAATGCTTCATACTAGATTTTCTTCCTTTCAACAGTCATCTTTGCAAATCTTTTGCAAATGAAAAGATAGCACTTACAGTGTTTCAGAGATGTCACATAGTCTTTGGAGATTTTGTCATGAGCGTTTACTCTGGATTTCTTTGGGGGTTTTCTTTGGCCAGACGGCAACTGTGCTGTGATTGGTTTTCCGGTTGATTTTATTGCCAATCTTGAAAATTTCCTTCACTTTTCACACTCGAGATCCACCAGTTAAACTTTTTCTAGTTGATAGACTGGGAATCTGTTCAAGGTTTACTGCTAAGACAGCTGGGATAGGCTCCAGGCCCCAACCACTTTAAATTAAAAATGACTGCAAACATATAAATAAAACCTTTTAATCCCATCGGAGTAAAATATCACTAAGCTGCTGTAGCTAAGCTGTTACCTTCCACAATGCTAGGTTAGCTCTCTCACTAGCAACCAGCATGTTGCTTCAAAATAGGCTAATCCATCTTAAAAGCAAGATTTTGTTTTTGAACAGTATTTTCCTCTTCCCACATGTTTTCACATTTAAACTGGTTGCTGTTTTTAGCATTCTAACTACATCCACAGAAACTATAAATTGTTATTGATATTCCATTTCTGTATAAAGTAAATGACTCAAACTGAAAAACTAATTCGGATTAAATTGCAAAAAAAAGATTCCATTGTTTCCCTGCTATTGAAAACTAAGCTAATATTTGGGGAAAAAATTACATCACAGAACATTACACAACATCATTTCAACATTGAAGCTCCAGTTTTTCAGCAAACGTCATGTTCCTTCACCAGTACAAATCTGATTCAAATAAACCTTTTAATATTTTTTTTACACAAAAAGATCTTCTTTTTCTACCTCAGTAGTTTCAAACAAGATAACAGCATCATCATCATGTGATTTTCCAACTGGCCATGCTATGTTGGTGCCAATAATACCAAATTAATAGTTGTTATTAAGCTATTAGCGGTTCCTGTCTTTTATGTGCTTTCAGTTTTGCTTAGTCCTGCTGAATGTCCATGCCTGTTACAGACTTTCTAATTTTAAAAGTTTAAAATCTAGTCTGGCAGACGTGGGGAATATCTTCTCCCACACACCCCTTTGTAAACACAGTAGGGCAACAACCTTGAATTCTTCAATGAGGCTTTCAAACACACCATAAAGTGTATACACCACACACACTCAAACGACATTAAATAAAATGTATGCTCATTGTTCTATATTCCAGCATGTCCTCAAGTATATGTCAAAGGTGATGGCCAGGGGGAATCTCTTTAACACTTGACTGCCATCATTAATGAACACTGCTCACTGCTGGTCCTTCAATTACCAAAAGAATGTCTTCAGACAATTTTCATCTGGACATAATTTCATGCTATAAGCTGTTGGGAGAACTGATCTGAATCATAGAGGCATCAACGGCTGACATGAGCTGTTCCCAAACAAGCTGCAGCTTCAGGCGAGTGATCCAGTACATGCCACATTGTTTCATAACGACTATTAATTCAAACTAACACTAATGTAGTTCTAAAAGCAAACACAACTGCAACAAAAGGTCCATTTTTCCTGGGATGGTGTGTGGGCACAAGCCATGGCAAATCAGTAAAGATGCAATGTGGCCCACAAGGTTGAGATGAATACACGCTGGTTTACATGGGAGGGTTGAGTAATCCACAGTGGGGCTGACCCTGAAGAACTCTGAGATTGCATCAAAAGCCAAAATGAGTTTAAAAAAAGAGAATTTTGAGCATGAAAAGAAGGGAGTAGGAGGATGCCTTAGGCACATCAGGAACTGAAGAGTTACACAGCTACTACTCACCAAGACAAAGCAGGGTAGAGTACAATATAATGTTCAGATTGGAAATGCTTTAACAGGTTAAAAGTCAGCTGTCAGGACCTCTCAAGTCAACTGAAAGCGAATGAAAAAGGCCCACAATTAGCCCATCAAAGTCATACTCATTAAAACATGGTGCAAACAGCCTTATAATTCAAAGAGTTATGAATAAGCCATTGACGAATAAGCTGTAAAAGGTTAGAGGGGGAAAACATTTCAGGTGTTTCACAACCAAGAAACTCAGAGGAGATAGCAACATCTGTCTGCTATCATCAAAACATGGCTACCTCATTTTCCTGTCTAGAAGTCTATCTTTAAAAATGCCAAAACCTATTACTGCACGCTGTAAACTAATGCCTTGGTGTCTCAGCGATGGTGACAGGCTTTAAATGTATTTTCATATTACCCCCAGTTTCACAGTGGCCACAACTGTCGAGAGGCTGCTCCTGATCATTTGTCAATCTAGGTTGATACTTGCGGTGAGTAATGTTGAGAAACGTGGCTCGTGTGGCCAGTGAGTGAACAGACTTGTCAAAAGCAGATAGACCATAAACTGTGGAGGAAGCCACCAAGGTGCCTTTGAATAAGAAAGCAAAGCTGGGAGCTCTCTGTAATGTAAAAAAAGTGGATTTGTAGCATTCCAATAATCTGTACACCACTGTCTTATTTATTTGAATGTGTCTTGTGTTGTCAAAGTACCAAAAACAATGAGACCATAGTGAGAGCCCTGGAAACCTCAAAATGGAGATCCTTAAACTTTTACCACAGGTTTGTACAGTATAGAATGATTCAGTGAGAACGTAACTAATCTGGACTCATCAGACCAAAGCACAGATTTCCACTGGTCTAATGTCCATTCCTTGTGTTTCTTGGAACAAACACATCTCTTCTGTTTGTTGCTGTTCCTTAGTAGTGGTTTCTTAGCAGTTCATTGATTCGCGCAGTCTGCTCTGAATAGTTGATATAGTGATGTTACCGCTACTGAAAATATATGTGTTGCATTTATCTGAGCTGTAATCTGAGGTGCTGTTAACTTGCAATTTCTGTATGCGGTGACTCGGGTGAATTTGTCTTCAGCAGCAGAAGCGACTATTGGTCCTTCTTTCCTGAGGTGGTCCTTATATATGTGGGAGACTATTGTTGTGCCAGCCAGTCAAGTACCATGGTGTACACATGCTCAGTTCAGTGTTTATGAATGATCTTTAGTCTTTGAAGACAAAAAAGCTGTGGTCACATTATCTCATTGCAGGTTCGCGGTGTGATTTCTGCTGAAACTCTATGTTACAGCTACACTAACAACTAGGGATGGGTATCGTTTAGGTTTTATCCGATACCGGTGCCAAACCGGTACTTTTGAAATGGTGCCGGTGCTTAAATGGTGCTCAAACCGGTGCTTAAAGAATGGAGAACACAAAATTGGTCCAAAAACCTCTCATGTTCAGCTGTTTTTTTGTAAAAAGATAACAATGTTAGCCTTTTCTGCAGCTATAGGGCATATATGGTATCACTCTTGGCTGGAAGCAGTGCTTAAACAATGGAAAAAACACAAACTTTGTCCAAAAACCTCTCATGTTTAACTGTTTTCCCACTTTTTCTTTGGTCATTTTAGCCTTTTTGGCCAGGGTGAAGGGAGCATCTGCCATCAAACAAGAAGACAGCCGCATGTAACTACGACGGTGTTTGCTAGTTCACCTTACATGCATTAATGTAATAACGTGGTTAGCCTACTCAACGTAAATGACACACGAACAACATTAAGCTACTCACGCAGAGAAGAACGGCTGCTGCTGCCATCATCATTTCTGCTACACTGGCAGGGATAGGGGCCAGGACTCTCCTCTTCGGGTTTTTGGGGGATGTTGCTAACTCCGGGTCCGATAACAGGCACCACACCCGCAGTAGATGTGCTCAGTGTGAGGTCTCGCAGCAAGCTATCAAATACGGCGCATTTTTCGGCTTTTAAGAAAACACTATGCGTCGCCAGGTGTTTCATCGGATTTGAGGTGTTACCTCCTTTGCACAGTATCACCTTAAAGCACTTGTTGCAGGCTGCTGAGTTTGCATCTTTTGCTGTGAAGTACAGCCAGACTTTTGACCGCTTCGCCTTGGGCATTTTTAATCTGTAGCTCTGCTCTAAAAGAACGTACGTACCTGGACCTGCCTACTATCCTCGGAAACGTAAAATGATTGGCTAGAATCTAAAGTGTATCACAGCTCAGGGAAAAAAAACACCGAAATAAAGAACCGAAATGTGCGCTGCTTTTCGGTCTGGTTACTACCGTTTATGTCAGAACCGGTGCCATCATGGCACCGGATACCGGTACCCATCCCTACTAACAACTATGAACCAGTTGCCTTGGATGGGAGTGCAATTGTATGTGTGTTATATATGTGAAAAGTGCCTTTGTCAGTCAGGAAAACCGTTCCTCAATAAATGTTCATTTAAGTTTATATGAGTTTTTCTTATACTTTTAATGTGTACACTTTGTGGGAAAGCGTACTCTAAACGAGCAACGAACCATATAATGTCAATGTCAATGACATTACCATATATGGTAATGTCATTAAAAAAATCTAATTTAAAAAAGTCCACAAATATCGCACTTGGGCTGAAGTTTTTTTGAATTTCCAAGTATTTATTAACACATGGCCAGAATTTCAAATAAAGAGTTCTGACTGCAGACACTGCTTTTTTCTGGCTCTTAATGATGCCACTGAGAGCTTTGTATGTTTATCTTAGGCATGAAACCTTGTCTGTGAGTATGGAAGTCCTATCCTCTGCTCAAACCTCCCATTTACAAAGGTAGCAATTAGAAGAAAGTTGGCTCTAAGGGAAAATGAATGTGTCAAAACAGCTTTTTCAGACTAAGGGTGAACTGGGACTATAGAAAGGATAATAAGGCTAAATAAGCAACATTTTGAACTACTACCCTATTCTAGTATACTACTCTAGAGTTCATATTTGGCTTAGGCACAACAATTTTTGGCAGTGTTTAGGATTCAGGAAGAAATCAAAAAATAAAGCAACAGGTATTGGTCGTGTCCAAATTCATGGGCTGCATCCTCCTGAGGACCCGGCCTTCGCAGTCTACGTGGGCTGGGTCCTCAGAAGGTCGAGTAGGCCGGAAGTAAACGGCTGGGGAAATTGGACAGTGTAGCCTTCTGATTAGCGTCACCACTATCTCGGTGGAGTTTAATAAACTCGGCCGTCTGCTCCTTGCTATCTAAAATATAACAGGACACTGGCGTAAATTCTCGACCGTCTCATACTTCTATTTAATCAGTTTTCTGTTTGATGTTTATTCAACTGTGTAAAAACCAAGGAGGAACCCACCAGGGGCTGAGATTAAAGTTATTAGATTAGATTAGATAAAGTTTTATTTTATCTAATCTAATCTAATAACTTTAATCTCAGACAAACCGATTGACTCACGAACAAATAAAACACTGAAAAAATCCCAACAATAACATTTTATTTTATTTTTGTCCAAATCAAAATCTTTTATCCTATTTTTTTTTACTTCAGTTTAAATGTGTCAGTTTTCTAGTCAATGAAATTTTGACATGAAATTTACATTATTACCAGCTATATAAGTAACATCACATCACAGCCTTTAAAAAAAAAAACAAAGCAAAGAAAACAAAATTAATACAAAAAGTGCTGAAAAGGAAAAAAAGAGGTCAATGTCTAAAAACAACAAGGCAGTGATCCTCAGACACCTCAAAACAAACAATGCTCTACCTACAAAGGCACAAACAAAAGGCTTTGCTATATCCTACACATTACCTCAATCCCAACATCACCGTGGACAGTCTGTGGATAGTACTTGAAGGAGTAGTGCATGCAACACAGCACAAGAATCTCACTGAGCTACAAAATCTTTTGCACAAAGAAAACCACCTAAAAAAGACCCGAGAGAATAGCAGCAGGTAAAAAAAAGGCCTTTCTGAGCAATGGCTAGCTATGACCAGCTCAGTAAAGCAGATTATGGCCAAACCTTTGTTTGAGGCCTTTTTCCTCTTTTTGTTCTTTTTTGACATGTTAAAATAAAAACAAAATTGTGTGTAGTATATCAAAAAAATATGCCATGTAAGGATTGTCTGATTATTTACTCAAATATGTAATCACAGTGGTTCAGAGGCATCATATCTCCTGCCTCACACCTTAAACTGTTACCTGATCTTGTTATCTGAGCTCATTTCTTTTCCCAGTACATACTATACATTGAGGCTGTGTGATGCTTTGTTTTTCACGTTTTTAAAAGGAATTTTGGTGCCCAATTCATTTTCTATTTATTGAGTGTAGCAATCTACAAAATGGAAACAAAAGAGAGGCAAAGTTTCAGTAAATACCAGAGAGAAAAAAAAGATCACGGTGGAATATGTGAAAAGACAATTCTTTTTAAATTTGCAGACATAAATTTGTGCACTGGCCAGAATTGTTTAAATATTTATAGTTAAGTTGCTCAGAAAAATACTAAGCCACTTTCTGTAACCCCTAAATATTTTTGGCACTCATCAATTTGGGCATTTAGTGTGTTGGCCTAGTTTAAATACATTTGCCAGTTTATGGTAAGATTCTATAGATTCTATATAAAGGAAAGATAATGTTACAGTATTAAAAGGCTGGCTGCAGCCAGCTGCTCTATTTGTCTTTGCTGGCTGTTTATTATTTGGAATATGAGTGCATTTATGGCTGAATCTATGATGCCTTTTATACAGTAGCTGTGGTGTGGCTATTTTTATTATTACCATCCTACAGTATTTAAAAAGCTTTCATGGATAACAGACAATATATTATTAGTATTAATGATACTTCCTGCTGTTCAAGAATGCAGTAATCAATACAAAACTCCAAACACTGGCACAAATAATATCAATTCCCTGCACAAAGACTACCTCTGTATATAATGACTTACTTTCATAATAAGGTAATTTGTCACAACAGTGGGAAACCTAGGCTATGTTATTTTTCTAAATTAGCAGCAATGTTTAAAAGATAAGGAAAATGGTAATAGACACTAAACTTAAGACAATTTTCAAAATACCTCCAAATTATAATCATGATCTGCATACATCCATCAGCCATAACATTACAGCCAGTGAATAACACAGAACCCCTCATTTAAATGTGATGTTCTGGATACCTTAGGTTCTAGCTTTCATACAGATATTATTTTGACACGTAAACATAAAAGTAAATACATTAATTTGCATGGTATTGATTTAAATAAATATTAAATCCCCTACAACCCAGCCAAAATTCTGGCTGTCCAAACTGCACACAAATTACACTGAATGAATCAACCAATTAATCAACCAATCAGTGAATTACAGATACTCCTGTTTTAAATTTGTTATGCATATAAATCACATGTGTCTGTACAATCGGTTTCTTCCATTCCAACCTCTCCACTGCCATGGGCAAAACCAAAGACCTGTCAAATGATAACTGGGATAAAACTGGAGATCTGTGGAAGGCTGCATTTTGGTACAAGACCATCATATAGCCCTTAACATCCTTTGTTTGGAGCTCCATTCAACATCTTGCCTCATGCGATGAGGATGATCATGAGAAAGGTGGTGGATCAGTTCAAACTACACAGGAGGAACCCCAAAAAGTTGATTCTGTTCACCTGAACGTATGATTTTCAGTGAGAGAAACGTGTCATCACTCATTGAAGTAACTTCTTCAGCCTTCTTCAAGCTGAACAAAACGCTATGTCCAGATGAACAGAATGCATGTACACAGGAGGAGCTTCTCAATGATCTGAAGGAAGCACACTACGGCCGCATAATGGATTGATATCTTGCAACGTCCGCAAAGTCCTCCTGCTGAAGAAGGCACATGTATAAAGCTGTCTTAAGTTTGTCAGCCAACATTTAAATGCTTTCAGATAAGCCATAAGAGTAAGTCCTGTGGTTAGCTGAAACCAAAACCAAAATCATATCAATCTGCTGACTTTGGAAGAACAGAAATGTTGAGTATGACCGAAAGAACATCATCACCAGTCAAGCATGGCGATAGAAACATTATGCTTTGAGGCTATTTAGCTATTGTAAGGGTACAGGACGACTTCACCGTATTGAAGGGCCAATGAATGGGGTCATGTATCGTAAAACCTTGCATGAAAATCTCCTTCCCTTAATCATTTTGTCTTCAAGCATGACAATAACCCAAAAGATACCACCAAGTCAACAGAGGAGTCAACAGAAGAGCAGCTAAGAACCACATTAGGGTTGTAGAGCTGCCTCGCCTGTCTCCAGACCTCAGTCCTTGGAGTTTCTGTAAGGAGGAGTGGGCCAAAATCCCTGCTGAGATATATGCACACCTGGTGACCAACTACAAATAACGTGTTACTGCTGTGTTTGCCAACAAGGGTTTCTTCACCAAGTACAAAGACATGTTTTGCTTGGGGTTCAAAAAGTTATTTCACTCAATCCAAATCAATTTGTAACTTTTATGTAATGCATTTTTTCTGGATTTTTGGTTGACATTCTTTCCTGCTCCAATAAGAGGAAACTTCCATTAAATTAGAGGCCGCTCATTTCTTTGTAAGTGAGGAAACCTACAAATACAGGAGGGTGTCAAATACTATTCTCCCACACTGTATTCAACAAAAATAAGAGATGAAAAAATAACTCTGTTTAGGATCTTGGCAAACCTCTGGTTGTTGTTTTGGATTATCAATGGGCTCTTCTAGAGCATTTTTCATATTAAGTGGAAATAAATCTCTAGTATAAACCAGATGATGAAGCACTGTTTAAATACATGAAAGTTAAAAAAAAGAGAGAAAAAAAGGAAAAACTTCTTTTTCCTGCAGCAACAGTGTGTGACAACCACTGTTCACAAACAGCATGAACCAATGACTAACATGTGGCCAACAGCGAGACCAAGAGGTCCTTCAGGCAAGACAGGCACAGTGAGCTGGGACTAGTGCTTGGCAGTCCATTCATCACAACTTGTCCTTCAGCAATGTTCTGTCCCTACAGGCCTGCTGCTGCACCGCGGATCAACAGAGGACATGTTTGAACAGCTGACCCAAGGCCATGAAAGTAGACACAGCCACAGCAGAGAATCTTAAGGCCATACATCGGTTCTCCATGAAATATAACTGTGATCTATGTATTTGAGAGCCCAGTTCACAGTCCTGGATTACAATGTGGTTTACTTCTCAGTTAAAGAAAATCCTTTCCTTATCGTTTCGCTTTCTTTGTCCTTCTGTATCTCAATGCTGGGCCTAATTTAACAAGTCTTTAAAAACATGGTACTGCTCCAATTTGCATTTACTTGAAGTAGGAAAAAACTGAAAAGGCTCAATGGTATGCAGAATTGGAGATACTGAGCAAAGATAATGAGCCATTGTTAGCAACTCTGTGAGGCTGCAATAATGACAAGTTGAGAAATAATAGAAAGGAAAGGTAACCATAGTAACGATTTCCTTGTTTATGACTTCATGTCATCGTGTCATGAGTTCTTATTTGGACATATGAGAGCTTTCAGAGAAGTCTCCAAGTCATAATTATGAATAGGATGTGTATACGAATACTACCTAGATGTTGTAACCTTGTAGCTGTGATGTAGCTATTTAAATGCTTAAAATGAAAAAGATTATATGCTGACGTTTAGCAGAGACAATGTTCACTTTCTTTGTTTAGCATATAAATATGCTAACACTAGCTTAAGGTACTAATGTAATAAGCTGCAATAGTAAATTACATTATTAGAAGGTATTTTATCATAGTAATCTATAAGTAATATATATGGACAAACTGAAGTATTGGATGAACAGAAAATTCTGATGATGCTAGATTAGAACTTGATAGGGTAAAATACAGCTGTTACAGCTGATTGCCAGTTATATTGCTGCCAGACAAAGGCAAACATTCTGAACATGCATCTCTGTGCTATCATGTTGTTTCAGCTTTTAAGTTTACTGCGGATATTTTGTACAATCACTCCAGCAACCTAACCTTCACTAACAAGGAACTTACAGGTCAATGATTAGCTGGTCAATTAATAGCATTTAGCTGTGTTTTAATTCAAGCCATCCCTAATTGTATTTAAATCTAACCAATCAGGGACATAAATGAAAAAGTCAAGTAATATAAAAGTGTAAAAATTGTAGATATTCAAAGGCACCATTCATAGTCCCGTCTTGTAGCTGGGATATAAACTAGCGGCATTCACCTTCCTGCCATTCTTATTGTGGAATTATGTCAATTGTTATTCTTCCTAGTCTTGCAAGGTGCTATTCTAGACCTTTAATATAGGAAAAATATGTAATTATAGCATTTCTCAGTGTTTTAAAACTGAATGTGTTGCAGTGTTACATATTGTCTTAGCTCATATAAAATTAATAACAGCAACCTGTAGTAGGAACAATGTGATAGCAGCAACAAATCATCAGAACTATTTGAATATATCACCTAAGAACCATAAATATCTGTACAAAATGAGATGTGAGTATATCATTTGACATTTTGATGGTTCAGTGGAAACTCTAGGGCATCTTTAAAGCAATTTGGATTAGAGATCAAAGTTTGCCATCTTTATAAAATTGCACAGTAATCCATCTAGTTATTGAGACACTTCAGTCTGTAACAGTCTGACCTACATTGATAGAGCAAAATAAATAAATATCCACAGTGTACTGGATATAGAAACATTGCACTTCTTTACTGTGGTTCCACTGGGTGAATTGACTAGGACTTACATAGCAGTTTTTTACTTTAAGTCTCATTCTCCCAATCTCACACATTAATGAAGTGTTTTTATCTATACCTAACCACTTTTGATCTAGCATTCATACATAAAGGGCAACTCAGGGTTCAATACATTGCCCAACACTTCTACACATGGACAAGAAGAGGATTGATCACTGTTTTTCCAATTGGAAGACACGCCGCTCTACCACCTGAGCCACTGTCAGCACGAGGCGAAATGAGGGATTCACTTAGAAGCTCCAGTCATTCAAAAGGCGATTTACTGGAGCAAACCTGACATAGATTTCAGCCATGACGCATACATCAACGGGACATGTTTCTCGATAACAATACTGAATTCTCTCTGACTTGATAAGAGAAGAGGCATCACTTTTCATTGGTCTCTGATTAAGTAGAACCTCACGCCCAGATGCTATCAAAATATGGCCAGACATGCACTATAAATAAAATTTACATGGGACTGTGTGTGGGTTTCTTAATTGTGTCTTTGTGTGGAAGCAGGCGCATTCACACATGCACACATCTCCCAGTAGGCCTTATGGCTGCTTGGAGATTTGCTAAATAGGATGCTATCATAAAACAGCCTTGTAAAAAGCTCATCTGGTGCACACCATCTGTAAACACAGATTTGGAGAAGTTCATGGAGCCTGCACAACCTGACACCTCTAAATTTGGAGTGTATTACTGCAGCTACATGGATGTAGTACCAGCAGTAGCTCTACAGCAAATGAATGTGAAAAAACACATACCAGCAATGATTTTTCATAAATACTCTCTTTTTGTGCTGGGGTTATCGCCACAAATAAGTGACAGTTGTTTTAACTGCAGATTCGGATAGTGATGGGTCCTAAGGTAAAGTAGACATATATTTTGAGATTGGTGGGTCAATAACTTCAATACTCACAAATTCCTTTTATTATATAGATAATAAAGCTTTATAAAAACAAAATGTGGGTGTCTACATCGTTTCCAGATGTTTTCAGTGTGGTGTCGCATGAAACAGCTGGCCTGTCTCATGACAGCGAAATACACACTACTGCTTAAGGGAAAAGATAATTTTATATTGTACGCACTTTTATACACATATACATTTTACAAACACAGAATTATCATTTTTATTTTAATTGTGCTTTTCAGTCGTTTTGTTGTTTTGGTTTGTTTTACATTTGGTTGGAATATTTCTTGCTTTTTTCTGAAAACTACAGATACTTTAAAGGTTACATTAAGTGGTGTGAAGCACAAGTACCAGAATTAACCTAATTTTAAAACAAAATATCACCAATCACTACATGTTTTACAAGCAGGCTTTGATCTTCGTTTGATTTACCAATTCAAATCCACTGCATTTTAATTTAACATATGCCACATTTATTTCATCCAGTATGCAGAAAGACTAAATACCCAGATGATGCCATTTAATATGTCTTAAAGCTATCAGCTCCATAGAGTAGTGGTTTACACATTCACCTAACAAGCAAAAGATCCCTGGTTTAAGACATGGAGGACACACAATAACCTTTCTTTAAACCAGGAAGACAATTGGCCAAATCAAATATATTGAGCTATCTGCTGTAGTGAGCCCTTGTGAATAACGGAGCAATTGATAGTAGCAGATATATAATGTTACGCTGGCAAGTTGTGACTTATTCCAGAGAAAAATAATCTCTGCATAGACTTTTATTCAAGCACCATTATCTGCGCTAACACAGAGCTACTCAGTAAGCTAAGAACTACTCAGTAAGCTAATTTTCCAACTTCAACTGGGATATACAATATGTATCCCAAAGTTGGGAAATTATGATAATAGGGATTGCAACTATAATGCAAAGGTCAAGACTTCATTTAACAATTTTAAATTAAAAACCCTAATGCATCAGTGGACAGAAAGCCCACATTTTTCCACAGGGCTTTAATAGTGAAGCATTTGAATGCATATGATATGACAGCCTGTGAGCTATGCTTTATTTGTTTGTGTCTACCATGCCCACATCCATTATTAGAAAACTGTCTTTTAATTGAATAGATGCTTTAATCACTCTGCTGTACAAGTTTGAGCAATTACAGTTTGCAGCAACAAGTATATGTTTATTAAAAAGACATGCAAAACTTTTCAGACCTTACAGAAACACAGTGAGATTCACTTAATGGCTGCAAATGTTAAAGCACAGCTTATTTTATCTCTTTATTACTTGTTATATGTATGATTTATCTATTATTAATATTTGATCTGTGGCTATTGTTCGGAACTCTGTACTCATATTGCTATTTAAATGTTAACCTACGTAATTTAACATGTTTAAATTGCGAGTAAATCATTACTGTTATCAGTATGAAAATACAAAAGAACTCGAAGAATATGATTTTTTTTTTGTGCATTTATGACCAGTTTCCCCTGTCAGCCCAGAGTGCATCTTGCCTGCAAAGTAAAGGTCCTTTCATATGTCAAAATAAGCACTAAATTATTTTTTTAATTAAAATATTGCATTGAAATAGTGTAGGCTCCTTTTTATCAAGCTTTGCCACCACAAACAACCGTCATTCGATTATACTGACTGTGGCATAATGTTTTCTATGTCCAACACTAAAGTATATCAACAGAATGACTTAAGCTGTGGCAGCCACTTTTATTTCATCCATTATGCAGAAAGACTAGATTCCCAGATGATGCCACCTAAATGGAACTATACTGTAAACGTATCAGGGCCTTGTATCAAGGAAAATAGCAAAAACCTATAGATACATGAAAGATACAGTAGCTGGAAAAAAATATCTCAGTGTCATTCATAGGGATGAGTATCGTTTAGGTTTTATCCGATACCGGTGCCAAACCGGTACTTTTGAAACGGTGCCGGTGCATAAACGGTGCTTAAACCGGTGCTTAAAGAATGGAGAACACAAAATTGGTCCAAAAACCTCTCATGTTCAGCTGTTTTTTTGTAAAAAGATAACAATGTTAGCCTTTTCTGCAGCTATGGGGCATATATGGTATCACTCTTGGCTGGAAGCAGTGCTTAAACAATGGAAAAAACACAAACTTTGTCCAAAACCTCTCATGCTTAACTGTTTTCCACTTTTTCTTTGGTCATTTTAGCCTTTTTGGCCAGGGTGAAGGGAGCATCTGCCATCAAACAAGAAGACAGCCGCATGTAACTACGACGGTGTTTGCTAGTTCACCTTACATGCATTAATGTAATAACGTGGTTAGCCTACTCAACGTAAATGACACACGAACAACATTAAGCTACTCACGCAGAGAAGAACGGCTGCTGCTGCCATCATCATTTCTGCTACACTGGCAGGGCTAGGGGCCAGGACTGTCCTCTTCGGGTTTTTGGGGGATGTTGCTAACTCCGGGTCCGATAACAGGCACCACACCCGCAGTAGATGTGCTCGGTGTGAGGTCTCGCAGCAAGCTATCAAATACGGCGCATTTTTCGGCTTTTAAAAAAACATTATGCGTCGCCAGGTGTTTCATCGGATTTGAGGTATTACCTCCTTTACACAGTATCACCTTAAAGCAGCGGTTCCCAACCCCCGGGCCTCGGACCGGTACCGGTCCATGAGTCGTTTGGTACCGGGCCGCGAGCGCTGAGGCTGAAATGTATGGTTTTGAGGGTTTTTATCGGTTTTCAGCGTTATTTTGTTATTGTTTTTATCGTTAACTCGGTTTTCCTGGGTCTTTTCAAATGTGTTATGAATAAATCTTCTTTTTTTCGGTACCGGTACTAGTTTTATTTTGTTGTATTTATCCGCGACACCTTAAAGGCCGGTCCGTGAAAATATTGTCGAGCATAAACCGGTCCGTGGCGCAAAAAAGGTTGGGGACAGCTGCCTTAAAGCACTTGTTGCAGGCTGCTGAGTTTGCATCTTTTGCTGTGAAGTACAGCCAGACTTTTGACCGCTTCGCCTTGGGCATTTTTAATCTGTAGCTCTGCTCTAAAAGAACGTACGTACCTGGACCCGCCTACTATCCTCGGAAACGTAAAATGATTGGCTAGAATCTAAAGTGTATCACAGCTCAGGAAAATAAAGCACTGAAATGTGCGCTGCTTTTCGGTCTGGTTACTACCGTTTATGTCAGAGCCGGTGCCATCATGGCATTCATGCACCAGGTCCATGGAAGAAGCCAATGAGCTGCAGGGCTGATTGCCAACTACATTAAGCCTCTTAGGCAGCATGCTGATGAATTCACTCATTGAAATGTGAAGGTAATAGTCTTGACATAGCAAAGACATAACTCACCGACTGTACCTGCAAAGTCCCCAAATGACAGTGATCCCGAGTAGGAGCTGGTCCAATATGAAAGAGGACTTTGCTTTTATTACCATGATCATTACTGTATATCATTTCTGAATGTACAGCCATTTGGTTTCATTTAAATGTAAATCTGGCAACTGAACACATTGTCACCCACAGCAACCTGACTATGATGATTCATTCTGGGATCGGCAGGGAAAATATAAGAGCCCCTTTTGCTTTCTCTGAGGGAAAATAACAGATTTGACCTTTGTCTGTTTTCATGAAACAGTGCAGAGGAAAATAAAAAAACCTTGAGATTTTTCCTTTTTTTTCTTGAAAACAAAAGTAACCACAGTTTTGTGCATCCTTTGTGCTCTGCTCTCTCTCTCTCTCTCTTTCCACTTTTTAAAAAAATGCCCAACCTGAAGAACAGGGAGGGAGATGTACAATCTGCAGCTCAAGGTCAAGGAAGTAAAACTCTTGGGAGAATAGACAAGTTTGTGTGTCAAATTAGGCTGCGGAGACGGATAACAGAGGGGCACAGCATCACACAACATGTGGTGATGGTTATTTCAGCAAGGCTTGACACAATTGTGCATCTGTGGAGCAGGGACAATGCTGTTTGCTGCTAATGTTTATCAAATGAGGTGACCACCAGGGGCCTGGGCATATGTGCATGCATGCAGAATGGAGAATCATTCCAGCAAGGCAAACATTAGCAACTCTGTAGTCTAATCTCACAACATATTCTTGTAGTCATATAGAGTATTAGCTAAACTTAAAGCAGACCTAGCAGCTTTACTGACAAATGAACTGGGCGACTTCAGCAATCCTCAATCAAATATCAGATAATCCCATTGCTCATTACTTCTCTCAATACACAACACTCTATCTTGCTAAAATCACACATCACATAAATTAATCATCAAGTCCCAAATAAATGCCTGCATGTCGAGAGAAATCAACGAGAGCCTCATCAGAAGATAGGTAAGAAGGGATATTACATATCAGTGCACTCGCATACCCTTTTGCATGTCTAAGCAGAGCTTCATTATGAGATAAATACACACCAATAGCAGATTGCTGATCTACAAGAAATTCCCATTACAACCCTGGACAAAGCTTCTTGAAATAGCCCTTATTTCATCAGAACTGTGAGACAAAAGATGAAAAGCCTTTTCAAGATCCCCCATGGGCCACATCATCCTCACTCATGGCTGTGTTACACATGGAGGACCCCTCTTTCATGACCCCTTGCGTGAGTCTCGTTCTGAGCCAGTGGGGGCCTGCGAACATCAGCTATTGATCTTTAAGAGCTTAAATCTCGCTGAGTTCAAGCTAGGACCATCGAGACCCGCAGAGCAGCAGGACTGCTGCTGTTTGCTACTGTTTGATTCAAGGACTAAACTTGTGGGAAAGTGTGACACCTGTCATGACATGCATGGCCTTTAAAAATGATGTGATATGCAGAAAAGTTGTAACATGCAACAAGGTAGAGTCGAGCATTCAAATGCCCTGCCTCTGTTTTGACAGCCCATTAGTACCTGTAATGCTTTTTAAGCACAATCTGTATAAAAAAATAATAAAACATCTTTCACTTTTTAAAATGTGTTGTTTTCTTTTGTTTTTTCTATGATATTTAATTAAACTCAAGACCTCTGTTTTTTGGAAATCAGTATTTTCATCTTTTTGACATTCTATAGACAAAAATTGCTCCTCAAGAAAAAAATGGACATACGGAAGATAATCATTTGCTGAACTATTTTTGATATGGTCCCACACTTAATCGGGATGCTAGGCAGGCAGGTTGTGAAGTGAAGCTCAGATGAAACCAGATCATGTTCTCAGTGCCAGTCCACATCAGCTGACGCCTCGTGTTATAGTTGTATATACATTAAGCTGCTTTAGCCTGCCCACAGATACTGTTAATCTGCAAGCCAATTTGAAACCCACCTCCACCCCAGCTCCTCCTTTCTGATTAAATTAATGTCCTATCCATTCTCCCTGACGACTGCTCTATTCTGTTCCGTGTCTTTTTGCTGCTTTCCACACCTCTGTAAACACCCTGAAGGGCGCCACATAAAAATGACTACAAATAGAAACATTGAGCATCTTTTGAATGTGCTTGTGCTCCTGACTTAAGTTTGAATTCAGTCAAAATTAATTCTGTGTTCTTCGAGCAAAGTACAAACAGTCTGTCCAAGGAATGCTGGGCCGACACTTCTGCTTCTGTCAGCTTTTTGATGGCGACTTCCTTAATATATAGGAACTCAAGATGATAAGAAATCTGTGTGCCATTTACTGACCTGTTTAACTTTCATGTCTTCTGGCTGTCTGCAAATTGTATTCATTCTGCTAAACAAATTTTGAAGAAAAACCACAGAGAAATGTGTATTTATACAGAGAGAACCTGCACATAGTCTCATACTGTCAAGCTTTTTCATGTATTTTGTGCATCTATGTAGACTCTTACAAGAGTCTAAATCCTAAACTAAAGGCTATCAGTAAAAATTCAAGCATTCCATATTTTGCTTGAGTATGTTGATGTAGAACTTGTAGGATCCAGTCAATTTAGACCTTTCTAACTATTACATGCTATCACCAAACATTTTTTACTGCCTCCATTCTAACCCCTTCTGCTAACCACTATAATAATAACTTGCTGGAGTCACTCTTTAATTTGTCATAAATATATGCAACCAGAAGGTAGAGATTGCCAAACAATTCAACATTCTTTTTTTTAAAATCTGCAACTGAGAAAACAAAATTGGAAAAAGTTACAATCATTTTTCATTTGATACACACACAGACAAAAAGCAAATAAAAGTTTGTTGTGTATTTCTTTTGTGACATTACACACCCTAAGATAAAAGGAATCTTTTAAACTTTCATTTCCTTTTTGTTTCAATACTTCCCTAATGGAAAGTGTTTCAGTTTAAAAAACGAAATCATCTTTATGTTTTGTTTTTATAAATGCCTCTGTAATAATCCTTTTTTGTATTTCTGTGTTATGTGTGTAGAAAGGGATGCAGTTCCGCATGAACTGATTAGCTACATAATGCATTAGGCATGAATAAAAAGCTATACACAACAATACTGTTGTCTTTACTTTCATTTTTTTATTTTAATTAATATATCCAGCTATCAATTTACACCTTTATTTAATTTTATGGGAAAAATTGGTAACAAATAGAATTTGAATCAGTGACTTACTAGAACATTGGCAATCTGCTTGTAGTTGTGTGCTTTAATGGTTCCTTTTTTTCACCATTCGAGGTACTCACAGTGGTCCCTGGCTTAATTCCTATTCCTTTTCCTAGACAAACTTGCTCACGTGATTTTTACACAATAGATTTTAGGTTATATTAGAACATTTTGATGTGTTCACCCAAAATGTATGCCTCATCTTTAGGCATGGTAGAAACTGATTGATTAAAATTGAAGGGGCTACTTGAAGAGACAAGCCACAACTCAAGGTAGGAGAAGTTAAGTTGCTTATGTTGATAAGTTAGTTTGTAGTACATTGTAGATGCCATCCCACTACCAAAACAGACAAGTGATGCGCATTTTCTACAAATTATTATTGTTGTTGTTGTTGTTGTTGTTGTTATTACTACATAACCTTTATTTAATTAGTATGACCTTTAAGGCGACTGTGGCTCAGGGGGTTGGGAATCGCATCTGTAACCGGAAGGTTGCCGGTTCGATCCCTGGGCTCTCTCTCTCCTGGTTGTTGTGTCCTTGGGCAAGACACTTTACCCTACTTGCCTACTGGTGTTGGCCAGAGGGGCCGATGGCGCGATATGGCAGCCTCGCTTCTGTCAGTCTGCCCCAGGGCAGCTGTGGCTACAACCGTAGCTTGCCTCCACCAGTGTGTGAATGTGAGAGTGAATGAATAGTGGTATTGTAAAGCGCTTTGGGTGCCTTGAAAAGCGCTATATAAATCCAATCCATTATTATTAAGGTTAATGATCAGTAATTACATCCATTAACAACAGTAAAAAGTGAATAAAACCTGTAAACCATTTTAGTTAATGCAAGTTAATTCCAACGTCTGTCTGTAGGCTAACAGAAACTACTGATGAAGACATCCATAAAAATGTCACCATTAATAATGATGAAATTATTTAAAGTAGTGGTAGGCAAAATGTTTTTTGGGACCACTGATCAAAATCCAATCTAACAACTTTTCAGCACACAGTAATTCATGATGTTTGCTGGTGTGAACATTTGTGGCCTGCCTGACAGCTCTACTGTTCTCTGGTCTTATTGTGCTTTTTTTCCCCTGCATCACTTTTCTGAATTTCTGCCCAGCTTCGAGGTCCTAATTATGACTGGTGGCTTGAAATTAGAGGGATGCGTCATAAGTAAAGTATGTTGGTTTCATAACATCATATTCACTCAATATTTAATGTTACCTTCAAGAATAAATGGAACCCCCAGTTTAACTCTATTTTTCTGTGTGTGACTGATCAGTAATGACAGCAGACCTACCTATTTCCGTTTGGTCGAAATGAAACTGCCATCATTACAAGATCCTGCTGCATACTTGCATTCCTTATCCTAATATCCTCATAATTACAAGTTAATGTACAACAGATTGATGACAGCTGTCTCCACATCTAATCGACAAGAGAGAACCGGCAATAGTTTGTTTACAAAAATGTAAACAATCATTATTTTAACACAGTGTTTGTGTTGCTGCCAGTCTAACTCCCTGCACGCTGGTCAATGACTTCCCGTCTTTTACTAAAATGGATCAGAGTTCGCTCTCTGATCCATTTTTTAATTTCCTTTTTTGACTTGAGCATAAAATCAAGTGTGAAGGCGTTATTTGTTTTGTGGGTGTGTGTAGGATTCATAAATGAATAATGAAAAACAAATCACTTTTTGCATTTTTGAGATTTTAGATTCTCTGCAGAATATGAAGAAAAACAATGATGCATATTTTGCAAGATAATGTATATTTGAGTTATTCTGAATGAGTGGCATGTGCAGGGTGAGAATATTTTTTTACATTTGTGGAAGATGATGTATATCAGTTTCTTCACGGCAAACAGATTGCAGCAATAAGGTGGAAAAAAGCCAGAGTTTCTGGCTTCACAATGAAAAAAAGCAGACTTTGCACATTCATGATGCGTAAAGTCGTGTAACGTTAATCTGAACTCTGTTCAGCTCCACAGGCTGCTATGTAACCAGTTAAACCTGCAGGGAACCTTTAACACCAAATACCATCTCACTCTCAGGCACTCTGCTCTGTGCTACTGCTATTTAAGTGGCTAAAATATGGAGATGTGAGAGTCATAAGATCAACACAGACACAACCAGATGTCTGCAGGGCATATTCTGGTTGGGTTGTAGGCTTGTTCTGTAACATCTGATTCAAACGGGTGATGTGGTTCAGTGCAACAGCTTAAAATCTCTAAAACCAATACAGGCTACAGAAAACTGTACAGTGTGTATTAAATAAAGATGATTTAACATGGATTTTTTTTGTGTGTGTGTGTTTAAGGGACTAAATCTATCCTCTTGTATTTGTTCTTTTGGGTTCTCTGGAAAAAGAAAGAAAATAGAACATCAAGCAGGGGCAGATTTCCTACCCTCAACACGACCCCCACTTGTCACAGTCACCTCTCATTCAAAGGTATTTTTATCAAGTAAATGTAAAGCACTTTCACCGTGGGCTTCTAAAAAGAAACGAAAACCCTTGGTTGAAGTCGCTCTGGTAGCTGCTGATGAATATCTCTGCGTCCCGCACAAACCTCTACATACATTGCTCTGGCACTATATTCACTTCGTGATATCAGGAAGCGGATCATTTAAAAAGGAGGACTAGCTCTGGAACTCTCAGATAAAATGGCATGCCTGTTGCACAGGCGTGCCTTCATTAAAGCCAGCAGTGCTGATTACAGCGCAGTCACGGTGATGGATTCATTCACGACTAAAAACTTAGTGGAATGGGACGACTGGCATCGATTCGAGGGGAGACGTAAAAAAAGACCAAGAGTGTAGGAACTTGACGGCGCGAGCTGTGGCTTGATGAATCAATAGCAGAAGCTCCACTGCGCAGTGAAGAGAGAATGCTCAAATAGTGGAAATCTGAAGTCCGAGTGAGACTCAGGATCACCTGCTGAATACTGAATGTGAGCTGGGAAGTATTTGTAAACCTCAAACATGAACCAAAAATCGTGACAGGTGGTGCGTAACCACGGGGATGGCACCCAATAATTGTCTCTCTTCTTTTACCGACCGGCTGAAAGCGCTTACAGCGCAGTAAACACCCAAAGTAGGCACGCATGCACACGGACACACACAGCTCTTACCTTTGGAAATAACCGATGCTGTGCAATAAATAAGCAGCAGGAGCCCCCTCAGAACGAGGTAACGTCCTTTTGTCAGCGTGCCCATACCGACGCGTAGCTCTCCACGGATACGCTATAGAGCTGACGGTGCTCCGGGTCTCTGATGCCTGCTCTTGCCTCCTCCTCCGAGCTGGACGAGCCCCGGCAGCGCAAGTTCCTCGTGTAAACCAGGGAAGCGGACAGTTGGACGCTCTGTTGGGAGAAGGAGGAGCAGCGGCAGCAGGAGAAGTGAACGGCTGGCGGGCTGGACTGTTTGTCGAAAGGGAAAAAGCATCTTCACTTCACTTTTGCTGTGCGTGTGTGCGCAGCAGGGGAGACGTGCGCTCCGAGTTTACCCCCCTTTCCAGGCATCATCATCCCGGAGCCTGCCCTGTGCTAACCAATGGCAGAGTGAGAAAGGCGGAGAGGAGGAGACAGAGTGGTAGGCTACTCGTAGGCCTAATCAGTCAAATGTTTCTTCTTTTACAGTAACGCACCAAGCAGCCCATCAAAGGCGTGAAGGATGATGATACAGTTTACAGGTTTGGAGAAACTGTCCGAAGAAGAAAAGTGGGAGGAAAACGGCTTCATTTCCAACCAGCACAAAGCTGTGTCTCACAGTGTCCGGTATAATCTGATCAATTATAGCCAAAGTAGAGCACTGATCAACAGAAACGCGCCAGTGTGATTTTCTTTTAATGTGCCCCTCAGCTCCAAGGTATGTTTGCTGGTATTCTTATATGTGATGAATAAATGAAATTTTTGAAAAAGAAAAAAAAATAGGTATGTAATCATGGTAAAACACCTCATTACAAAACCTCAATACCAGCTGAGAAAAGCAGATACTGACTCTGAGCACACTACTCATTTGTGTCCAAAATGATAATACTTTGATTGATTACAAACGAGTGTAATTTTGATGAAGCTTGGAAGCAACTTCTAACCTGTAGATTTTTCCATGTATGTTTTTATGAAATACAGTGTAGCAGACTTAGGTATTCTGAACTTGGTTTAATTCAGTGGCATCATCTCAGTTATTAAAAGAAAAAAATAAACTATAACCATCGTCTTTTTTGTCTTCACCAATTTCAACAACTGTGCTTCAAACTTGGCATGCATGCAGCCAGACCCAGCAGGCTAATAGGTCTCATTTTCAAGGTCTTTTCCTTTTTGCTAGGCAGCGGCATCAAAGGTACAGTGTCATCATTTTAAGGACCTCATAGTTATATGCAATCTGAAATAACACATTTAGGTTTAGAATAAATCTCCACAGTCTGTGACATGTACTTTTACTGATGCTGGGCAGTGTTCCAACTTCACTAACCCTTCTCTTCTTCTTATGGGCAGAAGACCTTCAGCTTCTGTCCATGAACAGTTTTAGTGGTCAAGATGCAAAGACTGTGGGGCGACCGTGGCTCAGGGTGGTTGGGAAGCGTATCTGTAACCAGAAGGTCGCCGGTTCGATCCCTGGGCTCTCTGTCCTGGTCATTGTGTCCTTGGGCAAGACGCTTTACCCTACTGGTGTTGGCCAGAGGGGCCGATGGCGCGATATGGCAGCCTCGCTTCTGTCAGTCTGCCCCAGGGCAACTGTGGCTACAACCGTAGCTTGCCTCCACCAGTGTGTGAATGAATAGTGGCATTGTAAAGCGTTTTGGGTGCCTTGAAAAGCGCTATATAAATCCAATCCATTATTATTATTACTGTACTTGGTGGAAAGAATAATGGGACTCTTAACATCAGGTCAAGTCCCATCTGGCACTAGGATTTGTAGTAAGTTCAACCCTTTGTATTGAATTTTCGCCTATTTGAAACAGCCAAATGGAACAGAGGAACAGTGAAACAAAAATCAATGTGTGAGACTTTATTGGAAAGATAACATCTTCTAGTTTCTGACAATGAGCTTATTTAACATGTGGCTAAAATAACTCCCATCTAAACCTAA
The DNA here is from genome assembly GCF_057382275.1 of Copadichromis virginalis. Lineage (NCBI taxonomy): Eukaryota > Metazoa > Chordata > Actinopteri > Cichliformes > Cichlidae > Copadichromis > Copadichromis virginalis. The sequence goes on from NC_140629.1 coordinate 9,610,975, forward strand.
ACCTACTCCTATTCTCAGTGAGATTTTTACCTGGATAAATAAAGGATTAATTTAAAACAACAACAACAACAAAAACTCTAGACTGCGCAACATGTACAGTGAAACAATGTTGTTGTTTTTTTATTCATACCTGTACTTTACAATCAAAAAAATAAATTGCAAGACCAAAATCAACTATGACTGTATCCTAACAAATGTATAGTCTGTATCTTAACGGTGCTGTCTAGAATTGTCCACGGTATTAGAGGTACCGATGTGACATCCATCCAGGCCTTCAGTTTAAAGACAATCACTGGCTGTTGTTAATATCCATGACAGTTAAGTCAATACTGAATTTAAAATGATGATTAGCTGAGGATACTAAATAATATGGATGTTCAGTTCACAGTAAATAATACATTTTTAGAAAATCATTAATATAAATGCTTTTAAATTTTCTATTAATTTTCACTTAAGATTCTGTGGAAAATATTGTCAATCAATTGATCCTTTTCTTAACTGATTACCCAATATAAGGTCACAGGACCAGGGAAGGAGCAGGTGGGGGCTTGTGGATGGAGGAGTTCTAGAGACTATCTCAGCTGTCAGCACAAGGGGCAGGCTACACCCAACATAGGTTACCAGTCCATCACGTGGCTAATACAGAGAGACAGACATGCTCACATTCACACCTACGGCCAATTTTTTTGAATCACCAATTAACCTAACAGCAGATGGATGGTGGGAGAAAGCCAGAGCACTCGCAGAGAACCCACACAGGTACAGGGACAACATCTCAATCAGCTCAAGCAATATTCACACAGAAAAACTCAAACTGGTTGGGGCTGAATGTAGGGCCTTCCCAATTTAAGGTGACCACTCCTGGTTGTGCTAACCATTGCTACTGTAAAAAATAGTAAACTCAATAATTATTGCACATCATGCTGTACTGTAAAGTTTTACTTCTTCTTAGGGTGAAAGTTGGAGTGTTTTCATCAACATTGTTTGGGTCGAATTTGACTTGTTTTCAAGTCCTGATGTATGAAACATACATTTTTTCTTTCTGAATTACTTACTTTTAAAACTTCTAGGGCATTGAAGGTCACATTTATTGTTTATGCACAGAAATACATAGTAAATGAGCTGAATAAGTCCAACAAAACTGTAAACCTTTTGACTTGAATTCAGTTGCAGAGGTGAACAGAGCAAATATAATCCCTGCAGAGTCACTGCAGACTTCCCTGAAGACAACATAGGTAACAACAACAGCTTGATTTACTCTACAAGAAAATACACAAAATTGTGGTTAAAATTTATGGACAAAACAGAAAACACTGTGTTTTTTTGTTTGTTACTGGATAGATCGCAAGTCAGAGGAAAGTCTTCTACAAAGATTCTTGATGTTCTTTGTAGAAATGTACAGAATTTACCATCTGTGGGGTTTTTGTAAACAGGTTTTTAGCATTTTAAATAATGTTCTTTGCAGAGTTACTGGAGTTTGAAAATATGTGGCAACTTAATGCATTTTGTGTAAAAGCAATGGAAAACTCTTCACGTTTTTTTTATCCACATAGACTGTTTCACTTACTGTAATAGCAGTTTTGACAACGTGACTTCAGTTTTGACCCATACAAATGACCAAAAACAGATGGTTCCATTAGCAGGTGTGTCAGGGGCAATGCTTTTGTTCACCACAAAACAATTAAAAACCCATCACTGAGTTACAGTGTGGCCATCTGACAAATTACAGATGAGTGGGAAAAAAAGAAAGAAAACCACAACTTTAATGCACTTTGCCACTGATTCCACAAGTCTCGTGAACGCTAGTGGATGGACTGAACACCATTCTTCTAAAAGATATTTCATCCATCGTTTTTTGGTTTTAGCTCTTTCCCCCTATAAAGATGACATTTGACGACCTCCCCTGTACCATTCATAACAAGTTTTGACACCTCCGAATATATCAAAGACAGAACAGTTTCCTGGTTTTTCCAAAGGTAACTGCAGAGACAGAGACCACCCTCACTAACTTCTGACACAAACCCAGTCATTTTGTTCGATAGGCATGCCTGAAATATGACAGAGACTCCTCATTTCAGAAAAGAGCTTCTAGTAGGTTTTTCAAAGGGTAAAGTGTTAATGGTGGTGGAATTTCTGTCATGATCTGGTACAGGGATTCAAACGCAGAGTGGTAAGGTATCTCCAAGGTGTAGTTTATTTACAGTGCCAGTGCAATATATGTACAGTGAAGGGATCCAAAACTCCGGGGGAATCACAGGGTAACTCGCTCACGTCTTCTTCGCTCACACTCACACACGTTCCCGCAGCAGGGAGGTCGCAGGTCTGGGGGGAAGATCTGAGGCAGACGAGAAGGCAGGTCACCAACTAATCACAAATCACAAATATGAAGCACAAGAGCTGTGAGAACACTAACGTTAGGGGTACAATCATCCAGCGACGAGAGGATCTGTGTTCCAGCCTCAAATAGTGCTCCCGGTGATGATGGGTGAGTGTTGTCAGGTGTGCTCCCGCCCTTGGCCCACACGGCCAAGGGCGGGAGCCCACAGTGAGCACCGCCCAGGCAGAGAGGGAGAGAACAGAAACAGCAACTGTAGCCTTGTGGGGCCGACCGGGCAGGCACGGAGACCATGACAATTTCTAGGCACTCTGGTTGGGTTCAGGTCATTTTCACATTAATCAAACAGTTCAGTGGGACTATTGGTCCCGCCATCATAATGCTCTATGAATTTAGGGACTCTTATCTTGGAAGAGACCAGTCCCATCAGACTGAAATTTTTCATCACTTGGTAAAAGTGATCACTTACATTTTTTTTTATGATTTACAGTGACCTTTCCATCCAAGAGGACAAGTGGACTCAAACCACAGCAGAACCCCCCATTCCTTCATTCATAATTATTACATTTTCCCTGACCCTTTTCGCATAAATTGTAGGAAATGAATTTATAAAATTATAGAATAGTTTTGGTAGCTCATTGCCCAGACTTTCTTATAATTATAAAACAGAAAGAAATTCAGAGAAAGCTCCCTCCGGATAAAAAAAATTCCCAAGTGTTCTTTAAGCCTGAGGTTGTTTATTTGACACAAAACATAGCCAGTGAACTCAAAACTGCTGCAAACGTCAAGGAATCCCAACACAAACTCTGACTTCATTGTTCATATTGAAGTGAGCTGTTACATAAAATGTGTAAGGGCAAAAAATCATAAATGTGTTCTTTATTTTGTATCTTCTACACTTTGTTCTTCAGTCAAAATTTTCAGCAACTCTGCCATCAGGCAAGAGTGTTTTGTCAGGAAGATCTTGACCTGATTCTGTGCTGCAATGAATTATGTTTTTACTCTCATCTGATGCAGAAGTGATGTTCTGTGATCAATGTAGCCCACAGAAATCTGTGCACAGGAAGGCTTTAAATTTTATTGCATATAAAGAAAAGCACTTTATCTAATTAAACAAACTGGAATTAAATGATCTGTCATAATTATTGGAGTTTGAATCAGTAAGATATTGATATTATAGGTACTAAGTAATAGTAAGTTGGTAGAATGCCAGCCTTAAAATACCAAAAATCTTAAAATTTTGATTTGTTTTTGAGAGTATGAATTGGTCATCTTACTGATGTTTGTCAGTATCTATTTATCTTCTTTATTATCTTCTTGGCCAAGGCTGTTCTTGCAGTTGCTCCATAAAACATCATTTCAATTTATAAAACTCTTTAGAATTACTCCATTTCAGTTCAGCATTTATTAAATATATCAAAAAGTTTTACTAAAATAGTTTGGCCACTATGACAAATCTCTAGAATGCTCATCATTCTTCCTGGGAATACATTCCTTTTTCTGCTTCACTAATGCTATGCATAGGACACAAATGACACCTGTACCCAGAATCAAAGACAAAGTTGTATATTTTAGCTTTTACAAAATTACAAGTACAAGTAATCATCCCAGTAGTGGAGTAACGTTTGCTCATTTGTGCTATCATAATAAAAATTTGCATGCTCATCTTTCTTAAAACCAAAAGTTGCTCACAGAGTCAGAAGAAAATATAGCCCTTAAAGCTAACTATTGGACCTCAGTGTAACAATGTGAATTTGTGATAGCCAAAAAGATACGGATGTTCTCAAACATAGAACACACATACTTGTAGCGTTTATTTTAGATTCTAAGTTTTTGGCTGAGTACAAAAGAAGTAAGGTAAAATATTATTCTTACCATTAGATTTAAACGTTTTATCCATCCATTCAATCTTCCATTTTATTGACTGCATGTCTAATTCAAGGTTGTAGAGGGCTCAAGTCTGTCTCAGTCACCTGTCACAGGGCAAAAGTTGGAGTATGACCTTAAAAGGTGGCAATCAGTTACAGGGTGATTTTAAGTTTTCCTCTGTCCTTAGTTATTCCAGTTAAAAGAACGTATTTAACATCGTCTGACATTTTAAGTTCTTGTCAGTCCTGTATGTTGTTGGTCGCATGGTGGTTGGTCAGCATGGTTGCTTTGCAGGAAGAACCTGCATTTGTTCTCCCTTTTGTCTCCAGCAGTTTCAGTTTTCTCCCACAAAGTTCGATGTAGGTCCATCCCCACATTAAGGTATAAATATGGCATCATGTTCAAAAGTGGTCCTCAAGGTGCAAACCACAAGGGTGTCCCCTTTCAAGGAAGGAGCAGCAGTAACTTAGAGTGTAATGTTACAGTTGTACCCCAGAAGTAATAATAAAGTGCTTTAGTTTTAATAATGGAGAAGCTTCTTCTTTTTTTTAACAGCAGTTGGTGCATGTGATTGATAACCACACCACCACCTACATTTTGCGGGGCCATGGAAGGTTAGAAAATTAATACTAAGAACCCATGAGATGTTATTAGTTGATAGACAAGTCTCTTCTCTGCTCGTTATTTCAGCAAGTCTAACCAAATCCCATTATGTTAGTCACCATTGCTATTCAGATTCTCAGATCTCATGCATCAGTAATCTTTTCCTTATTTAACAGGCAAACTATTTTGATTTATACAGCACTATATTACTAGTATAATTTATACACTCAGGTACTATGTGATATGTACCTTCCTCAAAGACTTTCTAAGGGTTGGTGTTTTAAAGTGAATCATCTACAAACAATAAAATGTTAGCTGGTAAGAACAAAAACTGCTGGATCCATCGTCATTTAAAATCCACAGGCAGTATTGAACAAGGACACTCATCGAAACCCGAGTGAAATAAAATAGAGGCGACTAACAAATTCAAGTTGTAAATCTGCTACCTTCTTTAAGCCATTGAATGTCTGCTCTAATGTTCACAAACTTATCCATTATTAAATATCACTATTATGGTGCTCAATACATATTTTGTAATAAAAGTAAAGCTTTTAAGCAACATTCACAAACACAAAGGAACTGAGAACTTCATCTAACAACCTCTGCTTCTGCTGACCACTTTCACAACATCCTGTTGTGGACTGGACTCTTATGACAGAGCTGCAATGGATGTGAAAGGCGCACTTCAGGGCAGCTCTTAAAATGATTCACCTCATGTAGCCTTTTATTTAAAATTATGGGGAGAGCAATCAGTTTAAGTACGGCCAGCCAAGCAGATAAAACAAAGTAGGCAGCCCTTTGTTTTCATGGATGGTGAGAGCTGAAAGAATGGTACACAAATAATTCAACTATACTTGACTAGAGAGCAGCAGTGGGATTACAGTGCATAATAGTTTTAGTTCCACTTTAAGTACACCTCTGTAAAACCAAGCTGTCCCCTAAAATGATGGTCATGTACAACTAATCCATATTGACTGATATATTTTGTACAAAATGTTTTGGGAGTATTGATGATTATGAAAATTTGTCACTAACAATTGTCTTCCGCCATAGGAGTGCTCCTGTAAACCATACTGTGATGATACGATCATAATATAGCCATTTTAAAGCATAGGGAAAGTTACATGATTTTGGCTTCCCTGTGTACTGTTAAAACAAAATGTGCTGCAATTGTCATAAAGTAAAAGCAAAGACATTTTAGAAATTTAAATTGTACTGAATTAAAATGAGGTAAGGTCAGTTTGGCAGCTGAAGCATGTCTGTGGCATGTCCTTTGTAGCAATCATAATGTGTATTTACAGGTAATTTTCAATTAAAAAGGCTTTAATGTGGGTGCTGCTTTCAAGCCCACTTAAACAAACCCGAAGGTCTCACTTGAATCTTAATTATTTAATTTCTGTTGGTGTATAGAAATCATGCCTCTGTCTAAATACTTACGGGCCTAAATGGGCCAGACAAGGTTGCTTGAGGTGTGGTTTGTTGACTAGCAAAGGTTTTAAAAGTGTATTTTTTTTCTGTATGCGAGACACAGAAGGGACGATGTCATTGGTTGTTTTTGTTTGCCTAAGGAAACTGTCCTGAGCCTGACTTGAAGAGTTGGCTGGAGTACTGAACCATCAGGTCAGCTCTGCTATAGGTCTGCACTGAGATAATTACCACAATGATATTATCCTTATAATGGGGGTAAACATTTAATAATTTACCTTTGACAACACTGCAGTTTAGTCCTCTTTAAAGCACCTAAAAACAGCCCTGCTTAGTGCCACAGATATATTTACACATTAGTGTGAAATCTTTTATTTAAGCATAAAAGCTCTTTTGCAGCTACACAGGACTGCACAGAGCCCTGTGCAAACTTTCTTTTTTCACATGACTATGTTAACAGTGCATTGTAAAGCAGCTCACTGATTAAAAATATCTGCATACAAAGTAAGAAGCAACAATTTCATACCCCAAAATGAATATGAATATTCTTTATTGTCATTGTCACAGGTACAATGAAATTGAAAGATGTCTCTGGTCAGTGCAACATCACAAAAGATAAATACTTAAAAACTATAATTAAATACTTAAAAACTATAATGATAGGATATAAAAGATAGAAATACATATAAAATACAGTATTCTCATACCGTAGATACACCCAAGCAATCCAGGCCTAAGGCCCCATACAGACACTCAACATACGACCTAGTTGATATATCACTCAAACAATCAATCACTCAATCAATTTGTTAGCGCATCCAACAAAACATGTCTGAAAGCATTCCAACATCAAGGGCACAAATGACAACAGGGGCAATGAAAGTCATCTACTTTTAGTAGCATTGAGACATGATATTGCAATTGGGTAGAAACTGTGTTTGAGTCTGTTAGTCCTTGTGTATGTTGTTCTATACCGTTTACCTGAAGGCAGCAGTTCGAACATGGAGTGTCCAGGGTGTGAGGTGTCCTTTATGATGTTATGGGCTCTTTTGAGGCAGCGGGAACTGTGTAGGTCTTTCAGTTTGAGGAGAGGGCAGCCGATTGTCCTTTGGGCAGCGTTGATTACTCCCTGGAGTGCTTTCCTCTGAGCCACTGTGCAGCTAGCGTACCATATGCCTATGCAGTACGTTAGTATGCTTTCGATGGAGGCTCTGTAGAAAGACACCAGCAGTCTCTGTGTGATGTTGTTCTTCCTAAGCACTCTCAGAAAGTACAGTCTCTGTTGTGTCTTTTTCAGTAGCTCAGAGGTATTCACACTCCAGGATAGGTTTCCCTCTATGCTGACTCCCAAGAAGCGGAAGTCTGCCACCCTCTCCACACAGTCGTCGCTGATGATTAGTGGTTGGATTTCTGTCTTGTGTCTTCTGTAGTCAATTATGAGTTCTTTGGTCTTTTTCGTGTTTAGGAGAAGGTTGTTATCCTTGCACCATGAAGACAGCCGCTCCACCTCATCTCTGTAGGCAGACTCATCTCCCCCAGATATGAGCCCCACCACAGTAGTGTCATCTGCGAACTTTACAATGGCGTTGCTCTGGTGGGCGGGGGTGCAGTTGTGTGTATAAAGCGAGTAGAGCAGTGGACTAAGCACGCAGCCCTGTGGCGACCCAGTGCTTAGATTTAGGGCTGGAGATGTGTAACATCCCACTCTCACTCTCTGTCTGCGGTCGGTGAGGAAGCTATTGATCCACTTACAGGTGCTGTGAGGAAGCCCTAGGTCTTTTAGCTTGGCGTCCAGTTTGTATGGAAGAATGGTGTTAAATGCCGAGCTATAATCCACAAAGAGCATACGCACATAGCTTCCTTGCCTCTCCAGATGTGTTAATGCTACATTGAGTGCTGTTGCTATGGCGTCCTCTGTCGATCGGTTTGCTCTGTAGGCAAACTGGTGTGGGTCAAGGCTGCTGGGTAGGGCTGCTGTAATGTGGTAACGCACAAGTTTCTCAAAGCACTTCATCACCACCGGGGTTAGTGCCACTGGTCTATAGTCATTTAGGCTAGAGATATGAGATTTCTTGGGCAAGGGTATTATGGTGGAGGTCTTGAGGCAGGGTGGGACGTTTGACTGTTCAAGGGATTGGTTAAAAATCCTGGTGAAAATATAGGCAAGCTGGTCTGCGCAGTCTCTCAGCACACGTCCTGGTACGCCATCTGGGCCGGCTGCCTTCCTCGGGTTAACAGCCCGCAGGGTGCGCCTCACTTCATGCTCCTCCAGAGTGATGATGGTACTGCTGCTGTGGGCTGTATGGTGTAGCTGTTCCTCTGAGGCATAGGGTGCAGTGACCTCAAAGCGTGTGAAGAAGATGTTCAGCTCCTCCGCCAATGCTGGGTCACCTTCAGCCATACCTGATTTGGACTTGTAGTTTGTCAGCTGCTGGACACCCTGCCACACCAGCCGGCTGTTCTTACTCTCCAGGTGGTTCTCGATCTTCTTCCTATAGTCCGCCTTGGCCTTCTTAATGCCTTTTTTCAGGTTGGCTCTAGCCCTGCTGTAGCTCTCCCTGCTTCCGGACCTGAAGGCACTGTTCCTCTCCTTTAACAGCTGCTGGACTTCCCGGGTCATCCATGGCTTTTGGTTGGTGTAAACCCGGATCTGCTTGTCTACTGTGACAGTGTCTATACAGTGTTTGATGTAACAGAGGACACTGTTTGTGAACATTTCCAGGTCTTGATGTTGGAAGATATTCCAGTTGGTTCTGTCAAAGCAGTCCTGTAGCTGTTGAGAAGCGCCCTCTGGCCATGTTGTTATAGTTTTAGTGATGGTCGACGCAGTTTTCCTGATTGGGGCATATGCAGGAATTAGGAGCAGGGATAAATGGTCAGATTGGCCCAGATGTGGTAAGGGTCTTGCCCTGTAGCCCTTCTTGATGTTGGAATAGACTTTATCTAAGGTGTTAGCCCCTCTCGTGGCACACTTCACATGCTGGTGGAAATTAGGGATAGCTGTTTTTAAATCCACCTGATTAAAATCACCCGCTATAATGTGCACTGCGTCAGGATATTTATTGAGTTTATTGTTGATGTTCGTGTGCAAAAGCGCTAGTGCCACGTTAGTATTTGCATCTGGCGGTATGTAAACAGTTGTTATTACCACAACAGTGAACTCCCGTGGAAGATAGATGGGCCTGCATTTGACAGTCAGATATTCTATGTCCGGAGAACAGTGACGGTCTATGATCGCTGTGTTTGTACACCAGCTGTTATTCACGTATATGCAGATTCCCCCTCCTTTTCTCTTACCGGAATTGTTTGTTCTATCCTGGCGCTGTGCGGTGTAGCCTGCTAGCTCAATAGCAGAGTCCGGGATGGACTGATGCAGCCAGGACTCAGTGATTAGAAGAATACATGAGTTTTTGATGTGATTGTCCGTTGTTATTTGTAACCTTAGTTCGTCCATCTTGTTCGCCAAGGATCTGACATTCGAGAGATATAAACTCGGGAGCGGTGGTTTGAAAGGCTTCCTCCTTAGCCTGGTTAGCACGCCAGCCCGGCAGCTGGCGTGCTAACACTGTGGTTTCAATATTGTTTAAAAATTGGCGCTCCTTTTCACATGGTCATAGATGTGGCTGTAGTTCATCCAAGTATGGTCCAAAATATATCAGCAGCTGTCTCAAGGTTGGTGTTATAGTGAGCTGTAGTTCAGGAGGTAGAGAAAGTCATCTATTAATTGGAAGATTGGTGGTTTGATCCCTGGCTGCTCCAGTCTGCACTCAAATTATGCTTGAGCAAGATACTGAACCCCAAGTTGCTCTCTGGTGTGTTCATCAGAGTATGAATTTGTGTGAATGTTAGCCAGAAAGCACTCAGGCACAGAACAAAGTTCTTGTATGAATTGGTATAAAGTGCTTCGAGTGCTCAAGTAGAGTAGGAAAGCGCTATGTGGGAACCAGTTCATTTACCATTTGTTACAGTCTTAGCAGGCCTACTGTGTGCACTGTGTGGTTGTGTCCCTGTGAAACCAGTGCAAATCACTCAGCTTGGAGACTTGGAAACTTGGAGACAAGCACTTCAGTCTCAGTGTGAGCCAGTTTTACTGCTGTGGTAAGCTTCAGCTATGTGTTTTCAAATGGTAGTGAGAAGTTGGCCTGCAGAAGATTGTGGTTTTCTTCTTCTTCTTTACTTCTGTGACTTCTGTCTGATGTTTACCTTTTTGTTTTATTGCTTCCTGGATATCGGCCACCTAGCCATCTCTTTATGATGAACCATTCAATAAAACACTGATTTATTTCATGATCTCACCCTGTTTGACAGTAATAAACTACAGGTATAGAAGGAAATGTTGGGGTACCAAATATCCTATCTTGCCTATCTTGGCCAGGTCTCCCTTGAAAAAGAGGTTTTTAATCTCAATGGGATCTTCTTGGTTAAATAAAGGTTAAAATAAAAAATAAGGTCTTCCGGTCAGCATGCGACCCGAATAGACGCAGGAACAAGCTGCTCCGGTGAACTTAACTCCGCTTTGACCAGTTTCACCCCTTCAACTGCCACCTTTAAGTCGCTTACACTCGTAACTGCTTTTCTAGTGTTTTGAACACTTTTGACCCTTTCCAATGGCTGCTAAGAGTGCAAAAGCGAACAAAAAGGAGGACGCTAGCTTAACACTGGAGGCTATCACCACGCTGCTCCAGCAGCACCGAGATGAGTTGGCATCTGAATTTAAGACCTCATTTAACGCCCTCGATTCGAAACTGGACCAGGTACGACAAGCCCAAGAGGAACAGGCCGAGAGAGTTTCATCCTTGGAGCTTGCAACTGAAGACCTGAGCCAACGTGTCGCTGACCTTGAAAACACGTGTGCCGCTCTTCGCGAAGACAACAACCAGCTAAAGAACAAAGTCACTGACCTGGAGAGCCGTAGCAGGCGTCAGAACATCCGCGTCCTTGGACTGCCTGAAGACACTGAAAGTGGGCGCCCCACTCACTTCTTTTCCAACCTTCTCTGTGAGTTATTGGGCAAAGAAATACTTCAGTCTCCACCGGAGCTCGATAGAGCGCACCGCTCCCTCGCAGCGAAGCCGCCCGTGGGACGCCCACCTCGCCCGGTGATCATCCGCCTGCACCGATACCAGATCAAGGACCTCATCATCCGAGAAGCTAGGAGGAGAGGGAAATTCGACTACCGAGGCGTGCCTATCCGAATTGTGGAAGACTACAGCCCCGAGGTCCTCAATCAGCGGGCGCAGTACAAGGACATTATGTCGGAGCTCTACGGGCAAGGCCTGAGGCCGGCTCTCCTCTTCCCAGCACGGCTTCGCATAACGCAGGCCAGCGGCGCCAGAAAGTTTTTCAGCTCCGTGGACCAGGCTCAACAGTACATTGAGAGGCTCCCAAAGGCTCCGGAAGCCCCGTGAAGAATTATTACTGATAAAACAATGGCACCAAATGCAGGTACCAAACATTCCATATAGGTATGGAGGCGCAGTCGGGATCCACGTAAGACGTTGCTTCTCCCCTCCAAGTGTAGCGATGTAGTCTGAGTGCTATAGCACTGAAATGCTGATTATTACTTTAATTTAACTCGATAATCTTATTTTGTTTTCTTTGTTAAATAAGGAGACAACCTCATTGACTTCTACCCGTTGGCTAATGACGTAATACCTGTTGCACGGAGACGGGGAGTTTTGTTATCTACTCGTAGCCTTCTGTCTGTTCTTATTCAATAATTCAGTTATACCGGTAGTACTTATTGAACTACATCATCTTTTTGTGTTTGGTTGTTTGTTTACATACTTGGACTCTGCTTTGAAACACTCCAGCAATTACATTTGGACTTGGTGGCTGATACAGTTTCGAAACTTAACAGTATTATACGGGGTTTCAGCTTACTATGCTATGGCCACCGGAGCAGTGGTTCAACTGCTTCAATACCTAGGTTATTGGTATCATAGACAGGAGGAGTAACACTCTAAATATGTTAAGTTTGAAGAGCTCGCTGCTTGTTCTTGTTCTTTTTTTTAGCAGCCATTTTCTGTTGTGGGGAGGGCTTGGGGAGGGTAAGAGTCACTGCTTTGAACCTCATACACTGTTCTTTTTTTTAACCTGTTCTGAACTAATTTCCACCCACTGTAAAGTTATTCTGTTCTTATCATCTAAGGCCAGTGTGCATAGTTTCTTTGCTCTACAAATCAGATGAGTCTGCAATTGAACTTTCTAAGCTGGAATGTTAAAGGTCTAAATCATCCAGTCAAGAGAAGGAGGGTTTGGTCACATGTTAAACACCATAACACTGACGTGGCTTTCCTGCAGGAGACCCACGTCAGGGCCTCTGATAATGTCCGTCTCTTCTCCCGTTGGAGGGGCCAGTGTTTTCACTCACTTTTCCAAGCTAGGGCACGTGGGGTCTCTATATTGGTCAGGCAGAACATTCCCTTTGAGGCCCACAATGTCATAGCAGACAAATATGGTAGATATGTCATAGTCAGTGGGAAACTGTATAACAGTCTTGTTGCTCTAGTAAATGTGTATGCTCCTAATACAGATGACGAGAATTTCTTTAAACAACTATTCTCCTCTTTGCCTGACTTAAATGTCTACTCTCTTTTTCTGGGGGGTGACTTTAACTGCTGGTTAGACCCAGCCCTGGATCGCTCATCCACTAAGAGCAATGTTTTAAGCAAATCTGCATCTGTCATTCATGCCTTTCTATCAGAATGTGGAGTGTGTGATGTTTGGCGTACTCTAAATCCTCATAAAAGAGATTACTCCTATTTTTCACATGTGCACCATACATATTCAAGAATTGATTACTTTATCATTGACACTAATTGTCTGCAGCAGGTCCACTCCTGTGCCTACCATAGCATAGTTATTTCAGATCACGCCCCTCTTACTTTGTCTCTGTCTCTTCCACATCCTCCTGTTAAAGCTGCACAATGGCGTTTCAACTCGACCCTCCTGTCGGATGAAAATTTTGTAAAGTTTATCCAGGATGAGATACGCTTTTACTTTGCCACCAACTCTTCCCCAGAGACTTCCAGCCTTGTCGTATGGGATGCCTTTAAGGCGTATATCAGAGGCCAGATTATTGCTTATTCGGCAAGAATCAAAAAACAGTCCACCCATGAAAGGAACAAGTTAATGCAACAAATTAAGGAGACTGATGAACAGTATGCTCTCAAACAGAGTCATGAAATATTTAAAAAGCGTGTAGAACTTAAAACAAGACTTGACCTACTCACAACGTACTCGACTGAACGTTTACTCTTACATGACAAATCCAAATTTTATATGCATGGTGACAAACCTGATAAATTACTGGCGAGCCTTCTAAAAGGTTCTCGGGCAAGGCAAAGTATTCTTAAAATTCGACAACAAGATGGCAACATAGTCACAGATCATGAAAAAATCAATGAAGTGTTCAGGGATTTTTACTCACAGCTTTACACCTCAGAGTCCCAAACTGACTGTAATGCAATTAATGAGTTTTTAGCTAAACTTGACATTCCTGAAATTCCACCAGAACTTAAAACAAGGCTGGATGAACCCATCTCCCAGTTAGAAGTTTCCTTGGCTATAGCTTCGATGCACTCTGGTAAGTGTCCAGGTCCGGATGGCTTTCCGCCAGAATTTTTCAAACACTTCTCTTCATTACTGTCCACGCAGCTTAGTGCAACCCTCACGGACTGCAAGGAACAAGGATCTCTTCCTCGATCATTCTATGAAGCCTGTATTACACTTATTAAAAAGAAAGGAAAAGATCCGTTGGAATGTGCCTCCTATAGACCCATTTCTCTACTGAACACAGACGCTAAAATATTAGCCAAGATACTTGCCCGTAGACTAGAAATAGTTCTTCCAAAAATTATTTCGAAAGACCAGACAGGCTTCATTAAAGGTCGTCATTCATATTTTAACATAAGGAGGCTATTTAACCCTTTAAGACCTACCATAGAACCAAGTCCGCCAGAGCTTATATTATATTTTTACATGCTGTGGAGCCATTTTTGGGAGCATTTCAAGTTGCTATACATCAATACAACCATTATAGCCCAGATTTTAATAATATGTATTCATTAAGTGCATAGTAATTACATAAATTGCAAAAAAGTGCAATAAACGACAAAAAAATTGAAAATCGTTTTTGATTTTTTGACATATATTTGTAGTTAGAGAAATTTAAGAGTCTTATCCCTCAAAACTGTAAATACAAAAAAGTTGCACAAAATAGTTTCCCACCACAGGAAAATTATTTTGAGTGTCTTCATAGTTTTATTTTTGAAATACACCAATTTTTATACACTGCAGGAAAAACGAAAATAAATATTATACTGCAAATTTGCAAAAAAGCAGCATATGCATCAAAATAAACTATTTCCAGCAGTGCAATATGAGTCCTAAGCATCCCAGAAACGACACAGAAAGTCATAAAGTCAAAGATAACTTTTAAAAAGAGCAGTATAGGCCCTGAGGCCCTGATCGCAAAAAAGACTACATTTCCGCGAAAATGACGTCACTTCCGGTTTCGGGCAGGTAATGGCGGAAATGCAAAAGTTCGCGCTGACGTCTATTCCAACGTAGGAAGTGTTTTGAACAGCTGATCAGATCGGTAAAGCGTGTTTCTGGAATATTATGTTTTTGTTCCTGCAAGCGCTTTTTATGCAGTTTTTGCAAAGCTTTATGTGGAAGGAAACCGTGACCTAGGACAAGCTGATGGCATCAGATGTAAGTACAACTCCTCCGGTTTCATATGCAAAAAAATTTTTTGCGCTAGCTTACGTGGTTGCAGTGCTACTGGGATTTAAAAATAGTTACGCATAACAGAGCGTTCCCGCTCCGATCGGCTCTAAAGGGTTAACATAGTCTACTCCAGCTCTACAGACTCTGATGAATGTGTGGTCTCGCTTGACGCTGAAAAGGCCTTTGATCGAGTTGAGTTTGATTATCTCTTTGCAGTCCTTGATAGATTTGGCTTTGGAGCGAAATTTACTTCATGGATCAAATTACTCTATTCTCAACCATCTGCTACAATACGAACTAACCTCCAATTGTCAAAACCCTTCAAACTTCACAGAGGCACACGCCAGGGATGTCCTCTCAGCCCCCTGCTTTTTGATCTGGCCATAGAACCCCTTGCCATTGCGTTCCGCAGTTGCAAAGAGGTACACGGCATTTGGAGAAACAATACAGAACATAAGGTCTCGCTCTATGCAGATGATCTCCTGCTCTTTATTTCTATGCCCTTAGCCTCACTACCATCTGCATTGAATCTGCTTAGTCAATTTGGTCAGATTTCAGGGTATAAACTGAACCTTAATAAAAGTGAGCTCTTCCCGCTGAGTAGCAAAGCCAGTATGTTAGACTTCACCTGCTTGCCCTTCAGAGTTGAAATGACAAAAATTACATATTTGGGAATCACAGTGACAAAAAAACATAAAAACCTTTTCACAGAAAATGTGAGTGCTTTGCTGAACCAAGTGAAGCGGTCCCTTACCCACTGGACACCACTCTCTATGTCTCTGGTAGGACGTATCAATTCAATTAAAATGACCATTCTACCCAAATTTCTATACCTTTTTCAGGCCATACCCATTTTCATTCCCAACACTTTTTTCAATAAGCTGGACTCTGTCATCTCATCTTATCTATGGCAGGGTAAACGCCCAAGGCTCAATAAGATGCATCTTCAAAAATCTAAAATTGAGGGTGGGTTTGCACTTCCCAACTTTCGTTTTTATTATTGGGCTGCTAACATACGATGTTTGGTGTTTTGGTATTTTTACCATAATCGGAGTGGTTGTCCTGACTGGGTCACTATGGAATTGCATAGTGACAACAGTATATCCTTACCAGCTGCACTTTGTTCTCCACTCCCATCCTCTTCATTCAACTTCATTCCCAACCCTGTAGTGGTGCACTCATTAAAAATATGGGGCCAGTTTAGGAAATATTTTAAACTTTGTGACTTCTCCCTCCTCAGCCCCATTGCATCTAACCATTTCTTTAAACCTTCTACCCAGGACAGTGGGTTTGCGGAATGGCACAGAAGTGGAATAACTTGCTTTAAGGACCTATTCATAGCCAACAAACTAGCATCATTTGAACAACTTGCTAATAAATATATTCTTCCACCATCACACTTTTTCAGATACTTGCAAGTCAGGCACTTTATTTGTTCCCAGATTTCAGGCTCAAGCCCTCCACCAGAGCCTACACTACTAGAAACTATTCTACAACTCAATCCAACCAATAGAGGGCTGATTTCCTTGCTTTACAATAAAATGTTAAATTTGACACATACCTCTTCATCCAAGCTCAAGACACTGTGGGAAGAGGACTTAAACATGACAATCTCTGATGAAACATGGGCCTCTATACTCAAACATGTCAACACTACATCACTATGTGACCGCCATTGTTTAATCCAGTTCAAAGTGGTGCATAGAGCCCATTTCTCAAAATCCAGATTATCCCGTATCTACCCTGAAATCACTCCATACTGTGACAGATGCAAAACTGCTGAAGCCTCACTGGTCCACGTGTACTGGTCTTGTCCCAATCTCACTCAGTTCTGGTCAGAGGTTTTTCGTACCCTGTCCGGAATTCTCAGTGTGACGCTGGCCCCCGGCCCCCTTCTTGCTCTGTTTGGCATCAGTGGGAATGAGGTGCTTCTACCGGCCTCTAAAAAACAGGCATTATCATTCTGTTCCCTGTTGGCCAGAAGGGCAATCCTACTGAGGTGGCGGGACGCTGCCCCTCCCACTCACAAACAGTGGTTATATGACCTCATGGCCTGTCTAAAACTGGAAAAGATAAGACACTCACTTCAGAACTCCACTGGGAAATTTCAAGACATGTGGGGACCCTTTCCTGATGCTTTTCAAAATCTATAAGAATTTTTCAGCGAACTCTTAAGTCAGGTGTGGAAATACAGTGTGCGGGTGCAGGCAGTGACCTGGGTGGGAATGAATGGGATTGTTTTGCAGGGATTATGTTACTTTGGGATATATTATACATTTGTTTATATTATTTTTTTTTCTCTTTCTTTCCCTTTTTCCTTTTTTTTTTCTTTCTTTTATTTCACAGCCGAAGATACATTTTTGGACTCATTTCACAGCTTAAATGTACTACTTAACCTCAATGTACAGATCATCTGTAATCCTTCTCTTTTCTTTCTGTCTATATGTATAATATATATGTTGATGCTTATGTGTACAAAAGGAAACCTCTTAATAAAAAAGACGTTGTTTAAAAAAAAAAAAAAAAAAAAAAAAAAAAAAAAAAACTGCACTATGAAGTAGAGATAATATGGCTACATTCCGTTTACCTATATTGTTAATAACGTGATGAGTCAGAGTCTGTAGTTTGTATGTGGAGCAGCCTGAGAATGATAAGAACATTTTGTTCTACACTATGGAACAAATCTCACTTGTATTAAAGACTCTGTAGGTTATCTTTCAGTGGTCTCATCAAACTCATACAATGCTCTGATGTTTGCAGGGTATGTTTATACACAGTGTGGGATCACAACACTACTGTGAAAAGTACATCATGATGCACTTGAACTGTGCCAACATTGTAACATGAAAATATGAATCATTTGACTGATTTCACTCACTTACATTCAAAGCAGTTGCTGGATGGAAAAATAAATCAGAATTTTACTGATATAGTCACAGTACAAAATTATCAACTACCATCACAGACTGACTGAAATGAACAGGAACGCCATCACTTCCAGAATTGCTGCTATTATTATTACTACTACTGTTTTTAAATTTTTGATTCTGTTTTATTTTATTTTTTCCTTCTTTTTTTTTTTTTTTACTAACTATGTGTTGAGCTAATTTCAAAAAATCAATTTGCCTATAGGGATTAATTTAGTTTTCTGATTCTGCTGTGCTGTGGTCCTCTGTGACCTTCTTCATTCCCATCACATGACATGAATGGCAACGAGGGGAAACATTTCCATGTTTACAACAATCATCCATCACCTCATGTTCATTCCACTATAGGGCTGATCATGTAAGTGTTACAAATACCACAAATGAAACAACGTAGCAAAGTAATAATACATTTGGACTTAACAAACCTGAAGAAGCAAGTGTTTTAGGATCCCTTAAACAGCATTAATAATATAAACACTTTATTTTAACATGTGACAAAACTGAAATTTTCTGATCATTCTCCTAATATCTGAGAAACAAACAGATCTGTCATATGGAAAAAAAAAAAGTAACTGCACCCCTCCATTTATCACATCTTCAACTCCATAAAATTAGCACACCAGATCAGGTTGCCAGTGTTTAGAAATGCCTTAGGGAATACTTAATGGGCCTCATTTACGAACAGTGCATACTCACAAATCAGTGTGTAGATCATGCACACAAACATTTCATGCACAAATCAGTGATTTATGTGTGCAAAAAATGATGAAGGCCTGGTTGTCTTAGAAAACGTAAACACGTCTTTAAAATAGGAACTACTACTACTCCTAAATATTAATATTATTAGGATTGCTATCATCATCAGTATTATTATTAATTTGCATAAAAACAGTACAAAATATTAAATGTAAAGGTGTAGACTTTAATCTTTTAATTTGAATGTATTCCAGTATTCAGTATCCTATCTTAAATTATCTTAGCTTTACTGCTATAGAATAATAGAAGTCAAACCTTGTGAAATTTCACCAGATGATCTATTGCTTCTCTAACACTGATTTTCTTGGGCCATTTCCTTCCAGCTGGTTGTGGTGTGAGAAGATGCAGCAAAACAAGAAGAGAAGCCATGTCGCTGTCCCACTCTGCAGACACGGTTAAGGAGTTAAATACTAATGCTGGAAACGGGGAGGTAGAACTAAACTTCACTCACATATAACAACTGGTTGAGGGCATAGACAGAAAAGAAGTGATCCTTACACACATTATGCAAACTGCTGCTTTTTTGATAACTTTAAATGAAGTAACTGATAACAACAATGAAAACAAAAATTATTACACTAATAAAGTGTTACTTTAGGACACTACCTGGCTCATCAGCATCTGTTCAAGGCAGAAAACTGGTGTTCCATTTTTCCAGGAACCTGAAAGCGGTCTTGTCCATTAAAATCAGTTCTTGTAAATCAAGTATTTTTCAGATTCCCATTTGTTCACCTACCAGTCTTTTAGTGTCCAAATAATTAGGAAACATCTGAAGAATGTTAGTTGATTCTTGTGGGTCATCTGCTGATGATAGTAGAATGTCTCTCTCATCTTGAGGGCGGCTATATCTTGGTCATTGGTATGATGAAGAAGAGACATGGCTTCCATACATTGATCTCTTGTTTGCTGGTCATCAGTGAAACCAAATGTCCTTGGTCATGTGAGCCCTCCTTTCAGTTCCACTCTTTACTGTGATGGTGGTGGTGGTTTTGGATTGGCATTACACAGTATGGACACGCCACTCAAAAAAACTTTTGTTGCTCTGAATGTCATAGAAATGCTCCTACAGAAAGAAAAAAAGTGCAGACAATGTAAAGTATATAGTCGAGCACATAATTATTCATATCCCAAGTTACTTTTATTCAACCAGCAAGGTTTTGACCGGAAATGACACAAGCGTCTCCCAAAAGACAACAAGATGATTTACAAGAGGCACCATTGTGGAAAAAAAATCTAAGCTTTTATTTACATTTGAGCAAAAAGTATAATGTCTGAAATTATTCATAGAGGCTACACCACTCTTTGGCTAAATATGGCCATTATCATGAGTTTAAACAGAACATTACAGTAGCTAGCTAACATTTAATGAAATGTTAGCATTAAAAAAGAAATAAACATTTTCATTGACTATGTGAAATGTGTTTCTTAAAATACAGTAAAATAAGCTAACCTTTGACTAACATTAGCCTATCTGCTTTCACTGAATCAGCGGAACATGCGGAAACATATGTGGTACTAGTTACCTAACTCTATGTTTTACTCACACATCCATGTAACCAAATAACATCACTAACAGAAAATCCCAAAGTAAATATTTTTACCTTCCTAATGTCGGAGTCCAAGAGAGAAACACAGGTCTGCAAGGTAATGGTCGATAGACAAACAACACCAGCAATGTGTTGAATTAGACTCCTCAGCACCCAGTGAATGAACACCTAAATATTGCACCGCTTTAGAGTACTCCCCAGCACTGGCTGTAGTATAAGGTGAAAAATAAACTCCCAGAAACTCTTGCTTGATTAGACTGTGATTTGGGCAATTTGGAAACCAAATCAACACCTCAAAGGTGTCTTTCTTTCCTGAATCATCTTTGCTCTTTGGCAGGGTGCAAAAGAGTTGAAAGATACCAGAGCCACAGGGAATACGGTTTTCATCAAAGGGTGTACATGCTTAGGTAGGTAGTTTGTGTCAAAGTAACATCCACATGGATGGCAGGACCAGCAGAGCATTGCCCAAAACATCAGACTGCCTCTGCAGGTTTTCCTTCTTCTTAGAGTGTATCTTGGTGTCAGGTCTTCCCCAGGTACGCAACGAGTCAGTACATCCACTATCTGAAATTGTGTGTGTGTGTATGTGTGTGCAAGAGCAAGAGAGAGAGAGTGTGTAAGCATAATAGGTGAAAAAAGAAAAGAATCAATATGCTCCCAGTGTTTCCTGGATATCCAAACCCTGTGTATTATTGATATATTCCTAAAACCGTGCTAGCAGTGTGGTGGTGGCAGTATATCTGAACCTTGGCTGGGGTCTTTCTCTGTGGAGTCTGCATGTTCTCCCTGTGTCTACATGTTTTTTCTGCACTGGGTCCACAGGGTAAAACCAAGTAAAGGAGAGGGAAAGCAGGACACAGCCACACAGCCACACAGTAGGCCTGCTAGGATGATAACAAATGGTAAATGGACTGTTTCCTACATAGCACTTTTCTCCTCTACTTTAACACTCGAATTGCTTTATACAATATGCCACATTCACCTATTCATGTAAAAACTTTTTTCTACATGTTTGACAGAAAGTGCTTCCTACTTTACCATTCACTTTGTGATGAACCCATTGGGTAACAATTTGGGGTTCGTTATCTTGCCCAAGGATACATTGGCCTGCAGACTGGAGCAGCCAGGGATTGAACCACCAACTTTAACAGATTGCCTGTTCAGTTGTTTGAATTATAGCAGCCCCTGAACTCCTGAAATACTATATGAACATATAGTTAAAATGGGACTCATATACAGATATACACACATAGATAGATAGATAGATAGATAGATAGATAGATAGATAGATAGATAGATAGATAGATAGATAGATAGATAGAAATAGAAATGCTCTTCATACATATTAAGAATAGCAAAAACTGATTTAGTAGGTCTGTGTGCTGTGGATAGTTTTATTACATCCTGTTCCACAGCTCCATACAGAAGAGCTTTTCTGTTTTAATGCGCTCCCAAATGCATGACTCAATCTCTGTTTTGCACCATTCAACATTCGTCTACATCACTTCATCACAAGTTTAATTATTATAATTAGACGCAGCACATCCATCAAACTGAAGATTAACAGCTGCATAAACAAACAAAATATAGGAATGCTATACTGAAACCACAGACAGTGTAGTGTGCTGACTGTGGTTGGTTTTGCTGCTGCATGTCTGCAGTCTTCCTTCACCTCCAGCTCTCCTTCCTGTATTGATTGCAGAAAGGACAAGAAAGTTGCTTTTAAAAGTACATATCTCTTGTTTCCCTTTGTCATAATATTTTCCGAGGTAATGGTCATATACTGCTACATGACATGATACAGGGAGGTCATGTCCAAAAATATCAGCCATTGAAATTTATCACAGAATGTCAAGGATGAAGTGACTCTGATTCCCTCCAGGGTTTTTGATGTACATAACAAAACTTAAGCTTTGTCTTAAAGAGAATCCAAAACACAATCCTTGAGTTTCATCAGCTAATCCTCCCTGCTTACCAGGCCTGTCTCTCCTCATCTGATCTGATTTCATCTGTCTACCACTATTTGATTTCATAAGACCATAAAACTGAGAGCTATGTAGAAAATACAATGCTTATAATGTGGAGAAACTAGATAGTTACTATGTGTGCAAATGATCTTAAGGCATACCTTAGCAGCACATTTAAATCAAAAAGTTTTGCAACACTTCCCATAAAAAAACCAACCTCATTTCATTTTGACCATTATGCTATTTAAGGTGGCATTATTCTGTACCTCCACATTGCTTCCAGCTCAGTTCCTGCTTTTGGATTCTCTCTGGAAGTCCCATTGCATTCTGCATATTCAATTTAGGCTTGCATAGAGCATAAGCATAAACCTCTGTTTGAAACTCACCTTATTTTTATGTAAAATATCCATCACTGCTCATAGGAGTTGGGTCTGAGGTAAGACGTTCAGGTCAAAGAAGCTAACATGTGACATGCACCATAGTTGAGTAACTGGATCATGGCTACTCATAGTGCACTGAAAAGACTTTACTTGTTTTTGACCACACAACAACTCCCAGATGTGACACCCTGCCACGTCATCTCTCTCTGCCAGAGCATCAGGGTCTGAGCCAAGACTATTGCTTCCTCTGTATTACAGTCAGAGTTTAGTTATGAGGATAACATTATATAGCTAAGTTTCCTCCACTGGTTTCATAAGAAATCCTAATTTGGTAATCAGCCAGAGTACTAACTGGTATTCTCTCTGCATGATTAGCTCAGAAATCACAGCTGTCTGTCACAGAAGGATTTGGTGAGGCCAGAAAAGCAAAAGATTTCATTATTTTGCTGCTCTATGCAATAGGCACAACTATGTCTACTAAAAATAAACTACACAAAATAGTGAAATGTGAAATATGTTATTGTGACACACTAATGTCTGATCCCATCAGAAGTAGTACTTGTTAAAAAAAAATGAGAGATTTGTCACTGAAGTGAACTATGTGTAATCAGGTAGTTGCACCCCCCAGCCTCCGGGTGGCGCATTGCTCAGTGAGACAGAATAGCGAGGTCATAGGTCCTCCTCTCCAATATGGCAGAAGCGAGGCAAAGAGAAACTTCACCAGTCGTCTCTGTCTCATCATTTCCCTGTTTTGCAGGAACATTTAATCTGTTTTACCGGCCCAAACTCTGGGTCGGTTACATTATGAATGCTAAGATGTTACTTTGGTTGTAGTTGTTATAGAACTATGATTATTTTTGAAAATGTGTTTTAGTGGACTGTGTATGAAAAAGTATTTCATTCCACCTGAGCACCTGCCGGATCTTCTTTTCATTGATATTGCTGTTATGACTGATGAAGCCGAGCTGGTGAGTTTCTGTGTTAACTAAGTAACATGTTAAAGCTATAAATATGACTATTACTAAACTGTACTGTCATTAATAGTGTTGCTTTGTTAATGTTGTATGGTTGTTTTATTTTGTGTCTTTCAGTTGATTACCTGGCTTCTGTAAAGGCACGGTTACTGTACTGGTGTTAGTTTATGCTTGTGCAATAAAACTTGTGCAAAAAAAAAGGCAGCAATCAGATGTCTGAGCCTGAGTACGACACAGTTTCATCAGTTAAAACACACCCACACGGTGGGAGTTTACTAAATTAAAGGTAGTTAGCTTAGTAAAAACCGTACAGTGAGATCATTTATCCTCATTTAACTGTTCTCCAGTTTTTAGAATGGAGTCAATGCTTTAAAAAGGGGGAAAAGACTAGATCAAGCAATCAAAAGACATCACTACTGCAATAAGCTGAAACTGCAATTTGTGCTCATAGGAATGTACAAAACCACATAGCTGGACTACCACCAATACTATTTACTGTATTTGGGCCAGTGGCCAGCATATCAGCAAGTTCCAAGGGTCCAAGAAGAGCAGCTTTTTCCAAAACCATATCTTTTATATTCATTAGGATTCCCACCAAGCATGCACGGCACACCCTGGGTAGAAAGCGAGTGAGCTGTAACAGAAGGAGCAGAGCCAGATGCAAAGGGCAACAATGAGACATTTTAATTATAGACACAGGGGCCTAAAAATATATACACCAAGCAAAAGTATTGATCAGGATTTTTTTTTTCTTTAATCCATTAGCACAGATATGCTAGAGTTACAGCAAGTGTATTCAAGAACACTTTTCTAACAGCAAATTGCAGAGAGTTTGAAGCTAGTTGTGAACACAGGGGATCTATTAAAAGCTTAGAGCCAGACACTTTCTTCAGGATTTGGTAGAGACCAAAAACAGACCCAAATGTTAGTTTGCCAGGTGGCCCTAATCACCACTCCTTTTGACGACAGTGATAATGTTACTTTTTAACTAAGAAACAACTTCTACTCACCGTATCTACAGTGCATTTAAAAAAATTATTACTATCCCATCAACTTTTCCACATTTTGTCACATGCACCACCTTAAACTTAAATGTGTTCTACCGGGAATTTATTGAAAGACTATGTTGCGAAATCAGTTTTACCCCGGTTCTTTTATTCGTCGAGGCATCCAGAGACAGGAGGCACTGGAACTCAGTAGTTATTTCACAAAACCTTTATTCATCTTTATTCATCTTCATTTAAGCATGCACTTCTAGAAGGGAAGACGAGGCCGGTGTGTCCCTCTGCAAAATCTTCACCCCTTTGTTGGTTACAGCCAGTTTTATATAGGCGACCCCATCATAAAACTCCCCCACGGTGTGCTGCAAACTCTGTCTGTGTCTATGTGCACGAGCACATGAATGCCTATGTGAGCGCACATGAGTGAGTGTGCGTGTGGATGTATGTGCGTGACAGTTAAAACGCTGTGGGTGTATGTGACTCCCTAGAGGTCATAAAAAACCCATCTCCCTTCCAGACCACAGTTATCCAATTACAAATGTTGAGACCCCCACCCAAACATTCTCTGGGGAATTTCCACTCAGCATTAACTCCTCTCTGTTTTACTTCCACAGTTCAACTGGGGAGGGTCTCCTATACTCTACTCCTAAGTTCATGACACAGTCAGGCCTTTATTACATTGAGGGCAGTGTCAGTGTCTATACAATAATTCTACATTCTATGTTAACACATTTCTAAACTCTAAAATAAGCTAAACATTTCTACAAGTCACCAAAGCGAAAGCCCTCTGCCACTTGGCTGCGCCAAGAAATCCTGTCCATAAAAATTATGAACAGAACCGGAGACTTTGGTGGCCTCAGAATCTCATCTCTGATTTTTGCAGATGATGTGGTTCTGTTGGCTTCATCGGGTGAGGGCCTCCAGCTCGCACTGGAACGGTTCGCAGCCGAGTGTGAAACAGCGGGAATGAGGATCAGCACCTCCAAATCTGAGGCCATGGTTCTCAGCCGGAAAAGGGTGGAGTGCCCACTCCGGGTCGGGGATGAGTTCCTGCCCCAAGTGGAGGAGTTCAAGTATCTCGGGGTCTTGTTTGCGAGTGATGGGAGAAGGGAGCCGGAGATCGACAGACGGATTGGGGCTGCAGCTGCAGTAATGCAGACGCAGCACCGGTCCGTCGTGGTGAAGAGGGAGCTGAGTGTAAAAGCGAAGCTCTCAATTTACCGGTCGATCTACGTCCCTACCCTCACCTATGGCCACGAGCTGTGGGTAGTGACCGAAAGAACGAGATCGCGGATACAAGCGGCAGAAATGAGCTTCCTCCGAAGGGTGGCTGGCCTCTCCCTTAGAGATAGGGTGAGAAGTTCGGCCATCCGGGAGGGGCTCAGAGTAGAGCAGCTGCTGCTCCACATCGAAAGGAGCCAGCTGAGGTGGTTCGGGCATCTGACAAGGATGCCCCCTGGGCACCTCCTGGGTGAGGTGTTCCAGGCATGTCCCACCGGGAGGAGGCCCCGGGAGAGATTATATCTCTCGGCTGGCCTGGGAACGCCTTGGTATTCCCCCGGATAAGCTGGAGGAGGTGGCTGGGGAGAGGGAGGTCTGGGCCTCTTTGCTTAGGCTGCTGCCCCCGCGACCCAGCCTCGGATAAAGCGGATGAAGATGAATAGATGGATGGATGGATTTCTACAAGTCTCCCTTTTTATCTGCCCTAAGGCAGTTCAAGCACGTCGTACACCTTAGTTGTCTTCCTCAGCGTCAACATTGAATCTCTCATTTTATTTAAAATCTTGCTGTGGGAAGTCTCCTCTCGATCTTCTGGAAGCTCAGTAGCACAGCTCTCTGTGTGATGTCTGCTGTGCTGAAGATGATCTCTGATCCTCCTGAAGCCTCTCTCCTGGCCTCAGCCCCATTTTGTGGACGATCCTCTCAGCCACTCCTTCTCGTCATGGCACCTCACGACATCTACACATTAAAATAACACTCCTCTTGCCACGTGGCTTTCACCATGTGTCAACTCCCCAATGAGACATGCACAAGAATGTTGCACATTCTCTCTAAAACAATCTCCAGGGTTTCCCACTTGGAGCAGCCATACTCCAACCTGTAACCCTGTGTAAAAACATTAGTCAGCAGTTACATGTTAAGCTTGTTTAACTCCCAGCTCCACCTGGAGCCCGTATCCTGGAAGACAAAGTCTTAAAGTTAAAACAACTACACATTTGCAACCAACTATAGATCATAAGAGTAATAAAGTATTCAGCATAAAAGACAAGTATCATGTGCAGGTTTTCTCCAATCACTAAATCACTATTATTGCCATAATTTGTCCCAAATCATGAATCATCCCAATTTATTCCACAATTTAATCTGTGACTTTCCTTAAACAATGTCACTCCACCCATTTTATCACTATGAGCTCAATATTGGCCAACTAGTAAGCCCCATATTCAACTATTCCATAAACACTGCATCTCTTATTTGTTTTCTCGTGTCACTTGTCTGTTTTCTGCTGATTCCTCTACATACACTCTTAAAGAAAAAACAAACATTAGGAGCACACATGGATCATCCTGGTGGGCAGGCGTCGGCCATCCACATTCCAGAGGTGCCGTAAAAGGCCATAAAATTAAGCCTGCTGTAAAAGGAATGACACTGGTTTCAACACAGGAAATTTCTCACGTTATTCACATCGTCAAAGTAACCTTCAACATTTTCCCAACAACACAGTGTAACAGCATCACCAACTCATAGCCTGTAAACACAGTTTTCTTCACACATAAACCCAGAAATTCTGTAGTAGAGAAACAAACATCAACCAATTGTTCTGTTATAAATCACATCATCAAATCACATGAAGAACTGTAATACTGTAGAAAAGAGAATGCAAATGTTAGCGCTGCGCAGGTGTGTACACACTTTCTCACAGTAACTTCTGTGAGCAACACAAGCCCATGAATAACACACCCCTGGTAGATTCACAAACACAGAAAATGGCATTTAAAAGGTTAAATCATCACGCAACCTTGAATGTTGCTGGCATCTTTCTGCTCCTGTATAAAGAAACACATAAATTCATCCACCCTTTTGTCCTGTCTAGGTGGAGGTTAACCTTGAGTCGTGGTCAAGTCTTGTCAGCTTTTACCAGTCAGTCAGTTTGTTTTTATTTCCATTCATTCATTCATCCATTCTTTTTTTCTTTGCTGATAGTGGAACCTATCGTCACATTTAGTTTCCACCCTCAGCAAAATGACGTCATTTCAAAAAGAAAAAGAAGAACTTTAGATCGGATTACCTCGCTGAATCCTTTTTAGGCAAGAACTCTTATTTTCTAATTGTCCCAAATAAGTGGCTTTCTCCAGAGCCCATTTTAATGTGGAGAAGCTCACTTGCAACAATTTTCTCGACGACGTGTAGCGCTTTTAATTCCCGACATGCAGATCTTCTTAAAGAAAAGAAAATCACAAACAGAAATCAGTGCACTGTTCAAAAAATAAAAATAAAATGAAAAATAAAACATAAAACTGAAAAACAAAAGTAAATAAAAATACTAGTGATGTGCGATACCACTGATTTTCTTTCCGATCCGATACCAAGTAAAATTCAGGGTGGTATCGGCGATACTGATCCGATACCGATACTCTGTACAAAAACTTGTTTCATTGCATTTCATAATACAATATATAATTGTATTATGTAATTGTAATAATAACATAACCATATTGCTTCATAATGATTAGAGGACATCAGACAACTTGTTTTTATTGCTTAATAATGCAGAATAATCATATAGAAATAAAAAAAAACTGACATTGTGCGCTATTTGAGCATGTTGCCTGCCTGCAGCACTAAAGGACTCTGCGAGAGACGTCTGTCTCGCCCTAGCAGCACCTGTCCCTGTCCTCCCCTTCAGTTCACCTCAACATAAGCTTATCATATTCTGTGATGTGATTTACTCCGAGGTGTTTGAAGAGGTCAGTGGTGTTGCCACAACAACGTGTCCACACAGGACTCTGTTTGCGCTCAGCCATTGTTGTGAGTGTGCACGCCAGGGGCTGCGACACATTTATACAGCCGTATTCCGCATATGACTATGAAAGGCGTAAGAGGAAGTAGTTCCTTCCAAATTAGACGATCCGAATTGTATAGTTTCTTTCCACTGCGTTCATTTTAATGGAAAAACTACAAATTTACCCCAGAGTACTAAAATATCGATATTATAATATGAAAATCGATTCTAGAACATAAATTGCTGGTATTGGAAGAATCGATATTTCAGTATTGATCCGCACACCACTAAAAAATACAGAAGCCCGGTCTTAGGACTTGTCACAGAATATTCTTTCTCTTCTAGGTGAGAAAACACCAAATCTAAAACTTGGTGCCATGGTAAAACTTTCCCCATACTTCAGAAACAAAAACAAAACAGAACAAAAACAAAAATCTGCTAGTTTCACTCATTTAAACTCTGGCTGCAGGATTCTGTTCACCCCTGCTATCATGTTCCCCAAAATAATACTAATTCAGTCGTCTATGTATCAGTTCTCAACCCACTTAATAAACCAGACAGGATGATAGTAACCGTATTGCCTACTTAAAATTATGTTTGATCCTAATGAGCTTCATTACGTGTGTGTGTGTGTGTGTGTGTGTGTGTGTGTGTGTGTGTGTGTGTGTGTGTGTGTGTGTGTTAGTCGGGTTAATACATTTTCTATTTCTGTGTGTCCTTTTATGTACCTTCCCCCTTTTTTCTGAAACAAAACTCCGTTCCAAATTTTGTTTCAGAAACATCTAAATGAAAAACTCTGTCATAGTCAGGCACAGCTAAACCCCAAATGCTTGCAGGTTACCATAGGCAACCACACTGAGTGTTGTTAACCCCTTCTACAAATACCCTCTTTTAATGTGTAACACTTTGTGTATGATTTTGTGTTATCTCTAGTGCATATTATGTGCATGTGTGGTGTCTCTTTCCCTTTTTCCTAACAGTGCACTTGCATACCTGAGTGCTTGTCGTCCTCCCCCTTTTGTGGTGGTCTGGACACTGTGTCAATCCTCCACTTCAAGGCAGTCGTTTGTCTCTCTGGATTCCTTAACCCAATTTGATTCCCCACACTAAAACAGCCGCCTCAGTCCTCTTCTGCTCCTTTCTCTCCCACTTTTCAGTCCAATGGCAGTCAGTTCTCTTCAGCTTTGTCCCGTGTATCTCTTTGTCCCACTGTCTCTTTCATTGCCATCTTGCTCCAAACATGGCAAGTGTCAAACTCCAACAATTCTCAAAAGTCCTTCACACACAGTGAGGTTGCAGCTTGCTGGAAACGCATCTCCATCCATCCAATCTAGATGGTGGATCTTCTCTTTCTGATGCCGTTTGCCCACAGCGCTGCTGGACCTCTTGCTCAGAACTCTGGTATTGTCTCTTGGACTGCTGTCCACTGTTGATATTCATCCTCGTGCTTCTAAAACTGCACTCTGTGTCTTCAGGGAGAGATCAGCTTCCTTGGAGCTTGCTTGTTCAGGATGAGGACGGGAAGCTGCAAAACAATTCGGCCAAAAATTCTGGCTGGGTGTTTCTATTTTTTTTTCTAACGATTTTAACCTATAATTTTCTTCCGACCGCTGCCTGTGGAGAATTGATCCAGGTCCGTTCCCCACCTGTAAACGACAGACTGAGAGACTTTCATTATTCACTGTGACTGCATATATTTTCATCACTCCTAAAGGCACACATCTCTACTCATTTTGTTTTAAACTCTGACTTTAAACCCCAACAATGAAATTTTTATTTGTTCTTAACCGCAAACACAAAAATCTTCTTGATGTTGTTGTTAATTATTTTCATCCACAACACTACAAATTATGTTTTCTTTTGTGTCCAGCAGGGGAAGAAGGTGACCTGTAGTGTCACTGCTTCCCCCAGTTGGAGACAATTTCCCACTCACACTTCCACACTTTTTATTTTCTTTGTTTTCATGATTTTCTTTCTCTCTTTTTTCTTTTTTACCCCATTGTTTTACATCCACACATTAACCTGTTAACTCACTCCTCCAACCTCATCTTCCTTTCACCCCAACAGCTCTCATACAGTCAGCAATCAAATTCTCCATTCATCCTTGAGTACTTGGTCACCTTTAAATGTCACTGTTAATTTTTATCAATTTATTTATCATTACTTTAACACTAATCCACTGTTTATTTTTCTTTATTTACTTTCAGTTCACTTTCTCCTATTTGATCACTACGATTTCTTAACTATTATTTTTCACAGAAAATCAACTAATCTACTTTGTCTCCCTATTTGTCATCAAGGAATTCACACACACTCACAGGCTGGTCACTCGCCCCCACCTTTTCTTTCTCTCTCACACACACGCACATTTTACTCCTCCTTTGTTCCACCTGTGAACCCGCCCCTCGAGGCTGGCTCACACACACCTCATGCTTCTTGCAGTCCCATTCAAACTTTCTGCGGGACACTTCTGCTGATTCAGGACAATGCCCTAATCAGCACACAGAGCGGGTGCCGTCCGCTCTTGTACACTTCACAAATCATTCAAACTGCGCCACGGACTCGATACCGCGGCTACTCTTCCCCAAAAAATATAAAACCAAATTAAACCCCCAATTGACTTCACAGTTTGCAACAATTCGCGACACGGCCGCCTGCCGCGATTTCTACACACCACAAACACACACTTTTAGACACAAATTCTTTTTGTTACTTTAATTGACTCCCATACTTCAGACGAGACGCCGACTCTAACGGCGCTTTCAAACACACTACACCGTCCTCCTTCTGCATCAGGCACTGGTTCACCTCAGCTCGGAATCTAACCGGCGAAAACAACCGATCCTGCTTTTATGCATACTTCAGACTGTGACAGGGACCTCTCCCCGACTTAGTTATTTAAGGAGCCACGAATCCCCAGGTCACCACCCTGGATCTCCTGCCCTCACAGGTCCTAGCACCACGTCCGAGACTAGGTGGGGTAACCAAACCCGTGACACACACAGCCCTCAGCTGGCGACAAGGCCTTAAACCCCGCTTTCTAACTAATAGTAACACAAGTTTCCTGCTTTAATGCACGAGGACTAGCACAGCACTGCCACTTTTTTCCTAATAACTAAGACGGATGAAACACCGATTCTATTAATCCGTAACAAACGTCTCCTGCTTTAACGCACCGAGATGTCCTTACGGGGCGCTAAACATCAACTTGGAGTTCTTACAAAAGTCTCTTGCTTTAACGCACTGAGATGGACACTAGCCGCCTTTTTTTCTACTGAGTGAATTTACACTGCGATACGTTCAACTTAGCGAACAGATAATTTAGGCTTTAAACAATATGCACGGTTCGAAAATAAACAGGTCGTGCTTACCTTTTAATCATGTGAGCTAGCTCTCTGTTTGCCTCGTTTCACGATCTCAGCTCTGCCAATTCATCCTCTCTGGGCCTCGAGCGAATCCCGGGTTTCACGGCACCAAAACTGTTGCGAAATCAGTTTTACCCCGGTTCTTTTATTCGTCGAGGCATCCAGAGATGGCACCGGAACTCAGTAGTTATTTCACAAAACCTTTATTCATCTTTATTCATCTTCATTTAAGCATGCACTTCTAGAAGGGAAGACGAGGCCGGTGTGTCCCTCTGCAAAATCTTCACCCCTTTGTTAGTTACAGCCAGTTTTATAGAGGCGACCCCATCATAAAACTCCCCCACAGTGTGCTGCAAACTCTGTCTGCGTCTATGTGCACGAGCACATGAATGCCTATGTGAGCGCACATGAGTGAGTGTGCGTGTGGATGTGTGTGCGTGACAGTTAAAACACTGTGGGTGTAGGTGACTCCCTAGAGGTCATAAAAAACCCATCTCCCTTCCAGACCACAGTTATCCAGTTACAAATGTTGAGACCCCCACCCAAACATTCTCTGGGGAATTTCCACTCAGCATTAACTCCTCTCTGTTTTACTTCCACAGTTCAACTGGGGAGGGTCTCCTATACTCTACTCCTAAGTTCATGACACAGTCAGGCCTTTATTACATTGAGGGCAGTGTCAGTGTCTCTACAATAATTCTACATTCTATGTTAACACATTTCTAAACTCTAAAATAAGCTAAACATTTCTACAACTAACACAAAGTATCACATAATTATAGACGATTTGGAGAAAGTTTTACATTAAAAAAATGAAAGCGAGTGGAGTACATTTGTATTCAGCCACCCTGAGTCAATGCAATGCAATTATATCTGCGTGTCTTTTAGGCCATGTCTATACCAGCTTTGCACAACTAGAGCCTGCAAATTTCGCTCATTTTTCTTTGTAAAATACCTGAAGTTCAGTCAGATTGGATGGAGAGCACACGTGAACAGCAGTTTTCAAGCCTTGCCACAGATTAGCAATAGTATTTAGGTGTGGACTTTGACTGGCCCATTCTAACATGTGAATATGCATTGAGCTAAACAAGTTCTTTGTAGCTCCGGATCTATGTTTAGGGTCGTCGTCTTGCAGTCTCGAGTCTTTTGCAGCATCCAAAAAGCTTTATTCCAGGATTGTCCATATTTCGCTTCATCCATTTCCATCAACCCGTACTAGTTTTCCTGTTCCTGATGAAGAAAAGCTATCCCAAACCATGATGCTGACACATCCATGTTTCACAATGGAGATGGTGTGTTCAGGTTGATGTGCAGTGTTAAGGTTTCCAATACTCACAGTGTTTTGCATGCAGGTCAAAAAGTTCAAGCCTGGTCTAACATGACCAGAGTACCTGTGCAACATGTGTGCTGTCTTCCCCTATGGCTTGTGGCAAATTGTAAATGGGGCTCCTTGGGACTTTCTTTCAAAATTGGCTTTCTTGTTGCAACTCTTCCTTAAAAGCCAGATTTGTATAGTGCACAACTAGTTCTTATCTTGTGGCTTGACTCTCCCACCTGAGCTATGAGTCTCTGTAGCTCCACCACAGTTGCAATGGACCCCTCGGCTGCTTCTCCTTGCCCGTGACCTGTAAATTTAGGTGGGTAGGATGTAGCTTTGCAGGTGTGCCATACTCTTTCCATTTTCAGATGATGGCTTGAACATTGCTCCATGACACATTCAAAGATTGCGATATATTTTTCTAAGTTAATCCTGCTTTAAACTTCTCCACAGCTTTATCTGTGATGTGTGTTCCATGGTATTTTTAATGCTGTTTGTTCAGTAATGTTCTCTCACAAACCTCTGAGACCTTCACAGAACAGTTGGATTTATACTGAGATCAAAATACACACAGGTGGACTCTATTTACTGATTATGTGGCTTCCGAAGGTAATTGGTTGCACTGGATTTTAGGGGTATCTGAGTAAAGGCGACTGAATACAAATGCAAGCCACACTTTTCAAATTTATTTTGTACAAAAAATAAATGCCATGTATCACTTCCCTTCCACTTACTGGGATAGATAAATTATTTGGTGATTAGACCTTGATGACACATCATGGCAGAATGTCATCCCAGCTTTGAAAGAATTTAGGACAGCAGCCCCTGGAGTCTAGACATTGGTGGTGATGAAGATGGTGAAGATGAAGACTGAGGCTTGGATGGAGCACTGGCTGAAGTGTCTGAGGTGGTCTGAAAGAGAGAATGACAGAGAGCACATATTTAAACCATGCAAAATGGAGGCTGATTGGCTCAAAGAAGGTAGGCGAGAAGATGAATGGACTAGAGTAATGTTATCAGTATCGACATTGACAGCGTGGGAAAGTGGCAGTGATGTAAAGAACAGACAAGCAACTGAGGAAACACTGAGGAAAACAGGCAAATGACTGATTACAGATCTTTTTCAATGAACTTACACATAAGCTTCTTTTGGGTTTGGGGTTGTAATTTACAACTTGTAATGTGACAAAATGTGGAAAAGTTCAAGCTGTGTTATTACTTTTTCAAGGCACTCTAGCTATGTCAAACCAGAACGGTTCTGTTGCCTGGCTAAATCATCTTCATTGGCTCTTAGCATTGTGCTCTATGGGAGCATAAATGATCAACTCAAACATGAACTGTTGAGTTACCGACTGAAGTGAAGTCAGTCCTTATTTATCACTTATTAATTAAACACAGATTTCCTGTGATTCACTGCAAGTTTTCTAATGCTGATTTTTTTTTAGAGCACATCAGCTCTGTTTTTGTTTGAATTTCACTTAGACTGACATGAACACTTTGCGCTGGTGGCCGCTGTCAGAATGCTTCATGTGTAAATGTTCCTATATAAAATAGAAAAAAAAAATGCATGAAGAGACAGCATAATG
Source organism: Copadichromis virginalis (assembly GCF_057382275.1). Taxonomy (NCBI): domain Eukaryota; kingdom Metazoa; phylum Chordata; class Actinopteri; order Cichliformes; family Cichlidae; genus Copadichromis; species Copadichromis virginalis. The sequence goes on from NC_140629.1 coordinate 9,645,764, forward strand.
TAACTCCATGGGTCTTTCGTTTCTCTGTTTGCCCCCACTCAGCAACATCTAAAAAGAAGACAATTCTATTACCTTGAATGCCGGGACCTTTCAATTATTTGTGGAAGGTGAACTCCATTTGCAGAATACGGCTACTCTTGGCATGAAGTGTTTGAAATGTGCTCTTCCAAGCACAGGATGAATGGCACTACTTACTGTATTCTTATTACTGCTCGCTGCCTTTTCGGCAGAGGGTATATGGAGTGATGCCATTTATCATGCAAGACATGAGGCTGGGGTTTTACAAAACACATTTTCACCTGCAGGGAGTTTGCAAAGCACATCTTTGATGCATTTTCATATTTATTGGGCATCTTTATTTATATTTCTTGCTTGCAGTGAGCAAGCTAGCCAGGATACTCTGAGTGCAGGAGGCACTGTCCTCGTGACACAGGTGTCAGAAAGTATTGAGTAATTCAAATGTTGAATGTCCTGTGGGGATAAACCTTAATTTCTTCAAGTGAACACGCTGAAAATCCATAAACAAACTGGCAGTGAGAGTGTTTGATAGCTGGACTGCCTGAAGGCTTTATTGGAAGATTACTGTAGTAGCCCCAGGAGGCCCTATAACAGATGATGTGACTCTTGCATGCATGCAGATGTGACAGATGCTATGCTTATGGATTTTTCAATGAGACATACACCGTGCAACTCCCAGGATCAGGAACTATAGCACCTAACAGGAAGCTGTCCTTTAATTTTCAGGCTCCTTAACAATTATGTTGTTCCCTCTAGTTCATTCAAGATTATTTCTAAAAATGCAAAAAGAAATAATTCCCTCAGGTACCGAGATTAATTTTGTAAAACAAAAATTATAAATATCATTGAAGGGACTGGTCTTTGTCTACAGTTTATTGCCAGAAATTCCTTAGGCATCATTTGCTCCACAGAGCACATTTTGTGATATCGAACTCTAGAATAACTTTCACACATTCACATTCTGGCAATGTTATTCAGCATGCTGCATATCTGTCACGTTTGCTTAACAGAAATGACTCAATTACGATCTTTTATTAAGTGCCATGTCTTATACAGATCTCTCTGATGAAGAGAAGATTAACTCCCGAGCCTCTGATTTAACCCCCTAGCTCCAAGATATTTACATAACTTAAAAAAAAAAACAAACAAACCTGGGGGCTTCCATAAAATTTGTTAAATTCACCCCCACTGGCTAACAAACTACTATAACTTAACTGGGGAAACCAGGTGTCGGGTTTTTGATTTTCAATTTTGAAATGCATGGAGTGAACATGAATGGAAAAATAAAAAAGGTTCTGGTGATCATGCACTGAACAAATGTAACAATGAATATACCCAGTAACTAGTGAAGTCCTGAGCATATGAGGTTGTTTTTTTAAACAAGCAAAGGATGGACCTAAAATACATTTCCCACTCATATTAATCACAATGATCTTCAGGATCAGGCCAGCCATTAAGCTGATATTTATGTAGTCTTAATAATAATAATAATGAATCAATCTGAATTAGATAGATAGATAGATAGATAGATAGATAATTTTTTTTTTTTAAATTTGCTATTGAGACATGTGCACTTGAGATATGTATGACTGTGAGCGAACAATATTCTTGGTCATACTTTTGTCCTTTCTGAAATGAATGTTGAATGTGCATGTTGAGAACAGCTACACTGATCCATCATCGTCATTGTTTTTCTGATTTTTTGTGATTTCTAATGACTTATAGTAATTTTAATGTAAATAAGTTTCCCCTCCATGCCTTGCTTTCCAGGTTTGTCAGTGAAAGTCTCTGCTGTATGTGGGGTGGGCAAAATAAAGGAGAGACAGGCGTGCCGTGTTTCACACATTCATAGTCAAGAATTGCAGTTGGCTAAACAAATTAGGGTTAGGTGAGCAAGGCTCTGCTGCTTTAAATGCAGGCCCATCTACCTACCTAGGGAGTTCACCGTTGTCATAATAACAGCTGTTTACATACCACCAGATGCTAATGCTAACTCTGCGATCGCACTCCTGCATACAAACATCAATAATAAACAGAGCACTTACCCTGACGCTGTACATATCGTAGCAGGGGACTTCAATCACGCAGACTTAAAAAAAGCAATCCCCAAATTCCATCAGCACGTCAAGTGTGCCACTAGGGGTGACAAGATTCTGGACAAAGTTTATTCCAACATCAAAATGGGCTACAGGGCCAGACCTTTGCCACATCTGGGTCAGTCTGACCACTTGTCACTGTTTCTAATCCCTGCATATGCCCCCCTCAAGAAAACTGCTCTTACCATCACAAAGAATATTACCATATGGCCAGAGGGTGCCTCTCAGCAGCTGCAGGACTGTTTTGACAGGACTAACTGGGATATCTTTGAACATCAGGACTTGGAAATGTTCACAGACGGTGTCCTCTGCTATATAAAACACTGCATAGACACTGTTACAGCAGTCAAACGGATCCGGGCTTATCCCAACCAAAAGCCCTGGATGACCCGGGAGGTCAGGCAGCAGCTGGAACATTGCGTTCAGGTCTGGCAACAGGGATTACTACACCACAGCCCGATCCAACCTGAAGAGAGGCATCAGAGAGGCAAAGGGGGACTATAGGAGGAGGATCGAGGACCATTTGAAGAGTAATACCAGCCGGCAGGTGTGGCAAGGCATCCAGCACCTAACCAACTATAAGATCAATCTCGGAGCTGCGGACGGTGACCTGGAGCTGGCAGAGGAGCTGAATATCTTCTTTGCCCGCTTTGAGACCAGGGTACCGGAGGTATTGGAGCCACAGCAGCAACACGCCACCCATAGCAGCACCACCCTCACCCTGGAAGAGCACGAGGTGAGGCGCATGCTGCAGGCTGTTAACCCGAGGAAGGCGGCGGGTCCTGATGGTGTGCCAGGTCGAATATTGAGGGACTGTGCAGGACAGCTGGCTGGGATCTTCACCAGGATTTTCAACAAATCCCTCGCACAGGCGACTGTCCCACTCTGCCTGAAGTCCTCCACCATAGTCCCCTTGCCTAAGAAGCCCCACATCACCGGCCTGAATGACTACAGACCGGTGGCACTCACCCCAGTGGTAATGAAATGCTTTGAGAAGCTGGTCCGCAGACACATCACAGCAGCCCTGCCCCGCAGCCTGGATCCACACCAGTTTGCCTACAGAGCAAACCGATCCACGGAAGACGCTGTAGCCACAGCACTCCATGCTGCATTAACTCACCTGGAAGAGCATGGTAGCTATGTGCGGATGCTCTTCGTGGATTACTGCTCAGCTTTTAACACCATCCTTCCACACAAACTGGTGGCCAAGCTACAAGACCTGGGGCTTCCATACAGCACCTGCATGTGGATCAATAGCTTCCTCTCGGGCCGTAGACAGAGAGTCAGAGTTGGCCATCACACATCCTCAGCCCTGAGTCTCAGCACTGGCTCACCCCAGGGCTGTGTGCTCAGTCCACTGCTCTACTCTCTCTACACACACGACTGCACTCCTCGCCACCACAGCAACATCTTTGTGAAATTTGCAGATGACACCACAGTGGTGGGGCTCATTTCCAAGGGAGACGAGTCTACGTACAGAGACGAGGTGGAGCAGCTGACGTCATGGTGTAAGGCCAATAACCTCCTCCTCAACACTTCAAAAACCAAAGAACTCATAATAGACTTCAGAAGGAAAAAGGCAGAGATCCAACCACTATTCATAAATGGGGACTGTGTAGAAAGGGTGGCAAGCTTCCGCTTCCTGGGAGTCAATATAGAGGAGAACCTTTCCTGGAGTGTGAACACCTCCGAGCTGCTGAAAAAGGCCCAACAGAGACTGTACTTCCTGAGAATTCTCAGGAGGAATAACATCACACAGAGACTGCTGGTGTCCTTCTACAGAGCCACCATTGAGAGTGTTCTAACTTACTGCATATGCATCTGGTACACTAGCTGCACAGGGGCTCAGAGGAAAGCACTCCAAGGGATCATTAACACCGCCCAAAAGATCACTGGCTGCCCTCTCCCCACACTGGAAGTTCTACACAACGCCCACTGTTTTAAAAAGGCCCAAAACATCATAAAAGACACCTCACATCCTGGCCACTCCCTGTTCGAACTGTTGCCCTCAGGCAGACGGTACAGGGCAATCAGAGCAAGGACTAATAGACTCAAACACAGCTGTTATCCAACTGCAATAACACATCTGAATACTACAAAAAAATGTCCATCACGCCACTCTTGTGTTAATCTATGCACAGTCTGAAGCATGTGTGTGGGAATGTATGTGAATGTTTTACTGTTATATCTTATTAGTATTTTAAGTATTCTATCTATTTTATTTATTGAATTTTATTGTTTTATTTATATTTTGATATTGCTAGGGATGATGCAATGATCGGGGACCATTCTTAATTTCGTTGTTCTCATGACAATGACAATAAAGTTTCTGATTCTGATTCTGATTCAGATTCTTTCTTTCTCATCATGATGGTAATGTCACCCTGCTGTATGTGTTGTCACCAACGCTGTTGTTTTTTCTACTGTACCACACTTGAAGAAATTTGTTTCCTTAACGAATGCATGTTAACCTTTTCTATCCTTTCTAAGCAGCAGGCAAAAGTTACATCCAATCTGGCAGGACTATGGAGAAAATCATTCACCCAATCATACAGTAGCGACTTATTACTCTCAAGATAGGCCTGTCCTACAGCATACCCTGCTTTGCCATCATTGTACACACAATTTGGCCCAGAATATACAAATCGAACATTATAATGTGTTCATTAAAACTGGTGTCAGAGCTCATCAATTCATCAGGAGAGTCTTTGTTTGAGGGGATAGATCAAGGGAGGTGGGCATTTCAACACTGACTTCTCTTTTTCTGATACCCCCCCCCAAAAAAACAAAAAAAACAAAACAAAAAACAAACAAAAAAACCAGGGCAAGACAAAAAACAAAAAAATAATGCACACATACCTCCGAGGACCAGAGCTGAATACACATTCCTGTCTGGTTGGTCTCAGTCACTCTTTAAAACAATTTGGCCTTGCTCGCACTCTCTGTGGCCTTTGAACTACAGCTGCTCATCCCTGATGTTTGCTACATTCGTCTGCACATTATTCTTCCTTAAAGATACAACAAAACACAGCAGGTAAGACAGAAAAATGAGAAGAAGCGAGAACGTCATTTATCATGATCAGGGTTGCAGCTTTGACTAGCGCCATGTGGAGGCATAGGCGTTAAGCAGCAGACATTTTTCACAGAAGAGGTATTACACTGTGCTCAGATGGGCAGTGGTAAAGGTGGAGGATGTGCTTTGACTTTTAGATTCGTTTTAGGGTGAGAATAGTGGCGCCGTCCGTAAAGCCGATCTGAAAGTGGAACGAAGACCCGCCAGTCTGAGTTTTATGGCTCGTGCATTAAAAAGTCAATAAAAATGTTACTTTACTGTTTGTGCTAACTCCGAGCCACTGTAATTTAAAGAGATGTGAGTTGTATTGATTCGTTTCACACTCCTAATAGTCCCAGTGACACCCTTGGATGTGGATAAAAGTGACAGAGTTGTTGCCATAATGTATTTTTTAAGTAAAGAGCAGGTACACAAAACATGACTGCACCACTGGTTTTTATGGTGAAAGTATTTTAACTCAAATAAAGACTATCAGGTGTGTGGAAATGTAGCTTTCAATAGTAGCAAGACACCACCTGCCATTATAAATACTGAGGTTTAACTACTTAGTACATTTTCAGACTGTGGGGTGTCCCATCCTTTATTGCATACTATACGTTTTAAATGTAAATCTACTAGTTTATGGATAAATATGGCTGATTCAGGACTCTTGTATTGCATCGAATCTGCAGAGAAGCTGCATTATATAAATATTTCAGGTCAGTTTTTACATAATTTCTCTCATTGCCTAAAACCACAGAGCCATATCCAGTCCTAAGGATCATACAAAAACAGAGGCTTTTCTCCCCCAAAAGATCAAAAGTAATAATCATGCTTTGTTTCTGATGTCATACATTTTTCTAAGTTTTGTTGTTTTTAGTTTTCAAACAATATTTATTTAAATACTAGAAGAAAGTGCAATTTGCTGAAAAAAGCATTGACAAGTAAATATGACAGTGGCTCAAACTCTATCAAACTAGTGAAAAGTTCTAAAACAGCCTTTAAATGTAACATATTCACAAAAGTAGTCTAAAAATCTGTCAATAACGTGTATTTGCATAGAAAGGGAAGTGCACTTAAAGATGACTACCAAATCAAATCAGTGCACATGGACTCCCCTGTTAAAATGACCAACTTGACAGCAGAAAGAAATGTGTTTAATTCAAGGCAGTGAATTCAAGGCATATTAACATTCAGTCAATGGTATTGTATTCCTTAACATTAATATGCATGTATCTGCCTCTGTGTAATATTATTGTTTTGTAGTATGTCAGGGTTGTTCCGAATAGGTGTACGTTTGTATGAGATTAATGAAGACTCAGTCACCTTGCTGTCAGAAAGGAGCTGATTTATGCTTTTATTATTTATTATTTATTTATTATGCTTTTGGAGCATACATGATGTTTGAGCTGATAAATAGCCAGGGCTCATGTAAGAGGGTATGTTTAAACCATCCTGAGATGAATTGTAGCCTATTCCTAAGAAATAGTGTTGAAAGTTAGGCAGATCTAGCTCCCCTTTATCCTTGGTACTTTGTAGCGTTTTTAAGCTAATGTGTGGGGGTTTACCTTTCCAAAGGAATCAGTTTGATTCCTTATTGATTCTCACTGGTTTCTCATTGGCTCGGTTTTAAGAGTAAACACTATTACTAACAAGCAATAATAATTTCTTTTATTCATGCAAATTAATTACATGCTGTGGGTCAAATGTTTCTGCAAGTTTGTTGAGGTATTTCCCCTCATTTTTGTAATCACTGTTGGAGTTGTTACTCAAAAAAGTAAAGACTTTTAATATTTATGTTAACAAATATAAATCTAGGGCTACGATCCCGCACACCAACACAAATCCCAATGAGGACACACATCTCTAAGAGCTTTCTCTTAATAGAATGAAAACCAGCATAAAAAAAAGCGATCGCTGCAGTGATTCTGCTTTAAAAATGCAGCCTGACCTCTCATCTGCTTGTTACCTGTTGAATTTCAGGGTCTGGATACTGGGGTCAGCATTCACTCAGCTTTCACTCTGGGTTTTTGGCTAGCTTAGTATTAGAATGCTGTCTGTGCAGATGCTTGCAAAGAATTGAAGTTGTGTTAGCAGCATAATGTGGTTGTTTCTGTCCTGGATGCACTTTTCCACTTATCGCTTTCTTTTGTGCAAGCAAAATAAAAGAAATGTCCATCTCCGTGTTCTAGACTGCAGCGCTATTTTCCTCCTCTGGCATGCAAACTGAAATCAACTGATTGTAGTGAGTTGATTGATAGGCAGGCAGCAGGGCTGGACTGGGACAAAAAATCGGCCCGGGCATTTTGACTAGAGACCGGCCCACCAGGTATTATAGGAAAAACCATAAAGCCTTTGAATGAAAACAAACGCTGTTGTCACAGTGATGTACACTGCCTTGTTGGTATATATGTATCAGTCTAATAAACTTAAACCTACCTTAAACCCATCCTCCCTATTCTGGTACTCTAAACAGTACCCGAAAGTAGACTGCTTGGTCGAGTTAACCTCCTGAACTATCTACAACACATGGTGAAAACCTGAAATTAAGACAGAGAAGACTAGAGGTGAGACATGATCATTACTGATTACTGATGACAGATTTAGATATATTTTCATAAACCATTCATTTGCCACATCAATAAACAGCATGGCAGGGCAATATATTTTTTCTAACATGGCAACCTTTAAAAAGTGAAAGGAGATAGAAAGACAGGTGAGAAAGAATAAAACTTAATTGACTTTTTGATGGCATTTTACACACAGTACTGGTACAGAATCTAAAAAATGTGGGAAAATACTGCCATCATATACAGTACTTAGCTACTTCTGAAGAAATTATGATGGGACCCTAAAAAAAATTACTATGTACAATAATGGATTTCTATACATTTTACATCAGATGAAAACGTTTGTTGTAAGATTCAGATAATTATTTGTTAAAAGTGAGAAATTTTACATGAGAATAAGAAAGAAAAGTATTTCTTTGTGCCCCCCTTTCCCTGTTAATGTCCTACCTGGCCCCCTGGCAAAACTTTGCTAGACCCGCCCCTGCACAGTTACCAGCTGTCAGCTACATAGAAAGAGGATGCTGGTGTTATTTGCCTCTCAGAAACAGTTCATAACTTCCCTTCAACTCATTCATGTCACCTAAAAGGTAAACCTGTTTCTCCATCACCTGTTCAGCTCTGATGATTCAGTAAGGACATCTCCTGGTTTCATCTTCATGTTTCCCTCTCACCAGATAACCAAACCGATATCATGACCAGCAGCTTTTACAGCTGTGGCTCCAGCAAACCTCAGCTGATACTAGAAATTAATATTAAATAAATTCTAACAACAGCTGATCAACCTTAACCCTGGAGAACCCATGGGGTCAAATTTGACCCCATGGTTCCCCTAGTAAACCAATGGGGTCGGATCTGACTGCATGGGTTCTCCAGGGTTAAACGTGCTGCTGTTGTTTAGCGCGACATCCGCTGGTTTCCTCTTTCTGGCGCAAAGTGGGAGATAAACAAACAAGAGAGAAAAGCCGATCAGCTGATCATTAATCAGTTTCATGATTTAAGTAGAAACAAGAGAGGGAGGGGGAGAGAATGAGAGAAGAAGAGGCAGCTGTACAGCAAAGACACAGAATAACTCCAGCTTTCTGTCTTTTTCATTGTAGCTGACGTCCGGGACAAACTGTGTTCCTTTTCACCTCAATACAAAACGCGCAATATTTTCTCTGAGTACGAGACCATTCCGTTTTTTTCATGGGCTGTTGGAAACTCTAATAACTAACCTTATAAATAAAATAAGATAAAACAAGTTCAACATCAATAACATCATAGCACCTGCCCAGCAGTATATAAACTCCGTCATGCTAGCTAGTACGCAGTACGAGTTATTGTAACTGACTGTAAAAAGTCAGCATAAGGAAAATAATCTCCACCTAAACTTGGTTTATATCTGACCCAGATAGACTGCAGGTCATAACTTCTTACCTAAAGTTCAGTTCACCGCCTCGGGTCTCTGCTCCTCCTGCTTTTCCGTCATCCACCTGCCAGCGTGTTGCATCTGCTGGCCTCCACCACTTGCTAATGTTACTGAATCTGTGGAAGCTCCGCAATAGCCACCACCAAAGAGTTATTTTTACACATCTCCCAGCATCTGGCCAATCCACCACCTCTCAGTGTTTAGACCGTTATGGAAAAAAAAAACAAAAAAAAAAACAAAATATCGGCCCATAAAAACGAAAAATCACCATCGGCCCACTGGGCAAATGGCCAATATGCCCGATGGCCAGTCTAGCTATGGCAGGTAGACGAACCAAGGAATTGTACTACTGGGAAACGTTTTTCTACAAAAACCGGTTCTTGATTTCCATCCCTACTATGATTTCCAGGTGTGCCTTTTGTCAAAAATTAACTGGTAGAGTCCCGAAGGTTGTAGTGTTTCTATATCGCAGAAAATATTACAGGAATTAAGTAAACAAAGAAATGGCCTATTGAAACTTGAAGGTTTGGCAGACATGAATGTTTTTCCGTTTGATCTATGCTCCCCAGATTTAAAACATCAGATACTATTAGACTACAGTGCGTATCAAGTACAGTCAAACTATTGCAATAAAACAGGCAGAATCATAAGAAGAGCAGTTCTTTTGATGGTGTTAAATCTCAAGCTCAGATGTAAATGATAGTTTGGGCAGACCTTTGAGTGAAATGTTTACTTAAGTGATTTATTCAGAATTCAACAGAACAATTAAGAATCCCACAACAACATTCAGTAAAGACATTTGGTGTTGACTTTGTTGGACAGGACCATGAACAAACATAGTTCAAGGTTGCCAAAAATAGCAAGATAGCGTTTTGCTTTGGTAATCAACTTTTTTGATTAACACAATTATTATATGCTACATGTATCTGATATCTTCAGGATTATTCTGTGATTGTTCTACAAATTGAAAAATGAATAGATAGGTAGACAGACAGACAGACAGATAGATAGAGCAGACAGCATAGTCTACAGGGCGAATGTCATGGTCCGCGGCCCGGTGTCCAAGGAGCTGATGGGATGCCCACGCCCACGGGTGTGGCTGTCGACTCCACACCTGCATCCCATCCCAGGCGATCAGGCGGACCATTTAACCCAGCTCAGCCAGCTGCTCCATGCCTGTCCGTTAGTCGCCTCTCAGCGGTAACATGCTTCCACGTGAAGGCGGTTGCGAAATTCTCTTTTGCTGGAACAAACGCTAACCCTTTCCTTGTGTGCTTAGGTAACAGCTCGGCGTGTTTGGAGCCCTCTCCTGCCTGTCTTCCTGCCCGCCTGGAGTTTTTGGATCCCTACCGGCACTCGTCTCCTCTATTCACCTGGAGCTTCCCCCCGGACCCTCACCTCTCCCTCCGGTTCCCACGGCCCCATCTGGACCATAAGATTAATTCTCTACCCACGTATGCTGTTATTTCTCCGTTCCCCTGTAACCCTCTTCCTCTTTCTGTTGTAGCCTCCCACAGTCCTGATTACGGCGTTCCTGAGTTATTTCCCTTGGTTTTCTAGTTACCTGGCGTGCTTTCCTTTTACCCTTCCGGGACACCCTTAGTTAAAATAAAGTTTATTTTGCATGCACCTTGGCGTGTTGTCTCTGCTTCTAGGTCCAGCTTGTGTGCTGAACTACGGTTCATGACAGCGAAAAAGGAACTTATACATTCATAGACTGAATTCACTTGGCATGATAATTGTTCTATATGTTGGCCTACAGTATAAGTTCCTCAAAAAAACTTTTCACCCACTCACTACATATAGCACTGCTCATGAACTCCATACAAAATTTTAACAGGACTTTAATCCTATTTGACAGCTGGCTTGATACCCCAATGTCAGATTGAAAGAAAGTGGAATAAACAATTAGATGGTGAAGCTATGTGGTCTCATCTCTTATGTAGAACCACACAAGACACTTGAACCCTCAATTGCTTTAGCAGAAATCCAAGGATGTCTTTGCTTATTTCATGTGCTTACATGTTATTAGAACAAAACCTTAAATTACAAAACCAGTCCAACCAGTGCACATAACTGCAGACAAAATAGTATGTCCCAAGTCCTACTGCAGCACCTGCACATGTATACACAAACAGATGGGTGATTTGGAAGCTAAACATCAGTCATCTCATTTAGCCCTCTTGTCTTAGGGCAGGGATAGCTCAGTAGGTAGAGTGGTTGCCCCATGATCGGAAGGTCGGGGGTTCGATTCCCCTTAACAGCTACCCTGAGGTACCCCTGAGCAAGGTACCGTCCCTACACACTGCTCCCCGGGCGCCCAATGGCTGCCCACTGCTTCACTGAGTGAATGGGTTAAATGCAGAGAGCAATTTCCCCACGGGGCATAATAATGTACACACTTTCTTTCTTCTTCTTATGCTTTCTTGTATATCATTTGCTACTTACACAACGCCATGATGCCAATTCCATTTCAAGATCTCCCTCTTGGTTTAAAGACAAGCCATTTGTTAGTTTCTCATTGTACGATGTTGCGTGAATTAACATTAATGTGAGCTAACGTGAATTAACATACTCTTTATCAAGGTAATATTCTTTTATCAGACTTATAATAAAGAGTCGATCATGATATAGTAACTGTAACAGGCCCTATGCTTCAAATGCATAGAGGCAGAGTCCATCACAGCTAACACAACCTGAGTTGTAGGGTGTGCAAAGGTGCCCCAGAGGCAGTTCAGCAGATAATGGCAGGATGTAAGATGCAAGCTTGGACAATGTACACTGAGAGGAACAACTGAGTGACTGGGATAGTCTGCAGTACTACAGCCACATATGGATTAGAAGTTTGACGAAGATCATTGACAACTACTGGACAAAGTTCCGGTGAGACATCAGGTTCCTAAAAGACAACCAGCTATGTCTAATAGCTATGTCTATTACACCACAGTTGTAATAGTGGTGGTAATCCCAGCCATTAACAACACCACAAAGAAAGAGTACAAGAAAATAGACAAATACCAAGGGCTGAAGGAACAACTATAGCAGATGTGGAAAGTAAAATCTGAAGTGATCTTGGTGGTAATAGGAGCATTGTGAGGTTTTTTTTGTTGTTGTTTTTTACTTACTGACATTTTTTACATACAAAATAATATGAACAGCTGATGGTTATGTTTCTTTAATAGAGATTAAACGAGCCAACAGTGTTTAACAGCAGAACAAAAATAAATTACTGATTGATGAAACAATCAGCACATTTCCAACAAAAGTAATAATTCATTACTAAATATATAAAATAGAACCTTTGCCTCTACACATCTTTACTTTTACTCTTTGCTTTTCTGTTCATAATAGGATGTGCAACATTTTTGAGTGCTTACTATAAGCAAAAAATACATAAATCAATACATTTCACCTTCAGGCCTACTTGTGGTTCCTTGTATATATATATATATATATTTTTTTTTGTGTCCCGTTTGGATCTTTAGCCATCAGAATTGTTGTCTTAAGGCCAAGAAAGATGCCAAGCGGATTTATTTTACCAGGTGGATCATCATGGCCTTGCCATATTGGTCCATTTGATTGACCTTTATTATAATTATGAATTTATTTTATTTTCAGTTGCTACAAACGGGACAGACATGACTGGGGGATAGGACAGGGAGAAAGAATGAAAGAAAGAGAGGGAGAGAAAGAAAACCAAAGGGGAGAAGAGACGGTGAGAAGGGGAGGGGAGAAAAAAAAACAAACAAACAAAAAAAAACAAAAAACACCTGGATCACCTGTATGGAGAAAAAAAACAGAAGAGAAAGCAAACAACAAAGAGCAACATAATAAAAAAAAACAAACGGCACCATCACAATTAACTAGCTAGCAGTAGATATCAGTAGATACTAAATAATAAACGATATTGTGCAGCACGCAAGATAGACAGCGCACAATGTGCTTTGAGGCAGCAGCCAAGAAAGCTGTAGTCCGCGTCTGTGAATACCCGTGTGTACACCTGTGTGCATACCTGTGTGGATCAGCATGTTTGTATTCCAAAGGTTTCTCCATGTAACGATCTGCTAGGGAGTGTGGGGAGCCACAGCCCCGTCCTCCAGGGTATGAAGCAGGTATGGAGGAGATCAAAACTCCAGCCATCCAGAGGCCCCCAGAACACAAGAGACTAAGGAAGACTAACAGAGGGGCAGCCGCGCCACTGTCCCAGTAAGAGCTGAGGAGAGTCCCAGGTGAGGGCTCACTCAGCAGCCGCGGAGCAGAAGCCAGGGGGAGTTGCAGTGACGCGCCCGTGAGCTCCGCCGGCAGCCAGCTGTGCTTGAGTGACCGAGCCCCAGGCCGAGAGGCCGGGGGCACCCCACCTCCAAAGTGGCCCGAGCGAGCCCCAGGTTCCAGGCCCCGATAAGCGGCCGCCAAGGAGTGAGCCGGTGTGTACCCGGACGCCCACCCCCAGACACAAAGAACCACCAACGCACCGACACCTGAGGGAGTCCGCCACTGGCAGGGGAAGTGGTGGTGGGTGGAGATAGGCCTCCAAACCTTGGAGGGCCTGAGATGTCCCCAGAGAGGTGGTGTCTGATACCCAACCTGACATATAGACACAGACATACAGGCACACACAGACACAAACATCCATTCCCACCCTCATGCTCTCATATGCACTTACTCCACACTCAACCAACGTGGAGACAGACATAAAGAGACCCAGGTGGTGTTACCCTTTTCCCTGCGGTGGGGAGAGGCAGACCGCCCCGACTCCGCAGCAGCAGGGAGGCCCCACACTCCAGACCGCAGTCGGACCGCCAACTCCTCCTAGCCCCCCCGCTCCAGCAGGCCACAGAGAACGGGGGTGAGAGAAGACTCCAAACCTCCCTCCACCCGCTCATTGTAGTGTTGATGCATGTGTGTTCTAAGGTGCAATTAAAACCCAGGAGGGCATGGAGCTACCTGCCAGAGAGCAGCAGGTAAGCGCATAGTCCCTCCTGCTAGCCCTCAATGTCTACGTGTATTCAAAATTGAGAGGTGGGCAACGACGCCAGGGGTGAGGTATACAACCTGATGGTAATTTGGACTCCGTGTATCGTGCCCACCCCCAAGATCCTATATGTATGTGTAATGAGAGTGTGAGTAATGTGAATGTCTAAGTTGTGGGATAAAATTGAGGCAGAGGCAGCCAGAAGGGGACGGGGGGGGGGACGGGGGGGGGGGGTAGCCTCCTCTGCACCCTGGTGACATACCCCTACTCCAAAGCCCTGCATGTGTGGGTGGTTGTGGTGGAGCGGGAAGAGGGAGGCAGCTGGAGATGGGGAGTGAAGGAAGGGAGGGGCAGGTGACCCCTCCCTGTAGGCACTCCCATACTCCGCGACCCGCCAGGGAAAGGGGGCCCAGGCCCATCCAGACCGGGGCCCAGCGCAGCAGCTCCCCCCGGCCCCACAGAGCCCGGGACAGTCCACCCAACCCCACCACAGAGAAAACTGCACCCACCCCACCATCCACTCTTCTTCCAGACTACATGAGACAATAGACGCCCAGGCTGAGATCTTCCTCCACCTCTCCTGTATCTCCCCCTCCTGCAGAGAGTTCCTGAGGAGAGGAAAGCTCCTGCAAGGTGTGACAATCTCCCCCACCAGTTGAAGAGCCCCCCAGGCGGCTCGACGCACCGGCGGCACCCTGCGCCAGGGATGGGCCCCCATGCACCCACCCGCCCACAACCCCGGCAACACACAAACCAGGACCCAAGGCCCCGAGGCCCGGCCAGGGCCCCAGCCCAGAGATGGAGCGCCCCCAGAACCTCACGCCCATCCCGGACCCACCCAGGGGCAGACAGGCTACCAGGTCAGTAACCCACGTCCGTCAGCACAGACCCTCCCCTAGCCCCGCTGCACGCAGCCACGAGGAAACAGTCACCCGAGAGCCAAAAGAGCCCCCACCCGGACATGACCGCTACCCCAGGTTGAGCCCCCCCAAGGAAGATGCCTCCGGGGAACCCCCCGACGCCCTAAGCCTGTCCCTACCCCCACACCAATCACAACAGTGAAGGCGGGACCAAACTATGACCCCCCACCCCCACTAGGTAATGGAGCTGATCAAAGGAGCCCAGAGCAATTGATCTGATGTCGTGGCAGAGGCTGTATCAAGACTAATGTAATCTAATAGATAATTTCTATATTGGTTAGAATTAAGATTGTTTTTATTTTTCCAGTTCATGAGGACAGTTTTCTTGGCTATGCATAGGGCAGTGAAAACCATATGGGCTATATTCTTTTCTGAAGTGACATTATCTAAGCTGCCCAACAAACACACTAAGGGGGAAGTTGGAATGTTACATTTCAGACACTTTGATAAGTCTTCACATATCTCGCGCCAAAACTTCTGCACTGGTGGACAGAACCAAAGAGCGTGAATGTAATTGTCTGGTGTATTGCCTTGACAGTGTGAGCAGTTGTTGGAAGATGTAAAGCCCATCTTGAACATCCGATGACCTGTATAGTGCACTCTATGTAGTATTTTGTATTGTATTAATTGCAGACTGGGATTTTTAATCAATTTAAAGGTTCTTAAGCATACCTGAGACCAGAAGTTTTGGTCTAAGCTGACTGATAAATCTGCTTCCCACTTTGCAATAGGAAGGGATATTGATTCATCTAATTTAGAAAATGTTCTGTATATTTTAGATAATAATTTGGGGAATTTAAGAGTAAGGAAATGTGCCGCACTTGGTGGTGTTTGTAATTCAACTTGACTGAGGTAAAATTTCTTTTTTACTATGGATTTAATTTGTTGATATTCTAAAAATCTTTTCTTGTTGATCCCATATTGTGCAACTAGTCTGTCAAATGGAATAAATTCTGTTCCCTCTAATATATGTTCTAAGTATTTAATTCCTTTACAACTCCATTCTGGGAAATTAATCATATTATTGTTTTGTAATATGTCAGGGTTATTCCAGATAGGTGTACGTTTGCATGGGATTAATGAAGACGCCGTTATTTTTAGAAACTCCCACCATGCTGTCAGAGAGAAGCTGATGTTGATACTTTTAAAGCATTCATGTCTTTTGATGTTTGAGCTAATAAATGGTAGGTCTGAAATCTCTAGATCCTTGCATAGTGCCTGTTCAACATCTAGCCAGGGCTCATCTAAGAAGGTATGTTTTGACCATTCTGAGATGAACTGAAGCCTGTTGGCTAAGAAGTATTGGTGAAAATTAGGCAGATCTAATCCTCCTCTATCCTTGGTTCTTTGTAGCGTTTTTAAGCTGATACGCGGGGGTTTATCTTTCCAAAGGAATTTGGAAATATATGAATCCAGAGATCTGAACCAATCTTGTGATGGTTTGTTAGGGATCATCAAAAATACGTAATTTATTTTTGGCAAGATCATCATTTTTATAGTAGCGACCCTTCCCATGAGTGATATGTGTAAAGATTTCCATCTAGTCAGATCGCCTTCTACTTTCTTTAGAAGTGGGATGTGGTTTAATTTAGTTAAGTCTGAAAGCTTAGGAGAAACATTAATACCTAAATATTTAATATTTCCGGATTGCAGTGGGGCAGAGGAAGAATTATGGAAGGAGCAGTTAATGGGGAGAACTGTAGATTTTGACCAGTTAATTGAATAATCTGAAACTCTTGAAAACCAGTTTATTAGAGTAATTACCTCAGAGAGGTTGGTTTGTGTGTTTTGCAGAAAAAGCAACACATCATCCGCATAGAGACTGATTTTATGTTCTACGTTCTTACATTTTATGCCCTTAATTGTTGTAGCCTGTCTAAATGCTGCTGCTAGAGGTTCGATAAAAATTGCAAAAAGTGAAGGGGAGAGTGGGCATCCCTGTCTGGTGCCCCTCAGGAGACAGAAGCTGGAGGATGTCTGGTCATTTGTTCTGATATGAGCTGTTGGGGAATTGTATAATATTCTTATCCAGTTTATGAAAGAGTTTCCAAAACCAAATTTGTGTAAAGTTGCGAATAAAAATTTCCAGTTAACTCTGTCAAATGCTTTTTCTGCATCTAGAGATAATATTATGGTTTCGATGTTTTTATTGTATGAGTAGTCTATTAAATTAAGTAATCTACGAGTGTTTGTTGAGGAGTCCCGACCTTTTATGAAACCAGTTTGGTCAGGATGAATTAAGAGGGGGGTTATGTTCTCTAATCTCTTTGAGAGAGCTTTGCAGATTATTTTAAGGTCTACATTTAAAAGAGAAATTGGACGATAGCTTGAGGGAAATAAAGGGTCTTTGCCTGGTTTTAGCAGGAGACTAATGTTGGCAGAATTCATATTTGGTGGTAGTCTGCCATTTTCCTCAATTTCCTGCAACATTCCGTGGAATACTGGTGCCAAAATTGTCCAGAATTCTTTGTAGAATTCTGCAGGGAAGCCGTCTGGACCTGGAGCCTTATTATTGGGCATACTTATCAGGGCTTCCTGGAGTTCACTTGGCGTCAGTGGCGAATCCAGTTCCATTGCTTGACTGTCCAGTAATTTTGGAAGAGTTACGTTGTCAAGGAACAGATCAATTTCATTTTTAGATGGGTTTATTTGTGGTGAGTATAAAGTTTCATAGAAATCCCTAAAAATGTTGTTTATTCTTCCAGGGTCATATATTGTGTTCCCCGATAAATCTTTAGCAGCACATATAATTGTTTTTTCTTTATTTATTTTTAACTGGTTAGCTAGAAATCGACCTGATTTGTTACTGTGTTCAAAATTCTGCAAGCGAAGTCTTTGTACCAGGAATTGTGTTTTTTTATTAATAGTTTCATTTAATTCTAGTTTTGTCTTGCGTATTTTGTTCAATGTTTCCTGATCTTGGTCGCACGCGTAGGCTTCTTCTAGTGATTTGATGGTTTTTTCTAATTCCTGAATATTTTTGTTTTCTTCTTTCTTTTTGTGTGATGAGAAAGAAATTATTTTACCTCTCATCACAGCTTTCCCTGCTTCCCATAGAACAGAAGCAGATATTCCGGGAGTGTCATTAAAGTCTAAATATGAAGTCCATTCCTTTTTAAAATATTTAATAAAGTCTTCATCTTTAAGCAATGATGTATTAAATCTCCAGTTTTTACTTGGCGTAGTATTATTCTTGTGCATTAGTGTTAAAGATACAGGAGCATGATCGCTGACAGCTATAGGATGAATCTCAGTGTCTGAAATGTCACTCAGCAGTGAGCTGCTGACCAGAAAATAATCCAGACGAGAGTAAGAGTGATGAACATGCGAGAAAAAAGTATATTCCTTACTGTTGGGGTGAAGGGAGCGCCATGCATCGCGAAGGCCAAACTCGCTCATATACTGTTTGATTATATTTGTGGATTGCCAATTGCGCTGAGTTCCTGTTGTGTTGAGCCTATCCATTTCTTCATTTAGTCCAAGGTTGAGGTCACCACCAA
This sequence comes from Copadichromis virginalis, assembly GCF_057382275.1. Classification (NCBI taxonomy): domain Eukaryota; kingdom Metazoa; phylum Chordata; class Actinopteri; order Cichliformes; family Cichlidae; genus Copadichromis; species Copadichromis virginalis. Next base: position 9,664,300 of record NC_140629.1, read on the forward strand.
GAATGAGTGTGCAATCGAGGTGTTCAGAGAGTGCACTAAAAAATCCGTGGAAGAATGAGGGTTCATCAACATTTGGACCATATATACTTACAATACATAGTTTTTTGTTCAATATTGATAGTTTAATAATTAGAAATCTACCCTCTGGATCTATAACTGTATCGAGTACTGTAAAATTAACATTTTTATGTATTAAAATTGCTACTCCCCTTTGTCTAGAATTATAACAGGCTGCAAACACGTTAGGAAACTCAGGTGTTTTAAGTTCGTTTAAACCTGTGACAGGTCTGTGAGTTTCTTGTAATAAAACAACATTTGCCTGTAGTTTTTAAAGCTGGTTAAATATCTTTAACCTCTTTCCTCTGGTGCCAGCTCCATTTACATTCCATGTGACAAACCTCAGCATGCCCATAATTGTGTGTGTATGTCTAATGATGTACGCTGGGTGTTTCGTTTAGACAGGTGGAGAAAATGTGGAAACATCCCTTGTTTGTAAATAGAAAGAGAGAGAGGAAAAAAAAAAGTGTGGTGAGAGGCTCCAGGACTCTGACTATGTGTGTGAATATTCACTAATATGAACAAGCGTGGCTTGTGTTATGTGTCCTGCAAGTCTGTGCGTGCTGTGAGGCTGTTGTGAATATGCTGCCGTTGAGCGGATGTGTTTGCGTGATCGTGGTGTGAAAATATGGAGAAATAGAGGGTGTTGTTTGTAGGTGAGTGGGGAAGTAGGTGACCACAGCAGTGAAAGACAAGAGAAAGAAAGAAACCACATGAACTGTGAGCAACAACAAAAAAAAAAAAAAAAAAAGAAACGAAACGAAACGGAAACATTCCAATTAAAGCAATGACGGAGGGTGACGGTGTTATATCTGCTATGACATCATATTGATATTACTAGGTTAAACCCATGTTAAAGGAGAAAGTGTGAATGAATAAGAAAAGAGTGTAGCGGGTTCTTATCTGGAGTGCAGTCAATATAACCACGGTGTGGTGCCGGGGTCGCGGTAGAGCTGTCCGTCCACGTAGAGCCGGTCCACGGCGACGACAGCACGGGAGCCTTTCTGGATGAAGCTACGTCGAACTGGGAACAGGACCTTGCGTCGTTCCAGGATCTCTTTGGGGAACTGGTCGTTCACGCTGAAGTCCGTTCCTTTCAGCTCTCTGCCGCGACTCTTCACCTGTTCCTTCTGTTTGAATTGACCGAATTTGGCCACAATAGGCCGTGGTCTCCCGGTCCGCGACCTCACGCCCCCCAAGCGATGTACTCTATCGAAGTCAATGTTCTTTACGGTGTCCTCCGGCAGCTTCAGGTGGATTTTGATGAAGCTTTTCACCGTTGCCTCCGCGTCCTCTCCGGCAGATTCTGGAATACCAGAAAACACAAGATTATCTCTCATGCTACGGGCTTGTAGATCGATAACGGACTCTTTTATTTTTTTATTTTCAATGTTTAGCTGGGTCACGTTATCGGTGAGAGATTTGACCGACTCCCGTAGCGTGGCATTTTCAGCGGCAAGCGTTTCCACCTGCTGCTGGCTGAATTCCAGGGATTCTCTCAGAGATTTAAATTCCCGGTGTAAAATCTCCACCAGGGACAGCCTCGCATCGAAACTGGACAATCGCTTGTCGATTGACTCCAGGATGTCTGCGATGTCTTTGCCGGCAGGCGATGTTGTACCGGGGGAGTCTGCCGGGCGACATCTCTTCGATGACGGCGTCTCAATTTTGGCCGGGGAGGATGCACTCTGGGCCTTCTTCATTACTAAATCTTGAAAACAGCGGTCGATGTAATCTTGGAGAGCGTCTAAACTCTCCCCGTTGTCCTCCAGGGTGTTAGAGATGATAAAACAGATGTTGTTAGTTATATGACAATTGATTAGTATATTTGGTAATACTGAAGCTTGAAAAACCTTTGTTAAACTCTATGCTACCATTTGCTTTTTTTCTGCCAATTCTCCAGCGTCTGACGTCACCTACAACATGGGTCGCTTACCTTACTCGTCACTTACCGTCGCTCCGTCACCTTCCACCAGGCTCTGCGTTCCTTGTGTATTTAAAAGTAGAATGGGAGGCAGAGCCTTCAGCTTTCAGGGCCCTCCTCTGTGAAACCAGCTCCCAGTTGGATTTGGGAGATAGATACCCTCTCTACTTTTAGGGCTTCAAAATAGAGAGGGTGTCTAGTTTTAGGGTTTAAAACCTTCTTCTTTGATAAAACATATAGTTAGGGCTGGATCAGGTTACCCTGAATCCTCCCTTAGTTACAATGCAATTGCCCTAGGCTGCTGGCGGCTTCTGTTACTTAATTACTTCCAGGAAAAAGTACTTCTTTACATTATTCATTACATTACATTCACATTTCTCTGTGAAATGAACTGAAACTCACTGTCACATAATTACCATTTAATAATATAAATCTGAGCCTACAGTCTCACAAATGAACACAAATCCCTATCCTAAGGAGGACAAACATATGTTTCTCTTGTTATTGTGTTAGCAGTGCAATCTAGTTGTTTTAGTCCTGGATGCATTTTGCATTTTACCATTTTGTTCTCGCCCTTTTGTGCAATAAATGTAATGTCCATATCCACACTGTAGACTGCGGCCTGATGTCCTTGATCCTTAATTCTGCAGGTGGTCTCTTGTTGTTAAAAGAGAATTGTTCAGTTCCAAAGTGCTCACAATAGAAGATAGAGATCATTGGAGTTCTCTATCTCATATTGTTGGGTCTTTATCTTATTATATAAAGGGACTTGAGATGAAGGGTGTTGAGTTCTTATGCTATTCACAAAAGAACAAATAATAGTAATTGACTTTGTTTTTCAGGTCTTTATAATCTGAACAGTTAATATGTAAACGGATATAATGTCACATACAGCCAATCTATAACATACATAAGTCATTATTACAGGCTTGTCCTAATCCAAACAGAAATACTGCCGCAATATTTCAGTTTGTAAGAGAAGAAAACCTGGCTGTCTCTACTGTCTTATACCACTTGAACTCCTTCAGCTATTCTTCGAAGAGATAAATTGTATTTGGCTCATTTTGTGAAAAGATAAGAAAGCTTGAATTTGTCTTAAAAAATTAGCTATGCCTAGAAACAAGGGAGGAAAGGGCCTGGCTGATGTGTATCTTTAATATTTCTCTCAGAGTGGCATACCCATAGTAGTCACATGATAAACAACAGGAGGTAGAACTGGGAATGACTAATGGCAATGGTGGTAAAAAAACAAGGCTTGTGGCAACCTTCTAATATCCAGAAAACAGACAACTAAATTTAGTTTAATTAATGCACTTCCTTTGCTATTAGCGTCCAACTTAGGAATCTTACATTGAATGCAAGCTGTGTGTAAAACATTTGTAAAGATGTCTAACAGTAACAGACACCAGATCTGGGGGCATATAGAAAAAAACTGAGATATCACAGTGGTTACTGAGCTTCACAGGTTGAGCTGAGTGATTAAACATTTTAGCAGTATTTACAACTTAAAAGTGATGCTGATGCATAGCGTCATAAAGATATTGAATTGTCATAAGAATCCAGAATTAGCCATGGCAGCAATTTGGGGAATGGCCTGAGCCAGCAGAGGCACTTGAGCATAGAGTATTCATTTCTTGGGAGACTTCAAGCGTTCAAGAACAATGGGATGCGGATTTATCTCACCACGGATCAATGGCATGTGTGACAGTGCAAAGTATTTGTCAAAGTGAGGGCAATATGAAGTTGTGCAGGAAGACACTGTGTTCGGAGTCTATATTTGCTGATGTCCTGTGACTGCTTATTTCTCCTCTGCTTGATGTTATCTCACATTTTTAGCACAGCATGCAAGATTTCAACATGTGTGTGTAAGATAGTAGTGAAGGAAGTATCACATTCTTAAGCTGTTGTCGGCTCAAAAGTATATTTTACTCATTGTTCTGTCTCTGATGTTTGACATTTACTTTACAAACCAATGTATGTTCAGAGTACAGCTGTCATGGTTCCAAATTTTCATGATACATATATTTTGTGGATCAAAGATTGTGATATGTTATAGGTGAACAAGGTAGCTGCAGGGAGTGGTGGTAGTGGTTGAAACTGGTATAACTAATAAAAATCAAAGCATATAAATAGCATTAAAACCAACAAATGACTCTAACAGTATTCATTATTCAGTTTGTACACAAAATATCATGATACCTCAGTGGACTAAAACAGTAACCCAGCTAGGGAATTTTGGCTCTCACATGCTAATTTGTAGCTTTTATTTCTCAGTTCTCCTTATGGGTAGCTAAAACTGAGCCCAGAAGTACAGTAGCGCAATCAGGCTAACCACAAAGTCTAGACACACTAGTGAGTAAAGACACAGAGCATAGTATCAAATGTTAACAGAACAGTTACTGAGACGTTGGCTCAGACCTCAAAAAAACAGGAAAAAAGTCCTCAATATTTGGATCATCTCCAGATTCATTCAGTAACATAACAACAACCTAACTGCACCTGCATGAGTGATTCAGTCTAACTTAGCAGCTTTGTGGTGTGAAGCGACTCTTTGAACTTATAGAGTGTTTAAACAATTCAATTCAATTCAATTTTATTTATATAGCGCCAAATCACAACAAAAGTCGCCTCAAGGCGAGAGAGAAAAGTGTGAAAATGTTCATGCCTGTCTGAGAAAAGTATAAAAAGTGTAAAAAGTGTGTGGGGGGGGGGGGCGAGGAATAGTCAGTTTCATAGCCGCAATCCAGCATGAAACTGGAGCATCCACAAATACATCAGGAAGACGGCAGCTGAAGACTGATGGGGATGAGGAACTATCACATACGACCAAGCCCCTACATGAGGTGTACCGCTGATGGATAGATGAAGTGGTTGACCTCAAGAAACCAAAAATACAAATGGCCGACCTACGGGACACTACAGAAGCTCTGATCATAGACACACAACCATGGGCCATAAGCACCAGATATATTGAGGCAGGAGTCTACCACAGCTGACAGAAGCCAAGTCCCAGACTGCACAAAGGTGCTTCGTTGATTATCCCATACAGTACGTAGTAGCAGAATGTAAGACGCAAGCTCACACATACATTGAGAGGCACAACCAAGTGGCTGGGATATTGTGCATGAACATCTGTGCCAAATATGGATTAGAAATCCCCAAGTCCTGATAGGAGACACCACCAAAGATGGTTGAGAAAAACAAGGCTAATATCTTGTCAGATCTCAAGCTCCTGTCAAACAAGCAGCAGCTGCTGGCCAACCAAGGACCAGAAGACCATAGTTGTGATAGATGTGGTAATCCGAGCAGACAGGAACATCAGGAAAAAGATGCGTGAGAAAACAAAGAAGTACTAGGGGCTGACGGAACAACTAGAGCAGATGTGGAAGGTAAAGTACAAAGTGGTAATAGAAACTTTAACCCCCAAACTTGAAAAATAGCTCTAGCAGATTCTACAGGGAGTGCAGAATTATTAGGCAAATGAGTATTTTGTCCACATCATCCTCTTCATGCATGTTGTCTTACTCCAAGCTGTATACACTCAAAAAACAGATTCAGGTCCTTCTTTCAAAGAACACATACAAATTTTGTTAGTTGTTCATAAATGTAATTAAAAAATACCAAATTAATTTGATTTTCTTTGTATAAACCTAAAATTATTCTAAACCAGCAGAGGCTGATTCTGAACACAAAATGAATGAGTTTGTTGGGGCACTGGGGGTAGGAGGAGTACATTTTTGCACTTAAGTATTTGTAAACTCAAAGAAATAAATTCAAGTCCCTCTTTAGGCTTAAACATTTTTTTTAATCTCACTCAACGCAAATGTAGCACTCCAGCGTTACTGCAATTATTATTCGTGTGGTGAACCTAAATTATTTTCTCTCAAAGCAGTCTTTGTTACAAGAACACAAAGTTATTGAGTTACACAACGGTCCGCCTTCTTTGAAAATTTTGCGCTCTTTCAGGATCACCTAAATGAATGCAGCTGCTCTTGGCCTCTCTGTACTTTTTGGATAAAACTACACCTTCAGGTAAGGTAACATATTATTTTTTCATATATCCAATTGTGTATTTCTTTATCAGCTAAATCTATGGCAATGCTATTTATCATAGAAGCTTGTAACAGTTGTTTTTTGAACTTTTGGTGGTGCTACCATTCTCTTCTCTGCTTGAATACTATTTTTTTGACAATATAGCAAGGTCTTTTCAAAAGTGCCTTGTTTTAGAGGAGAAAAGTAAAATTTGGTGGTTATTGCATTTACATGACTCTAACATGTAATTTGAACACAATGAATTTATGTTTCCAAGGTGAACGTAATAAAATCATATAAGATCTACATGAAATTTACCAACTTAGCACCTCTTAAATTTATTCTTGTTGATATGACATGATAAAATCTAACAAGAGTGGTTAGCTGCCTTAAAGACTCGCGATATCACAAGATCACGTGAGATTTTAAACAACAGGAGGGAGGAAAGCACATGGTTTGCTTCTCGGTCATCTTGGAAAGGTAAGAGTGAATCTGTCTTCATCCATCCAGATGAAAATACTTTTTGTGCAAAGATATCATTAGTTTGTCTATTCTTTTCAGTGATATTTATTCACATTTGTTTTTTGTTGTTGTTTTTTTTAAATCTGTCTGTTTATGCCATTTTCGCTAGCTAACACGTTAGTACAACAATATAGCACAATGTCAAGCTAGCACAAGTATAAAAGCCTAATATGAAAGACATAGCTACTTCAAATGTAGATATTGCTTATAACTTAACCTCTGCAAATAAGCTAGTTGGACCCTACCACAGAAACTGTTGTGATAAATACAAATTTTATGTGTGGGTTGATTAAATGTGTAAGTTTGTAAGTTGCAATTGTTCCACAGTAGTTTACTTAACAATTGATATATGTTTTTAGTACACTGAGGAGGAAAGACCAAACATGAACTGATATTTTTTCTGTTTTTTTTATTTTTTTGAAATAAAATATTTGTCTACTTAATAAACTTAGAGACTTGCAGTGCCCTCCTGTTAAGATAACACATGTTTAATTGTGAAATGGTATTTTAGGTAAGGTGATCATTTTTAATTTGAAATTTGTGGGACTGATTTATCTAATCTGTTTCAGGACGCAGCTGCCATCCAACCCCATAAGTGACCATTGTCGAAAGGGATCATTGGCCATTATCAAGTTTGTGATTTGAATGTAGTTGGGCTAAAAACATTGAAAGGGTCTTAGTGATTGATTGAGTCCAGTCATTAATTACTTAGGGTTCACTTAAATGAAGATTAGCCTGTTGTTTATTTATTTAACCTTTGAGTGAAGGATGTGGCATTGTAAGGTGTGTAGTGGATCTCTACCTACACTCAAAAAAATAATTCATTGGATGAACTTAATTTCATCTTGCCACCTATATTCCATCTAAACAAATCATGTTATATCAATCCATCTTGATTGTGTTGTTTCAACACTAAATATGTTTGTAAGTGTAACATAATTAACTCGGCAGCTCGTGTGCTGACGAAGACCAGAGGGCGGGCCCACATTACACCGGTTTTAGAATCGCTGCACTGGCTCCCCGTGTGTTTCAGGATCGATTTTAAAGTTCTTTTATTGGTTTTTAAATGTCTTAATGGTCTTGGGCCTTCTTATCTCTCAGATCTGCTTTTACCATACGAACCCTCGCGGACCCTGAGGTCCTCTGGTACTGGCCTTTTGATTGTCCCTAAAGTCAGGACACATACTCACGGAGAGGCAGCGTTTCAGTGGTATGGTCCTCGTCTGTGGAACAGCCTGCCGGAGGAGCTCAGGGCCGCAGAGAACGTACATGTTTTTAAGAACAGGCTCAAGACCCACCTTTTTAATTTAGCTTTTACTTAGCGTTTATTTATTTTATGCTTATTTATTCTATCCTGTTATTCTATTATTAATTTAGGATTTACCTAATATTTGTTTGATTTTATTCTTATTCATTTTTTAATCTTCTTATTCTATTTATATTTATATTGTATCCTGTTCTTATTTATTTTATCATTTTACCCTATATATATTGTATTGCGTCATATCTCCAGTGTTTCCTCGGAGGGCGCTCTCTGCACCGGGGCTGTTATTGACCGTGGCTGCTGGGTCTCTGGGGTCCTCTCAGCCTGGCTGGGGGGCTCCTTTGCCTCCCTCCTGCTGTGTGCCCAGCCTGGAGGCTGCGGTCTGTGACCGGCTCCCGGTGCAGACGGCTCCCTGTTATAGTGTTTCCTCACTTGGCTCATGCGAGCCCAGCCCAATTTTTACTCTTTAAGTGTGCGCGTGTGTGTATGTGTGTGTGGGTGGGGGGATATATGTGTATTGAGAGTGTGGGGAGTGAGTTGGAGGGTGGGGTGGGCTGCTTTTAACTATGTAAAGCACTTTGTGCTACATTTTCTCTGTATGAAAAGTGCTTTATAAATAAAGATTGATTGATTGATTGATTGATTGATAATTTAAACATTAACATTCAATTAATTTGATTTTTATTCAGTTAACATTTTTTTACCAAGTTAGTCTAATTAAATAAATTTAAATTCATGTTATATTGTTTAAACACTTTGGCACATCAAATTCAAATTCAAATTCAAATTTTTATTTGTCACGTACACAGTCATACACAGTACGATATGTAGTGAAATGCTTGGACAACTGCTCGTGACCTAAAGAAAACAAAAAAGGAAAAGGCTATGAATAAGAAAGGAAATAAATATGAAAAATTAAAAAGGGTAAATTTAACTAGGAAGGAATAAAATATAAATTAAGGTTAAAAATGAAATAATTGTACAACACAAATTAGAATGAAGGGTAAATTTAACTGGGAAGAATAAGATAAAGATAAATATATAAATTAAAGTTGAAAATAAAATAACTACAACAAAATACACAATACACAATATAGAACTATATAAGAATGTATGAAGAAATCTAAATATAAATAAATATATACACAATAACAGCAGCTGTACAAGTATTAACCGGAAATGAAGAATATAGTGACCAGTGTTGTGCAAAACCAAAGTCCAGAAAGTCCAGTGTGTGTGTAAGAACCATATGTGTGGGTCAGTACTGTGTGGTGGTGTGATTGAGAGACCGTATCGCCTGCGGGAAGAAGCTCCTCCTCAGTCTCTCTGTGTTGGTCTTCAGGGAGCGGAATCGCTTTCCTGACCTCAACAGAGAGAACAGTCTGTTGTTGGGATGGCTGAGGTCCTTCACGATCTTCCTGGCCTTGGTCCAGCACCGCCTGCTGTAGTCTTGTTACATGAACTAGTAAAATATTTGTTTGTTACACCAATGTTAATCTTGTTGAATGAACAAATGTAATTTATGTCTGTAGTACTTACACCAATCATGTTTCAGTTAGTGTTTGTATTGCTTATGTAAACATTAATTTAAATTAAATTAATGAAACATACATAAATGATAACTTGCAAAACCATCTCTTTTATTTTGCTTGAACATTCTTAAAACAGTTGGCAGGATCCCAGTTCAGCCTAGCTTTCTCCCCTTTAACCATCTCATACTAAGACCACAGAACTTCCAGATCAAGAGAAAGAAAAAATACAATAAAATAACCCTAACCCTAATAATAAAAATGAAATAAGTCTGTTGAATAGTTTGCAGACAAAAAAATATTATCCCCAAAGCAACTTTGGTAAAATGTAGTAAAATATGCATTGCAAACAACAATATGAATTTTAACACAATTTAAAGCTCAGACATAACATTCAACATTACTATGTTGCTTGCATACATTAGTCCTCCATTTAATAAGGCTGTATCCATTAATAGTGACTTTATGCTATTTAACGTGTGGAGAAAACATTCAATTTTGAGCATAACTGCTCCACTCAAACAATTTGTGAAAACCAGTGTGCATTTGCCTTTGTAACAATTGCCATCTGGCAAAAATCAGTGTTTACACTTCAAGTGTATAAGACTTTAAGTTATGAACGAACAATCTTTGTATAATAGCCACAGAGCAAACCACATAGTTTATATGAACATTTTATAACTTACAATTTTAAACTTTAAAACAGTAAGCACATATTTGCATTGCAGAAACCTTGAAAAAAAGAAATATCTGGCTTGCCTGAGTCTGTTTCAAGCTCATTCACCCCATTAGTTTGTTTTTTTAGGAACTGTGCCTTGGATGACAACCTCTGTCCATCCAGCTTCATGATAATCTTTTGCAAGACTTCAAAAGTTCATTTGAGCTCCGGTGGGTAGCTTAGGTTCAGACAGTATATCAGTCCAAATAACAGAGCACAAGCAATTGCAATGCTCCTCAAACCAGTGAGAACCTCCACGCCTTCAATCAGGACACCGATGTTCTCTGGGTCATCTCCAGGCTCCGCACCCTCCTGATGTATGACATACACTCCCATCACAGTTTGTTGCATGGCTTCAGTGTTGGCCTCAGTGTTCTGTGACGTAAAATATAATAATACATTTGTTTGAGTCTAGATATGAAAAAAAAAGGAATTCAACAAAACAAGGACCAATTGTAAAATTGTAAAATCACAATTTCATATATCGAAATTACCCATAACTCCTGGAGCAAATTACATAACACAGAACAACTTGTGAATGTAACTGACCGTATATTCCTTCACAAGTTTCTCATGGTCTTCATTCAGGTAGACACACAAGGACTTCAGGATGCATGCTTGTCTTGTATGTATTGTGTCATCCTAAGAAAAAAGGGAATCCATAATGACAATATTTAGCTTTTAGGCAGCAGTTTGAAAAAGGAATACTTAGTTTGGAAGAGTCCAAAAGGCCACATGGTAAATAGACTGGTTCTGATATAGCGTTTTTCTACTCTGAGCACCCAAAGCTGCCTTTATACAACAATTCATTCACCCAATCACATTTTCGAAACTGTTTAAATAGCCTGTATTTATATAGCACTTTACTGGTCCCTAAGGACCCCAAAGCACTTTACATATCCAGTCATCCACCCATTCACACACCTCTTAGGACTTTTGCCTACCATATGTATAGATATCTTTGCTCATAAAATTGCCAGATTATGGGCATAAAAAGTTCTTAAGCACAGATCTAACCCACCTTGGAGATGGCCACCATGATGTGTCTCATTTTTCTGCCAGCCACCCCACCTTTGCCTCGAAAGAGCTCCATCATGCGTGGAGTGTACAAGTCTAGCTCATAAAAGAATCTAGATAGCAGCGGTACTGTCGATATGTGCAGGAATTCCGTGTCAATCTGAAAAACATGAACAATGCACTTATAATATGCACCAGAGGAAGGACATACCAGGAATTATTAGCTGTTTTATCACTATGTTATGTCAATATTAGTGAAGCAAGAAATAACTGGTCAACCATAAACACACTCTTGCGACATAAAGCTAGACATATAGGACATGCACCTCTTTCTCGGTGAACAGAGCTGGCCATCTGCTTTTAAAATCTGCAATGAAGGGCTGTCCTTGAATAACTTCTTGCCTTCTGTACGAAAAAGTCTTCTGCATTTTCATTGTCACTATATTGTCATTGTTTCTCTTCTGAACCTCTGAAAGCAGTGCAATTCTCTCTTTTTCCAGGCTGTCAGTGGTTTCTCCTTTTGGAGACTGCGGACAGTAATTGACTTCTGCTCTTCTAGGCTTTTTCACATTCAATGCTGCCTGACTTTTGTCTTGGGCCTTGTCCTTTAGTGAATTTACCAACACCTTCGTGATGTATTTCTGGGGAGAGAAATTAATTAAAACAAAGTTATTACTCTGACAAATTTGTGTTAATATCTACATACTGTGAAATGTGAAGACTGTTACGGTGCGTACACACCGAACGCGATAGACGCGACCAGAGCTTCAGGTTTACATATAAAGTCAATGGAGGAGCACGATGAAGCACGACTGGGGGTCCAGCTAAACTTCGGAAGCAGAGTTGCATTGAGAAAACGCTTTTCTGCCTAATTCACACGACTGACGCCTTTGAAGCGCGAAGTAAAATACGCGCTGCAGTTTGTGTGGTGCATTTTGTGCATTCGCGCTTATCACGTCTACCGCTCGAGCTGGTAAAATCTGCGGGACAGCAGCTCCTCAAACTCGGCAAGGGACAGAAGGTGGTACAGCTGAAAGCGGCCATCATCCAGACGCAGTTTCTGGAGCAAGTGGTGAAACTCACCAAACTGCTCACGCTTGTGGAAGACCTGATGGACCCAGGTACCGTGAGGACGTCCTTTACGCACTGCTCTGCTCTCCACAGCAAATAGAGAAGGGAGACTCTTTCTTCAAACGCTAGATTGACAGCTGCCATTTTAATAACATACCGTCTGGCACTACTTCCTCCCAGATCTCTTCTTCATACGCGTGAAAATTGCATATCTTAAAGCTCGACCAGTTCATGCTGGGCGCGCTTCGAGGTGCAAATGTGCACGCGATCAGCTAGGGGCGTCTATCGCGTTCGGTGTGAACGCACCGTTAGTCAGCCTTAATGCAGAGCACCAGAGAAACTATAACCCGAACAATTATCCACCTAAATCATTCTGAATTCGAAAACTAAGTGAATATATTACAAAAAAAGAAAATGCACATGCAATTATTGTGACAGATTTTATCTTACTCCTTGTTATTAACTCCCCTAAACGCTGGTTTAGTTGAATTAAACCTTTCATCAATCCAGTTAATGCGGTTGCCCGCGACTAAACTCCACTGACAAAAACAGGAATTTTAGATAGAGCATCATAAAACACTCATAAAATCACCCAAACCATGTCGGTCAGTCTTACCACTACTACCAACAATCACCAACTCCGGTTAAGCAGAAAGTAACCTGTCATTCACGGAGCTATATGCGAAGACGTTACGGCTCTACGCGGCTTTCCCGCTCTTCAAAGTTAGCTAACTCCAGAGAAGAAAAACAGTCCTACCCACGCAGATAACCATGAAACACACCTCATTCAAAATTGACAGAAACAAAAAAAAAAAAAACGAACTTACCAAAATAACCTCATCAGTTTTTGCTCTGTTGCAACAATTAGCGACTCCGGTTAAGTTTAAAAAAAAAAAAATCAAATTCACCGACTTACATTTGAAAAATGTTTGGGTCTACAACCTCCCTGCTATATATAAAAGTCCTCTAAATCTCCACACTACACAGGTAAAAAATTTTAACTACTAGTATTTATCTCTCACACCACTAACCTAAATAAATATATCAAGAAATATTACTTACCTCACTATCAGGTATGCCAAAGAAGTAACTCCACGTGCACTCGTTAACTTCTCAACGGACCTTTCCGCATCCGGTGGGCGTGGAGCATGCGCAATACATGACGCTATCAGAGTCGTTGGTTTGATGGACCTCATTCTCATTGGATTGCCATGAACGAATTTAACTCATCAAAGTTTTCTTTAATTTATATTCAACAAAAAAGAATGAATCATTTAATGAGCATAAAAATGATTTCTTCATGTGATGTAAACATATTACTACTTTGTTAATCAAACACATGCCCTAGTTGATTTTTTTGAGTGTAGTAGATATGAGCTACTAAAACATTTTAGACTTCAGCACCGGCACATGCCACGTTACCCATGCCCACACATAGACTGCCCATGTACTTTTAAGACATTTAATGCTTTGTACAAACACCCAGAGGTTGCAGCAATTATCAACATACAGTTGTCATTTGTGCACCTGTAGCAATCTTCCAACAGAGAAGTCTTATTTTTTACACATTGGCACTCATCTGAAAAGTAGTGAAACCGTTACTTGTATGTTTGAAAGTTGTACTTTTCACACAAATATATATGGAACATTTCATTCTCACAAGAACAGGAAACACACCCCACATACATTCAAAGACTTCAAGCCCGGTGTAGTTAAAATCACACAAGTTTCACAAGGATCCTCTTATAATCCTGAGGAAGATGCAGGTAATCAAGTGTCTGCAGTTTCAGCAGACAGTGCATGTTCAAGTAGCGGTTCAGATGTAGCTAAGAACTTGCCTGAAGTAATTGAGAAAAATTTTGCCGCAGTGTTGCTCAAGTTGGAGCATTTTGCACATGTGCCAGGCACAAAAATTGATGAGTTCTTAGAAGAACTGCACTACTTAAGTTCAGCAACACTGCCCCTCTCGATTGAAATTCTAGAAAGGGTGTTTCAGAAACACAGTGTCACAACTGAAAGGTCCATGTTAGAAGAGGTAGCCACTGCTATCTGTGTATCTAACCCGTTGCTCAAAGCAATCGAGAAGGGGGGACCCCTGAGCTCAACTTACATCCGCAACCAGTATTATAAAGAAAGCTTTAACACTGTAGAACCCATTGAGTACATTCTTGATGCCAAGGAAAAAAGGAGTTTTCAGTACGTGCCTGTACTTTAGTCTTTGCAGCAGCTCTTTGTCAGGAAAGGTGTTGTGGACAGGTTAGTTGAAAATCACAAGGCCCAAAATAGGGGGACTAGTGAACACCATACTTACAACTCTTCTCAGGATGGTTCATACTTCAAGCAAAACAGTTTTTTGTCAGGGGATGAGATGAGAATTTTACTGTGTTTATACATAGATGATTTTGAGATTTGCAATCCTTTGGGTACCTCTCGCAGGAAACATAAGCTTTGTGGCATCTACTGGACTGTGAGTAATTTGCCTATAGGCTCACATTCATCACTATCATCAATTTACTTGGCAGTCTTGTGTAAAACTGATGATGTGAAGAAATTTGGTTATTGCCGTGTCATGCAACCTCTTCTTCAAGATGTGAAGACTCTGGAGCAAGAGGGAATTTTCATTCCATTACTAGGCAGATGTCTTAAAGGCACAATTCAGGTTGTTGTAGCAGATAATCTGGGGGCTCACAGTATTGCTGGTTTTACTGAGAGCTTTTCTAGTGGGTACATTTGCTGATTTTGCACAGGAACCAGAACAGAAATCCAAACAAAAGAGGTAAAATCAGGTGCATTTACACTCAGGACTAAAGAACTCCATGACTCTCATGTAAAATTAGCTCATGAGACTGGTACGAGCTGTTTTGGAGTGAAAAGGCCTTGTGTTATCAGTGAAAATATTGCCCACTTCAATGTTCACACAGGTTATCCTCCAGATATTATGCATGATCTTTTTGAGGGCATAGTGCCGGTGGAGCTTGGACGCTGTTTGGCATCGCTGATATCCAATAAATATTTTAATCTTGAAACCCTCAACAAATCCATCCTGCATTTTCCGTACAAATGGGCTGACAAGACAAATAGGCCACATGTGATCACACACACATTTTCAACTAAGCCAACAATAGGTGGGAATGCCCATGAAAATTGGGCTCTGTTAAGACTGCTCCCATTCATAATTGGGCATCTGGTTCCAGAGGGTGAAATGGCATGGCAAATACTGATGGACTTGAAAGACATTGTCGAGCTTGTGGTTGCTCCAACACACACAGATGAGTCCATTGCTTATCTTCAGGCAAAAATTTCAGAGCACAGACAAAAGCACCAAGAACTCTTCCCTGGTGTGCATCTGCTCCCAAAACATCATTACTTAGAGCACTATCCTCATCTGATAAGGATGTTTGGGCCTCTTGTAGGATTCTGGACAATGCGTTTTGAAGCCAAGCACAGTTATTTTAAGCAGGTTGTGCGCCACACCAATTGCTTTAAAAATGTGCCCCTTTCGCTAGCCACTAAGCATCAGCTCATGATTTCATATCACTTGAGGTCATCTAGTATTGAAAAAAAATCCTCTACAGGTCACAAATGTCTCAACAGTTCCTGTTGATGTTTTGAAAGAAGAAATGGCTCAGACTATTGCACAGAAATTCCCTGGTACATCTGAAGTCCACCTTGCAAAGTGTGTGTCAAGCAAAGGTGTAAGTTTTAGAAATGGGATGATAGTTGCTCATGGGTGTACAGGCGGACTGCCTGATTTTGGAGAGATTGTTCAGATTTGTATTGTTCAGGAGAGCTTGTGTTTCATAGTGAGAAGGCTTTCTGGCTGGTACAGGGAACATTTCAGAGCCTTTGAGCTGACTGCATGTCCAAGCAGAGAGACTGTGTTGATTGAACTTGGTGAACTTGCCGATGAATACCCTTTGGCAGACTACTTTGTTGGGCCTCTAAGACTGGTGACATTAAAAAGACACATACATGTAATATAAGGTTTGTTATCTTTTGCATGTATAATAATGTATATATCATTTTAGTCACTATTAGTTTGTCATAATATCTTCTCTTTCTCTCTGTCTTTGTGTGTGTGTGTGTGTGTGTGTGTGTGTGTGTCTCTCGCTCTGTCTCTCTCTCTCTCTCTCTCACACACTCACACACACACACAGTGCTTAACATAGTTATTAAATCATCAGCCAATATTCGGTGTAGGCCATAGCTGTATAATCTGTATAAGCTCTATAATCTAAATATTTTTATTGCTATAGTACAATTAATGTTGTTATGCATTTAATTTTCAATATATTATCTTACAGAACTAGAACTAGAAATAAATGGTAAAGCAAATTATTATTAAGATGCCAAGTTACAATTATTTACTTTAATTTCTGAAGAGAATGTTATGCTTTATTAATTTTACTCCTGAGAGAATTCCAGTTTAAATTTGATTATAAAAATGTGAATAATTCATTTTGAAATTCTTCATCCCTGTTCAACATGGTAAAATGTTGAACTCACTGAAAAGGAAAGAGTCCCAATTACAGGAATGAACTCATTTTTATGACAGGCAGTCTAATAAATCTAAAATGTATTGACAATTAATGTGGCATTATTTTATTTATATCAGTTTTAATGGACATAGCCTGCCACACCTTTATCGAATTGCTTTGTTGAAATCAGATTTACCCTTTTAGGCTGTTGTGAAATGGCTGCAATGGTGAAACTCAGAATCATTTTCTCCGAAAATGATTCCCGGAGATTGATCCTTCCAAATGGGATGCCAGAGTCTGTCAGTGAGCTAGTTCAGCAGATAAAGGGACAGTGTGGAGTTAATGGGGACTTCAGACTTCAGTTCATGGATGCAGAATTTGGGAATGAATTCACCAACTTGGAGTCAATGTCGGACATCCAGGACAAAAGTACCATCAAGATCATCTTTAGCTCAGTTGCGCCTGTCGAGCCTGGTGAGCCACTGATCCCTCTTTACTCACCTGCTGCCACTTCCCGCACTCTAGATGACTCCTCATCCATTTCATCTCCTGGGAACTCATTTGATACAGATATATTGTCTTCTCCTGAATCTACGTCCTCAAGAGCCACTGCATGGCCCGATGTCTTCCCCATTCCCCGGTTCTCTTATGATACTCAACTACAGCTGGACAGGGCCAATGCTACTTTCAAAGAAACTGGAGCTTTGTTGAATCCTGATCATAAAATTAAGTCTGCCATTCTTGATGGTTTAGCTGAAACAATTGTTCAGTACAAGGTCTACCTCTCTGACAGGGAGTTTGATGAGGTCGCAGAAGCTCTTGTAACAACCCATCCATGTTTGAAAGAGCCTGGTTCAGTCACTGGATATGGCGGATGGAAAACAAGCTTGAAGTATAAACTTGCTAACTACCGAACTAAGCTTAGACGGCTTGGTTGCCCTGAAGTTACTGTGAATTCCTTAAAACATAAACCTGATGGCAAATGTACTCCTGCGTATGGCGTGAAGAAGCCAAAAAAAGCTGAAGTGAATTACTGCCCCACTTATCCAGCTGGTGAAACTGCAGAGACACTGGAAGAAATCAGAGTGGACCTCCTGTCAGAAGTTAAGAAAAAAAACAATGACCACAGGGTGGCTGCAATGATGGAGAAGACCTTTGCTCTCAGAAGGCAAGAGGTAGTACGTGAAGCACCGATGATTGCTGATTTCAAAATGAGGTGGCCAGCTCTCTTCCATGTGTGTGAGGTAATTGAATGGGTTTAAAACAACAGCAATATTTTGCTTCCATTGGATTATTATATAAAAGTAACTTGTGACCACATGGGATTTACTGAAGGTCAGCTAAAGCAGCCTGTGTTAGCTCAGCTACAAATATGAATGCAGGAACTTAATATACAAGAAATTAATGGATTATGCATTCACATGTATTGAACAGACTTGACTCACTTTTAAGTGGACTGAATAATGACAACACAATCCTCTGTTAATTATTTGTGGTTGTATTTGCCTTTGTTAAGTATCCTGGGTTTTTTTTAAAGGTGCTGTGTAAATCTCAGTTATAAATGTATTCTTATTATTAGTTTTGTCTGTTGGATTATTATTCTGCCTTTTGCAGGTGAGTGCAGAATTCAAGAGGATTACAACAATCCATTTGCAGTCTAAGTTCTTCTCCCAGCTGGATAGTTATTCGGCAAACTTTATGAAGATATATGCCAAGAAGGGTGGAATGCAAGGGAGAAACATTAAGACCATCATGGCACCTGCAACCCAGGTATGACAAGATATATTTATACAAGTTTGGATATTGTGTAAAGTGTAACTAAAACCAAAATGCAGTGATTTGCATTTCAAAACCATCTTTTACTTACAAATAAACATAGAAATTTGGTGAGTTAGAAACATTTGTAAATGTTTTTGTACTTGATTCTAATCTGCTGCTGAGTCATTTTTATTCTCCTTAAACTGCAGCTGAACTAACCAGTTAAATTTGTAATTCACCTTAAATATCTGTTCAGTGACATTAATTTCACTTTGATATGGAGACAAGCTAATGTGATTTCCATGTTTCCTTTATCAGGCTGCGTGATAACCTTTAGTGTTCAAGTGAGCCCAGATTAAATTGTCAGACCCTAATGTGCTGATATCACCTTACAAATAAACAACAGCACTTTAAGCAAATAATTTACTGGAACTACAATGTTTATTTTACTGCTCTGTTTATTAAAACATCAGATTCAACATTTGCTGCACCATTCATCACTAGTCCCTAAACAGCATGGGTGTTTTTTACTGTTATATTTTAGTCTTCTTTATAGATTGTTAATCCCTATCTGATAACGTCCCTAGAGTACACTTGTAGGGATTATTTCATGGAAGAAGAGTCATATGACCCATGAAACGCTCCTTTAGATTGGTTAGATATTGCTAACACTAGGGCTGGGCGATATGACCCAAAATTCATATCTCGATATTTTTTAGCTGGATGGCGATAAAGGATATATATCTCGATATTTTTTTAAAGCCATAAGTTAAGAACAAAAAGAGAGTTCTTAGTCACACTGTGTCCCAGATGTCACACGGGCACTTTTATTTACATACAGCGTAGATGTACATGAAGAAATTACTCAAAAATAAATTATCAGCATTTATTAAATAATCATGGTCCATAAATAAAAGAAAACAATGTTGTTTTTGTGCATAACAAAAAGCTCACAATTGTGCAGTCAAAATGTAAACTAATAGACGCTGAGCATAATAACAAAGAGACAGATTTCACAGCTGCACCACGTCTCTGAACAGGTGCCATTTGTGGTCCTTATACACACACAGTACGGTAATATTACGTTGAAGCACAGTACGTATTACTCCGCGAGGCTCCTCCCCGGTAGCCGTAATCCTCCGACAATCCATCAAGCGGTGCAGCTCCGTAGCTTAGCAAAGTCATATTAAAACATTTTTTGACAGATTGCTGAGCGCTGTGTACCACATAAAATCGGTTCGCGGTCAGTAAGCACAACCAGAATTCATACATACATTCATACACTGTCGATTTTTGAGAAAATGAAAGGATTTTAGGCCATGCATGTCGTTAGCGCGGTTAGCTCGCTAACACGTTGACGCCGTCCAGCCCCACGCACGGGGCGATTCGCGGTAACTCGCTAACGGAGATTTTCCGCTTTCATCTTGTCATTGCCTGCAGGTGAAGCTATGGGGGAGGGGAAGTTGTGTTCAGTGAAGGAGAGGCGAGGCCGAGTAACGTTGCATAGAGACAAAAGTGGACGAAAGAGAGGCAAACCTGCGGCTCCACAAGTATAATTATAACGTAACATAGACTTTATCGATATAAACGATATTGTCACATCTTATATCTCGTATGAAGATATATCGATATTTTTAAAGAACTCGATATATCGCCCAGCCCTAGCTAACACCACCCTTTTTATGGAAACAAGCCGGGGAAATCCTAGGTTAAGTTAACGAGTTCATAACCAACTTCGTGTGAGTGCATATCCTGATCACCAGTGTTAATCCAGATAAGGGAAAGATACCCTGGGTATGTTGAACTCGCTTCATAGTATAGGCCTCTGTTGCTCGACTTTTGGGAGAAGAATGTAATCTCATTCAAATGTTATGGGGGTGGTCAGAGGTCTGGAGAGCTGGCAGGCCAGTTCATCAAATTCAATATGAGCTAATATTTTTCTTAAAAATTATCAAATTTTCCCAGATTAAAAATTTTATATGTTTATTTGTAAGTGACATGTAGTTTTGAGACTAGGAAATCATTGCCTTCTGATTGTATGTACATTTACACATCATCCAAACTTTCTTGAATTGGGGATGGTATGGCATGATTAAACTCATAGACAAAGTAATAAATAATATTACAATGACAGATTTGTCTAAAATGCATAAAGACTATTCTATTCCAAAGGGGTAAAGATTGCAGAACAATAGCCTCTAAATTTCTCACAAAATGTTCTTTAACCCCACTGCTAGATATGTGTATGTTATATATGTGTGTTATATATATATGTGTGTGTGTGTATATCTATGTGTGGAGAGTGAGATAGAGTATATTTGTGTAATTTATGTATTTTCCCTCTGTGTATTAAGACTGCTGCTGTTGAAGTCAGAAGAGAATGCATCCTCAAAGGTCTTTGCGTGTACCTGAATGAAGATCCAGAGAAGCTGGTGAAGGATTACCTGGTATGTTAATTTGCAGTTATCCTTATCTAAGGAGATGATCAAAGATAGGCTCAAACTACATATAAAAAGCTACATGCAAGAAGTTTGTGGCTTTAAAAATTACCTTTTAAAAATAGGAAAAGTAAGGGCTTTATTTTTCTCACTAGATACTGCACGCACCATTCTTGAGTGTTTTATACTAACCTCATAAAATAATATCATCACAGAACTAATATCATATAATGATTCACCCATTCACGCACACATTCATACAAGTATTTCTATGTAGCATTCACACTTTGATGAGTGTATCAGGAGCAACTTAGGGTTTAGTAACTTAAACTTACCCATGGTTAGTTCTGGTATTCAGACTGGAGAACCCAAGGATTAATCCAGTACACAACTTGCTCTACCTCCTAAGCCACAGCCACCCCTAACTCAATATCTTAAAAGACAGGACTTTGTTGAGGTATTGAATTAGATTGTCTTGAGTCAGAAAAAATATCAGGCAGTCATTTTTGATTACATTTACATTATTATAAAGTTTCAATTAATAAAGCTTTTAGGTATTTTACATTAATTATCTCTCTCTCTCTTTTTTTTAAATTGTCACAGAACGTTGATAAAAGCATCGCCACTGCCATAGCAGAGACAGTCTTTGGAATCTGTGTCATTCGATCAGAGGGTGCGGAGCCTGGCGATGATCCTCAGGATGTTATGATTGTTCTAGAGGGGGTGGAAGTGATAGGTGAGTTGGGCAGTGTAGCTTTTGCAGTGGCAATGTTGCTTGGTCTGGTCTACTCACTGAACCTGAGCTACCCTCCGGAACTCAGGTACACCTTTGAGGTTCTGCAGAAGATTCTTATGGAGTTGGATGCACACAAACTATCCAACAAAGTACAGGTTCTCAAAACGCTTCTTTCTCGTTGAGAAATGTTGCCAATACAACAGCTACACCATGTATCTGGAACATGCACCAGAAAGAACTGCAGACAGATGATACAATGCATTTTTTATTCATTTTGAGATACACAAAATTGGTGATATTTGTTTTTTTTGAAAGTGCATCTCTTTGACCTTCAAAATCACTTGATTCAGCTGTTCATTGTAGTTAAAAAATGGTTTGAACAGGTTAAGTTTCCACCATCTCCACTACTTTTTTTCTGTGATATAACTTGCATTCGATGTATTCTTCACATGTTATGTGAAATTTGCTATAAATACAATAAATTGGAGAAAACAAAAAGATGTGTATGACAAATTTTTATTTACCTTTTAGATGTAATAGTGAAATGTATGTTAACGAGACTCTAGACTTTGTTAAATGCTCCAAAAAATTACTCTTTAAATTAACTTAAAATAATCATGGAAAGAATTTCCACGTGATTAAATTGCTTTCTATTAACATTAAAGACTTGTGTTGGAATAACTTAATTTGTATGAGTTGGTTCAACTCAATTAACTTAAGCTGGGACCAAATTTAGTAAATTAGTTGGAGAAAACCTACTGAATTGAGTTTGAACAAAAATCTTTAAGTTGGATCAACACTATTAAAATATATTGGATCAAAATGCAGTAAATACGTTGATTCATCAATCTTTAATTAAGTTGGTCCAACTTGAGTGGATTAAGTTGGAGTAACAGAATTGCATGGTGCTAAAATAAAGCAATTTAATCACGTGGAAATTCTTTCCATGATTTTTTTATGTTCATTTAAAGCAGGGGTGCTCACACTTTTTCCGCATGTGAGCTACTTATAAAATGACCAAGTCAAAATGATCTACCCACTACAAAAATCCAAAACATATACTTATTTATAAATATATTGAGGATTCTTTATATATACAATGTATATACATGCATAACCGCAATATCCAATATTTCACAACACAATTAACTATGTAAATTTTTTGTCATTACCTGAGTTTACTCTGATGACTTGCACTGAATTGAATCAGCCAGGGATGCATAGTCCGGACAGTAGCTGCTGACGGCCAGGTTTAAGAGAAAAAACCGAGAGCTAAAAATTGGAGTTAACTCGCTGACTAGCTTGTCAGTTTTACTACACTTCGCGCCGCTGTTTGCGCATGCGCAGCGACCTAAGCGTCAGAAAAAATCTGCTGTCATCTGACTGGCTTCCCTGTATCAATCAAGTGACGGGATGGATGATAGGCTGGCATCTATTTTTTTTAATGCCATGCGATCTACCAATACTACCTTTGCGATCGACTGGTCGATCGCGATCGACGTATTGAGCACCCCTGATTTAAAGAGTTATTTTTTTGAGTGTACTCGGAGCCTGTGCTAGCTTATTAGCAGCTAGCCAGCCATTGTGCTCAATGAAAGATGATGTCCTATAGCTAACTTCTTTCTTACTGTTTTCTTTTTATAATCTAATAATGTCGTATTCTGTGTTTATTATTATATAATGCCATTTTCTAGTAGAAAGTATCATTTTGAGTTTACTGAGGGTGCTACCAAAAGCAAACCATGTGGCCGGAAGAGTAACTGCAGGCAGCACAATGCGCACTCCCGTGACGTTCAAACCTATTTATTATTATAAAAGATTTCGGCTACGGCTACGGCCACACTTACACAGGTATTTTTGAAAACGGAGATTTTCCGTTTTCGTTTTAAAAAATAATCCCGTCCACAGGTAAACGCAAAAATGAAGGAAAACGCTGCTAAGAACATGCCAAAGCAACAGGTGGCGATATATTCCTAAACTCAGCTACAAACAGTTTAGGTCTTGACAAACTTCACTGATGGTTCAAATGTTTAGCAACTTTCAGTGTGTTGATTCAGCAGTCTGTATTTAAACTTCTAGTTTACTATATTTATGTATGTTTTATTTCCAGGTGAATGCAGAGTTCCTGCAGATCACTACAAAACCCCTGCAGGCGAAGTTCTTGGCTCAGCTGGACAATTTAACAGACAAGCTGATGCAAATTTTTGAGGGGAGCAAAGGGCCAAAAGATCAAGGATATCATGGCGATCAGTAGTTTGGTCAGTACTAATGATAAACCCATCAATTAAATGCAATCAATCAATTACATTTTTTTCACCCTTTTTTTCCCACCCTTGCATTAGTGTGATGACATCAACATAAAGAGGGAGCATACTCTTAAAAGCCCGGTGATCTACTTTAATGAAGCTCCAGATCTACTGTTCAAGGAGTATCTGGTACGCTTATCACACTTTATTTTCTAGCTTCAATTTGAGTTAGGTTCATCACACACAAAATGCTCATATATTCAAATAAGACAATATAATTGTGAAATATGTATTATTCTTAATAGTCATTGTTGAACCTTTTAAGGGGACAGATTCAGTAAAAATTCAATTGTTCATTTTTTTGGGGGCTGCCATGTAGGTATCTACTGCCTCTATAAACACGGTAAATGTGAAGAAAACATTAATCCACTTTCTGTCAGTGTTTAAATTCAGTTTATTTATATAGCGGTATATCACAACAACAGTCATCTCAAGGCACTTCATAAAGTAAACACTCCAATGAAGTTCAGTTAATTATTCCAATTAGTAAAAAGTCTTCTACAGGGAGTGCAGAATTATTAGGCAAATTAGTATTTTGTCCACATCATCCTCTTCATGCATGTTGTCTTACTCCAAGCTGTATAGGCTCGAAAGCTTACTACCAATTAAGCATATTAGGTGATGTGCATCTCTGTAATGAGAAGGGGTGTGGTCTAATGACATCAACACCCTATATCAGGTGTGCATAATTATTAGGCAACGTCCTTTCCTTTGGCAAAATGGGTCAAAAGAAGGACTTGACAGGCTCAGAAAAGTCAAAAATAGTGAGATATCTTGCAGAGGGATGCAGCAGTCTCAAAATTGCAAAGCTTCTGAAGCGTGATCATCGAACAATCAAGCGTTTCATTCAAAATAGTCAACAGGGTCGCAAGAAGCGTGTGGAAAAACCAAGGTGCAAAATAACTGCCCATGAACTGAGAAAAGTCAAGCGTGCAGCTGCCAAGATGCCACTTGCCACCAGTTTGGCCATATTTCAGAGCTGCAACATCACTGGAGTGCCCAAAAGCACAAGGTGTGCAATACTCAGAGACATGGCCAAGGTAAGAAAGGCTGAAAGACGACCACCACTGAACAAGACACACAAGCTGAAACGTCAAGACTGGGCCAAGAAATATCTCAAGACTGGTTTTTCTAAGGTTTTATGGACTGATGAAATGAGAGTGAGTCTTGATGGGCCAGATAGATGGGCCCGTGGCTGGATTGGTAAAGGGCAGAGAGCTCCAGTCCGACTCAGACGCCAGCAAGGTGGAGGTGGAGTACTGGTTTGGGCTGGTATCATCAAAGATGAGCTTGTGGGGCCTTTTCGGGTTGAGGATGGAGTCAAGCTCAACTCCCAGTCCTACTGCCAGTTTCTGGAAGACACCTTCAAGCAGTGGTACAGGAAGAAGTCTGCATCCTTCAAGAAAAACATGATTTTCATGCAGGACAATGCTCCATCACACGCGTCCAAGTACTCCACAGCGTGGCTGGCAAGAAAGGGTATAAAAGAAGAAAAACTAATGACATGGCCACCTTGTTCACCTGATCTGAACCCCATTGAGAACCTGTGGTCCATCATCAAATGTGAGATTTACAAGGAGGGAAAACAGTACACCTCTCTGAACAGTGTCTGGGAGGCTGTGGTTGCTGCTGCACGCAATGTTGATGGTGAACAGATCAAAACACTGACAGAATCCATGGATGGCAGGCTTTTGAGTGTCCTTGCAAAGAAAGGTGGCTATATTGGTTGCTGATTTGTTTTTGAATGTCAGAAATGTATATTTGTGAATGTGGAGATGTTATATTGGTTTCACTGGTAAAAATAAATAATTGAAATGGGTATATATTTGTTTTTTGTTAAGTTGCCTAATAATTATGCACAGTAATAGTCACCTGCGCACACAGATATCCCCCTAAAATAGCCAAAACTAAAAACAAACTTAAAACTACTTCCAAAAACATTCAGCTTTGATATTAATGAGTTTTTTGGGTTCATTGAGAACATGGTTGTTGTTCAATAATAAAATTATTCCTCAAAAATACAACTTGCCTAATAATTCTGCACTCCCTGTAGGCACACATAGGAGGTTTCTGTCCAGGGGCGTTGTGTGTTTATAGCACACATGCGTGTGTTTGTACCACCTTTGCAACACCAATTTTTCTTACCAAGCCATAGTCACAGTAAATCAAACCAAAATCCCCCAGGTAACCCTGCTAACAAATAAACAGATACACAGATGGAAATGGAAACCTAACCTCCTTCACAGAGCTAATCATTGACTCAATCCGGTTGTTCAGTGATGACGCGACGAATCCTACTTCCAGGCCTAAAGTAGTCTGCGTTTAATATGGCTTTTGTGTTGTTAACATGTTTAATGTTATGTATTTTCTTCTATTTGATCTCAAAAAGCTCCTAAAACAGTCAGTGATCACTGTTGACCTCCCTCGGCTTTTATTACCGCTAATCATTTATTTAAGCTCAGTTTTTAAAACCTTAGGATGTAACCACAGCCCAGCCCATGCAGCAGTATATGAATGGCTAACCTCGTATTGTGGATGGATTAACTCAGTTGTTCTCCTGGCTGAAGTTTGGTCCTTTTACAGCATCCTGCCATGCGATTACATTTGTTCCTGACCACCGAGAACACTCACGTTAACTTTTATCGAGTGGAAAAAAAGTTAGCTTGTTTATATTATGCTTACATGCTGTGTCGCTAGTGGTCACGTAGCACATCATTATATACCAGCTAGCCCAACTTCAGTAGCCCTACAAATGTCACTGCTTTTTAGTTTTTTGTCTTCATTTATGCTGGAAGTGATAACAGAGCTGTACGTTTTAATTTGTTTCCAAAACCCCGCAGTCAGGACATGCTATATTGTATTTAGATAGAAGCTAGCGAGCTAACTCCCTGCTAACTTCTAACTCCGTTAAATGTCACAAATTACGTTTTCATGGATGCCTGGATGTTAAACTCAATTGTTACACCTGGTAGAGCAGAACGCTGATCATTTTATTAAAGATGAAAGACTTTAGACAGTTTTTCGAATCTCAGTAATGCCATAGTGATCGTTTGATATACAGTGGGGCAAAAAAGTATTTAGTCAGCCACCGATTGTGCAAGTTTCCCCACTTAAAATGATGACAGAGGTCAGTAATTTGCACCAGAGGTACACTTCAACTGTGAGAGACAGAATGTGAAAAAAAAATCCATGAATCCACATGGTAGGATTTGTAAAGAATTTATTCGTAAATCAGGGTGGAAAATAAGTTTTGGTCAATAACAAAAATACAACTCAATACTTTGTAACATAACCTTTGTTGGCAATAACAGAGGTCAAACGTTTACTATAGGTCTTTACCAGGTTTGCACACACAGTAGCTGGTATTTTGGCCCATTCCTCCATGCAGATCTTCTCGAGAGCAGTGATGTTTTGGGGCTGTCGCCGAGCAACACGGACTTTCAACTCCCGCCACAGATTTTCTATGGGGTTGAGGTCTGGAGACTGGCTAGGCCACTCCAGGACTTTCAAATGCTTCTTACGGAGCCACTCCTTTGTTGCCCGGGCGGTGTGTTTTGGATCATTGTCATGTTGGAAGACCCAGCCTCGTTTCATCTTCAAAGTTCTCACTGATGGAAGGAGGTTTTGGCTCAAAATCTCACGATACATGGCCCCATTCATTCTGTCCTTAACACGGATCAGTCGTCCTGTCCCCTTGGCAGAAAAACAGCCCCATAGCATGATGTTTCCACCCCCATGCTTCACAGTAGGTATGGTGTTCTTGGGATGCAACTCAGTATTCTTCTTCCTCCAAACACGACGAGTTGAGTTTATACCAAAAAGTTCTACTTTGGTTTCATCTGACCACATGACATTCTCCCAATCCTCTGCTGTATCATCCATGTGCTCTCTGGCAAACTTCAGACGGGCCTGGACATGCACTGGCTTCAGCAGCGGAACACGTCTGGCACTGCGGGATTTGATTCCCTGCCGTTGTAGTGTGTTACTGATGGTGACCTTTGTTACTTTGGTCCCAGCTCTCTGCAGGTCATTCACCAGGTCCCCCCGTGTGGTTCTGGGATCTTTGCTCACCGTTCTCATGATCATTTTGACCCCACGGGATGAGATCTTGCGTGGAGCCCCAGATCGAGGGAGATTATCAGTGGTCTTGTATGTCTTCCATTTTCTGATGATTGCTCCCACAGTTTTTTCACACCAAGCTGTTTGCCTATTGTAGATTCACTCTTCCCAGTCTGGTCCAGGTCTACAATACTTTTCCTGGTGTCCTTCGAAAGCTCTTTGGTCTTGGCCATGGCGGAGTTTGGAGTCTGACTGTTTGAGGCTGTGGGCAGGTGTCTTTTATACAGATGATGAGTTCAAACAGGTGCCATTCATACAGGTAACGAGTGGGGGACAGAAAAGCTTCTTACAGAAGACGTTACAGGTCTGTGAGAGCCAGAGATTTTCCTTGTTTGAGGTGACCAAATACTTATTTTCCACCCTGATTTACGAATAAATTCTTTACAAATCCTACCATGTGAATTCATGGATTTTTTTTTCACATTCTGTCTCTCACAGTTGAAGTGTACCCCTGGTGCAAATTACTGACCTCTGTCATCATTTTAAGTGGGGGAACTTGCACAATCGGTGGCTGACTAAATACTTTTTTGCCCCACTGTATGGACCTGCAGCGGAGTTTAGGTCCAGACACGGCTAGTGACGTCAGACTGAACAACCGGATTGTTCACTAAAGTCTTGTTTAGCATCTGGATTAACATGATACACAGTAAAACCTTGAGACCATGTTGAGGATGATTTAGGCATAGCTAGTATAAAAACCCTATAATATCCTAATACCAATGTCTTTTCTGATGCATACCAGAGATTTGAGTTTACTGAATGCATTTTTCCTGCAGAAACTCATTTCCATTTTTTTTCTCCACAGTATGAAAATCAACTTACTTTGATGCTTAAGATACAGCAAGTAATCCATCACAGGTAACAGCAGGCTTGGTTTCATTTTTGTCAAAGTTACCTTACTGTTGTAGGGTAATACAATACCAACTATGCAAATCAGCGTTCACTTAGAACAGCAACAATATAGCTTTGACTACAATAAAAGCAGACATTGTGTTCAGTGTGATGGATTTCTTAACTCATGAAAGCTTCAAATAGCAAATTTCAGTCCAGAGTGGGATTTTCATACTGTAGTGAATGAATGGAAAACAATTGTTGCAGAGGTAGGAGAGAGACATGCACCATTTTAAAAATGATTTTCATTGAAAACCAGTGAGAACTGACAGCCAGACAAGGACTTATTGACAAGAGCAACCCACTCAATCATCTTGAAGAAATCAGTTTCCAGGACCATTGTAGCATGTACAAAGAGACTAAGTTTTGTGAAGGTAGTATCACTGTGGGAGGTCAGAAATGCATGGCTGTAATACAGAAAGAAAAACTGCACATCCTTTCTCTAAGAAAAATACTTTAAACACTTAGAGCTGTTTGAATTTTGTCTTATATCAGAGTGTCAGCCAATTCATTTCCCATCTCTTTATCTAATATTTGAAAAATGTTTACCATTGCAAATTATTTGCATGAGAGCACACATGTGTACGTAATTCAAAGCAGGACTGACTTGAGGCTTTTGGGTTTATATAAGTCATTTTTTTAGTTTTGTTTCCTTGATTCTACCAAATGATGGAGTTGCTGTTGTAGCTTTTATGAGCAGCCTCAGGCCCATTCTGTGTGCTGTCTAATTAGAACTAACAAAGGTATGCTCTCGGAGTCCCTGAAATATTTTTTTAAGTCATTCCTGGATTCCACAGTAAACTAGTGCAAAAACTGGCTCTGGTTGAAATAGTGTTTTTTTAAATACTGTTTTAAATATTGAGAATAAAACTCAATGCCTATCAGAGTAAATGCTTTGATCTTTAGTTGGCTGTATGCTCTACCATTTATTGCCTGTTTAGTTCTTTGGTGTGCTTTGATTTGCTTTGTCTCAACAGCTTTTAAACCTTCACCTTCATTCCAAATCAATTAGGGGTCTTGGAATTGATTTGGACTCCATAAAAATGCTCTTCACTGCAGCCTGAATTGAAGACTGGTTGCCCATGGGAGCTCAGATATGTGGCATGGTGCTTTTTAATTATGCTGTATGTAGTTAGGTTATAAAGCAAACTGCATGTGCTGATTTTTTGACCACTTGGCGGGCAACACAACAAACTTTAAACATTCGGATGGAGGCAGAAGTTAGGTAAGGTTAAAACCTTGTGTTTCTTAAAGTTGTTTGTGGTGCAATTTAAGGTCTGTTTTTATCATTGTCTTGTTTAGGAAAACCAGTCTCTTCACCTTTTCACTTTCATGACTGATTACATGACAAGACATTCATAAGAGGAGTTTGTGATTTTCTAAAATGTTTAAGTGGAATCAGTTCTTCTCTCTGTATGTGACATGTAACATGTCTCCCAAGGAAAATACCCCCACTAGCTGTAACAGATGACAATATAGCTTTTGTGAATGCGGCCAGACCTTCATTTGACCTTCATCAGTGCAGAGCAGTTTATTCTTTTGTACACACTTGTAATCTTTGTATTACAAGCTATATCATTCAACATGAATCTAAAAGCTTATGATATCAGGTTTGTTGCAATATAGATAATACTTGTTAAAACTCAAGGCCAAGATGGACCATTATTCCTCTGCTAGCTCTTTCCATGTTACTTCTTCTTGGTTTGGAGTCAGCTGGGCAAATAAACAAACAAGCTTGTGTCACAACTCAGAATCCCACCCTCTCACTTCTCCTAGTGCTGGTTAGGAGCTGGAATAAACAGGAGGATTGTATCAGGAAGGATCTGGCATAAAGTATTGGCCAAACCAAATATGCACTACCATCCACTGTGGTTATCCCTTGGGAAATAAAAGAGCACTTGAAGTGAAATGTTTATATACATACATACTGTGCATACGTACATACATACATACATTGCAGGATATTTTGGTAAATGGCCTGTATTTGTATAACGCTTTACTTGGTCCCTAAGGACCCCAAAGCACTTTCACCCATTCACACACTGGTAATGGCAAGCTACTATGTAGCCACAGCTGCCCTGGGGCGCACTGACAGAGCTGCTGGACACTGGTGCCACCGGGCCCTCTGACCACCACCAGTAGGCAACGGGTGAAGTGTCTTTGCCCAAGGACACAACGACCAAGACTGTCCGAGCTGGGGCTCAAACCGGCAACCTTCCTATTACTTTTTCAAACTGCCAACTCTTGAGCCACAATCGCCCCATTTTGATATAAGTATCAAAGTATCCTTAAAATAAAGTACCCATTATAGAGAATCATCTACAACCTACAATGTTGAGATGGATTTGACTACCTATATATGGCAGGGAAGCTATATAAGTAGCAGAACATAACAATAACATCAGAAATGAAAAAACAAAAACAAAATAAAGTATATGTAAATTAAAAGCAGACTGCATTCGCGTGGCCTGTAGACATCTTGGTTCACAGGATGTTGGGTGTCATTTTCACTGAAAGAACTTTGTTCTTCTTTGCAAGCATCAGTGTTTGGTAACAGAAGAAATGGTGATGGTTCATTGTCAAGGTTTGGAATTCCTGGACTGGCTTTTTCATTGACTTAAAAGTAACCAAAATGGAATTAAGGCCTAAACCATTTTATAGAGTGAAGGAACTATTAAAGTTCATTTGGAATAATAATTGTCTGAGGGGCCTCTGTTCTTCTCACCCTATGACAGCTGGAACAGGCCACAAGCTCTCTTTGACCCTGGATTGGATAAGCGGCTAAGAAGATGGATGGATTGTCTGTGGGTTCAACAGTACTAGCTACTTAACTGAAAAAACAGATTCCTGCATGACAGCATTAACACATCCAGTTTCACCGTCTTCTTTCTGTTATCATAATCATTGTGTATTAAATCCCATTTAACAGAAAATAAGTGATCACCTATTGAATTTGAACAAAAAGCTCTGAATTACCATGCAGCACATGTTCACACTTCAAAATGTACCTCATGCTGCTACAGAGAAAAATTTATTGTGCAGATGATGTGGTTTACATTGAGGGGTTTTTATTGAACAAGTGTCAAGTGTGAAAAGGCCTGATGAAAAGCTCTTTGTGACTGAGTACCTCCATAACTACAAAGCAATTCTCCTGTCTGGTGCTTTTATGTTCTCAAATGGAGCTGAATCATAGTTTGTGTTGCAGCTCATATTTGTCTCTAATTCATTTAAAACAACGTCCTGAGTTTAAACATGCTTCGTGTTTGTTTACCTGTCTTTGATGCTTAGATAAATAACACATATATATAGTAAGTGTATCAAGCTAAGATCAATAATTGATTTGATATTGCTCAGTAAGATGTTGGTTGATGACTGCTGTGTGAAATGGTGAGATAATAGAGCCAATCGGCAAAAAGTGAACAGAAGTAAGAAAGAAGTGGTGCAGTGGTTTCCTGCAAACATGAGCCTATCCACAAACGCACGGTGCCTTTTGTCTGTTGCAGTTGGCAATTGCAGAGAATGTTTTTTCCTCCAAGGTAGATCTTTATGAGATAAATGGAAAGTATGAATTCCATTACCAAACACAGCTCACAATTAAAGCAGTAATTTGACTCAAGTTTGTTCCACTCGGAAATAACGGCTCCACCTGCTAGATGAGCCAAGATTCAGAAACAGAGCATTTTGTTATTTTCAATTTGTTTTCGAAAAGGATTCATAACCAAATAGTTTTGAGCAGCAGCTAAGATCTGTGTATATTGGCAGCTCATTATTGTATCGTAGTAATATAGTGAAACTATAATGAGCTTAATTATTAATTATGTGGTGCTCTTTTAAAACACAAGTTACAAAATGCTTTAAAAAGGTACATACCATAAATTCCTGTTAAAATGTAATCTAGGTAATTTTGGAAAGTGTTAAGGCGATGACAAGAACATGAAGAAAACAAACTTTATGATCTAAACATCTGTTTATTGCATTCAACTGCAGCTGAACTAGGGCAGGACTCTACTTTCATCTAATACGACATTGCACTACAATCTGGTGGATTCAGTCAATGCAGCGTGCACTTTGCCATGAGTCAAACTTGAGAGGAAGATGAATACTGATGGAAAGGCTATGAAGCACACATACTAATGTGGAAAGACAGGCTTTCTAGGGAATGGGATAGTAAACAGAGGCTGAAATACCTGGAAAGTGACAAGTGAAACTGAAAGAAATCACGCTTGGTTGCAACGACAATCACAAAAAAAGGGAAAAGACCAGGCTCTTAATCCTCGTGCTTTCCATGTAGCTACAGCAACTATCAAATTGTAATATGTTAGCTTAAGTCTTAGACATAGCAGTGCATTTTCTAGTTTCTTACTATAGCAGCTACACTAAAACTTTCCAGGCAAAGCTTCCTGCTGGTGTTAAATTTAAACTTTGGTTAAATCTTGCAATGATCAATTTCAAAAACTGTCTTTAAGTTACACAAGCTTCAAATTACAGCACAATCATGTTAAAAGCACAAAACATTGAAAAAGAATTCAAAATAAGTGGCAGAATTAGATGTGATAACATCTGAAAATGATATTCAAAAGGGCATCAATTTAGCTGAATTTGTGTGTTCATGTCCAAGTGGGTTAAAAAAAAGTGTCTAAAATGAAAAACCTTGCTCTTTGTTCATTGAGAATAAAGCAGCCAGCACATCCATGTAATCAAAATGCTTCCTAGTATAAAGGCATGCTGTTAGTGATTAAATTTTAAGAATGTCTTGATGCATTCTCAATCATCCAAGAAAGTAAATCTCCAAAAGTTGATTCTGTTCATCTGGACGTAGCTTTTTGTGGGAGAAACGTTTCGTCACTCATCCAAGTGAGTTCTTCAGTCACAGCTGACTGCAGGTTTCCCCAACCTTATAAACAGTACATTTGCATAATGACTGAAACCAGCGCACTGAAGGAACAATGGGCTGGGAGGTCAGTTCCTTAACCGTAATTATGCAAATTCTCATGACCATTGATCAACAACCACTGACCAAAACCCACTGATCAAAGACCACTGATCAATGGCCATGAATACCATTCACAGAGAGTTGGGGAATGGCTGCAATCACAGCATTGTAAAATGGTGAAAGATGTACCCTTAGGCCCCCTCCTCGATTCAGAGATGGTCTTTCCCTTTTCAAATGGCCTCCTTGACTCCGCACTCCAACCATATTCTTCAAATTATGGGGTTTTCAAAGAATTTCCTTATTCTCACCACACTCAAGCTTCCTAGATATTTCCAAGCATTAATTGCTTTCTTGTGTGCTCCAAGTAGTTTCTCTAATGCATCCATGCCAGTTTTGTTGGATTTATCTACTCCCTACTGGATTTGGAATTCTTTTCCACAGTAACTGGCCTCTAACTTATGACCTCAGCCACCTAATAAATATTTGGATTTAAAACTTTTTTATGGTCTCTTGTGTCCTGCATTTGTGTCCTCTTTCCAGTCCTTCCACTGTTAAATGAATGGCTGTTCTTTGCTATTTGTGCCCATGCTACATCACC
Organism: Copadichromis virginalis; assembly: GCF_057382275.1. Taxonomy (NCBI): domain Eukaryota; kingdom Metazoa; phylum Chordata; class Actinopteri; order Cichliformes; family Cichlidae; genus Copadichromis; species Copadichromis virginalis. The sequence goes on from NC_140629.1 coordinate 9,698,691, forward strand.
CTGGGCACAGACATAATAAACTTCAACCTACCTACAATTGCAACCTACATTTTTCTTTGATTTTTTTTTCTCAAATTTGCACTCCCCTTTTGTGTCCAGTCTCTTGGTCTTTCCCTGATATGTTGCTCCTCAGCATCCTCAGTGCGCAGTCATTCATGTCTGTTTAAGTTTGTCAAATTTTGGTGTCTTTGTTGCTCTCTCTCTGTCTCATGACTTTCATGTCTGTTCCACTTTTAGTGTCCAGCCAGTTTGTCCCCTGGTCTGTCATGTGTGTTTTCATGTCTGTTATCCCCTGTCCTAGTGTCAAGCTCATGTGTCTTTTTCTGAGTCTCAATGTGGTTCTCACTTCCTGTTTTACTTTGACAGCCCCTCGTGTGTGTTACGTTTAATTTTCCTTCCCCTGTTTTGTTAGTTGTATTTGTTCCAGCTGTGTTTTCCTCCTTTTGCTCGTCCTCTCATTATCCTGTATATTTAGGTCCTTAGTTTTCCTCTGTTACTTGCCAAGTTGTCATTCCCTCTTTGTGTGTGTGCCCTGTTTGCTCTGTTATGAAATCAGTGAGTTCTAGTTTTCAGTTTAGGCTGTGTTTCTTGTTGTTTTGCATATTGTTTCTTGAGCTCCACCAATAAACCTATTTAAGTTCTGTTAAGCCTGTCTGCCAAATCCTGCATTTTGGGTCCTCTCTCTCCCTGCCAAATGACAGAGTGAGGCTTTCAAGGCTGCAGATTTACTGTTTCGCTGGAAAATGAAGATAGTACAGCCAAGTTTGAAACTCTACCACTGTACATGATCGGACCAGCACTTCTGTGCTACATCACCATTCTTACAGTATGTTAGCCATGTTGGACAAAAAAAAACCAAACAACAAACGTTAAGACCACATCTTGATAAATATGGAAGCATCTAATTTATACAGCTTTTTCCAACCAACACCAGTGAAAAACTGAGTAGAACGGATGCCTTTTAAGAGGCTTAAGAGTTTCTTAAGAAACTGACAAATAGGTACAAGAAACATTCTACAAATACTGAGTGGCAGTGAGTTAATGAAATGCTACAGATTAGACTGTGTAGGGATACGCTGTAGAGATGCAATCACATCTCCCCAACACAATCAGACTATAGTGCTAAAAAAGCGATCATAAGACTAATATATATGGTAACGGGAATAATGCAACAGTGCTGGAGTAATGAATTGGGTCTGTTCAATATTCCATTGGCAGAGTAATTACACAAAAAAGCACTTTCACAGTGTCACATTGTAACATGGTCATTTTATCACACAGACTTAGGACTGTGATCAGCTTTTTACCCCCTCACAATTAAATAAATAATCCCACTGACACGTCTTCCGAGGAGGAAGCAGAGTCTGGGGATGAGGGGAATGACCCGCCAATTTCCGGGGGCGAGGTCACTGAGGCAGTTAAACAACTCCTTGGTGGCAGAGCCCCTGGTGTTGATGAGGTCCGCCCCGAGTTCCTGAAGGCTCTGGACGTTGTAGGGCTGTCCTGGTTGACACGCCTCTGCAATGTTGCGTGGAGATCAGGGGCAGTACCTGTGGACTGGCAGACCGGGGTGGTGGTCCCCATCTTCAAGAAAGGGGACCGGAGGGTGTGTTCCAACTACAGGGGGATCACACTCCTCAGCCTCCCTGGGAAAGTCTATGCCAGGGTGCTGGAAAGGAGAGTTCGTCCGTTAGTCGAACCTCGGATACAGGAGGAACAATGCGGTTTTCGTCCTGGTCGCGGAACACTGGACCAGCTCTTTATCCTCTCCAGGATACTTGAGGGTGCATGGGAGTTTGCCCAACCAGTCTACATGTGTTTTGTGGACTTGGAGAAGGCATTCGACCGTGTCCCTCGGGGTGTCCTGTGGGAGGTGTTGCGGGAATATGGGGTGTCTGGCCCATTGCTACGGGCCATTCGATCCCTATACAACCGTTGCAAGAGCTTGGTTCGCATTGCCGGCAATAAGTCGGACTCGTTCCCGGTGGGTGATGGGCTCCGCCAGGGCTGCCCTTTGTCTCCAGTTCTGTTCATAATTTTTATGGACAGGATTTCTAGGCGCAGCCAAGTGGCGGAGGGCTTTCGCTTTGGTGGCCTCAGAATCTCATCTCTGATTTTTGCAGATGATGTGGTTCTGTTGGCTTCATCGGGTGAGGGCCTCCAGCTCGCACTGGAGCGGTTCGCAGCCGAGTGTGAAGCAGCGGGAATGAGGATCAGCAGCTCCAAATCTGAGGCCATGGTTCTCAGCCGGAAAAGGGTGGAGTGCCCACTCCGGGTCGGGGATGAGTTCCTGCCCCAAGTGGAGGAGTTCAAGTATCTCGGGGTCTTGTTCGCGAGTGATGGGAGAAGGGAGCCGGAGATCGACAGACGGATTGGGGCTGCAGCTGCAGTAATGCGGACGCTGCACCGGTCCGTCGTGGTGAAGAGGGAGCTGAGTGTAAAAGCGAAGCTCTCAATTAACCGGTCGATCTACGTCCCTACCCTCACCTATGGCCACGAGCTGTGGGTAGTGACCGAAAGAACGAGATCGCGGATACAAGCGGCAGAAATGAGCTTCCTCCGAAGGGTGGCTGGCCTCTCCCTTAGAGATAGGGTGAGAAGTTCGGCCATCCGGGAGGGGCTCAGAGTAGAGCAGCTGCTGCTCCACATCGAAAGGAGCCAGCTGAGGTGGTTCGGGCATCTGACAAGGATGCCCCCTGGGCGCCTCCTGGGTGAGGTGTTCCAGGCATGTCCAACCGGGAGGAGGCCCCGGGGCAGACCCAGGACACGCTGGAGAGATTATATCTCTCGGCTGGCCTGGGAACGCCTTGGTATTCCCCCGGATAAGCTGGAGGAGGTGGCTGGGGAGAGGGAGGTCTGGGCCTCTTTGCTTAGGCTGCTGCCCCCGCGACCCGGCCCCGGACAAAGCGGAAGAAAATGGATGGATGGATGGATGGACAATTAAATAAATCCACAAAGTATCAGCAATGACAGCTGGTGTGAATACTGAGGAAGGTCTGTCTTTTCAAACATTTTACAAAAATGTATGGCTAAAGTATAGCTTCTAGCTCAGTTTGGTATGAGTCTACATAACAAAAATATTTTAGTTCTTCTTTTGACTCCTTTCAGGATGGCTCAGCAAGTAAATTGCCTCCTTCCCTTGCATTCTTGTAATGTGCATATTTGATTTGGCGATAATTTTTAAGCTGAATGCCCTCTCTAATACAACCCTATCTGGGCTTGGGTCAGGCATGTGGGGTACACTGGCTTGAGACCTCCTTATAGCTAGCATTTCCTTTTAACCTTGAAAAAGATACTGGCAATACCAATGGACTGCATAAAAACATGGACACTGTAATGACACATATAAATAGGGATGGGAATCCAGAGCCAGTTCTTGTAGCTAACCAGTAGTTTCCCGTAGTTCAATCCTTTGGAATTGTTTGTCTTCCTACAAATTGATTCAGGCATTTCACTTGTTGATTTCAATTTGTGTGTGAGAGGAAGAAAATAGTGATGCAGTCTACAGCATGGCTATGGATATAACTTTTATTTTTATTGTGCGAAAAGACATAAGACATAAGACAGAAACTACCACAACACGCTGCTAACACAACTTCAACTCTTGAAAGCAACTGCACAGAGAGCATGCTAATGCTAAGCTAGCAAAGAAGCCTGAGGAGAGAAGAGCTGAGGAGAATGCGGACCCCAGTAGTCCAGGAGCCAGACCCTTAACTTCATCAGGTAACAAACATTACCTGTTCATATTTCTACAGTAGGATTGTGATGATCGCTTTAAAATCTCTTGTGCTGATTTTTATCTTTGTTTTGTGCTGTTGGCTTTGCGCTCAGACCTAAGTTCAAAGAGAAAGATTACTGGTGTTCTCATTTGGATAGGGATTTATCCTGGTGTGTAACATCAGGTTTATATTGTTTAATGGCAATTATGAGATATTAATTATTAATAATTGACATATGAAATTATCTTGTGGGCCAGATATAATTGTGTTGGCACCCGTGTATTAGTGGATTGCATAGACACAGATGTTATTTATTATTAGTTTTAAGTGATGATAACATGTTAGAATTTCACACACCAAACGTCTTGGCTGTGCTGATAATACATTTAACCACACAAGTCATATGTGTGATTCCATTAAGAATGTTGTGCTTTTCCTTGGAGGGACACTTTTTGTAATTCTGTTTGCAGACGTTTCAGTCAGTCATCGCTGGGGTCCTTTAACCAAGGTCTGCCTCAGCCCATGTTTTCTTCCAAAAACATGAAACTACAATCTGTGTCTGGCTGAAACTGATGAAAGCTTGAGCATAGATTTGGCATTCCAGAAAATATTTGTATCGCTTATAGCATGTAGGCCAGGGGTGCCCAATCCCGGTCCTCGAGAGCTACCGTCCTGCAGCTTTTAGATGCATCCCTACTCCAACACAGCTGAATCAAATGGTTTGATCTCTTCAGCATGCCATCATGTTTGGCAAGGGCCTGATAACAAGCCATTCATTTGATTCAGGTGTGTGGGAACAAGGATGCATCTAAAAGCTGCAGGACGGTAGCTCTCGAGGACCAGGATTGGGCACCCCTGATGTAGGCCATTGCTAATTGTTTACCATATAAGTAAGATGGTTCTCATGAACATGGCAGATGTTAAGAGGTTTAACAAATAATAAAATAGATGACAGAATAAAGGATTCCCTTGTTTGTCAGCACTGTGGTTTGGAAAGAAAAAAAAAGTCCAAGATATGGTAAACTACAGCCTCTTTGACTACTTTAAATCACACCAACCTTTGTCCAGGTCCAAGAATAAAGATGTGGAGCATGAATTAACATACTGAGAATGAGCTAAATATGTCTACTTGTAATGTTTATTTGTCACATTTGTGGAGCAAAGGGAAACAGTCTGATCAAATAATTTCTTCTATATAACAGGCATCGAAGAATGTCAGAGTCATGTTTCCATTCAAATGCTGCAGACGAAGCAGAGGCTTCTGTTTTAAGTAGACTTTATCCAGTTGTCAGTCCATTCCCTTGTTTAGATATTTACTCTTAGAAAAAACTAACTGTATTGGAGAGACTGTGGTGATGAAGAGGATTAGCTGTATTTATGCTCCCAGACGTTTGTCTGGAAGTGCGTAATCACCAGTGAGCGTACTCCATGATGCCAATCCTGGGGGGAGGTAAGCCCAAGATTTGGGGGGGGGGGGATCTCAGTATTCAGAAAAGAAAAACAAAAAGCAGGGAAGTCTTTGATGGGATTACAGTCAATAAACAAACACCAGGAGGAAAAAGCAGAGAGGCTTTATCTTTGCCGGTTCTCTGAGACCACAGAGCCTGCTTTGTACACCTGGTAATTTGTTGATATAAAGACCACATCTTTGGCAAGTAATTATAGGCCTTCCATCACTTTCCAAGAGATTGTTCCCCATCACTGTTAGCTTAAAAGCTCTTGTGGGGCTCGCAATCAGAATTTATTTAAATTCTGTTAACCCAAATCACGTATATAGGCATGAAAAACAATTGTCCTCATGTGAGGAAGGAAAAAGGAGCTAAATAAATAATTGCACACCTAAATGCCAAATCCTGTCAGCACTGGTGAGTTAAACCGCAGCTCACTCTGATCCAAACCCATTTCATCACCCATCAGTTTGTTCTCCAGAGCCTAAAAACAGAGGAGGGGAAAGAAAAACAGTCAGGGATGATGCAGAGTTCACGCTGTGCCATGGATGGTCTATTCTGCTGGGCCCCCAGCTGTCTCTCTTGGTTGATCTGAGCCCCCCAGCTGGGGTGGCCACCAGGCTGCTGTTATCAAAGCCGTCTGATGTCTCGTTCAGACGGGACTATAAAGAGCCTACGTGTCCTTTTGTAAATATGTCCCTTCAGTGGTCATTCAAATGAGGTGTGCGAGGCATGCTAATTTTTTCCCATTCATCTGGCCAGTATGACAGATAATGCTTTAAAAGCTGCTTCACTGACACAAAATCATGTATTGAATGTGTTCAGTAATTTCAGGGAAAGACTGATGTAATGGTACCGTGGCATACTAAGTGTGGATTGCAACGTTCTACAGCAGTTTGAGCTGTAGAGAAATGTGACATGGGAATTGGGAGTCTGGGGTGGAAGTGCAGTGAAAAGTTGAAGCGGAAGGAGGCAGGCAGTCAGCTGGTCTGTAAATGTTACAATCACAGATTTACATTTAGTAATTTAACAGACCTAATGAAAATCACAGGCTTCTGGCCACATGAATCTTGCATGTGCAAACTGAATCAAATTTGCTCATGTAGTTATTGTTTTCTTAATGTTCCTCTCATGTTATCCATATAAACAAAAACTTAAATGAATACTAGCATTGCACAGATTCCAACAGTATAACTCATATCACAGAATGAACAGCGCTAACATAATAACATGTTAACGAACAGTTAAAATAAGTATCTTTTTTACTCAGAAGCAGTAAAATCTTCACTGATGCTAACATTTCTGGACTAGTGCTACCTTTACTATGAGAGCATAGCCATTTGAAAAATGGCTGCTGCGACTTTTCATTGTCAAACACAAACCTGATTAAAGGCCAAGTTATTAAGAAGGCATTATTGAATTTGATATAGAATTTATGATTATTGTAGGTACAAAAAGCCATAATCAGCAGAATTTAACATAAAAAAAATTGAAATATTTCACTTTATGTGACTACTTTATCATTGCATGTATAAAAAAAAACATCGAGAACAAAGCATCTAAAAATAAACAAGGTGTTACGTTACTCTTATTAAAATATGGATATCTTAGTAATTTAATATTCAAAGCTAGTGTGTCATTTATTCATATGAAAATGTTTGCCCGTTTTCAGCCAAGCCAAACTGGTGTGGAGACCAATTCAAGTTACTTTGAAAGACTCTGTACAAACCAGTGGCCAGGTGCGTAAAACCACAGGATGATCATTATGCCAAGGCTCATTTCCTCCTCTCAACATCTTGTCAAATGATACAATAGCTATCCAGACACTAGAGGTGGTTCAGCACATGCTGGGCTCAATCAAATAAGCTGCAATATGCACCAGGTTTGTGGAAGAGAGAATGTTGCAAAGCTTTGAATAGTAAACCCAGCTCCAAATTGTAAATTGACAGAGAGTAATCCCACCAATTCCACAGAAAGATTAATGCAACAATTCTGTGGCATACTAAGTCTGCTCTGTTATTTACTGAACTCCAAGAGCCCAGGCATTACTGCACAACTATGAGAGGAAAATCAGATTACTTTCAGCATGAGGACTGTATTCAATCACTGACCTTTAGATCTCAAAAAAATCGAGGGGGATATACCATCCTCTCATTCAAATGAACCTGTAATGGAGAGTCATGCATAAATGATGGATGAGATCTGCACTGAATCTCACTGCCACAGAAAGCGTCTCCGCTGTTCATGCAACTTCTGATTTTGCTATCTCAAAAAGCAGTTCATTATCCTTTCACTGTTAACTCTGTAAAGAGAAAGGAAGAAGAGGAGCATTCAAATATTACCAGTCAGCGGTATCTATCATCAAATGATGACTCAAACACAGAATTCAAAAAACGTGTACCTACGTGGAAGGTTAGTTAGAGATGATCACAGTTAACTCTAAGCTCTTTGCTCCTGCAATAATCAGTAGTTCTGAAAAAAATAAAAAATTATAACTTTCTAAATGTCTGAAATTACTTTCTCTAATCTTAAAGTGATGAAGTCCTTGAGAGTGATGAACACACAGAATAAGAAGCTGTCTCTGATATTTCCCTTAACTCTGCAAAAACATTTTAGCATCTTTCACCACATTGTGTTGGCGTAGTACTGCACAACTTAATGAGAGAAGACAGCTGTTTCCAGCCAAAAATGTTCTGATAAAACCATCTGACTCTACATGCCCAACCCTGACTGGAACACAAAGTTAGCAGCAAGCTGGTATTAGAGGAAAGGAACCAGATTTTTCCCTCTAGGATTGGTGTTTACCAGTACATGGTGAGTTAAAATGAAAAGTACACCAGCTGTTATTAGGTGGACAGAAAAATCCAGCAACACTGCAAAAAGTAGGTCTAATGAGAAAAAGAACATGAGCTTCCAGACAGGTAGCTAGGTTAGAAACAATGAATGAAAGCTAAAATTACTACCCAAGCTGTTCACTGTAATCATTTATGACAGGCTACCAAGGATGTACTTTGGGAACTAGATAGTGGAGTCAAGAATGGCTCCCTTTCACTCAAATGATAATTGCTTGTCATGTGCATATTGTAAGCAAGAAAATCTGCTAGGTGTACTACTTTTGTAGCCCATTGCGCACCTGCTGGTGTACACCTCTTGGACAGTAAAGCATAGTTTCAGTATCCATTTTACAAAGATTAAGAATAAACCTGATTTGCTGTTCAGGATTGTCCTGTCGACAGTTTTAGGTTTTTGACAGTCAACTTGTTTAGGGTGGTTATCTATAAGAACAGTGCCGTTGCTAGTAATTTAGCAGTTTTTTTTGAAAAAATATTCAATGTCTCACAGGAAGAAGGTTCTCGCTTTAAAACTATTGATTTGTTGATATTTTGTTGTGGAGTTGACATGTTCTGCAAAGGAGAAGGAAAAAGGTCTGCATGCTATTTGGCTCAAATATATTGATTTAATTTAACTTTTTAAATTTACATTTCATAGTCATCCACATCCTAGTACTGATACTGTTTTGTATTTAGTGAAGAATACATAAAAAAAAAATACAAAACACTAAAACAAAAAGATATATTTCATAAGAACCGTAAGGAAAACATTTGAGAATTTTATGTTGAACCATGTATTTTTGTGCAATTATCACAGTAAACAGTAATACAAACCATGTTAGGATACAGTATATACAAGTACAAGTCTAACAATGTTAATAGGATAGCAGTCAGGGAGAGACTGTGCTCACGGACAATAGTTTGGCAGTAAACCAAGGTGCTAATTAAGTAGTCCCGTACAATGTTAAATACAGAAGCCCTCTGCAAAGGTGAGAGGAAGCCAATAACTCTTAGAACAAGGTCACTGTGTTCAACATGATCACTCTTCATTCCACCCAGCTGAACATGGAGATAATCTCATGCATCTTTAATCCTGCTGTACTATGCTTGGACCGTGGAAAAAGATTGAATGTAGAACAATGAAAACAGACACACACACACACACACACACACATACTGCAGTGAAGGCTAAATGCAGAAAAACTCATATGCTGAGCTGTCTTTGTACATTTACATGCATGTTATCCTCCACTGCTCTATGCTTTAAATTTAAGCTGCACTGTCATCACAGACTAAATTGCTAATTGCATCTGTAAATTGTTACATAACCCAGTAAACACAACTGTGCTTCAGCACAGTTCTGATGAGGTTTTAATAAAAGAGCTGTTTTGATAAAGTGCAGATATAATTCTTTGCTAGAGCTGCTTGTAGAGCTTTAAGACAGTAAATCAAAACCCTGTGAATATACATCCTTATACTCTTAAAAATGGGTTGCTCAATACATTCCAGAAATTTATTTTTATATATCTTTGTTTTTGTTTTTTTGTTTTTTTTTCTACCTCACAGTATCTAGTACCATAATAGCTGTGTGACAAAGAAGGCCAGTCTGACCAGACACAATTATCTTATCTTATTCAAATGAATTACCCAATTATGTGCTGCTATCCATTGTTTACAAGAGATGTATCCTACTGGCACTGGTGAGCCCCAGTATTTTCCGCCAGCTTCTCAAACTGGTTAATATTTCTGTTTATTTAGGAAAAATCTCCATGACTATTTTTTTAATTACCAAGAACTCTACTTATAATCAGAGTCAGTGCCCTCATAGAATAAATGCATGTCATTTGGTCTGATACCAAAACACGTTTAAAGTTTTTACATGTCACTTGTGACCTGCTTTATGTGAGGATTACTGTTCATATCTATAACTTTAAATGGAATTTTTACCTAGTTAGCATATCTAAATGATATCTTTCTAATGAAGAGATGTAAGGCCAAAATACATGTGATATAGTTAATTTGAAAGGAGATATCTAAATTAAACTTAACCCTAAGGGTAAGTCTTTGTGGATGTTCAGAGGGTAAAACATTAGACTTGCCTTGGTACCAAACAAAACAGCATCCATTTGTTCTGTGGGGATACCATGTCTATATACTCTGTATATTACATATTATTATGGAAATAATCTATAATGGATATATTCAATTTCAATTCAGTTTTATTTATATAGCTCCAAATCACAACAACAGTCGCCTCAAGGTGCTTTATATTGTAAGGTAGACCCTACAATAATACATACAGAGAAAACCCCAACAATCATATGACCCTCTATGAGCAAGCACTTTGGTGACAGTGGGAAGGAAAAACACTTTTAACAGGAAGAAACCTCCAGCAGAACCAGGCTCAGGGAGGGGCGGGCATCTGCTGTGACCGGTTGGGGTGAGAGAAGGAATACAGGATAAAAGACATGCTGTGGAAGAGAGACAGAGATTAATAACGAACATGATTCAATACAGAGAGGTCTATTAACACATAGTGAGTGAGAAAGGACTGGAAAGGAAAAACTCAATGCATCATGGGAATCCCCCAGCCTAACTATATAATTTAGCAAAAAGGAAAGTTTGAAGCCTAATCTTAAAAGTAGAGATAGTGTCTGTCTCCCAAATCCAAACTGGAAGCTGGTTCCACAGAAGAGGGGCCTGAAAACTGAAGGCTCTCCCTCCCATTCTACTTTTAAATACTCTCGGAACAACAAGTAAGCCTGCAGTGTGAGAGTGAAGTGCTCTAATAGGGTGATATGGTACTACAAGGTCATTAAAATAAGATGGGGCCTGATAATTTAAGACCTTGTATATGAGGAGCAGGATTTTGAATTCAATTCTGGATTTAACAGGGAGCCAATGAAGGGAAGCCAAAACAGGAGAAATATGCTCTCTCTTTCTAGTCCCTGTCAGGACTCTTGCTGCAGCATTTTGGATTAACTGAAGGCTTTTCAGCGAGTTTTTTGGACATCCTGATAATAATGAATTGCAGTAGTCCAGCCTGGAAGTAATAAATGCATGAACTAGTTTTTCAATATCACTCTGACAGGATATTTCTAATTTTAGAGATGTTGCGCAAATGGAAGAAAGCAGTCTTACATATTTGTTTAATATGTGCATTGAAGGACATATCTTGTTCAAAAATGACTCCAAGGTTCCTCACAGCGTTACTGGAGGCCAAGGTAATGCCATCCAGAGTAAGAATCTGGTTAGATACCATATTTCTAAGATTTTCAGGGCTGAGTACAATAACCTCAGTTTTATCTGAATTAAGAAGCAGAAAGTTAGAGGCCATCCAGGTCTTTATGTCTTTAAGACATTCCTGCAGTTTAACTAATTGGTGTGTGTTATCTGGCTTCATGGACAGATAGAGTTGGGTGTCATCTGCATAGCAGTGAAAATGTATGCTATGTCTTCTAATGATACTGCCTAAGGGAAGCATGTATAATGTAAACAGAATTGGTCCTAGTGCTGAACCCTGTGGAACTCCATAGTTAACCTCAGTGTGTGAAGAGGACTCTCTATTTACATGAACAAATTAGAGTCTATTAGATAGATATCATACAAACCACTGCAGTGCAGTACCTATAATACCTACAGCATGCTCTAATTTGAAAGAGACTTTGTAACACATTCAAAGAGCTTGAAGTAGAATAAATGCTACTATATATTAACTGATATACAAGGTGTGCAAGTATCTAAGTGTTTCATCAAATGCACATCAAATGTGCACAATATCCAGGAGTATACGAAAAGAACACTGGACAAATATTTCATATCTTCCAGCTCAAAATGTTGTATTTGGTGACATCAAATGTGTAATGTATGGACACTTGCAAACCTAATAAGTACTATAACTAACAAATTTTAGTATTCCAACAAGCAGGTATAGTACAAGCATGGTGATATTAGCAGCTGGTAACAGAACTCTAGTCTTAGAGTTAGTGTACATGTCATTGTAACATCAGATATTTAATAATATCCCTTTTTATCCAGAATACCTTTTCACAACTCCCAGACAATGAAACTGAACTTATCAGTGTTAATGAAAGCTAAGTGTATAACCGTATTAACATAGCCAGGAACATTATCATCAGACCTTACTATACTGATAGTTGCACTACTGTAATTGATTAGGTTCCCAATGGACACTAAAGCAGAAATCCATGGAGGAAATGTAATCTGCCCTCCTGGGATACAAATCACAAAGCTACACTCCTAACAGTGACATATGGAATATGTAACAGTCCAAGAGACACTCTTTTTTTTTTTTTGGTGGTGGTGGTGGTGGTGGGTGGGTGGGGGGGGGGGAGAAAAGCAGATTGAAGCTGCAGGAATAAATATGCAGCTGATTGTTTTGTTTGCAATATGTGATAGAAGTTGGTTTTGATCAGCTGATATTACACACATGTTCTGCATGAAGGAACACTATGCATAAACAATGGGGCATATCTTTGGACTAAAAGGGCATGTCTGTTATTTAAAAAGCAGCATGTCCTGTGGGTCTTTTGCATTCCGCTTCACTGAGACTATTGACATGGGAGAAATTAGTACCCTGCCTATTCTGAAAGGTTTTCTTCCTGTGTGATTCTTGACCATTGATGCACAATATTTCAAAAGAAATATTTACATAGATTTGAGAGGCTGACAATCATGACTTGATTACCACTGATGCTTTATTTTATTGAAACTTTTGTGGGGTTTTTTTTCATCAAACACATCCGATGGGGTAGGCACCCATGAGGAAACACCAAACAGTATATTATATAGACAAAAGGCTGCATTAGGAATGCTAATATGTTTTAGAGTGCAGCCGTTCTCTAACATATGCCATTTGATATGGGGCTTTCATTCAAAGTGCATGATAGTACGATGAGCTTGCATATCATATCAGCATATGTAGCCCCAGTGGGAATCCACCCTTAACCCTAGCGTTGTGAAAGCAGTCCTTGTTAGGTCTGAGCTACATAGTGCTAGAGTGTTTTAGAGCATCACAGTTCAATAGTATATCAAAAAGCACATGTTTGCTGTGTATCTGCCTTTGTGCTTTATTGTGAAAAAGGTTTGTTTTGCTGCTAGTTTTTTTTATCAGTGTTGGAGTTGGACGGTAGTTTATTTCTATTCAGCTATAAACATACCTAACAGTATTACAGTGTTTTGCTTGTTTACATTTTTGAGGTGACTAGGTGCTGAAAGAAAAAACATCAACAGAACACTTGAACTGTTAGCATTTGACAGAGATGCTATGGTTAGCATGTTGCCAAAAAGGTGCAAAGTTACATATTCAAACATTACCAACATTAGTATAATGTAAATTTGTGTTTGCCCTCCTGACGAGTGCTCAAAGTTCACTAATGATTCAGTAAAGGACTAGATGTTATAATCCCTGATAATTCATTGCTTTAAATGAAGAAAGTTTTGAGGGATGGCTGTTATGAGGAAAGGCAGCCCAGAAATTTTACCAGCGGGACACATCGTTGTATGCCTCAACTTCACAGGGTGTTGCCCTGTGAAGTTGATGCTCAGACCTCTACATTGGAGAGACCAAACAGCCACTTCACAAGCGCATGGCACAACACAGAAGAGCCACCTCCACAGGACAAGACTCAACAGTCCATCTGCCTCTTAAGAATAAAAGGACACTCTTTCGAGGATGCCAATGTTCACATTTTGGACAGAGAGGACAGATGGTTTGAAAGAGGAGTGAAAGAAGCCATCTATGTCCACTGTGAGCGACCATCTTTGAACAGAGGCGGTGGTTTACGACACCAACTGTCTGCCATCTATAATCCAGTTTTGAGTTCCCTCCCCAGACGCCTTAACGCCCACTCACATCCTGGGCCATCTGACCTCAGGAATTCGCATGATAAGGTGGGGCCAGGTTTCACAATGAGCTCACCCAAAACTCTGGCTGATTGGTACCCACACCCATTTTCACACCTTGGCTCAGGCGATTAGAGGATCATCAGGGGGTGCTTTTGTCCCTCTGTGGGGGGATACTCCCACTAGGTTTAAATCTGGGACTCCCCACCATTTGACCTTAGAACTGAAGAAGCTTCTCGGATGAGAGGCGAAACGTCTTCAAGCAACTTAAAGAAGTCCAGACGCTTTTCTTTGCAATCTCCTTTGTCTCTAGTTTATGTTAAATTGTTATTTCTCTTCTAATTTCTGCTGTATGTTTTGGTCTCCACCAAATACGAAAATTTTTGGTCCCTTACAGACTAAATATATCAACCACCTAGCTGAAAAATTTATATTTGCGGACTAGAAGATAGATAAACCATAATGGACTCAACAAGCTCTAAGCAGGGTTTCCATCAAGCCTGGTGGCCCCACTTAAACTGACCCAAGCAGTGGAATTTTATGTGCTTATTTTGAAAAATGCTACAACACTTAAGTTCGCTAGTTTACCATAAAAAATGGAAGAATATAGAAGATAAAAAGGGGAATAAATTAAAACAAGTACTAAAGAAAGCACGCAGTTTCCCTTATCCTGGGTAATGGTACACATTAGAACTGCACGATTTTGCATAAAATGAGAATCACAATTATTTGGCTTAGAATTGAGATCACGATTCTCTCACGATTTTCTTTTCCAGTATAAATATTTATTGCGCTTATTAACTGCACATCAACTTCGTAACAGTTGAGACTGAACATAAAAACAATAAATAAACATAAAAACAACAAATGTCTTACGTTTTGTTGTTGCCGCAAAATGTTGTACTGCTTGAAATTCCATCTCCACCGTTGCTCGACACTGCGTGTATAGAGCAGGTAGTGCAACAATAGAAAAATAGTTGCGGGACGGCACTGTGTAGCGTTTGTCTAGGGTGTTGATCATTTCCTAAATCCCTCGTTTTGCACAGTGTTGATGGGAGCCATATCTTTGGTCAGGTGATAAGTGATAGCCTCCGTAATTTCTTTGTGCCTGCGGGATTTCGACGTGTATAGGGAAGCGCTGTATAAGGTTCCCGTTATTGATGTTTGGGTGGTTGACCGGGACGGATTTTCTCCTGTCACTTTCTCGTCATCCCTGACGTGCTCTCCGTTGTTTTTTACCTACTAATTTTAGCATCACACGGCACAGCTTCTGTATCACGTGGTATAAGGCTCCGCCCTTGTCATTTGTTGAGCAGGAAGAGTGAGCGCTTGTTTTCATGCAGATTACGTCCCGGATCAAAATGCGGTACAATCGTCGTCGTCGTCGTCTTTTTTTTTTTTTCTTTTTTTTTTTAAATCGTTGTCATTTGGAAATGAGATTGCACATAAGTATGAATCGAGATCGCGATCTTCTAACGATTAATCGTGCAGCCCTAGTACACATATAGGTGGGGGAAGTAATTATTTGATTCTGTGCTGAATTTCTAAGTTTCTTCACTTACAAAGAAACGAACAGTCTCTAATTTTATGGTATTTTCATTTTAGTCGAGAGAGACAGAATATAAACCAAAGAACCAAATGAACACATTACATAAAAGTTCTAAATGAATTTGCATGTTGAAATAAAGTCAAATAAATATTTGATCCCTAAATAAAACATTAGTTAGGCTTGGTGGAGAAACTTGGCAAGCACAGCAGTAATGCGTGTCTAGTTATTGGTCACCAAGTTTACACACATCTCAACTTGACGTTTCAGCTCCCCCCACAGATTTTCTATTGGATTGAGATCTAGAGACTAACCAGGCCACTTAGTAACTTTAACGTGCATTTCTTTAGCCACTCTTCTGTTGCCTTTCGTATCTTTTAAGCCATTGACAAGCTGAAAAACCTATCCACAACCATTACTGTTCCATGTGTCTCTTCAATGTTCTAGCTAAAGGAAGGGGGTTCTTGTTTAAGATTTTATAGTACATAGCCCCATTCATTGACTTTTCAATACAGTGAAGTCTTCCTGTAAGGTTATCAACAAACCAACCCCAAACCATAATATTTTCACCTTTGTGTTTGACTATAATGATGGTGGTCTTTGTATTATACTAAGCATTTCTCTTCATTTCTCTTCTTGATTTTGGTTCCATCTGACCACAGCACTTTCTCCCAAGGCTTCTCTGAATCATTTAGATGTTCCCAGGCAAACTCAAGACAGGCCTGTTGGTGAATGTGGTCCCAACTGCCTTCAGATCATTAGATCAAGCTGAGTCTCAATTTCTGCTGCAACATTTGAATGTTAGGAATTCAAATTTGGCTGCCTTATGTCAAAGGTTCATGTTGGTGGTGTAATGGTACGGAGGATATGTTCTTGGTTTGTATTTTAGAAGATGTAATTTCTTGTACTTATACCAAATCAAATAATAATCTAGAGTGGGTAACAACCTTAAAACAATATTGAAAACCCCAGTCATGACTCACCAGGCGCAGCGTGCTTGTGAAGCATTTATTTACAGTGAACAGTTTTTATTTGGCAGCTTTCCAGTTCTCTCTCTACCATTCAGGTCCTGGTGTCACTGAAATAGGGAAGAGCCCGCTGCATCACCCCACCCATGCATATTTAGTTTTTATTTAGTTTTAATGGCTATTTTTGGATTCCTTTTTACAGTAGAGCTATATATGTAAGTTGAAATAATGCTCACTTAGGTTTGTTTTGTTATGTTGCAATAAATAAAAGTCTCATATTATGATGCAGCTCATAATACAGCTCCCTGTAGTCTTTTTTTAATTAGCTTCAGAAAATCTATTTTGGCACAGTCTACTGTAGATAACTATGAGATTATATAGATGAATTCATCATCCTACTCTTCAGAAAGGAGCAACACAACCATTAATTAATCAAAAGCATTGTCTATGACCGATATCAGTCAACAAAATGAGCATGTGTTTGAGTTAGCAGCGGGCTCCGTGCACAACTTCCATGGTTGTCATCTCTTCCCTTTTACTTTAAACATACTTCAGTGATGCCATGAAATAGCTCTCCCAAGTGCTCATTTTATTAACTTGACAAATCTTCCACCATTCCACTGCATCATCACCCTTGATAATCTCACAGCGTGGGTATTCGGGATAGGAATGATATTTCCATGTGAGGCACAGGGGTAGAGTAGCTCTAATGGTATTAAATGATTCGTAACTCGGTTATCAATAGTAATGTCCCTCAGGAGGAGAGTTCATTGCCTCAGCTCTCTGGCAGTTGCTGCTGGAGGGTTGATGTTTGTGTAGCATTAAAGTGTGTCGTCACATAGCAGAGTCAACATTAGAATTCTATTTATTTAAAAATCCAAGGGCCATCCATCTCAGAGTCATATTCCAGGGTTGGGTTAACCGTCCAAGCGGCTAGAGCAAAAATGTCCTGTGTGTCCCTTTTGAAGCTATTTAACTGCAAAACAAACCTGCAGTAGTAGAATATTACCAGGCTGCTTTTGCTACAATGTCTACTAGTTTCTGAAAGTTTGATTATAAGATATCCTGTGGAGTTTTCATGTTAACAGTAAGACATGAATGCTTACTGTTAGAGCAGGCTGTTACTAAAATGCGATGATATTTAGTACTTTTAAATGTAAAATCAGTGTAATTATCGACATTCTAACAACTGTGCATATATATTTGAGCTTGGTTGATACAGTGTGGTCATAAACGGATCGATATGGACTGCATACCCAGGTAGGTTAAGACATTTAAACAATGTTCAATTTGTATTAAGGGGCCCAAAGCAAATATGCACCAAGAAAATATCGTCCATACCATTACAACACCAGCATGAACCACTGACACAAGGCAGCCAAATTGGAATTCCTAACATTCAAATGTTGCAGCAGAAATTGAGACTCAGATCAGACAAAGTTGTGACATATTTCTGTCTTTCCTGTTTTCATCTAATAGGTGTGGTACACTGCATGTCTTCTGCTTTTGTGGCCCATTTCCCAGTAGACCAGCAGTTTCTGAAATACTCAGACCAGAACGTCTTACGCTAACAACCATTCCAAAATCGCTTTCTTCACCATTTTGATGCTTGGTTTGAATTACAGCAGGTCGTCTTGACCATGTCCACTCACTTAATTGCACAAAGTTGCCCCAGTGTGATTGGCAAATTAAATATTTGAAGAAGTGTACTCAAAGACAGAGTTGCTGAGTGAAGTTGCTAAAATATACTAGAATATATCAACAATATCTATTTAACATTTTTTCTAGTATATTGCATTATATTTACTGTAACAACAGTGAAAGCACATATGATATATGTATATATCTCAAACGTACCCAGTTATGAACAGTGGGATAAGAACTTCAAATTTGTATCTTTGTATCTGAGCAAAGTTTCAAAGTCAAAAGTTTAATGAGGGCTTGGAAAGTGAAAGAAAAATTAAAAGAAAACACATTTCCATTAAGGTTCTTTCTCCTGGAAAAAAAAACTGGTGTGACATTTGTCCCATTTATTATGTTTATTCTGTAGTAAGTTAGCACACCAATATCACACATCCCTGTGTTCTTCAACATTTGTTTGACATTCAAAGTCTGGTAGTAGAAGGTGCAAGAACTACAAAGGGGCTTCACCTCATCCCTCCTAAATTCCAAGCAAACTACTATGCCTGAAAGAAACACATGGAGCTGAAATCAAACAGCTCTTGTGGAGTGACTGCACTCCAAATACAGTTAGCTAAAAGATAAGTGATGTATCAGTCACTATTATCTACTACTTTCAGCAATACCAACCAGCAAGCATTAACATGAAGCTCTACTGTTGTGGAAGCTGAAGATGAGAAAGTATTTTCATTATTTCATGTGTTGTGCCTCAAACCGAGAAATCAGGTCAGGTGATACGATCTGGTACCATGTGTTGCAGGCTTGACATTTATTTTGTCTCTGCTTGACAAGGCCATCGGAAAGGCCTATAAATGGCACCTGCATAATTTTAGACAGAAAGATCACCACCACCTGCTTCTGACAGATCCTGTGAACTCACCAAATGTGAGGAGAGTCCCGGTCATCAGAGCCTGTAATTTAGAAAAGGTCAGCGCTAATGAAAGGTTTTGGGCAGAAAGATTCTGACCACCTGGATCTGACGGATCTAGTGGAGCAGGCAGATGTGACAGTAGTGTCTGTGTACTTGTAAGCTGGGTTAGGGTTAGAAATTGATGTAATTTATGGATGATTTGGGACAGAAACTTGGACTTACAGATCTTGTTGATCAGACAGATGTGAAAGCAGTGTCTTTAGCCTTTAGGTTTGGTTAGGGTTGGACAGTTGTGAAAATGATGATAGTTTGGGTTAAATGCATTTGACATTGCACAACTTTGACATTGCACACCATATTGCAAAACAGAGTTTTACATGTGCTTATTCACATGGGCATTTGAAGTCACTTAACTTTAAAACGATATTGTTTAAAAGTAATTATGCACAGATAAAAACAGCTGACAAAAACGTCTGTTTTCCATGCGATATGAGCCACCACTATGCCTACTTGTGAAATTATACCTGGTATGAGATTCTGAAAATTGCTCAGGGTATTAGTTTATGCTGGTCCAGTAAAGCAGAATGCATTTGTATGCAATATATTTTATACACAACCATGAATGAAAGTCTCGGGTGAAAACGACCAAACTTACAACATTCAGGCAGCTCATGGAAATAGTTTCCAACAGTTATTCTGAAATGATCACAACGCAGTTGAAGGTAATCATGTGGTTCATTTGTCTGTTTTCTTTCAATTGGTCGACTCGCGCAGAAATGCAATGCATCATATAAGCACCAGCATAGCAGCTTCTCTTTGCATTGAATATGTATGACTACAAATGCAAACTCTCAGCATGAGTGCACGAGTACAAAAGACATTTGATTGAATGCAGGATCCACATCACCACAAATGTGATACAATGGATGATGTGTAGAAAATGAGTGCATCTACAGGAGAATATTGATAGAAATATTTCTTCCCAGCAGAAAAAATTGTTATCATTTTATTCTCCTGCTAAAGTATATCACTATATGTCCACAGTCTGTAGCAGCGGGACAGGGTGGAGCCTCATACTGTGAGTTTGTCAGTCTGGAAAATGAAACCAGCAGCAAAGTAAATCAGCAGAGTCTAAATTTCTTCTTCTTTTTTTTTTTTTACTTGAATGCACAATCCCCTTATAAAGTAACCTTAGCATAGGAAAGTAAGAGAGACACAGTGTTCATGGATACCTTCCCTGAGGGCAAATTTCTCTTTTTAGTTACCAAAGATCCTTTTGGTGATAGCAGCAGGGGTGAAGATTAAACCTGAAAAACAGCAACACCCGCAGGACTGGATTTTAATTTCTAACTTTGTTTAAGAAAAAAATGCTGCGAATGTGCTAAAGTAATGCAATATCAGCTGGCATATTTCTGTCGTATAAAAATCTAATTTCCAGAAGTAGTTTTCTGCTCCTTTATTGCGTACAGATCAATAAAGGTGCTGGTGCAGCTCCAGTGGTGCGAGGGCAGCCACTGTTTACTGGAGCACGATGGGAACTATTCACACATTAGGTATGAGCAGCATTTATGTCATGAATATAGAGCAGGCCTTGAGGGTGGGGGCTTAATACAGAGGGGTGGTGGTGGTGGTGGTGGTGGTGGGGGGGGGGTGATATGAGGGACCTTGAAAAAGCAGTTAAACATCTACAAAACATCATTTTGCCTCCCACTACCTCGTCAAAGAAGGTGACCCTCTGACATACAGTGAGGATGTTAAACGATACAGATCATCTTTATATGCTCAGTGTATGTTTGATAATGGTTTAAAAAAATAAGGATCCTTGTGT
This sequence comes from Copadichromis virginalis, assembly GCF_057382275.1. Classification (NCBI taxonomy): domain Eukaryota; kingdom Metazoa; phylum Chordata; class Actinopteri; order Cichliformes; family Cichlidae; genus Copadichromis; species Copadichromis virginalis. Next base: position 9,719,447 of record NC_140629.1, read on the forward strand.
GTGTGTGTATGTGTGCATGTTCTTCCACATCTTTTTATAATGCAGAAAGCGAATGAAAGCATTATTGTGCTGGAATGACTGCCTCCCAACTGAGGTAATATCCTGCAAACGCTTAAAGCATTTAACAGCCGACAGCTGAGAAAAAATATTTATATTCATTTTCACACAAAAATAATATGTAACAACACCTTATGAATAATGCAAAAGAGCAAAATGCGCAAAATGTACTTTTGTCTCATTCTCCCTTAATTCAATTCTAGCTAACTTTGCATTGTTTGCCTTTATCACTGTCTTGTAGCCAAAAAAACAACCAAACAAATACAAATATGAGCAGGGAAATACAGTAATAAGATTTACAGTTATCTGGGTTTAAAAAAAAAACAAACCCAACATCGTCTACATAAAACAGATTTTGCACTCTAATTTACATAATCTGCTTGATAACTTTTGTTTTTGCTTTCTCCCACCGCCTGCAATGCTGGTGAACCCATACAGAAGCCCAGTCTGACCGAGTGTGCATTAAATCAAACAGTTATTAACCAAATCACTGCATTTCTGTGCATTTTTGTGTATTAGACAGTGCAGGTGATGGGGAAGTACTCTGTCCCCAGAGAACCCATGCCGATGATATGCTAATGCTCTCTTCACATGTCTGTCAACTGCTGCAACGAGTGTACCTTTGGCGAGAAACTAATCTGAGTTTTATTGGCCTGCCAGAAGAAATTTATACATTACTATTAGATTACAGGGGCTGGCAGCTGTACAGTGCGTAGAACTAATGTACTCTGTCATAGATTGTGTGCATAATGAACTTGGGAAGGAAAGTAGCCAAGGAAAGTCTAGCAATGCATGCAGTTGTAATAACACCATCAAAAGCATGGTTCTAGTCAGCAAGCAGGGAAATAGCATCTGTGCGGATGGCTCGGTGCAGCCAGCAGAGTTATCTTTTAAAAACAATACACCCACAGAGCATTTCATGCGCTGCAAGTGGAAGTTTGTGCCATGGATTCATATAAAAAGATCTGATCAAGAGTAATTGAATGTGGAAGCATTTATGCAGCGATACAAGCAGGAAGTAGTTTTGTAGAATGGTGGCATGGGCTTTTGGAGGGCAGTTTTATGTACTCACTAAAATCTCTCTGGAGTTTAGCAAATTGAAAAACATCTCTGACACTGCAGCTGTGGTGACACAGCTCAAAGAAGTTGGTCCAGAAGTTAAACATAGGTAATACAGATACAAATTCAATTCAATTTATTAGTATTCAAATGCTGGTGACTGTGGGAAGAAAAAACTCCCTTTAACAAGAAGAAACCTATGGCAGAATGAGGCTGGGGGAGGGGCAGCCATCTGCGGTGACCTATGGGGATGATAGGAGGAGGACAGAACAAAAGACACGCTGTAGAAGAGAGCCAGAGATTAATAACATGTAATGACTGAGTGCAAAGTGGTGTTTAAACACACAGAGATGGAAAAGAGGTAAGTAAACATTTTTAAGGCTAATCTTATTGAAATTTAGAAACAGTTCATTCATAAAGTTGAAGTCTTTCTTTCAGTTCTAGTTTTACCTTGTCTTTCAATATGCAAACAGACTCTCATTAGTTAGATATGATATTTATTTTAGATTTTGAGTTATATCATCCTCCTACTAAGCAGCAGTCTCATTGTAAATCAATTAGTTAAGTATAGGAAATAGTGTGAATTAACTTATTTAGAAACAGTTACACAACACTATAAATAAAACCACATGTATAATTTAAACTGGTTATGGATCTTGTTTGAAGGTGACTCTAAATAACTGCTGGGAATTTCATGACGGTTTCAAAAATTGCTATCAGACTAAAGCAGCTGTTTGTGTCCATATACATAAAAAAAAATGGAAATCCTTGTGAGTTTTTTCACAAACTGCTGTAAGTATACAGTACTGTGCAACATTCTTAATCCACCCCTCATAAATTTATGCTTTTCTTCCAAGGAGCCAGACTTTGTTGTATTTTTAAAAAATGTATCTTCAGCAAGTTTTTGATTGGACATTTGCCACTTTTTCACTCATTTTCAGCCCAGCTCATCTGCATGAGGTTGTAAATGTATTCATGCAAAATACTTTCAGGCGTGTTAGAGATGCAAAAACAGTTTTTGTTGCTTTTTACAGTGTACTTTTATTTATGTTTGAATTTGTTCCGATAAATCGCAGCACTTATATCCCATTCTCCTAGCAAACTATAAAGCCATGAGGGGTGGCTGAAGACTCTTGCACAGGACTGAATGATTGCCACTTAGGTTGCAGGATTTTAATCAAGAAGATTGTATGAATATTTTCATCATGATGCATTCTATCTAGATTTGTATGCATGTATATAAATATCTAACAGATGCAAAGATGATCTTTGTATTGATTTCTGTTATAGAACTCATGACTTCTTGTGTATCCACACCAACTCACTTCTGCAGTCAAGCTCTTGACCTTTGATGTATGCCTGAAGAAAGTTGTTTCTGGCCTACTCCATTGTAAATGCCTTGGTGTCATCTTCAACTTTTCTCTCTCTCATGCTGACTCATCCTTTAGCTAGCAGGCCTTTTTAGTAAGCCGCCTTAATGCTATCAACAACATACAGACATAGTTCATAGCACAATGTCAGTGGGAGAGAGGAAAAAAAAACAGAAATAAAAGAAAATGCTTCTGTGTGGCCACTTGTGAGGAAAGGAGGTGTGGAGCACAACCATAGTTGGAGCTGCAGAGTGACTGCCCAGAGATGTAGTCAGCACGCTGTATCAGCAAGACTGTACAATGAATCACACGTTGTGCAGCCACTTAGGTGATAAATACAAAAGCATGAGGTCTAACATACAAGATAGGACTCATTGTTGGTAGGGCCTGGCCTGCATTTCATACCCTGGGCAGCCCTGATGATGGATGACCCCTCGCTTGGTAATATTTCTTCCACAATCTTGGTTGAGACACAATGGAAGAGTGGGGAACAGCGCATTGTGGAGGTAAAAGAAGGCTGGGATGCTAAGGAGGGCCGATGTGAGTGCCTGAGGTGCGAAAAATCCCACGATTAGCTTGTTATTATTCACAAATCCCGAATTCATCAATTTGTTAGAAAAATCAATCAGGGTTTTTTAATCTGGTCTTTTCAACGGATCAAATGCAAATATCGAAGAGATCAAATCGTCTTCGACGGTCACCTGAAGTTTCACAAATTTTTTTTCTTGTGTTTTATGTAAAGAGACAACACTTTGTGCCAACAAATGAGCCACAAGAACCAAAATGTATTCGTGTGTACACTTGTTGTTTCCTGGCAACATGTTCCCCTGAGAAAACAGCAACTCCTTGAACAGTGGTGCCCTTCCTAACCGCACTGCATTGGCTTTGTTGTCTGAAGTCAGTCTGGTAGATGCTAAAGGGAAGCAAGATAAATAATGACAGATAAAAGCAGAAACAAAACCTGAGGTGGGGTCTCGACACCTTGTCCAATTATCATTCTTTTTTAAACAACAGCTGGCAGTTCCAATCTAATCAAGTCTGCACTGACACACAGCATTTAAACACCCACACAACGAGGCAGACTCCTTCATCGCCTGTGAAAAGCATCCAGCCAATGTCACTAAAAGTCTCTTGCTTCTCCATCCTGACAACAAGCAAAGCTCCAGGACTCAGAGTCAGACATCGCTCCTGGCAGCACACCTTGTATTTTTGCCCCTGCCCATTTTATTAATGCGTTTCTCTCTTATTATTTGTCTTTGGGGCTATCACTGCTTCTCTTATACAGCATCCAAAAAATAATTCACAATCCCCAACGGGCTCTTTTATGAAAACAAAATTTGGGGGAGATTCGTGAAATGAGACTTTGAAGCTTTCAGCCAGAGGCATTTCCAGGATTTTTTCTAATGGGGTGGCACAGACTGGACAAAGCACCTGTGGTGGATTGGATGGGGTGTAATCTTCATAGTGGACAAACCTCCAGTCTTTATAAACTATAAACATGCAGCTTTTGCACATGGGTGACAAAAGCTGCTGTTCCTCTAGTGGCCATTTGAGACTGGCTTCAAACGTGAGTAAAGAGTCATTGAGTCCCATGTCAAAATGTTCAACTGTACAGCTTTGATAAACACGCTTATAAAACTAGTGAACATGTTTTAGTCTTCCTCTGTGGATTATTATCATATATTTATTTACTACCTCCACTAAGAGTGGTTCTTCTGTTTTAGGTATCTTTTGCCGATGTGTCGTTCTTTCTGTCTGCAAACACAATAGCTCAAAAACATTTTGAATCAATTCTCATAAAACTTTGCCGAGTCAGGTCATGTTAACAATCGGTTAAAATAAATTGAAGAAACAATTTTAAACTTGGATTCTTACAATTGTCAACATGTAGAAAGCACCATATAAGGATTTAAAATATGTCACATCGGATCTCTGACCGGTCTTTAATGAAGTTGTTTGGAGTACTTCAATGGAATTATAATATATAATTTAATTAATACTAATATATATTAGTATTACAGACTGATGTCTGTAATACTAATAGTTCAGAAATGCTTCGCTTTCGCTTTGGTAAGAGAAATCTGACTAGCGGCTTTCTATCCCCGTGTAAAGCAGTAATGAAGTTTATGAATGCAGTTTGGTAATAGCCATATAATAGCCAAAAGGGCTAACATGAGGAAGGTGTGTTTCATAGAAACAACAAATTCAAGCGCCTCTTAAAAATAGCATAGCTAAGCATGACTTACACTATAATTACACACTCAAGTCCTCATTTACACACCAGATACTTGCATTACTTACATTTAGGATTAACTGCACTTGGGTGGCAACATTATCTGTTCAGTAACAGGTGAATTAAATCAGACAATCCCCATTGAAAAGTGCAATGATAATAAATTGTAATTTCTAGTTTGAAAGACTTTTCTGCATCTGTGATCAGGGATATAAATCACAGTTGGATGATGGTGCTTGAATTAGATTTTAGGAGAGAAAAAAAGGTGCAAGTATAAAACAGCAGCCTGGGTACCACGTCGAGTTGTTTTTTCATTATCTGGTATTTTTTCAGACAGATATTCTGAATGGAGCTAAAAAAAAAAAAAAAAAGTTAAGTGATAACAGAAATGAAATGCATACACTAGAAAATGAGCTGCTAAAACAATCTCTAATTGTGTGATGTGTCAGGCATCAAAGTTTGTTATCAAAAGAAATCAGTTTGACCTTGCTGATATCCAAATGTATGCAGAAAGGAACATCAAAATCAAATCCCAACATCTACTCCATAGTAGTACCTGTGGTGTTAATGTGAATTTTCTACCATTGTTTTTGAGCTTTTGTATTTGCAAGAAAACAGTGGGTTTTTTTTTAAGTTACTTAGCTCCTTGATCAGCAAAGTTTTTTTTACTTACATTTTTTAAAAGTGGTAAGCAATACAGTGTTGTCACATTAGTAGGCAGAATTGTGCAGCAAGCTGCTATAATTAGACGTATCTCTTCCATATGTACCTGAAATGTAGAGCAGGCATAAAGTTTCCCCTGTGCATCATTGACGCATGACCACAAAATTTTCTGCATGCTGTAGCTTGGTGGCTAAACAGAAAAAGGTTTTGGGAGTACAATAAAGGTAACAGTAATGTTACCTTTATAATGTAATACTGGGCAGAATCAGAATAACAGAATCATTACCAGGGAGTCTGGTGCATATTCACTGAGCCCAATAATGAATTCTGTTCGGCCTTTTTCACTTCAGCAATGCCACTTCCAGCTGAATGTTTGGTTTTTATGTCAATACACTATTTTATCTACCAAATAACCCATTGCTTTCTATATTTTACTCGTGATCTTGTTCAAAAAGCTCCCTCATTTGTCCTGACATTATAGAAGTCAAAATTGCAGTCGGTTTCATTTAATTTGAAATCACAGGTGCACAATTTACAGATGGGATTATTAGAACCTTACTAACAGGTTTTTAAATGTCCAGCATCTCTTATACATTAAACATATGCTTAATATTGTGAATGTTGCCTTCAGTTCAAGTTTTAATCTAAGAACAAAGTTACAAATGAGGCCCCTCACTTCCTCCCTTGCTGCCTTTATAATCACTACCAGCATTAGGGGCCCCTGAAAGTCCTTTTAGGGAATTAAAGGAAAAAACTGATATATCAGTTTATCTTTCTGTGCCCTGCTCATGTATTGAGCCATGTGCCTGTTCATCTTAACCGCTATGATGCCTGACAGGAGCTTCCATGTCATGCTAAGGCAGGTTATTGGCTGTTAATTGGATGGGACTGGTCCCTTCTGGGGGTCCTTGGAGATCAGGACAGTCCGGTCTTCAGTTAGCCATTAGTGATGAGGTGTCTCTCATCGACTATCAGCTGGTTCATTTGTGCTGCCAGACGCTCATGGAGCGCAGTCAGCTTCTTCAGCCAGTAGGCGTGGACCATGTCAGCTTGTTTTATTTCAGGTAAAGCTGCTGTTGAAAGGTTTTGAAATCAGTTAATTGTCATTAGATTCACTTATTATAAAGAAGTTATTTACTCTTTAATTGTACAATTCTGAGTAGTTTTTTTTGCTAGAGTATTTCTTTTTTTTTTTTTTATCTTACTCAGTGAAGGGAAACTGGAATTATTCTCTACTAAAAATTCCACAGTGCCGCTTATCCACAGAGGCTAAGGCTCTTCTTTTTTCCCCTTACAGCTGTAAGACTGTAACTTTAGGTGTTAAACAGTCACATATCAAAAGTGTACCACCTTATAAACTCAGCAGCTATGTTATTAAATGTATTTTTGTATTCTTTAGAAAATTTGACTGTCCCTCTTTAGGCAGATTACAAGTTCTGTCCACTTATGCAACCTATTAGTTTTTTAAACAAGTTTAAGCCATAAAGCCCCACTAAGTGAGCACTGTGTTAAGCAGCAACTTATGAACACCTATGAATGAGGTCTTTGTAACTGTAAGGAGAGACTGATGCTGTTCTCCCACGGTACACTGTGAAACCTCCATGCTATTTTACAGATGTACCCTCTCTCTCAGTGCAGCTGCTCAGGCTTTAAAGAAGCAATTAAAACAAGACATTCTCCTGGAACTTAGCTGGGCTGCTCTCTTCATATGTTGCCGAAGATAAGCTGCTCAAACGGCAAGCCTATTTTTCTACCTCTCAAGGCACGAGGCGGATGAGAAGCAGAGGAAGAAGGGGAAGGAATAACACTGTAAAGCTTGCTATCAACTCTGGTCACTGAGTCACAGGAAAATCAAGGGTAAAAATTATCTTAATTGGCTAATCATATGGTAATCTGTAACACTTTTATGCCTTTGATGGTGTATGTGATAAGTTCCCTAATTCAAGAGAAAATGTGCATTTTTGGTTTGTGATAAAGAAATGATTTTATCACAAACACTGATTTCTAGTAATGGGTCATCACAGAAATTTCCTATCATATAAGATGAGTATTTTTCTGTCACTGACAAATTCAAATGAATCTAGATCACGTGACATTCTCCATGCGTGCGGAAGTACCAAAATCTGCAGTTCCTCTAACAGCCACATGAAGCTAAATCTCAGCATAAGACAATCCACTTAAACTCCAATGTTAAAGTGCTCAGCTTTACAGCACTGGAATCGTAGAATCAAACTGGTGCAAACAAGCATTTTTTGGTCTCAACTTTATTTATTTTTGTTAGCTCCCTAATCGGCATACTGATAAGGCTTCAAGTTCAAGGTGTGGTTGGTTTAACTGACTGGTGTGCCAACAAAGGCAGCTGTAGCCGATGGTGTCAAATTACAGGAGCTGGCCAGGCCTCAGCTGCCTCAGTTTGAGTCACTGAACTGGACCTTTTGATTGTGTCTGTGTTGTTGGTGCCTTTTGGAGCATTTCTGTTGGAATCATTTGACAAATTACATCGCCTGGTGTGAAGTACAGACCATTCAAGAGGTTTGTGTTTCATTTTCAATGAGTGAAATTCTAGTATTTCATTCGTTTGTTCCTTGCAGGTCACCCTCTTTTCCTTAAATTACTCTGAAATTTTGCCAGGTTAAAGTTAAACTATGGCTTGGCTATACGTCATGGCCAAAATGTCTGTGTAAAAGTGTCAAAATCTGTCTGTGTCAACACAATACAAAGACAGTCCTACATTTTCTCTCTTTGTAACTGTTGACAGCTTTAGTTAGTTTTCAAAAGCTTTAGATTTTAGACAAAAAAAAAAATCACACCTCTCTTTAAATACAGACTCCTTTACTCCTTTAAGGTATTTTTGATAGAAGGATATCTAGACTATTGTATTGTGTAAAACACATTAAAATTGAAATAAGATAATGAAGTTCTGAATTCATTTAAATCCTTAATTTGTTGTTAAACAGTTTATTCAGTAATCGTGTACCTTCCTAAAGACTGCTACTTTGGCCAGTTGCTAAATCAGATGAACTAGTAGCTAAATCTTGTGCAAGGTATGTTTCCTCTCATGAGATGTTTTTGTCTTTGGTCCTAAAATGACAAAGAAGAAAATGAAACCGTGTACTTGTCATGGTCGGCTGTGTGGCAGGCAGGAGTAGGACCCAAAATGCAGGACTCACAGGCACGAGGGAATAAACTCAAAAGGCAGCTTTATTGCTGAAGAGGCAGAACATAGGAAATACAAAACTAAACTGGGAAAACTACAAACTAAGAATTCACAGAGAGACACAGGGAGATCCACACACGGCATGAGGGTGAACAGACGTTAACGATGCGACACCGAGTAGGGGAAGACACAGACACTAAATACAAGAGGTGAACGGAGCAAAGAGGAAACAGCTGGGAGACACGGCTGACGTAGATTACACTGACGAGACAGGGAGAGCACAAAGCTGAACGCACTGACAAAGGACACAGACCTACAAAATAAGACAGGAAGCACACGCCAGACAGAGACAGACTCGTAAACAGGCATAATGACGTCATGGACAAACAGAGGGACATACGGGCAGAGAAGACTAAGCACAGGCAACCTAAACCAAACATAAGGGCAAGATAACAAAACCTAAACCAGAAATAATCATCATCAATATCATCAGATAACTAAAGAATCAGAATATAATTGTAATCAAAACAGTATCACCAGAAAATAACTAATCCATAATGCAAAATAAACCAAAACATAAGAAACTCAAAATACTGGGTCCAACGGACCCAGAACCGTGACAGTACTTGAAATAAATGTTGAAACTGAGAATTTTTTTTCCCTAAAATCTATATTCAATTTGAATTAGATTCCAGTAAAACACCGAACGCTGCTATTACACTTATAGTCTAGTAGTGTGTGTTTCTTTGTTGTTATTAGAAGTGAGATTTATTTACATATTTATAACAATTATCTACAAATAAGATGCACAAAACGTAAAAATAATTATGAATTTCAGAATTTCATAGTATATAATATTTATTTTGTGATGCCAAATCTCAGGCAGATTTCTGATACACACTGGTTATCTTTACTCTCCTTACTGTCACATAGAGGTGACTTAAATGTTGACTTTGGCATGAACCTGACAACTTCTCTGTTTTCCAAATATAAAAAGCACAGAGCTGCAGTGTCCTGTAGAGGCCATTACCACGGGTTGCCCAGCTGGCGGAGGCAGCTGAGAAATGGCTCTGGGACCTGCACATCTATCACAATCTGCCCCCCTTTTTTCGTGGAGAATCCATCACCTGAGATTTGGCCTGGAGTCACTCGCTCACCGAGGTAATTTTCAGCCAGGGAGGGAAACTGAGCCGGGTCAGGACGTGAGGTTTTACTCATAAAAGTGACCTCAAAGGTAAAGCAAGAGGTGGCTAGATGGACAGATTTGCCTCCTCTGGTGCCTTTTACTCCGATGATAGTATGAACTTAGATGTGGACTGTATATCGTTCTGACTGTAAAGGTGTATTGTTCAAGTGTAAATACAATACCAAGGTTTAACAAGGTGGTAAAAAGATAGTCTTGGTTTTTAATCAACATATTAACCCCTAATATTGATCTGTCCCGCTCCACTGCTCCCGCTGTTTCTCTCTCTCTCTGTCTCCACATCTTTAGTTTAGGTTTAAAATGTATAAACCCCTGACCTCACTATCTGCTCCATCTGGACAGATCAAAGATTGTCAATCTTGTTCAAACAGTGTTCCCCCACAGGCACAGTATTGAGACACTGGACGTATAGACATAAGTTTTCTGTGTCACTAGGTATACAGCAAACATTTCAAACCCAGCATGTTGTTTTAGTCTCAATTGGTACTTTCAAACTAAAGGAACACAGAGAGCAAATTGAAAAAGAAACAAATCACCAGGACCTTTGTGAAGTAACATTTATAAAACATACTTTCTGATGTTATTATCTTTGTTGCCATTCAGATTGAGCACTTTGGTTGTATAAAGCCTTAAGCATTCAGCCTGGTTGAAATGGTCTAAGCTGTACGACATGTTGTTCGACCACATCATCGTCACATCACCTCTCGGCTACATCCCTTTGCCTCCAAGGTTTCTCTGCAAAATATTCTTTATTCTGGTCATGACAATGTAGTCTACTTCAGGGCTCTAGCTAAAGAATTAAATGTATGTAAAAGCGTCTTTTTTCTGAAATAGTGTATATGCAGCTCCTGCCAAACCTTTCCACTCACTCCACATCTCGGTACACTTTATCATAGCTTAAAAGTAGGCTTTGCGTATGTAGTTTGCCTTGTAAAACACTGAATGTTCTTTTCTGCAAACAGTAAACAATTGTCAAAACGCCTACGTCAAAGCAAAAGAAAACCAACCATCTGCAGTGAGTCTGGCAGGTATAAACAATAACTGCTAACATGCGGAGCAAAGGAATGAATCAAATCAGTTCAAAGAATGAAAATATGCCCTCATTGAATATGTTCCCTATCAAATATTAACCTCTTAAATAAATGATTTTTGTTATTCAACCATCTAAGCTACTTTGTTAACATTGTAATGAAGCTAATCCTTGGGATGGAGAGTGAGAAAATGAGGGAGTGCAAAAAATGATGAACAATAAAAATGGCAGAACAGACAATATATTCAAATAAAACAGTATGGCAGTACGCAAGACACTGATTCAACAGAAGCCAAAGAGTCAGTCAGCAGATACATTTGGTTTGGTTTTTGGTTCTATTTGGTTTAATAGATTTTTTTAAAAGATCATTTTATTAGACTCCTACTCGATTTTTGATAGATCACTTTTAACTACTATTTCCCTTGCCCATATTTATCATCAGTCTGTTCTAGATTGTCATTTTGGCCTGTCGTGAAAGTGAAGGTGCACCTGGACACATCAGCAGTAAGTCTTTTTGCCAAATTACAAATGTTCCAAAACAAAGACAAGAGTGACAAATTGAGATTTGATTTTTACATTTGATTTGACCAATTTTACGTCAGTGTTTTTAGTCATGTCCAGTCTGAAGAAATAAACTACGTTGTGGAACTTCCTCGAGGGGTGCTTTCTCTGAATGTGGGTGTTAATGGCAGTTAAGTTATCTCGTCCAATGGTGGGTGGGTCTTTTGCTCTGTCCCCCTCTCCTCACCCTTAACCAGTTGCGGGAGATAGTTGCCCTGCCCTGAGCCTGATCCTGCCAGAGGTCTTTTCCTGTTAAGTTGGAGTTCTTCCTTTTCTGTGTCGCCAAGTACTTGCACATACTGTAGGGGGTCATCTGATGGGGTTTTCTTTGCATTGTTTTGGGTTCTTTTACTTACAATATAAAGTGTCTTGAGGTGACTGCTGTTGTGTTTTGAATAAAAATATATGAATGAATCAAACAAAAATAAAATAAATCGAATTTAATATCTAGCTGTCAACATTGATTACATTGTGTAATACATCTGCTTAACTTTTATTAAAGACCACTAAACCTTTTGACGTCCTATATTTGAGTCAGTTTATGTGCCTCGACACATACATTTCAGGAATAAATGTACTGTCATCTCTTTTGTTTCAAAAGCCAAAAAGGAGATAACAATAAGTTGACTCTGAAGCAAAGCCAAAAGCTGATAATTTCATAGTTTAACTGGTTTATTGACTCAAAGTGACAATGCATAGGGGAGAGTTCGAGAAGACTGAGCTGGTCACTGGGAGAGGAAAGGTAGGTTAGCCAAGGTGTATCCCCAAACAGATGATCAAATTATCATTTGTAAGGAGAGTGAGGTAGCATATATTCCAAGCCCAAGGGTGAAGCTCACAAAGGGGTCACTGGTCTGTGGTTTGAGTAATAGGAGGGTGGGCAGGCAAGTGAGATGTAGGAAGGAGTTGTCCCATCACACATTCAGGATGGAATGGACCAGCCTGACAGTTACACTGAGAAGGAAGCCTCTCTTTGGCCACTCGGGAGTAATGGAAAACAGGAAAACAAAGACGTTACATTAGAGAATTTGGGAGAATCCGGGAGAACCATGATAAAGCCTGATTACCACTCTGGAGAGGCAGACAATCTGGAGACTGGGTGCTGGAGCTGGTTCTTAAGTAGTGGTTGTTGATGAGACTGGTGACCCACAGGTGAGCAGGATGAAGAGCAGGAAACCAAGACTCTACCCAGAGGTGGACTTTCATGTGCCCAATCCAACCTGGACTCAGTAAGAGTCCGAAGGGCAACAGAAAACAGACCAGTGCTGGACTATGACAGTCCAAATCATTATTATCAGTTATGACCCAAACTGACGATCCTGATCCTAAAACTTGTAGAAAAGAAAAACGAACTTATTTACATATTTATAGAATAAATGCAAATATACATGTTAGATTGATTAATATTGTCCCCTGATTGCCAAGCATTTGGAGAACAATTAGAAAAAAATATTCTGATAGCATAAGGTTAGGATTATGACTAAATGATAATTTAGACCTCACAGGGTTAAAAGCAGAATTGTTCTCGCCACAAAATAAAAAGTGTTAACTCAGGGTTCTATAGGTAAACAAATTGCTTCGGTTCTAAATAAGGCAGCAATCAAGCATATTACCTTTTAACAATATAGTATACATTTTCTAACTATTAATGTTATAAAATCTAAACACTTTCAGCTCCACAGCATGATCACAAATCTTCCATATACCTCAGCATGCATCAACATCCTTTAAATTTCCCCAGTAATTGCTCAGCGTGTGTAAAAATTGAGAATAATATCTGAGAATTTGTTTTAGTGTTTTAAATTCATTATTCATTCATGACTCATCTATTATGTTAATTAAAGCCATTATGACTTTAATTAACTTTCCTCATAACATTTATTTAACTCATTAAAGAATGACTTATATCATTTACCACAGAGAAACTTACACCTAAAACTAGGTATTCTGGATTTCCCACTTTGTTACTTTGTTAATTTTTTAGTTGACCAATATTTTATGCCAGTGCTTGCTTGGTGATTTGCCAAGACATACTGGTATGCTATAGGATTTTGAGACACTCGTACAAAAATAGTTAAATCAACTGTTATTTACTGCAGCCATTCTTCATTCATTCATCCATTCATTCTCTTTTTGCAGTTGTTTCTTGTATAGAGGCAAATTGTAACCCCTAACCCTAACCCTGACCCTGACATAGAGTTCTTTCTTTATAAAAAAAAAGAAAGCAAGAAAGCTATGTCAAAGGGAGCCTCAACTAGTTTGTGCAGTTATAGATGTAGTAATTATGAAATTAGCTCTATGTTAACTGTAAAAAGCTGGCATATGCATAAAAAGGCAATGGAGTAAAGGTATAATCAAGAGTGAAACTAAAGATAGCAAAGGAGACCTCACACAGTAGTGCAATATTTGGCAAAAGTGGCAATGTAACTCATTAAAGAATGATATAAATCATTTACCACTGAGTAACTTGAACCAAACACCAGCCGAAATTTAAATTAAAATGCTTTAACATGCTTTGACCACTAAAGATTTGAGAGCCACTATACCATACAATTTTCAGAATTGTTAATGAATTTATCATCAGTCATGATTCTAACCCAGTGCTTTTCAAATATGTAGCTTTTTTTCACTTTAATATAGATGATAACTGAAATGATTTTTGACCCAGTCTTAGGCCAATAAGGTTAGTGATGTGATATGACATGATCAAACTATTCAGTTGTGCTAATTCTTATAGCGATAAATATGGATCCTTGTCTCAAAGCAAAACATAATTAACTGCCAGGTAATATTCAGAGGGGTTTTTTTTGTTGTTGAAAGAAGTAAGTTATAATTTAAGGGGTTTTTATAACTTCAAAACAGGGAAGGTACAAGAAAAAGCATTTGTGTTTCTGTGCATGGAGTGAAACTGTGGAACAGTTTGAATATGGAATTGAAGCAATGTCCAAACATAAAACAGTTCAAAAAGAGTTATAAAGATATGATCTTCTTGAACTATAAAGAAAGGGAAAATGTTGAAATTAAGTGAATGTCTCTATTTAGAAAATTTCATGATGTGATATTATAGTATATATTATATCAGAAATCTGTTCACTATTTTTATTACAGATTATATCAGTAAGGAAGCGAACTAAATATTCACTGATAACGTATGGCAAAGGGGTAGGATTAAATAAGTGTGTACTTCTTCCCAATCCCTTACGACATGTAAATGAATCAGAAAAGAAGCAATATTGAAATGTGTTGACTTTATTTTGTATAGTATTTTTTCTCTCTCTTATTTTCTTTACTAAATGTAACTGTATATTGTTTACATGTTTGAAATAAATTAACAAACAAACAAACAAGACATGGTCAAGAGCCATGACAGTACGATATTTGATTACTTTTTTCTGTGGGGAGTGGTATATAAAGTTGACAAATCTGTTGTCTCAAATTCCTGTATGAGCTGGATATGTTTGCTGAATTCTTGGTTTCAAAGTGTAACCTCTTCTGACATAACAGCATAATTAACTAGAGTTAGGGCTCGGGTTAGGATCTGAAACACCCATATGGAAAAAGATTTTAACAAAAAGCCTGAAATGTAAGCTGTATGAAAGTTTAGTTAGTGTCAGCATAAGTGGGTTGTTGCTGCCTTGTGGATGTTAAATCTGGTGGAGATTATTGAGGGTATACTCTGACCGCTTGATATTGGAAGAATGGGAGATGGATGTTAAAGGTTCAAGGTTCTTTATTTGTCACATGCATAGTTATACAAGTATAACACACAGTGAAATGTAGCCTGACACGCTCCTCGACATGTGCAAAAATATGGGGGGGGGGGTAGAGGAAGAACATTATATATATATGGGAACCATGAAGAGGCCGCTAGAAAAGCTGCAACCACCAAGTACCTGCAGAGGGTCAGGCAAGTCCTGAGGAGTCAGCTGAATGGTAAGAACAAGATCCGGGCCATCAACACGTACGCCCTGCCCGTGATCAGGTACCCTGCTGGGGTAATAGGCTGACCAAAGGAGGAGATAGAAGCCACTGACATAAAGACAAGAAAGCTCCTTACCATGCATGGAGGGTTTCACCCCAAGTCCAGCACCCTGAGGCTGTACGCTAAGAGGAAGGAAGGGGGCCGGGGACTGGTGAGTGTCAGCACCACAGTCCAGGATGAGACAACGAACATCCAAGAATACATTGGGAAGATGGCCCCAACTGACCGAGTGCTCAGTGAATACCTCAGGCAGCAGAAACCCAAGAAAGAGGAGGGAGACGAGGAACCATCACGGAAGGACAGGCCCCTGCACGGTATGTACCACCGGCAGACAGAGGAGGTGGCTGATATCCAGAAATCCTACCAGTGGCTGGACAAAGCTGGACTGAAAGACAGCACAGAGGCACTAATCATGGCAGCACAAGAACAAGCTCTGAGCACAAGATCCATAGAGGCTGGGGTCTATCACACCAGGCAAGACCCCAGGTGCAGGCTGTGTAAAGATGCCCCAGAGACAATCCAGCACATAACAGCAGGGTGCAAGATGCTAGCAGGCAAGGCATACATGGAACGCCATAACCAAGTGGCCGGCATAGTGTACAGGAACATCTGTGTCGAGTATAACCTGGAAGTCCCGGGGTCAAAATGGGAGATGCCCCCAAGGGTGGTGGAGAATGACCGAGCTAAGATCCTGTGGGACTTCCAGATACAGACGGACAAAATGGTGGTGGCTAACCAACCGGACATAGTGGTGGTAGACAAACAGAAGAAGACGGCCGTAGTGATCGATGTAGCGGTTCCGAATGACAGCAATATCAGGAAGAAGGAACACGAGAAGCTGGAGAAATACCAAGGGCTCAGAGAAGAGCTCGAGAGGATGTGGAGGGTGAAGGTAACGGTGGTCCCCGTGGTAATCGGAGCACTCGGTGCGGTGACTCCCAAGCTAGGCGAGTGGCTCCAGCAGATCCCGGGAACAACATCGGAGATCTCTGTCCAGAAGAGCGCAGTCCTGGGAACAGCTAAGATGCTGCGCAGGACCCTCAAGCTCCCAGGCCTCTGGTAGAGGACCCGAGCTTGAAGGATAAACCGCCCGCAGGGGCGTGCTGGGTGTTTTATATATATATATATATATATATATATATATATATATATATAGTATATACATTGGGTGAATGTGCAGTAGTAGCAGCAAGCAGGTGAATTCTGTACATTAATATGAATAGACATCTGACTATTTTACAGGATAGACGATATAAACATATTTGAAATTAAAGGAATTGAAATGTACATTGTGCCTTGGTTTAGTGTCTGGAAGAGTCCTGTCTCAGTCAATTATAAGATAAGATAAGATAAGATAAGATAAGATAGAACTTTATTAATCCCTCGGGTGGGTTCCTCTGGGAAATTCGACTTCCAAAAAGCACAGCAACGACCGAAGTTACAGTTACAGAATTGTTATATATATATATATATATATATATATATATATATACACACACACACACACACACACATATATATAAATACAGAGACAAATATAAATAAAATATACAAAGGGGATAAATAGAATAAATAGGAATAAAAAATAAAAATACAAGTGAATTGCACATTTCAAGTATTGAGTCTATTGCACTGTTGACTATTTACAAAAAGTATTGCACAAGGTATTGTACAGTGAGGTGAAGAGGCACTACAGCTTAGTTGTTCCCCCCTCCTTTGTCCTCCTGTTTCCCCTCCCTCTCCCCTCCAGAGAGGAGTTAAACAGTTTGATGGCGTGTGGGACAAAGGAGTTTTTAAGTCTGTTAGTTCTTGTCTTGGGGAGAAGCAACCTGTCACTGAACAGACTCTTCTGATTGTTTATGGCCGTGTGCAGAGGATGCCCAGCATTGTTCATAATGTCCATCAGTTTCTTTAATGTCCTTTTCTCTGCCACTGTCACCAGAGTGTCCAGCTTCATGCCGACCACAGAGCTAGCCTTCCTGATCAGTTTCTCCAGCCTGGATGAGTCCCTCTTTGCTGTGCTGCTCCCCCAGCACACCACAGCATAGAAAAGTACTCCAGCAACCACCGACTGGTAAAACATCCTCAGGAGCTTCCTGCAGATGTTAAAAGACCTCAGCCTCCTGAGGAAGTACAGTCGGCTTTGGGCTTTTTTATACAGGTGCTCTGTGTTGCATGACCATAAATCAAAGCCTTCTACCTGCCAGCTCGATCCTATCCCCACTGTCCTCGTCAAAGCCTGCTTACTCCCTCTCCTTCCCCTCATATCTGCTATTATTCACTCTTCACTCACCACTGGAACTGTTCCTGCTTCCTTCAAAGTTGCTGCTATTACCCCAATTCTGAAAAAAACTGGTCTAGATCCCAACAACTTGAATAATTTTCGTCCTATCTCCAATCTACCATTTCTCTCAAAAATCCTTGAAAGAATAGTTGCTTCACAAGTCCATCTTCACCTAACTGATAATAACCTTTACGAACAGTTCCAGTCTGGCTTTCGTCCTCTACATAGCACTGAAACTGCTCTTATAAAAATAACAAACGACCTTCTTATAGCAGCTGATTCTGGTCTCCTCTCCATCCTTATCCTTCTTGATCTGAGTGCAGCTTTTGACACCATCTCTCATCCCATTCTCCTTAGCAGATTAGCTTCTATTGGTCTCTCTCACACTCCACTAGCCTGGTTTAAATCATACCTATCTGACCGCACTCAGTTCATTCAATTAAAATCCTTCACTTCTCAGCTTTCTCCTTTATCCACTGGGGTGCCCCAGGGATCTGTCCTCGGGCCCCTTCTTTTCATCATCTACCTTCTTCCACTCGGACATATTTTTCGTAAATATAATATTCAGTTCCACTGCTACGCCGATGACACCCAGCTCTATCTCTCTACCAAACCTGACTCTACTCTTCCTCCACCCTCCCTCATCCTCTGTCTAGCTGAACTTAATTCTTGGTTCTGCTCCAACTTTCTTAAACTCAACAGCAATAAATCGGAACTTCTTCTGGTTGGCACTAAACGACTGCTATCCAGAATTAACAATTTCTCTCTCACCATCAATAACTCGCTGGTCCCTATCTCTCCCTCTGTGAAAAGCTTGGGTGTCATTCTCGATAGCACATTATCCTTTAACTCACATATCAATAATATTACACGTGCAGCATATTTCCAACTCCGTAACATTAATCCCCTCCGCCCCTTCCTCACACCTCACGCCACTGCCATTCTCATCCATAACCTTGTTATCTCTAGAATTGACTACTGCAACTCATTATTATTTGGCTTTACACAAAAATCTATCAACAAGCTCCAACGTGTCCAGAACTCTGCTGCCCGTATTATTACTAGGACTTCTTCTACCCACCACATCTCCCCAATCCTGAAGCAACTTCACTGGCTCCCGGTCAAATTTCGCATCCATTTTAAAATAATTCTGTATACATTCAAGGCTATTCATTCTCTCTCTCCACCGTACCTCTCTGACTTATTACAGATGAAGCTCCCATCCCGCTGCCTCAGATCTTCATCTTCTCTTTCTCTCTCTGTTCCCTCTGCTCGTCTGATCACAATGGGAGGGAGGGCCTTTAGCTGCTCTGCCCCTCGACTTTGGAATTCCCTACCCCCGGACCTCAGAAATATTAGTTCATTCTCTCTTTTTAAGTCCACCCTCAAAACTCATCTGTTTAAAATTGCCTATTCTTAAATTTCTGTATGTTTTAACTTTTATCTTCTATTTTTATCATTGTGTATATTTCCAGTTTTTATCTGTTGTACAGTGTCCTTGGGTGCTTTGAAAGGCGCTATTTAAATAAAATGTATTATTATTATTATTATTATGACCAGTCCAGTTTATTGTCCACCCACAGCCCGAGGTACTTGTACTTGTTGACCACCTCCACCTCCTCCCCCTCTATCTGAACCGGCAGTGGACCTTCTCTGGACCTCCCGAAGTCCACAACCAGTTCCTTAGTCTTTGAGGTGTTGAGTTGCAGGTGGTTTGTGTGACTCCATGCGACAAAGTTCCTCACCAGACTTCAGTACTCCTCTTCCTGATCATCCCAGATACACCCCATGATGGCCGTGTCATCTGCAAACTTCTGAATATGGCATAATTCAGAGTTGTAGCAGAAGTCAGAGGTGTACAGGGTGAAGAGAAGAGGGGACAGCACAGTTCCCTGTGGTGCTCCTGTGCTGCTGACCACAGTGTCAGACGTGATGTCCTTCAGCCTGACGTACTGTGGTCTGTCGGTGAGGTAGTCGGAGATCCAAGCCACCAGGCAGGGGTCCACTTCCATCCTGTTCAGTTTTTCCTGAAGCATACAGGGCCGGATGGTATTAAAGGCACTGGAAAAGTCAAGAAACAGTATCCTGACCGTGCCTTTTCCCCCATCCAGGTGTGAGTGGGCTCTGTGTAGGAGGTACAGGATGGCATCCTCCACTCCGACACCCGCCTTGTATGCAAACTGTAGTGGGTCCTGGGCATGTTGTACCTGTGGTCGGAGGAAGTTGAGGAAGAGCCGCTCTAGAGTCTTCATAAGATGTGACGTCAGTGCCACCGGTCGGAAGTCATTCAGCTCATTGGGCCGGTTCTTTTTGGGGACCGGGACGATGCAGGATGTCTTCCATAGGGCGGGCACTCTCCCCAGTCGCAGACTGAGGTTGAAGACTCGTTGTAGCGGCTCCCCAAGTTCAGCAGCACACGCCTTTAGCATCCTAGGACACACCTTGTCTGGGCCTGCTGCCTTTCTGGGGCGAAGCTTCCTCAGTTGTCTCCTGACCTGATCCACTGTGACACTGGGAGATGTTTGGGAGGAGGGGAGGGGGGGAGATGTCTTGCTGCTGAGAGAGGGATTCGAGGAGGGGGGTGTCATGGTGTCAGGAAGGGGGGGAAGCGAGGGAGGCAGGAGAGTGGGGAGAGGACTCTGTAGTGAAGGTGAGGGTGAGGGTGGGGGGGGGGGTTGTGGGCTGGTCAAACCTGTTGAAGAAGTTGTTGAGTTCGTTTGCCTTCTCCACAGTCCCCCCCACTGTGCTTTTCTTGGTGTTGTGGCCTGTGATGGTTTTCACACCATTCCAGACCTCCCTCATATTGTTCCTCTCCAACTTCTGCTCCACCTTCCTCCTGTAGGTGTCCTTTGCTTCCCTCAGGCAGCGTTTCACCTCCCGCTGTGCTGCTTTCATCTCCTCCTTCACTTTGCTCCTGAAAGCCTTCTTCTTCATGTTGAGGACAGCTTTGACTTCCTGTGTTACCCACGGTTTGTTATTAGGATAACACCGTACCGTCTTAGCAGGGGCGACTGTGTCCACACAAAAGTTGAGGTAGTCTGTAAGACAGTGTGTCGCCCCCTCTATGTCCTCACCATGTGGGCTCAGGAGCACATCCCAGTCTGTGGTGTCATAGCAGTCTCTCAGAGCATCCTCCTTTTCTGGGGTCCATCTCCGGATGGAGCGCGTTGTGACAGGCTGCCTTTGGACGAGGGGTGTGTATTGTGGCTGTAGGTAAACCAGGTTGTGGTCTGACTTCCCTAGTGGGGGGAGGGGGGTGGCTCTGTATGCATCTCTCACATTAGCATACAGTAGGTCAATTGTCCTGTTGCTCCTTGTGGGACAATTCACAAACTGGTGAAAAGCAGCCAGAGTAGAATCCAGTGTGGCATGGTTAAAGTCTCCAGATATAATAATGAAAGCCTCGGGGTTTTGTGTCTGAAGTCTTGCTGTGACTGTGTGTATTTTCTCACAGGCAGCTGTTGCGTCGGCCCTCGGAGGGATGTAAACACACACACAGATCACATGACTGAACTCCCGAGGTAGATAATATGGCCGCAAGCTAACAGCTAGCAGCTCCAGGTCCGGACGGCATACCGAAACTTTAATGGAGACGTGTCCAGGGTTACAGTATCTGTTGTTAACGTAGACAATGAGTCCCCCACCTCTGCTTTTTCCGCTGGCCTGCGTGTCCCTATCGGCTCTCACGGATGTGAAACCGCATAGGTCTACGTTAGCCTGCGGCGTTAGCTCGGTTAGCCACGTCTCCGTGAAGATAAACAAGCTGCACTCACGGTATAGTCTGTGGTTGTTCAGAGCGCACAGTTCGTCAATCTTATTCTGTAACGAGTTCACGTTGCCCATGATCACTGTCGGGATTGATGGTTTGAATCGCCTCCGGTGATCCGCTCTCCTCGCTCCAGCTTTGCAGCCTCTGTAGCTCCTCTTTAGCTCGGCCGGGATGTTGTGTCGCATGCCGGTCTGTCCCTTTGTTCTTAGTGCCAGCAGCTCCGCTCTCGAATAGATGAAGGAGCTGGTTCCAGAAGTTTTGAAAAGTGCATTATCCATCTTGTATCGCTATATCTAAGAGGTATAAGTAGAGGAAGGTGAAAAAAAGTTTGAAAAGCCTAGTCTAAAAAAGTTAAAGTTAACAAAAAAGGTGCGGTGTTGCAGAGCTAATTGGAAAGGCTGCCGTCACTCCAGCGCCATCTTGATGATGTGAGAGGGCAGGTGTGTGTGTTTAGGGCCCGGATGGCTTGGGGATAGAAGCTCCTCTTGAGTCTCTCTCTCCTTGCCCGGATGATGCGGAACCTTCTACCAGATTGCAGAAGTTGGAACAGTTTGTTGCCAGGATGGGACGGGTCCTTCAGTATCTGCACTGCTCTAGTCCGGCATCTTCTGGTGTAGGTGTCCTGAAGCGGGGGGAGAGCAATCCTGCAGCAGCAGCGTTCTGCTGTACGGATCACTCTCTGGAGAGCTTTTTGGTCCTTCACACAGCTGTTCCCAAACCACCATGTCATGTTCTGTGTGAGGATGCTCTCCACAGCGCCTGTATAGAAAATCCTGAGGATCTTTGGAGAGACCCTGAACTTCCTCAGTTGTCGTAGGTGATACAGGCGCTGCCTAGCCTTTTTGGTCTGGACCTGAATGTGGGCAGCCCATGTCAGGTCTGAGGAGATGTGGACACCAAGATACTTGAAGGACTGCACCCTCTCCACTGGAGCTCCATTGATGATAATGATAATACTCACTCAATCACAAACAAATCGTTTATTTTAAACAATCTTTTTATAAAGGAATCTCTCAACTTCTTGTGTTTAACTGAGACGTGGCAACAAAACATGGATTATATACATCTGGTGCTCACCAAGAGCACCTTTCTCTTGGCTCTCGGTGAAGGCGGTCGCACTTTTCTCCTCTCCTCCTTCCCCTTATCTTCCCTGCTTAGCCTCTTGTGTCCTTGTCTTGTCTCGTGTGCATTACTTTCCCTGGAACAGTCTCTCACTGTCGTTCTCTAAAACCTAAAGAGAATTATGGATTTGATCAACTGGTCTCTGAATGCTATTGACACCCTCTTCTCAACGAGAAGTCTGGGCTCGGGAGAGCCTGAGTGCCCTGGAGGGACTTTCCCTGCTGGATACACGATGGATGGGTGGCAGACCTGGAGGATCTTGTGCCTGGCGCCAGCTGCTCAGGCCCAAGGCTGGAGCCCACCAAAACAAGTCCCTGATAACGACTGTGTGATGACTATTCTTCCCATCCCATGCAAGGCCACCTGGGTTGGCTGGCAGACTGTTTACTTAGCCTGATAGGGCGAAGGACACTGTCTCAGCTGAACTCTGGACACGCACACACATACACTTACACTGATAAGCACGCACTCATCCCCCTCCCTTTCCAAATGCCTTTGATGCTTGTTTCCTGCGGGGGAAGACGGCGGGTCTGCGTGCCGCGCTGAAATGGTAGCGCTGTATAGGATGACTGCTGTGTTCCTTCGGATTACCCCCCACCCCCCTATCCACCCCTGTGGCTAGTCACGTGCTCTAATGTTGTGATGTGGACATTAATGTGCTCTCTGTGCAGAGGAGTTTTTTTTGTTTCCTGTTCTCATGCTGTCCTCCCATAGGTGCCCAGTGTGAGAAGAGGTCTCTTTTTTTCCTCTTGTATTTTTTCCCATTGTTGTGTAATTTTTCAGTGTTTTCTCTGCAACGCTGCCGATCTCCGACTGTATTCCCATGTGATGTCTTTGTTGTGTGTGTAAGTCGGGGGTCCTATTCCTCTGCGGGGCAACCTGCATATGGCCAATAAAGCAATCAATCAATCAATCAATCAATCAATAAATCAATCAATCTGAAGGAAATTTGTTCGTCTGGCTGCTCCGTCATTGGAACTCCACGTCTTTCGGGACGTGGCGGAGGTCTCGCTGTTGTACACCAGGACAGATTCACATGCAGACTGATGAAATCGGATTCTTTTACTTCATTTGAACTTCAGATGATCAAGGTCGGCTCTTTGCGCACCTTTTATTGTATTTTAATCTACCGACCTCCTGGCCCTGCCGGAGTCTTTTTAACTGAATTTAACGACCTCCTATCATCCATTATTAAATTAGAGAAGGTGGTAATGTTGGGAGATTTTAACCTTCATATTGATGATGCATCCTGTAATATGGCTGCTGACTTCATGACTATCACAGAGTCTTTTAATTTTATGCAGTTTCTGGCCCTACACATGTAAAGGGTCACACATTGGACCTTGTTTTCTCCTTGGGTTTAAATATAAATGACATTCGTGTGGAAAATGTCCATGTGAGTGACCATAGCTGCATATATTTTAACTTGTCGTTTTATTTGGATCCCCCGGCTCCCAAAATAACGATTGAAAGGTGAATCATAAACCTGAACGCCGGCAAAAGGTTCTCTGCCATGTTTGACGCTGAAATGACTTAGAATGATTTGGACTCTCTTGTCTCATCCTTTAATAACCAGTGTAATTCTACTTTAGACATGGTAGCACCTCTGAAAAAAAGTACTGTCCTACGTTTGAAATCTCATCCTTGGTTAAATGAAAATATTCGTAATTTCAGGAGATACTGTCGCAAGCTAGAACGTTTGTGGAAGGCTTCCAAGCTTGGGGTTTATAAGTTACACCTTAAAGAATCTATCCTCTTGCTAAATGACATGTGGAAAAATGCCAGAACAGAGTATTTTTCACACCTCATAGCTTCAAAAAAGAAAGATCCTAAATTCTTGTTTAAAACAATTAAGAGTATTGTTTCTCCTGATGCTCCTTGTGCACCAGTTCACTCAATGTCCGACTGCAATGAGTTTATGAACTATTTCAGAAATAAGGTCATTGCAACCAGGTCTAATATCTCTCCCTCTTCTCAATATCAAACTTTTAACTTGCTCTCCTCTGATACTTGGTCGTCTTTTACTCCTGTTACATTAAGATAAGATAAGATAAGATAAGATAAGATAACCTTTATTACAAGACATCAGAGGCCTGCTTTGTCATATAAAACACACTTCAAGCCCCCTTGATGTCCTTCCATCTTCATTTTTCACTAGTGTGTTTGATTCAATTGGCCCCTGTATTGTGGAAATGATAAATACTTCTCTTCATACTGGCTCAGTCCCCAGCTTCTTTAAACAAGCTATTGCTGAGCCAATATTAAAGAAACCCCAGCTGGATCCATCTCTTCCTAACAGTTATAGGCCAATATCCAAATTGCCTTTTCCATCCATCCATCTATCCATCCATTCGCTTCCGCTTATCCTTTTCAGGGTCGCGGGGGGCGCTGGAGCCTATCCCAGCTGTCATAGGGCGAAAGGCGGGGTACACCCTGGACAGGTCGCCAGTCTGTCGCAGGGCTAACACACAGGGACAGACAACCATTCACACTCACATTCACTCGCACATTCACACCTAGTGGTAATTTGGATTATCCAATTAACCTATCCCCACAAGCTGCATGTCTTTGGACGGTGGGAGGAAGCCGGAGTACCCGGAGAGAACCCACGCAAACACGGGGAGAACATGCAAACTCCACACAGAAAGACCCCGGCCTGATGGTGGAATTGAACCCAAATTGCCTTTTATATCGAAAATTTTAGAAAAAGTAGTACTAGAACAACTTAACTATTTCCTGGATAAAAATGCTGTTATGGACACTTTCCAGTCTGGTTTTCGTAAATTGCATTCCACTGAAACGGCCTTACTTAGAGTATCCAGTGATATCTTGATGGCAGCAGACTCTGGAGAATACACAGTGCTGGTCCTGCTGGATCTCAGCTCTGCTTTTGACACTGTAGATCACAGTATCATGATAAACAGACTCGAGAACTTGTTTGGGATTACTGGTGTTGTTTTAAAATGGTTTATATCATATCTGTCTGAGAGATCTTTTACTGTTTGCATGAATCATATCACATCAGAATCAACAGTTTTGCCGTGTGGGGTACCTCAGGGATCTGTCCTGGGTCCAATTCTCTTTTTACTTTATGTATTTCCCCTAGGCCAAATTATTAAGCGCTATAAATATATCTCCTATCATCTCTATGCTGACGACATCCAACTATACTGTTCCTTCAAAATGTCTGAGTTTTATAAATTGTCTAATTTAAGTAATTGCCTGACAGAAATCAACAAATGGTTATATGACAATTTTCTCCAACTAAACTCTGATAAAACAGAAACTCTAATTATTGCTCCAGACCACATGGTCCCAGAAATTAGACAGCATATCAGCTTCTTAGACCCTTATGTAAAATCAAGCCTTAGAAATCTCGGTGTCTTATTTGACAGCTCGATGTCGCTCGAGCAGCATTCTAAGCAGCTGGTCCGAAACTGTTTTTATCATTTACGGAATATTTCTAAACTCAGACTAATGTTATCAAAGGTTGAACTTGAGATGATTATTCATGCTTTTATTTCTTCTCGTTTAGACTATTGTAATGGCCTTTTTACTTGTTTTAACAAATCAGCCTTAAATCGTCTTCAGACTGTGCAGAATGCTGCAGCACGTCTCTTAACAGGCACCAAGAGAAGATCGCATATCACTCCAGTCTTGGCCTCTCTTCACTGGTTGCCTGTAAATTTTAGGTTTCATTTTAAAATTTTACTTCTAACCTTTAGGGCCCTGCATGGTCAGGCTCCTCAATATTTATCTGACCTGCTGAAACCACATACATCTTCTCGGGCTTTAAGGTCATTAGATCAGAGACTGCTGGTGGTACCGCGCACTCGTTTTAAAACTCGTGGTGATCGTGCCTTTCAGGCAGTGGCACCACGGTTGTGGAATTCTCTCTCACTGTCTCTTCGCTGCACGGACTCCATTGATTCTTTTAAGAAACAGCTGAAGACATTTTTATTTAGAAAAGCATTTGATTAATTTCTTCTTATGCTGTTTTTATAGTTTTATTGTTTTACATTGTTTTATTTACTGTTATATTGTTTTTATATTCCCATTTTCTGTGTTGTAAAGCACTTTGTGATTTTTATCTGTGAAAAGCGCTATATAAATAAATTTTACTTACTTACTTACTTACTTACTTACTTACTTACTTACTTACTTACTTGTAGTCTCTGTGCTGACCCCTTCTGAAGTCCACCACCAGCTCCTTGGTCTTGCCGACGTTCAGCTGGAGGTGGTTGTCCTGGCACCATGATGCCAGATTCTTCACTTCATCCATGTAGGCCGCCTCATCGTTGTTGGAGATGGCACTGTGTCGTCAGCAAACTTCACAATGGTGTTGGAGCCATGGGTGGCCACACAGTCTGAAGTGTAGAGGGAGTAGAGCAGTGGCGAGAGGACACATCCCTGAGGTGCTCCTGTGTTGATGGTGATGCTGTTGGAGAAGCACCTGCCCACCCTCACCACCTGAGTTCTGCCAGTAAGGAAGTCCAACACCCATGCACACAGACGGCTGTTAAGTCCCAGATCCCTGAGCTTTGTGAACAGTCTGCAGGGCACTATTGTGTTAAACGCTGAACTGTAATCAACAAACAGCATTCGCACATAGTTACCCTGTTTCTTGTCCATGTGGCTGAGAGTGGTGTGTAGGACGTGGGCGATGGCATCCTCTGTGGATCTGTTGGATCTGTAGGCGAACTGCAGCGGATCTGTGGTGTCTGGGATGGAGGAGGAGATGATGTTCTTCAGCAGCCTCTCAAACACCTTCATTACTGCCGAGGTCAGTGCAACTGGCCGGTAATCGTTCAGGGATGAGGGTTTGCTGTTCTTGGGCACAGGGATGATGGTGGATCTTTTGAAGCATGTGGGGACCACAGACTTCGCCAGGGACTCATTGAAGATGTAAGTGAACACACCTGCTAGCTGGTCAGCACAGCAGCGCAGCAGAAGCTCAGGAGGGATGATCAGCAAGAGCCGATTATATGACAGCTACAGGTATGCTCTCGCTTAACCTCAGATTCCCTCCGAATACTGGAATTTGTGTTAATATACTTTTCCGGCCTGTTGTAGCGCAGCAGTCTGTTTAATTCTGCCATTGCGGCGAGAGGTGTTCGTGTTATCTCCACCAATGAGAGTATAGTGCCTCCGGTCCTGGGGTAAGCCGTTAGAACTACTTTTATTAGCATTCATAGCTATAAGAGTTTAAGGTTACATTTATCTGTTTCAGGGTTTCACTGCTGTACTCACCCCTCCATGACAAATTGCCCAACCTAAATTGGAAGAGTGAACTGCCTTCTCAGCTGCTGTTGTGAACTCCTCCTTGGTGGAGTCTGCTGTCTTGTCTTATCTTGTTTTTATTAAGTAGGCTTACCTTGTTTTGGGTTCGCCTGGTGTTCTATTTTACCCTGGACTGTTGCTCGTACCCACGCTTCTGTGATCGGGCTGAAGTGATTCTCTGCCCGAGTGTCGTGCTGGGACTCTAAATCGCCTGGGTGGCCGGTCTCAGCCGGTGGGGAGCCAGACCGGCCTACGCCTGAGAATAATTATTACCAGCACGAGTGGTAGTTTGACCCGTGGGGAATAAGCCTTTCCTGTGTGTGTGTGTGTGTGTGTGATTTCTTTTATTAAAGTGTGTTTTAGTCTTTTTATGATTTGTAGCGAGCCTGACGCTCAGTGTCCTCTTATTCTTTTAACATATTTTTCTGTGTTTATTTCAGTGAAGGAGGACGAGCCAGTGGCCCTGGGACCTCAGGTGGTGGGTCGTTTTCACACTTTCTTTTGTACAGCACTGGGTGGTCTGCAGTGATTCTTTTTGTGTGATTTCCTTTTGGTTCCACGGCTGCTGGTAAGTCCAAGTTCCACGATGGTTTTATTTTTACTGTAGGACACTGTCAATAATGATGCTACATCTTGACCTTTAATATTTTATTTATAAAATATTATTTATAATATTTTATTCATTTCTATAAATAAAACTGTTTTAATATTGGAAGCCAACCTGCCTCAGTGTGCATCCTTGAATCTATGCGGTCTTCTTTTATTCCTTTTATCTATTTTTCTTAAATATATTTCCTGGGGGTGCAATTCCCCTGGGTGGCGTTAATTTATTTTGTTCATAACCCCGCCGACCACTTGGTCACATACTTGGCGTTGGTCGACAGGATGCACATTTGAGGTAGATGTTTGGTCTCATAAATTGTTTTATTTTTTTGCAAAGATCCTAGTTCACCTGTTTGAAGGCTCTATTTGTTTTAGAGTGTGATTATAGACAAGACAGCAGTATCCAGGTAGAAGGAAGAGTAATAGGATTTTAGCACCTTGCTGATTTAATTTTCTCTTTTTTTTTTTGGGTCAAAATTTATTATGGAGGAAGAATTGCAGCAACTTAGAGACTTGGTAGCGCAGTTAAGGGCAGATAATGAGCAATTGCGCCGGGATGGGGGCGCTGTGCTCGAGTCTGGTGGCGGGGCCGCGTCGTCCTCTTTCGTACCAGCTGGTTGCATACCAAATGTTGGTAGCCAGGCCGCCGTTACAGAGCGTCTGGTGGTGGTGCCTAGGGACCGTAAATGTCCCATGTTCAATGGTAGAACAGGCATCAATATAGCTGAATGGGTCAAAGAGGTTCAAGCATGCATGCGTGCCCGGCACCTGTCTGTTGCTGATCAAGCTTTCTTTATTTTTGACCATTTAGAGGGAGAAGCAAGGGAGGAGATCAAATTTCGCCCTAATTTAGAGCGAGGGGATCCTGCTCGGGTGTTGACCATTTTAAAGGAACTGTATGGCAATGCACAGTCCTATGTCACTCTGCAGCAGGCTTTCTTTTCGAGGAGACAGCGAGAGGGAGAGACTTTGCAGGAGTTTTCCTTAGCGCTAATGGCTCTGATGGAGCAAGTAAAACAAAGTGCACCTGATGGTATGCGTAACGCAGAGGTGTTGCTCCGAGACCAATTTGTAGAACATGTTGTTGATAGTGGTCTCCGCAGAGAGCTTAAACAATACGTTCGCCGTGTGCCTACTGCCACCTTGTTAGAGGTGCGCGGGGAAGCAATTAGATGGGAAAGAGAAGGGTTTTCAGGCGGTGTTCGCGACCGTGGCTATTCTCAACCCTCGGCGTATGGTTTTCAGTGTGGAGTGCACACTAGCCCTAGGTTCGCTCCTGTTGGTACACCCGAGTCCGAGTGGCGTGAGCTAAAGGAACTCCTAAAGCGCCAACAAGAGCAGTTAAATCAGCTCACTGAGACAGTGGTTTCTTTACAGAACCCCCGAAGAAGTGTTCGGCCTTCACGGGCTGGCTCGGTGATTTGTCGCCGGTGTCAGCAGCCAGGACACTTTGCTAGGGAGTGCACTGGGGGGCGGGCTTCACGCCACCCTAGAGCAGGTTCTGATTCAGGCCCCCCTTATGCCGCAGTTGGCAATCATCTTCCCGCTACCCAGTCGGAAAACTAACGCCATCTGAGCTGCAGAGTCACAGTTCAGGTGGGGAGTTCACTGGCTCACAGAAAGATAGGATTGGCAGGCTAATTTCATTGTGTCCAAAGATGGATGTGCTTATTAGTGGGGTAACTGTCCCTTGTTTGGTGGATACTGGGTCCATGGTTTCCACCATCACAGAAAGTTTCTTTTTGGCACATTTTGCCCCTTGGGGACAAGAACGCCTTCAGTCATGTCATTGGCTACAGCTTCGGGCTGCCAATGGGCTTGCCATCCCTTACATTGGCTATTTGGAGCTCAGTGTACTCCTGTGTGGCAAGGAAATGCCCTCTTGTGGAATCCTTATAGTGAAGGACCCTCCTGGGGCTACGCCCTCTGTCCCTGGCATCTTAGGAATGAACGTAATCCGCCGCTGTTATCAAGAACTGTTTGGGGCTTTCGGTGGCTCCTTGTTTAATTCTCCTTCTGTGTCACAGGCACCGAGACCAGTTTTGGAGGCCTTACATCAGTGTCACCAGTCTGCAGCCCAAGCCCCAGAGGACCCTGTCGGTACCGTTAAGGTACAGGGCCCGCGGGCCGTGCGGATACCTGGTGGTGTTATGCAGCTGGTGGCCACTACTTGTTTTCAGCAGTTGTCAGGTCAGGCTGTGCTTTTTGAACCTTCTGAGTCCGGGTTGCCAGTTGGGTTGCTGGCCTCTCCATGTTTGGTCCAGGTGGATAAGGGCGTTGCCTACATCCCAGTCACCAATGTAGGGACAGCGGAAGCTGTTCTCCACCCGCGGACCCGTTTGGGAGTGATAAGCAAAGCTACTGTTGTTAACCTCCCTGCCGGTGTTAGCGAGGAACACTCTTTTCCCGTTACTGTTTCCTCCCATACAACCAGCAGCCCTGCTCAAGAGATGGTGGATACGATTGACCTGTCTGCTCTCGCTGAGTCAGAGCAACATGAGGTACGGTTACTTTTGCAGAAGTACCGCTCTGTTTTCTCCACCTATGAGGGAGACTTGGGCTGCACAAACCTCATTTCGCACGACATACCGCTGCTCGATGACGCACCTGTCCGGCAGAGGTACAGGCGAATTCCTCCTTCTGATTATGAGGCTGTCAGGGCTCATATCAACCAGCTACTGGAGGCCCAGGTAATTAGGGAAAGTAGCAGTCCTTATGCCTCTCCCATCGTGTTGGTCCGCAAGAAGGATGGAAGCCTCCGTCTGTGCGTTGACTATCGTTTGCTGAATAGCAAAACAAGGAAGGACGCCTTCCCCTTACCTCGCATCGAGGAAAGTCTGGATGCCCTAGCTGGCGCACGCTGGTTTTCTACCATCGACCTGGCCAGCGGGTACAACCAGGTGCCAGTTTCTGAGCAGGATAAGCCCAAGACCGCTTTTTGCACACCGTTTGGCCTGTTCGAGTGGAATCGTATGCCATTCGGGCTGTGCAATGCTCCTGGTACCTTCCAGCGCCTAATGCAGAGGATGTTCGGGGATCAGCAATGTCAGTCATTACTGCTGTACCTAGACGACATCATTGTGTTCTCCTCGTCTGTCTCTCAGCACCTGCAACGGCTAGAGATGGTGATGGCAAGGCTGCAGCAACAGGGGCTCAAGGCTAAGTTAGAAAAGTGTGCCTTTTTCCAGCAGAAGGTTAACTACTTGGGCCATGTAATCTCCTGTGAGGGTGTCTCGACCAATCCAGCCAAGGTTGACGCAGTAGCCAATTGGCAGTGTCCTCGTTCCGTGTCAGAGTTGCGATCCTTTTTGGGTTTCGCCAGCTATTACCGGCGCTTCGTGGAGGGGTTTGCCGCATTGGCGGCTCCCCTGCATCAAGTGGTGGCTAAATCGGCTGGCACAAAGACAAAGAAGGGCTCGGGACAGAGTTTGAGTGCTATTTGGACCCCTCAGTGTGAGGAGAGCTTTGAGGCCCTGAAAGCAAAGCTTGTGTCTGCACCTGTGCTAGCATATGCTGACTTTACGCGCCCATTTATCTTGGAGATTGACGCCAGCCACAGTGGTTTAGGTGCAGTTCTCTCCCAAGATGTAGAAGGTGTCGTTAGGCCAGTGGCTTATGCTAGTCGAGGTCTTCGGCCACATGAGCGCAATATGGACAATTACAGCTCCATGAAGCTGGAGTTTCTTGCGCTCAAGTGGGCCATGGCCGAGAAGTTCCGGGAGTACCTGCTGGGGCAGAAGTGTGTGGTTTACACCGATAACAATCCACTCAGTTACCTCTCTTCAGCTAAGCTGGGTGCCACTGAGCAGAGGTGGGCCTCCCAGCTGGCGGCATTCGATTTTGAGATCAAGTATCGCTCAGGCCGCAGTAATAGGAATGCTGATGCTCTCTCTCGACAGTATGAGACGAGCTCCAGCTTGGCCGAGGGTGTGTTGCCGGGGACTTGTGTCCCGACTTCACTTCAGCAGGCTCAGTGTCCAGCCGTCTTGCCCTCCGTTACTCAGTTGGAGATTGGGGCCTTTCCATCTCACTCCCTGGAGGATATTCGTGCTTTGCAGGAGGCTGACCCCCTCCTCAAGGATTTCTTGGTATACTGGAGGAGGCACACCCCGCCCTCTTCGGAGGAAAGGAGTTAGGTCCCCAAACCAGTCATGGTTCTGCTGCGTCAGTGGGATTGTCTGGTGGAGAAGGATGGCATCCTTTTTCGCCGTATTTTGCGTCCAGGTGGAGGTGAGGAAGCCCTCCAACTTGTTCTCCCAGAGGCTCTGAAGCCTGAGACCTTGAGGCAGCTGCACCAGGACCATGGGCACCAAGGTATTGAGCGTACCACTGAACTGGTCAGGCAGCGTTGCTATTGGCCCGGGATGTCCTCTGACATCAAGCAATGGGTCAGCGTTGTGAACGCTGTCAGGTCGCAAAGGACTCAGAGTTGGGGGCTCATAGTTATATGGGTCACCTGTTGGCGTCTAGACCAAATGAAATCCTGGCCATAGACCTCACGGTGTTGGAACCTTCCCGTAGTGGAGTTGAAAACGTCTTGGTTATGACTGACGTTTTTAGCAAATACACTGTTGCAGTCCCTACCCGGGACCAGCGGGCCTCTACTGTGGCCCAGGCCCTGTTAACAGAGTGGTTTTTTAAGTTTGGCGTTCCAAGCCGCCTCCACTCTGACCAGGGTAGAAATTTTGAGAGTTTGGTGATGCAACAGTTATGCGAGTTGTATCGGGTAGCCAAGTCCCGTACAACCCCTTACCATCCAGCGGGTAATGGGCAGTGTGAACGGTTTAACCGAACCCTCCATAACCTCCTCCGGACTCTGCCATCATCTCGGAAACGCGACTGGGCTGCATGCTTACTGCATGTGCTCTTTTGCTATAATAGCACGCCGCATCAGGGCACTGGAGAGTCACCGTTTTTCTTGATGTTTGGCAGGGATCCTAGGCTGCCTATTGATTTCCTTCTAGGCCGCGTTCAGGACCCAGTGCCTGGAGAAGTACAGGACTGGGTGGCCGAGCACCAAGCCAGGATAATGGTGGCTTTTGAGGGAGCTCGGGCACGGTTGTCGCTGGCCGCTGACCGTCGTAAGGAACGGCATGACCAGAGAGTCCACCCTGTTCCTTTAAAGGTCGGTCAGCTGGTGTATCTTCGAGATCACAGCGCCCGGGGCCAGCACAAGATCCAGGACCTTTGGAGCTCTGTGGTCTATCAGGTGTTGAGGGCACCCCAAGAGAACGGGGCTGTTTATACCATTGCCCCCGTGGGAGACTTGGAGAAGGTTCGACATGTCCACCGTGACATGTTAAAGGCACAGGTCAGCCTAGACCCGCCTACACCTGGTCCACCGGTTCCACCCCCACCTGTACCCGCTGACTCAGAGCAGACCTCTCTGAGTGACGACGAGTTGTGGCTCCTTGTCCCTGAGGTACCCTCACACCCTGTAGCACCTGTGGTGTCACTTCCCGATGCCTCTAGAGTTCCATCGGTGGAGCTCAGGTCTACTCCCAGTGTGATTGTAGCACCCTCGACCTCTGCTCCCACAGGTGTCCCTCGGGCTCTGTTGAACAGTCTGAGGTGAGTGGGCCACATTTGCGGAGAACAGCACGTTCAACAGCTGGTCAGCACTCAAATGTTTATCAAAACCAATACAAAAAAAAGGGGGGTGGATGTAGCCAGATGGGCTACTCGCCTTCCGTTTTTTTCTTCTCTCATTCTCTCTCGCTCGCTCTACCACCCTCGCTCTCTTTCCGCTGCACTCGCTCCTTGTATCAGGTGATTGGGTTAATTGGGAACCCACCTGCACATTGATTGCAGGGTGGCGCTAGCTAAGCCGATGTTTTGTTGGATTAATCCCTCCTGAGCTTCTGGTGCGATACAGCAGTAAATGCTGGCGTACTGCGACGGACTGATCAGCAAGAGCCGATTATATGACAGCTACAGGTATGCTCTCGCTTAACCTCAGATTCCCTCCGAATACTGGAATTTGTGTTAATATACTTTTCCGGCCTGTTGTAGCGCAGCAGTCTGTTTAATTCTGCCATTGCAGAGAGAGGTGTTCGTGTTATCTCCACCAATGAGAGTATAGTGCCTCCGGTCCTGGGGTAAGCCGTTAGAACTACTTTTATTAGCATTCATAGCTATAAGAGTTTAAGGTTACATTTATCTGTTTCAGGGTTTCACTGCTGTACTCACCCCTCCATGACAAATTGCCCAACCTAAATTGGAAGAGTAAACTGCCTTCTCAGCTGCTGTTGTGAACTCCTCCTTGGTGGAGTCTGCTGTCTTGTCTTATCTTGTTTTTATTAAGTAGGCTTACCTTGTTTTGGTGTTCTATTTTACCCTGGACTGTTGCTCGTACCCACGCTTCTGTGATCGGGCTGAAGTGATTCTCTGCCCGAGTGTCGTGCTGGGACTCTAAATCGCCTGGGTGGCCGGTCTCAGCCGGTGGGGAGCCAGACCGGCCTACGCCTGAGAATAATTATTACCAGCACGAGTGGTAGTTTGACCCGTGGGGAATAAGCCTTTCCTGTGTGTGTGTGTGTGTGTGTGTGTGATTTCTTTTATTAAAGTGTGTTTTAGTCTTTTTATGATTTGTAGCGAGCCTGACGCTCAGTGTCCTCTTATTCTTTTAACATATTTTTCTGTGTTTATTTCAGTGAAGGAGGACGAGCCAGTGGCCCTGGGACCTCAGGTGGTGGGTCGTTTTCACACTTTCTTTTGTACAGCACTGGGTGGTCTGCAGTGATTATTTTTGTGTGATTTCCTTTTGGTTCCACGGCTGCTGGTAAGTCCAAGTTCCACGATGGTTTTATTTTTACTGTAGGACACTGTCAATAATGATGCTACATCTTGACCTTTAATATTTTATTTATAAAATATTATTTATAATATTTTATTCATTTCTATAAATAAAACTGTTTTAATATTGGAAGCCAACCTGCCTCAGTGTGCATCCTTGAATCTATGCGGTCTTCTTTTATTCCTTTTATCTATTTTTCTTAAATATATTTCCTGGGGGTGCAATTCCCCTGGGTGGCGTTGTCAATTTATTTTGTTCATAACCCCGTCGACCACTTGGTCACACCTGCTTTATATGAAGAGATCCGTACTGAGGTGTCAAATGCGTTATCTTCGGTGGAGTTTTTTGCGTCCACCATGGACATGTGGTCAAGCCGAACATCAGACCCCTACATGAGCCTCACAATACATTATGTGGACAAAGACTGGGAGCTACAAAACAAGTGCCTCGAAACATGTTTCTTCCCCGAGGACCATACTGGGGAAAATATAGCCAGAGTCTTAAAAGAGTTCCTCAGCTCGTGGAATCTTCAGGAGGAAAAACAAGTGTGTGTGACGACTGACAACGGGGCCAACATTGTGAAAGCCGTCGCACTCAACAACTGGACCAGACTTTCATGCTTCGGACATCGCCTGCACATTGCAATAGGTAAGTTAATTATAACCTCAGATTAAGAACTTATTGTATTAGTTTAAATGATGGTAATAATACTGTTTGTGTTATTAATCTCTGAATGTGGGCAGTTGTACTGCAAGATATATATACATATATATATATATATATATATGAGAGAGAGAGAGATATAGATATATTTATATTTTAGAGAGAGAGATGTGTGTGTAAATAATTGTGTGTTATACGACTTAAATGTCACACATTCCACACCGCATTAATATTGCTGTTGAAACTGTGTTTCCTTTTAAACGTATGTCTTTTAGAAAGAAGTGTGAAGGACCCAAGGATCGAATGAGCAGTTGGAGTGGGAAAGAAGATTGTTGCTGCTTTTGGCCATAGCTGGAAGCGCCAGCGAGCTCTGCAGGCTGCCCAAAAGGAACTGGGCCTACCAGAACACAAACTCATAACTGAATGTTCCACTCGTTGGGGTTCAAAGCAGAGAATGATCCAACGGCTGCTGGAACAAGAAAAAGCTATAACACAGGTTTTAGCTGCTGATAAAACCACAAGGCACCTCATGTTGACATGGCAAGACATTGAAGTGCTTGACTCGATCAGCACTGCACTGAATCCACTCCTAGAGTTTACAGATGCTTTCTCTGCTGAAGAGTATGTAACCATTTCATGTGTTAAGCCTGTTCTTCAGATGTTTAACAATGACATGTTAAAAGTAAAAGAAGGTGACACTGAGCTGACCAAAGACATAAAAACAGCAATACTTGACTACATGAACAAAAGCTACAAAGACAGTGTCACAGAGAGGCTTGTTAACATGGCTTCTTCTTGATCCACGGTTTCATACAGAATATTTCAGTGAGAGCAAAAGCGAAGCCATCAAAGTTCAAGTCATGAGTGAACTAGAGCATCTTGTCCCACACCAGGGTAGCACAGCCACAGGTTTTTCAGAAACACTTCATACATCTACACTCTAAGAAATGATACATTGATGTTGCTAGCATTATGTAAACGTTTTATGTTAAAATTTATGTCACCAATTGATTTTTAACTCTAAACACAAGGATATTGTTTTGATTTTAATTAATAACACAATATTTCAATACAACAAAATGCAGTACATTAAATCCAACGTAAAAAGTTAATTTAAAATGAACAGCACTTTAATTTGAAGAGGATTGTCCTAACAGGCTCTCCGTACTTCTCAGTTTGCACATGTGCAGTGTGGAAGTTTGAACAACCGCCATTTTCAACCGAAACTTGCATCATGCTCAGAAGCCTGGATAAAATCCATTGCCATTTGAGGATTATTTGGTAAGTACAACCATTTAAGGATGACAAATTTGGTTAATGTGTACTAAATGATAAACATCCAACATTTTCGGGAGTACTTCTGTATGTTTTATTTTAAAACAAATGATGTCTGGTAATTTTTTTTTAGCATTCTAGCTTGTATGCCTCTCACAGGTGTTAGTAGTCAGGCATTTAAAAAAATCGGTGTAATTTCCCAAAATGTTTTACGATTCATGTTAAGCTGCAACTTGCCTACTAAGAACTGCAGCTTTAAAATTACTCCCAACATCTACCACGCATGCTCCCTGGTGTCAGTAATGACCACCAGGAGCGCCAGCGATCCTATCCGTTTGAAGAATGAAATATATGTATAGTGTATTTTAGAAACATGCATCAAATAAGTTGCTACATTGTTTGAAGGAATTCTACCCCGTATTGATATCTGGTTTAGTGTTAATATCAGTGATTAAAGTGTAAGACATGCATTTATCTTGTGTCATTAAAATGCAGCATTATGTGTAATACAGCTATATGTAATGCATTTAACTCCTTGTATCAGTTCCATTGATTATCAAAGTGACAATTTGTGTGTTCCCCCTTCATTTTAAGTTGGTCAGCTAGTTCTGTCTGTCAGTAGATGCAACAAAAGTGGCTCAGATGTGATTGTGGTTACTGTTATCTTTTATTGTAACTCTTGTTATCGTAATAAATACCAGAAAATATTGTGATAGGATTTTGAATCCATATTGCCGAGTTCTAATCTTCTATTTCATTTTAACATTTTTAGGGGTACAATTAATAATTATATTGTTGAACAGTCTAGAATTGATTAAAGCAAAAGTGAAAGCTTTCATGTATTGTCAAAATTGAAAAGCTTCTAGTTTTGTGTTCATATATTTGTTGATCTGACTCAGAAGAGTCAGTGCCTAACCAATCATTAACCTCACTGAATGTCACTAATGTGAGTTGTCAAACATTGTTTAATTACTCATCGCTAATCACTCATCTGTTAATATTTTTGACTTTGGTTTGGGAAGAGGTGGAAAAGAACCAAAATCTTGTCTCACATTGAGCTCTTATCTCCACCAGAATATCAGCATTGATGTTCGACGGGAATGCGTTCTAAAAACTATGTCTACTTAAATAAAAAGCCAGATGACCTGTTCAAGGAATTCTTGGTAAGTTAGAAAAGGGGAAAGATCAGTTTGTTTGTTTGTTTGTTTGTTTTAATTTGGGATAGTAAATTGAAGGTGGGCTCATTTGTTCATATGTATCTATATGCAATTAGCTTTCCCCCCCCTTTGTTTTCATTTTAAGGATGTGGATCTTAGTGCAAGAAGAGAAACGGAGCAGCTGACTTTAGGAGTCTGTGTTGTCAGACATGAAGGAGCAGACTCTGCAGATACACCTGAGGACATTGGTGTCATCATAGAAGGATACACTGTGCTCAAAGCTCTTAGTGATGTGGCAAAGGGGTGTGCCCTCCTGCTTGGACTAATCTACAGTCTAAATCTGAGGTACCCAAAGCACCTGAAATACATATTTGAATTTCTTCAGAAGGTGCTGATGGAGTTGGATGGGAACAACCTATCCATGAAGGTGCAAGTTCTGAAAAACAAACTGCTTGAGTGAAACAGCCTGCACTGAACTATAGAGGACACTGAACTGGTTACAAGATTCTCAAACCCATCTCCTTGCACTTTATAAACTGTTCAGTTTGAATTCCGCAAGAACTTCTGCAAGGCCTCATACTTTTTGGCATGCTTTGTTCATGTTGAACTTTTACCACCATCCAGCTACATTGAACAAGACTGCTCCTAAGTTTGGACTTCATTTTAAGTTTTGAAAAAAAAAAAAAAAAAAAAAAGGTTTTTTAAATATGGACAAAAATGCCACTAAAATCATTTCTACTTGTTGTTTATAGGACTGTATTGTGAGTTTTCCATTGTACCCGAAGCAAGTTTAAATTAAGTCATGTTAATGTTAAAAATGTTGGAATCACAACACTTTCCAGTTTTAATAACTTGATTTTAACATTCTGTATTATGTCTTCCTGAACTTAATATGCACTTGCATATATGTGAAGATATTTTTGTTTAGGAAAAAGGCATTGATCTAGAATTTTGAACAGCTCAAAGTTTGCTTCAGCACATTTTACACCAAGTGTTATTAAAGTTGAGTTAACTGAATAAAATTGTGTTTGATTTATTCAATTTACTTTAAATAGAGTAAGTAATTTAATCCTATAGTTTCAGTAGAGCTCGTTTAGGGTTAGTCAATTTATCAGATGTACTTAAAATTTGTTGTTCAAATTAAATGTGTCATACATTTTAGATTTCACTAACCCAGTTGTGTGGAACCGGTTGACATAACTGGGTGGAGTAAATGCCACATCTTATTTTATAGAGTAAGTAGGGCTTGTTTTGGTTGAGTAGATTTTATTTAGTGTTGTCAATTTAAGTCAACATGTTAGTTAGATCAACACTATGATATTTAGTTAATACAACACCATTCTTGTGATTTGCATTTAATTAGCCAAAGCTTGACAGATGTACTTAAAATTTGTTGTTCAAATTAAGTGTATCATACATTTTATATTTCACTAACCCAGTTATGTGGAACCGGTTGACATAACTGGGTGGAGTAAATGCAACATTTTATTTCTTAGAGTGTACTGGTGACCAAACAAGTCAGGGAGCTGTTAAAAAGCAAAAGAAGAGTCTCGGGAGTTTTTTGAAGGGACCAGTTAGTGGCAAGATGGAGGTAACTGCAGAGAGGTTATCATCTGAACTGAGAAGTTATGTAAATAGTCCACCAGCAGACAGTGAGTGTGATCCTCTTTCGTGGTGGAAAGTTCACACAGTAAACTTTCCCCACATCAGCAGATTAGCTAGGGAATACCTCTGCATTCCAGCAACTAGCTCTGCATCTGAAAGGTTGTTCAGCACAGGTGGAAATGTTGTAACTTGTCAAAGGTCCTCCCTTAAGCCCGCATCTGTGAACATGTTAGTGTTTCTGACAAAGAATCTTAAAACCTAAAATGCAGAAAAACTTCCAGGAGCAGTAGCATAATTTATCTATGTTTTTTGTTTGTTTTGTTTTTACTCAAGAGTTTGTGCAATATTATTATTTGACTTATTGATTTTGCACACTGCACTATTGTTGCAAAGCACCTCTTCTTAAGTTTTGTGGATATACATGATTATGGATAACCATGTATATAACAGGATAACCACTGTTGAATTTTGTGTGGCTGTAATGCACGTTAAAATAAACAGCTGCTTGTTTAAACAAAAACAAATTGATGGGGTTTTTTTCCACTAAAAAAGTTGTAGAGTTGTATTTTGTTTTGCGTCAATTATATCGTCAGTTATATCGTTATCGCAAATTTTCAAATCTATATCGTGATAAATATTTTTTGCCATATCGCCCTGCCCTACTCTGAACATGTCCCAGTCGACGTCGTTGAGTGCGTCCTGTAGCGTAGCTTCTGATTGGGCAGTCCACCGTTTTACCTCCCTCGTGGTCACGTCTTCCCTCCGTATGTTTTGTTTATACTGGGGAATGAGAAAGATGGCGTTGTGGTCAGACTTCCCAAAAGCCGGGTGTGAGATAGCTTTGTAGCCCTGCTTGTATGGCGTGTAGCAGTGATCCAAAATTCAATCCCCTCTCGTTGGACACGAGACATGCTGGTAAAAGTTTGGCATGACTTGTCTGAGGTTTGCTTTATTAAAGTCTCCTGCTACAATGAGGGCTGCGCCCGGGTCCTTGTTTTGAAGCGAGCTCAGCACATCATGTAATTCGGACAAAGCCATACTTGTGTCCGCTTGGGGTAGGATGTAGACCACCGTGGCGATGACCGAGGTGAACTCACGGGGCAGATAGAAAGGGTGGCACTTAATGCTCAGGAACTCCAGATGTGGCGAGCAGCCGCTGGAAAGAGTAGAAATGCTCCTGGCATCACACCACTTTCTGTTTACCATGAAACACACTCCTCCACCTTTGGTTTTGTTCGACTCTGCCGTTCTGTCCGCGCGGAGCACAAAGAATGAATTCGACGGAGTTACGGCCTGGTCCGGCACGGTGGGGGTCAGCCATGTCTCCGTGAAGCACAGAATGTTGCAGTCCCTCATGTCACGTTGGAAGGTGACCCTTGCTCTTAGGTCATCGAACTTGTTCTCCATGGATTGTACATTGGCCAGTAGGATACTGGGCAGTGGTGTGCGACGCCTGCTGTCTCAGTCTGTTCCTAATACCAGCGCGTTTCCCCTGGCACTTCTTTGTTCTGGGCCTCGGATGAGCAGCCCGTCCTTTGTTGTTTTCCGCGCCGCATAGAATCTCTGGTGGCCAGGAAGGGTCGGGTTTAAAAGTGTCCAAGATTAGATGTGCAACCTTGGCACCGATGTTTACAAGTGATCCGCTGTCGTAAACTATAAGACTAGAGGATTTTGGGATGTAAACCAGAGCAAAAAATAAGTAAAAAACAAGAAAAGTGGATAGTCGGAGCGGAGCGGTCAGGAAGGCGTCTGGACGTGGCCGCGCCATCTTGACTTTTTGATGTTAGGGCTATCAAGTGGGAAGATCCCGTCACAGATGCTACACTAATTTAGGGCCACAACAGTTACAGAATGGCACTTGGCATAAATAGAGTCAGCGATGTGTAGCGGCTCAACGAGCCCCCACATTTTTTTTCAACCAATGGTTATCGACAGCCAATAAGATTGACATGCTTGATTCACCATCTATGTGATCTTCTTCCACAATCAAAAGCTGGACCTGTAAGTGCAAAATCAATGAAAAGTTGATTACAGCCATTTAAATCTTTCCAGTATGCTGCAGCTTTTGTTTGAAAAGCAACAGCAAAAACCATCTCCAAAATTATGTTTGGAGAAGGCTTGCATGCATTGTTGGAATTGATGGTGAGCTCGAAAGCAAATCTATTGATCTTCCAGTCTTTCTTTTACATTACAGTTATCTAATTAGCACTTGTACCATTATGAAAAGGCAATACCATGTATTTTTTCCCTTTTCTCTTGTCAAAAAACTGTTGCCGTGGACCACTAAGCAGATGAAATTGTAGCCCTGGCTTGCTTTTAATTTGTCAAAAACTGAGCAACCAATGAAGATTTGTGAAATGTACTTGTCTTGCAACAGTAAACTGTAACATTTACAACCTCGGCTTCTAGCTTGCAAAACAAAATGAATGTCCTAATTTTCTACTTTCTATGTTTTTTTCACAACATTTGTAAACCTAAAGGGGCATAAGAGATATTTTTACTCTCCCCCTCAACACAAATAAATCTGAAGGGAACCATATGTTACTTAATGCCCCTTAAAATGACCAGCAACAGCAAGGATGTTGCTTCAGCAGCACACACGTGTAGTAGCAAGAGTTGACTAAAAGATAACTTTGACCAAACATTCACCTGCTTCCAAGTTTTTCATCATAATAAATTGAAATGGCTGTGATCAGCATCAGCCAGCATGTGTTGCAACAAATGAAGAATCTTCTTGTGTGAAATCACATTCAGCCAGTTTAATGATTAGAAGAAAGGAACATATCAGAACAAGACCGCAGGACAAATGAAGGAAATCATTTCCCCTTTAATGTAAGTAAGTTCACTAGGAGCTAGTGTACTATGTTAGGCCTTATAGATGGAAATTCGAAATTCCCTAATACCACCTTACAGACAATAATAAAAGGTTTAGTCCACAATACAGTATACTGCCAGATAGAAGTCAGAAAATCCAGTGATATTCTGAAAAACACACGTGCTCACACACACACACACACACACACACACACACACACACACACACACACACACACACACACACACAAATCAATCAAAGAAATCTCCGTGGTACCATGGGAGGTTTCAAATACTCCCAGCCTCCATTCTGTTGAAGAAGAAATCACCAGTCGTAGACCTCTCAATGTCTGCTTCATCGTCTTTGAGGATCCCACTTCGGGGGATTATGCTCAGCATTTATTAGATGGGTTTCCTTTTTTGCCTGCAGGCAGATACAATGGAACAAACATCTCATTCATCTAAACCTACTGGATACATATCAAAAAAGTACATGACAAATAAGCCTGTCAAAAGCCCTTTCTAATCTTTGTAGCTCAAAAGATACAGTTGCCTTTGACAGTTCTTATTGAAACATAATGAATTACATGTCAGCGTTTTATAAAACACGACTCAGATGGAGTGATGTGTGTGTTTGTCTGCTAGAATGATGTCCGTCTCACTTTTTCTTTGTGTGGCATAATCTGTAATGACCTAGAATAACATTTTCAACATAGTGGTTTAACTTATCACATTACTCCTGAAATGCACACTTGAATGGATTGTAGTTTACTTAAACGTACAGTTAGTCACTTCTTAAGGTTATTAAATAGAAAAAGAGTAATGTAC
The DNA here is from genome assembly GCF_057382275.1 of Copadichromis virginalis. NCBI lineage: Eukaryota > Metazoa > Chordata > Actinopteri > Cichliformes > Cichlidae > Copadichromis > Copadichromis virginalis. The sequence continues at coordinate 9,762,959 of NC_140629.1, forward strand.
TGTCAAATAATTAAATGGTTTTTAATTATGTCTTCCAACAAACTGTATTTTCATGAATGTAGTGTTAATCCATTAAAAATTAAAAGGACCAGCCACCTGTATGTGGAAGGGGTCATGTTTCCCCGTCATGTTGAATACGGAGGCCAAAACATCGCTGTCCCAGCTAATTGTGTTTTATGTATGTGGCTAGAGGCTGGTCATATAAATAGTATGCCCTATTAGTTGCTTTTTAAAATCACAAATTGTTATAAAAATGTTCATTTTACACAACTGTACAGTAAAAACTTAGCAGCTGAAATTTTTTTTTTTTTAGAACAATATACTAAAATACACTCAGTAAACTGACCAGTCTGTTTTCAGTACTTCTTTACACTTCCAAAATACTTTATGAACAAGTAGTGTACATCTGACAGCCGCCACAAATTCATTAGATGTAGTGTGCCCAAAGAAAAAAGTAAATATTTGAGTGGAAAGAGATTAGTGCATGACAATATAAAGTTATTTTATATTTTACATATTTTATTATGTAATTAATAAATTCATGGGGTTTTTTTGGGGGGGGTTTTCAGTCAATGAGCTATAGCTCCCCACACAGAACTCCTTTTACAAGGAGCGGGAAGTTGTGAATGAGTGATTGCTGTTTCTGATGAAAGTTTCATCTGAAATCAAACTAATAAGTTAGCCCTAATTTAGATTACATCTGTGGCCTAGTCAAGTCTAACAGTCTCTAATCACTCAACAAAGAAAAACATCAGTCTGGCTGATCCAATCTTGTGCTAACACTGATAAGGGGCCTCTTTTGACTTCTGACAAAGACCATGGCTACACTAAAAATAGCATGGCAGCATCCTTGCAACTAGGAAAAACCAGTGGTTGCCTTGGAATTGTACTGCTTTTATGATTTATTTATTTATTGACAAATGACTGCAAGTAGTTGCGTTGCACCCTTTTGACTGCAAGGCGATCACATAGGTCACGTAGTAGGATGCAAACTGTCTCCAAACAATCACAGCCTGAAAAGGTTTGCAAATAAATCCAATAATATTCATGAATGCAGTCACATTGCCAACATGTTGCCATTAATTCAATTCAGTATGTACAGAAGGCCACAACTCAGAGGGGAAAAAACACAACTCACTGCCCACTAGTTGGATTTTGTTTATATTTCCAAGGTTACCAAGCACCATTTTGCACTTTAAACACCATCATGCAGCAACTACGTCACAGTATAATATGATGTGTGGAGGGATTTTTGTTCCAAATCTATGAGGTTTTGGCTGGATTGTACGTTAGTTCATGTGAATTCCTGTTTAATTCAATTTTCTTTGTTTCTTCATGCTACCAATCTCTCATATTACCACATCCTCAAATATGTTCTATTGGATCAAGAGTTAGTGACAGGGAGGCCAGTGGCATTTAACAACCTCAATGTCCAATTTATCAAATCAGTTTGAGACAAAATTTGCTTTGATATGGTGCATTAGCATGCTGCAAATAGGCAAGGCTGTCACGGTTTGCCGGGGGCAAGCCGTGTGGAGTTGTAGAAAAGGACCCAAAAGGCGGCAGCTCTGGTGCAGGTGAATATTTATCTACCACGGTGGGTACAAAACAGCACTGGTGGAAAAACAAGAAACCGGAAACCTAAACTGGGTAAGCTAATAACACAAACCAGAAACGAGGATGCAGGGAGGTCCGGGGAAATACATACGGAGAGACGCAGGGAGACCGAGGGGAAACAACACAGACGAACCAGCGACTACTAAGACAGAGAACACAACTTAAATACACTCAGAAAACACAGGGAGATTACACACAGGTGGGAAACACAGCCGGGAGTGATTAACATGACGAGACTAGGGGGCCAAACTGAAAATACTCACATAAGACGCAGACCTACACAATAAAACAGGAACTTGCACATGAAAGGACACAAACTAAGAAACGCGGACTAGATACAGGAACACACGGGCAGAACAGAGTAAACACTAACCAGAGGAAGAACAGAACCAAACTCACGAAGAGAAAACACAAAATGCTGGGTCGAAAGGACCCAGGATCATGACAAAGGCAAGGCAAGGCAAGGCAAGTTTATTTGTATAGCACAATTCAACAACAAGGTGATTCAAAGTGCTTTACAGAGACATTAGAAACAAAAACAAATAAAAAGCATGATTTAAAATTGATGTCTGACTGATTTTTTAGGTAGACCTGTAAAGATGCTGTTACAGTAATGAAGCCTACTAAAGATGAATGCATGGACTAGTTTTTCCAGGTCCTGTTGAGACATCAGATCTTTTATCCTTGATATATTCTTGAGGTGATATTAAGCTGATTTTGTTATTGTCTTAATGTGTTTTTCTAAGTTTAGGTCTGCATCCATCACTACACCCAAATTTCTCGCCTGGTTTGTGGTTTTTAGGTGTATAGATTGAAGTTCTCTGGTGACCTGTAATTGTTTTTCTTTGGCGCCAAAGACTATTACCTCAGTTTTGTTTTTGTTTAGCTGGAGAAAATTGTGTCAATGCATTTACCAAGAGCCTGTACAGGGCCTCGGTCTCCTGGTGACATTGTGATATATAGTTGTGTGTCATCTGCATAGCTGTGGTAGTTTATTTTGTTGTTCTTTATAATCTGTGCCAGTGGGAGCATGTAAATGTTAAACAGAGGGGGTCCCAAGATGGAACCTTGGGGAACTCCACATGTGATACTTGTCTGCTCAGATGTGAAGTTACCTATTGATACAAAGTATTTCCAGTTTTCTAAGTATGTTTTGAACCAGTTTCGTACAGTTCCTGAAAGACCTGCCCAGTTCTCCAGTCGTTTGAGTAATATGTTGTGGTCAACTGTATCAAATGCTGCAATGAGATCCAGTAAAACTAAGACTGACATTTTTCCACTGTCTGTGTTCAGACATATGTCATTAAACACTTTAGTCAGAGTGGTTTCAGTGCTGTGGTTCTGTCTAAAACCTGACTGGAAGGCATCATAGCAGTTATTCTGTTTTAAGAAGTAATTGAGCTGTTGAGAAACTGCTTTTTCAATGATCTTACTTAAAAATGGGAGATTTGAGATCGGCCTGTAGTTGTTCATTTGTGTCTTGTCAAGATTGTCCTTTTTTAGTATAGGTTTTATTACAGCAGTTTTTAGTGGTTCCGGAAACACACCTGACATTAAAGAAAAGTTGACGATCTGTAACAGGTCTGACTCTAAAGTCTTTGAGACCTTTTTGAAAAAACTTGTTGGCAGGACATCTAAACAGCAGGAGGAGGAGTTCAGTTGACCTAAGATGTCCTCCAGGGGTCCGTTCTTCGTACCTCATTTCGCGTGATCTTGGATCGTTCGGTCCTCCGAAGCTCATCCGGGACTTGCTGTCATAGCAACAGATCCGTAAGCGTAAACCTGCTCGGGAGCAGGTTTACTTTATGTAAACAAGATTAGATCGCGGCCACTCAGGTATGTCCGCTTCATTTATACGAAAGCAACAGCGATATTTTACCACTGTTTTTCCATAAATAAATATTATCAATGTAACTAAAGATAATGCAGTACTTGATCCTTTTATTGATTCCATACAGATACATACAGGTCATTTCCTAAAAAAAGGGAAATGTACTATTAATCATTCTATTTCATGTATTTGATTATTTCAGATGTAATTCATATTTTAGAGTAGTAATAGTAAATTACTTCGTGTAATCAAGATGAGAGACTACGGCTATAAAAGCGAAGGTGGATTTGGGAAGTCTGTCGCAGCCATGTCCTGTCCGTATACGCGAGCCACCCATTGCGGAAGGTGCAAGATTGATAAGGAGAGTTTTCAGAATTCAGCGTATATTGCGGGATAGACAGGATCCTTTAGCTCAGTGCGACAGTGTGCTCATAGAGAGATATCGATTTTCCCGTGAGGGTATTATTTACTTAACCAACTTGTTGACGAGGGGGTGCAGGACCACCACCTGTCTTTTTTTGCTCTGCCCTTTTCTTGGTTGCTGTTATAAACAAACAAACAGATTATTTCAGGGTCTCTTTTCAAGAGACTAAAAGCAATATAAGTGATAAATATTACCATTCTGTAGAATATTCTTATGTTTCACTTTTACTTGTTCCCATGTTCTAGTGGGTCCTGTTGTGGCTCTAATGTGAAAGAGGATATAATGTAATATAATATAATATAATATAATAAATTTACCCTACCGCCCACTGGTGTTGGCCAGAGGCAGCCTCGCTTCTGTCAGTCTGCCCCAGGGCAGCTGTGGGTACAACCGTAGCTGCCTCCACCAGTGTGTGAATGTGAGAGTGAATGAATAGTGGTATTGTAAAGCGCTTTGGGTGCCTTGAAAAGCGCTATATAAATCCAATCCATTATTATTATTATTATTACCGCATTTCCCGGACTACAAAGCGCACCTGAATATTAGCCGCACAAGCTAAAATCAGGGGACAATCCTGTTTTGTACATACATTAGCCGCACCTGACCAAAAGCCGCAGGTGTTTCAATGTTGACTTATCATATGTAAGAGAATATGCACAAAGGGAATTGTCAGGAAAGAGATGGCTGTTTGGAGACACACCCCTTTTAGTAATATTTTGAAAAACAAGTTATGGGTACATATTTGCATAACTTTTTAGGTATATGTACAAGTAGCGGTAATTACAAGTACTGAACATGTACTGTGCTTCATAAATGAGTAACAAATGTAGTACATAACAATAACCTACAGCACACCAGAAAAATAGATTCGGCCTACCTTTTAGGCTCAGGTGCAGTGACACAGCTTTAACAAGAAGAAAAGTCAAGTCATTCACCACCATCTTTCTCTTCTTCCTGCGCACTAAAACCACCAAAGTCCTCTCCTCCACTGTCGGATACGAACAGGCTCAGGATGGCTACGTCATCCACTCTCAGCTTCTTTCATTCGTTGTCACTTACAAAACCAAAGAAATCCTCATTGTCAGTGTCAGAGTCGAACACCCTCAAAGGGCCGTGGCGGTGTCCTCCTCTCCATAATGCAGCAGTCCAGCCCTTCGAAATCCGTTGGTGATCCTGGATGTTTTCACACTTGTCCACGCTGTCAGATTCCACCGGTGGAGTTGAGCATAACTTGCTTTTCGCAAGTTTATCGCCGCTCGTCATGCACGACTCCCGCTGAACGCGTAGCGTTAATTTGAAGTTTGTTTTTCGCGCTACTTGTACAGCACTATGTTGACTGGCGGATGGACACGTGACCAACATACCACTCTTGAACCCCGATACTGTGTGTCTGATCACGTGCCCTTCCGCCAGGCAACGTAGTGCCGTACAAGAGCGGAACAAACAAAACAAATCGTCTTACGATATGACAAAAATCATGGACAATCCATAGAAAAGCCGCACCTGACTAAAAGCCGCAGGGTTCAAAGCTTGTGCAAAAAGTAGCGGCTTATAGCCCGACAATTACGGTAAATTACTTACGAGTTTAATTTGTCAGCAACTTTCTGCCAGCCCTCTCTCCTTGCTTTTGCAGCCTTTGCAGTATTCCCTTGCGTTTTAATTAAACTCTGAAACTCCTGAAATCCCTCAATCAAGAGTTCTTGCTCTGCTGCCGAAAAATACAGAGCGCGCTCCTTCGACATTTTCGCCGATCAATCAAAGGGTTGCCGACCAATGTTTCTACTATCGATGCGTAGCCCCTGTTAAGCCACCCAGTGATCTCACATTACTTCATCCAGCTATACTAATCGTCAACAACAGGTGTGTTCGAAGAACCGGAATAGAGAGCTCAAAGTTAGCGCGATGATTTGGTCTTGGGTGTGTCATTTGATCTTGGATGTAGTAAGCGAGGTACGAAGAACGGACCCCAGGTCTTTGTTGTTAATAGGGTGAAACTGTTCATGGTGTTTAGACAGTTTTTCAGTGGACACAGTACATAGTCTGGATCTGCTGTTGATGTACCAATTGCTCTTCTAATCTTTTGGATTTTTTTTGTGAAGAATTTGGCAAAGTCATTGCAGGCCATGGTTGAATGAAGTTCAGCTGCCACTGGCACAGGAGGGCTTGTTAGCCTGTCAACTGCAGAAAATAAGACCCGAGCATTATGACTGTTTTTAGTGATAATGTCAGAGAAGTAGGACCTTCTTTAACTCCTCAGTTGTAAATTATAATTGTGAAGTTTCTCTTTATAGATGTCATAGTGAACCTGGAGGTTTGTTTTTCTCCATCTGCGCTCAGCTTTCCTACACTCTCTTTCTTCATTTTTCACTAGTGTGGAGTTTCTCCATGGAGACTTTTTCCTTCCAGAGATAACCTTCACCTTAATGGGAGCAATTGTATCCATTACATTTAACATGTTTGCATTGAAGCTATTGATGAGCTCATTGACTGACCCTCTGGACAGGTCAGGTGTTAATGGGAAGACCTGGTTAAAGATCTCACTACTGTCTTCAGTTATACACCGTTTTGTGATCACTGCTGTTGATATGTTTGTGTGGGCTGAGATTTTACTTTCAAAGAAAACACAGTAATGATCAGACAGGCCCACATCAGACACAGTAATGTTTGAAATGCTCAGGCCCTTGGAGATCAGTAGGTCAAGAGTGTGTCCTCTATTATGTGTGGCCTCTGTTACATGCTGAGTCAGCCTAAAGTTGCCCAGAGTGTTACTCAGGTCTTTAGTCCCTTTGTCCTGAGGGTTGTCCACATGGATGTTAAAATCCCCAACAATAATTACACAGTCGAAATCAACACAGATCACAGACAGCAGTTCACTGAGGTCATTAAAAAAGTCTGTGCAGTATTTGGGAGGCCTTTAAACATTAAGAAACACAACTTTGGATGGGGCCTTCAGCTGTAAAGCCACATATTCAAAAGACTGAAAACTTCCAGGAGATAGCTGCTTACATTGAAATGATTCATTAAATAAGACAGCAGCCATTAGACGATGGCCATAAGGGTTACAGACTGTCCGCAGCAACATGCTTTGACCATCAAACCATTTTTTTTCTTTTTTATATAAGGATGCCAAAGTTTACAACACTACACAGAAGGCAGATCAGGTCCACTGAGGTATATATATATATATATATATATATATATACCGGTGTGTATATATATGTGTGTGTGTGTGTGTGTGTGTGTGTGTGTGTGTGTGTGTGTGTGTGTGTGTGTTTTAGTGGTGCAACGGATCAAAAATCTCACGGTTCGGATCGGATCACGGTTTTAAGTCACAGATCGGATCAATTTTCGGATCAGCAAAAATAGAAAAAAAGACAAAAATTCAACTCGCCATTTGCTTATTTAAGTATTTTTTGCCTATTAAAAAACATTCAACTGAAGACTCATTCCATGCACTTATATAAAAACAAATTACGGTGCAATATGGACATTATGAACCATGCTGGGCATCCTCTGCACATGGCCATAAACAACCAGAGGAGTCTGTTCAGTGAGAGGTTGCTTCTCCCAAAGTCAAGGACCAGCAGACTTAAAAAGTCCTTTGTCCCACACACCATTAAACTGTTTAACTCCTCATTGGAGGGGAGAGGGAGGGGAAACGGGGACAAAGGAGGGGAGAACAAGTAAGCTGTAGTGACTTTTCACTGTGCAATAGTTTTTGTTAATGTCCAACGGTGTAATAGACTCACAATACTTGAAATATGCCGTTCCCTTGTATTCTTATTCCTATTTATTCTATTTATCCCTTTTGTAGTCTCTGTAATTATATATGTGTATATATGGTATATTTCTGCTCACATTCTGCAACTTCTGTCGGTGCTGTGCTACTGGAAACTGAATTTCAGTTTGAACCCACCCGAGGGAGAAATAAAGTTTCATCTAATCTAATGTAATCTATAGGGCAGTACAGGGCTTTGTATCTACCACTCCGCTGTGATATAACGAGCGGTCACGGTCACGTGGCTTTCCGTTGCCCTGGAAGTCCACCCATTTGTAGTTAAAGCAACAGAAGATGCCTGGGACAGTTCAGCCATAACTTTAAACTTCTCCTGCTCATACATGCTTGGAACGATCTTGTCACACTGAAGTGGACGCGCAATGAGATAACATAGCGTGGCTCAAGCACGTTCATCACAGTTTATAATGGAATACAGCCTCTCGTCTGACAGACGCTTGACAGACCCACCACGTGCACCATACACATACTTTTTTTTTCTTTTTTGAATCTTCGGATCACGTGCGTACCGAACCGTGGAGTGGGTAGAAATGACCGAAAGATTAATAGGCTCTGTTTTGAGTTTTGTTCAAAAAAGAATGACTTCATATAGGGAAAAATATATATCACATATGCAGGACACCTTAAACTAGTTTCTTAATTAGGCAGCAAGGCAGAACAAAGTCGGGGCTGTATCAAGACACAGGGACTAAACCCCAATTCAACCAGACCCAGAACTGATCCGGAATTAAAACAGGACCACATCAGTTCAAAATCAGGACTACTTAGGATTTAACCAAGACAGAATCAGAACTAGATGATAGTAGCACTAAAAATCTTCATAGACCTGCACTACACTTATTTTTTAATTTTACCAAAGTACACTATTTAGATTGAGAAAAGTTTATATAATTATTTAGCCTTGTTGTGCAAACAAGCCTGCATAACTTAATAAATATAGAATTTGAAAAATAACAAATCTCAAAAGAAACACTAGGTACAAGATACATGAGTACCTATGATACGGTGATACTTTTGGTAAACAACCATTTGACTAACATGTCTGCTCTTGTTCCATCTGTGTTCTGTCCTCATTCTCCATCTCCCTCTCTGTTCCTCTCTCTCCCTCTTTGTGCTGACAATCAAGCCAAACACCAACATCATCAAATATACAGTTGAAACTGAATCATATCTGTTATTAACCTCTGTCTCTCTTCCACAGCATGTCTTTTATCCTGTCTTCCTTCTCTCACCCGAACCGGTCGCAGCAGAATCCCCCCCCCCCCCCCCCCCCGAGCCTGGTTCTGCCGGAGGTTTCTTCCTGTTAAAAGGGAGTTTTTCCTTCCCACTGTCGCCAAAGTGCTTGCTCATAGGGGATCATATGATTGTTGGGTATCTATGAAGCGCCTTGAGGTGACTTTTGTTGTGATGTGGTGCTATATAAATAAAATTGAATTGAATTGAAACCAAATATTTACATACTCTTCAGATAAAAACAGATACACTTTTTTAAATTGTAACATCAAATCAGACTAAATGTTTATTTTTTTAGGTTGATAAATATAAAAAACATATTTGTTAACTTTAAGAGTAAAGAGAGAAACTATCTGTATTTCTTAATTGCAAATGGCACCAAATTGTATTCATAATTGAACCACACTTATGGACTGGTTCTTATATAGCGCTTTTCTACTCTTTCTGAGCACTCAAAGCGCTGTACACAACTTGTACATTCATCCATTCACACGCATTTGCACAAGCACATTTTTCCAAGTGCTTTCTAAGTAACATTCACACACACATTCATACTCCGATGGATGCATCGGAGAGCAATTTGGGGTTAGTATCTTGCCCAGGATATTTGGCATGCAGACTAGGGGAAGCCAGGGATCGAACCACCAACCTTCCGATCAGTAGATGACCTGCTCTACCACCTGAGCTACAGAAAAAAAATAGACAGCTCTGTCTCTCTTTATTCTGACATTTAACTAATTCAAAAGATATTTCAATATTTATTTATCCAAAACAAAACCAGTTTACTCTAAATTGATGTTGTACAGTAAAAAAAATGTTCTTGTGTTTTCCATAAAGTGTATGTAAATATCTGGTTTCAACTGTGAATATACTGCTGTGTATTGAAATTCCTCTTGTTTTGCATAGAAATATACTGAACAACATACAAAGCATAATATATAAAATAACATCTACCAGAGTTTTTTCTTTGAAAGAAACCCCTTATCTCCATTCTTGTATATCAGTACATTACTGAAACCGATTTATTTAGCCGTGGTGGGAAACAACTGAAAATATGAAATAAACACACATGTAAGCTAAGACTCTCTAAAGAAACAGCACTGTTGTTGTTCGGCTTGTCATTTCGTCATTTGTTGATTCACTTGAAGAACAAGTAACGTAATATGGGTTAAGTGATCCATTTGATATCAATCTTTCGTGATTCACTGTCATATTTACATTATTTGTACAGTACGAATGATGTGCTTTGGTACCTGGTCAAACTTCAGTTCTCCTCTTTCTGCCTCGCTGCGTTTCTCCAACAGCGCATTCGCAGGCAGCAGCTGCCCCGCCCCCTCGCTCAGTTGCTTAGTATCTGAGCTCGGATCATACCAATATTAGGGGGGATTTACGCACAGTCGTAAATTCCCACCGTGTGCACTATGTGCTTCGAATATTGTGTGTAGTTTTTGTTTTATAAAGTTGTCAGCCAGGCATCTAACTATGAAAAAATTACACCCCAAAAGACCCCGGGCTTCTGAAAAAACAACCCAGGCTTAAGCCCAGTAAGCCACTCCCCCCCGTTCCGCCACTGAGTATATATATATATATATATATATATATTAGGGGTGCAACGATACACAAAATTCACGGTTCGGTTCGATACTTTGGTGTCACGGTTTTTCGATACAAAAGAAATGTTCATGCCTTTTTAATTTGTCATTTGTTAAAGCTATAAATATATATTTTAACTCAAAAGTACAGTTTTTAAATTTAATGTTGCTGAAACAACAAAGTAATAACAAAATAAATCTATCTGATCGAGAAATCACTCATCTTTGGAAAAGAGACTTTATTACAGAGAAATGGCTCTTTCCAAAATAAAAGCTATACTATACGCTTTTTCTGGGCTATATTCTCAGCAGCATATTAAACATATCAGGTCCCCATAAGGAGAATCATGTGCTAACGGCTGTCTAAATGACTCGGGTAAAGTTTGTAGCATGCGTGCTTGTTGTTTTTGTCTGCTTCCACTTGTCTTTGCACTAGGATGATGTCGGCATAAATGTGCAGTCATATTCGTTGTGTTCCCACTAGTGCTGTCAGCGTTAATCTCGTTGAAATGACGTTAACCCCACAACACGGCAAATCTCTGTTAACGAGCTACCGCGGATCTCCCCATGGGTGGGGCTGGACAGCCAACACATTAACGAGCAAACTGCGCTAACGCAGTAGTTCCCACCAATGTAATTGAGCATTGTGTGGCACATCCGACATACTGTTTTACTTTTGTCCATGACACGCTTACCTTCAGGGTCATACGTCACATGAAAACCAAAATAGTTCCAAACGCCAGATCTGAATTAGGGTGGGGGAGGTTCAATTTGCCATGTTGCAACGAGAGCTTAACTTCTGTCTCGCTAGCTTCCCCCGCGGTCAGTGAATCTGCGTTCGACTGCTCCACCTAGGCTGCACTGTTGAGTGCAGATCCACTGAGTGCTCAACACAGACAGCATCGTCAGAAGAAAAGTTGATAAAATAAATTAAAAATTTTGTATTGTTCGATACATATGCGTACCGAACCGAAAGAACTGTATCGAATGGTTCAATATCGATACGAGTATTGTTGCACTCCTAATATATATATATATATATATATATATATATATACACACACACATATGTGTATACACACATATATATATACAGTGAAATGTCAAGCCTCAAAAGATACCAGTTCAATATCTGCGGATTGAAATGATGCTGCACTGCTGTGAAAAGCCAAGACAATAAATTTGTGTCTCGTCATGCCTTATTGTCTGTGGGCATAAACACTCATCTAAATACCGCAACGATTCTGTTGTGGCATTCCAAGGAAAATAAAAGTTGACTGTTGCTAATGACTCAATAAATGATCAGCTGTAAAGCCAGTGTTTGGTGACTCATGTAATTGGCTGCAGGAAAATCAACACAATTAGTTAGCAGCTGATGCCTTCATCTCAGGGTTTATTAAACGTCTTTGTTACTGGGCTGCACAACTGTTAATTAGTGGTCATATCTGAATAAGCCAGCGCCGCTTTCGCATATCTATGGAAACATCAGAAGCTGTCGTTGGAATATTGGAGACTATTAATTTGTAACCTTTCTTATACTCCAGCAAACGTGTGGAACAAAAGGGGGTGGCTAACACGAGTTAACAAGTTGAGGCAGAGAAGAAGAAATGTCTTTTCAAAGGACACAGAGAGACAACACCAGAGTAAAACAGTGCAGTGGAAAATTCTTTTATAGATGAGAGAGACTTCTTTTTGAACAGATAACTGTGAGGAACAGAGCAAGTGGGGAGTAAAAGCTCCTATATTTAGACAGCGTGAGTAGCTTTCAATGGCTCTGCAAGTACAGGGACTTTATAATCCAAACTGCTGCCAATATTAAGGAAGTGCTATCCAGTCGGTCTTTAAACTTAGGGAAGATATTATCACAAGGGGGGAAAAATGTCAGATGAGCCCCAGAAAAAATTAAAAGCTGTCCTTGAAATAAGAAAGCGAAATCTAGCTTAATAACTGCCATAAGATTAGAAAAGTCATGACTGGCAGGTGACTGCTGTTTGGACTGGTACTCATATAGGTGTTTTTTACTTTGGCCCACACTCAAAACAACATTGTATTGTTTTATATTTACAAAAGAAAAGCCTTAAATTTTATATATATATATATATATATATATATATATATATATATATATATATATATATAGGGAGTGCAGAATTATTAGGCAAGTTGTATTTTTGAGGAATAATTTTATTATTGAACAACAACCATGTTCTCAATGAACCCAAAAAACTCATTAATATCAAAGCTGAATGTTTTTGGAAGTAGTTTTTAGTTTGTTTTTAGTTTTAGCTATTTTAGGGGGATATCTGTGTGTGCAGGTGACTATTACTGTGCATAATTATTAGGCAACTTAACAAAAAACAAATATATACCCATTTCAATTATTTATTTTTACCAGTGAAACCAATATAACATCTCCACATTCACAAATATACATTTCTGACATTCAAAAACAAAACAAAAACAAATCAGTGACCAATATAGCCACCTTTCTTTGCAAGGACACTCAAAAGCCTGCCATCCATGGATTCTGTCAGTGTTTTGATCTGTTCACCATCAACATTGCGTGCAGCAGCAACCACAGCCTCCCAGACACTGTTCAGAGAGGTGTACTGTTTTCCCTCCTTGTAAATCTCACATTTGATGATGGACCACAGGTTCTCAATGGGGTTCAGATCAGGTGAACAAGGTGGCCATGTCATTAGTTTTTCTTCTTTTATACCCTTTCTTGCCAGCCACGCTGTGGAGTACTTGGACGCGTGTGATGGAGCATTGTCCTGCATGAAAATCATGTTTTTCTTGAAGGATGCAGACTTCTTCCTGTACCACTGCTTGAAGAAGGTGTCTTCCAGAAACTGGCAGTAGGACTGGGAGTTGAGCTTGACTCCATCCTCAACCCGAAAAGGCCCCACAAGCTCATCTTTGATGATACCAGCCCAAACCAGTACTCCACCTCCACCTTGCTGGCGTCTGAGTCGGACTGGAGCTCTCTGCCCTTTACCAATCCAGCCACGGGCCCATCCATCTGGCCCATCAAGACTCACTCTCATTTCATCAGTCCATAAAACCTTAGAAAAAACAGTCTTGAGATATTTCTTGGCCCAGTCTTGACGTTTCAGCTTGTGTGTCTTGTTCAGTGGTGGTCGTCTTTCAGCCTTTCTTACCTTGGCCATGTCTCTGAGTATTGCACACCTTGTGCTTTTGGGCACTCCAGTGATGTTGCAGCTCTGAAATATGGCCAAACTGGTGGCAAGTGGCATCTTGGCAGCTGCATGCTTGACTTTTCTCAGTTCATGGGCAGTTATTTGGCGCCTTGGTTTTTCCACACGTTTCTTGCGACCCTGTTGACTATTTTGAATGAAACGCTTGATTGTTCGATGATCACGCTTCAGAAGCTTTGCAATTTTGAGACTGCTGCATCCCTCTGCAAGATATCTCACTATTTTTGACTTTTCTGAGCCTGTCAAGTCCTTCTTTTGACCCATTTTGCCAAAGGAAAGGACGTTGCCTAATAATTATGCACACCTGATATAGGGTGTTGATGTCATTAGACCACACCCCTTCACGAACCCGACGTATTAGCCAGAGGTCCCTTTACTAAGGTTCGGAGCCTTCAGTAATAGTAATAAATCCCACAGCAATAGTACATTCATGTAGTTGTAAAAAACATGATAATATATTAAGTAATCCAAAGTATTCAGAATATGTTACTCTCATTGAGTAACGTAACAGAATACGTTACAAAATACATTTTGGGGCATGTATTCTGTAATCTGTAGTGGAATACATTTTAAAAGTAACCTTCCCAACACTGCACTGTATATATACAGTATATATATATAAATATAGATAAACACCTTGACTTGGAAGAGCCACACAAAGCTGTCTGTAAAAGGTTAATACAGTGAATGTAGCCTAACCCTGGTGTGATAAAACATTGACAAGACCTGAAGTTGTGCTTGTTGCTTCCAGCTGTTGAGTTTATTAAATCCCTGCAGCTTCATGCGATCCATAGGTCTGTCACCAAAGTGAGAGAGTCGCTTCATTAATTATTCATACCTATCAATTATTCTCAGCAGGAGAATGGATCTAACAGTAAATCATATTCTACATGTCTACAACAGAAACAGGTGAGCTGTCACACAGTTAAATCATTAGTTATAGTGCAGTTATTCTCAGGTCAAGCCCTGAGCTCTGTCACAGCTGTCAGACAGTTATAATAAACTCAGGTAAGATTCTGAACCCTTTAACAAGTTTATTTATTCATTTACTGTTTTTTTCTTCATTTATCTACTTAAATTTAACATTGAACAGATAACAGATAACAGTGTTGCATCAGTAGATCTATTGCTCACATGGATTCAATTCAATTCTTTTTTAGTTATATAGTGCCAAATCACAACAACAACAATTGCTTCAAGGCACTTGAAGCAATTGTTGCCAGGTATATTGTAAGGTTGAGACTCTACAATAACACAGACCTCCTATGAGCAAGCACTTGGCAACAGCAGGAAGGAAAAACACTGGCAGAACCAAGCTCAGGAAGGGACAGCCATCTGCTGCGACAGGTAATGTAGGTATACCACAACTATCATAATGTGTCTAAAAGTTCAGTCAAATGATGAAATCTGACTGTTCCAGTGATAGACACTACATTATCTCATCCATAATATCTCTCAAAGTATCTTGTTACATTTTTTTCATTCTTCTGTGTTCTAAGATCTCACCCGTCAGTTCTGACGCGCCTTCACTTATGACAGCAGATTACAAAGAGGATACGGAGACGATGGCTTGAGGCATATGAGTGGCCTGGCCTCTGACTCACCACAGATTCCCTTTGAATTTGTCACATTTGCACAGGTTGGTTGGTGAGATTCTTAGGTGACCATTCATTAGAAAGCGGCGCGCCTCTCTGTGATGGGGCTCTGCTGCCTGTTCTTTATTTCGATTTGGCCTGTCCCCACATTCAGCATCCAACGTGTGCGCAGGTGGCATATGAGCGAACATGAAATGAACAATCAAAAGGAGATCAGAGCAGGTGATATTCTTTCACCCAGGAAAAAGAATATCACTTGCTCTCAGAATGTCATCCCGGTAATTCCTATGCATATATCCAAGCCGTGTAAGTGTCTATCTTTACTGGGGACCTCTTTTAGTGATACATCGTCTGTGGTATATGCAGCACTTCATACAGAGGCTGGCTTTTGTTACGGTCTGATAGTGACATGAATTGGACATCTAAAGACATTTTCATATCAGAAGAAGAAAGTGTGTGTGGATACATGTGTGGGTGCCATGAACAAATTTAGATTTTTCTGCCCAGATGCACACCTCTACATCTAACACTTAATTTGGCAAATTTCTGACTCTATTATTCATGTTTCTCTTGTTGATCGCATACTGATTATAACTTCATGTGATGTGTGACCTATAGCACATTTTATGTGCTCCTAATTAGCAGGAAAAGTTGAGAAAACTTGTCAACGTTTGCTCGCACTTGTGTATTTGCTCTGTGAATAAACACAAGCAACAATACTAGAACTTTTGAAGTTTTGTAATCCCACACTTTGAAAAGTTGCAGGTCTCCAAATCTGGCTGCAATTAAAATCTAATGGAAACACAGTCTTTGTTTACACAAAGATGACAGTTGTTTCTGATTAATATATCTATCTACTGGTTTAGACTTTAGTCTTTTTTTCCCATCAAGGTCATTGAGTTGGAGTGGGATCATCACACATCTGGTTTGCGATGAGATATTAAAAGGAAACGGTGAGTCAGGAGAAATAGTTTTAAGTCTTTTAGGGGAAAAACGGTACTGAAATTTACAAGCGTGGAATTGAGGAGGGGTGAATTGGAGTATGTGATAGAGTAGGACCAAGGTGGGCTAAATGCCAACATTAATGCTGCATAGATAAAAGAAACAAGTATCTTTAGGTTGAGGTTCATAGATTGGTATATAATTTAGCATAGTAATGTTCATATAATGTTCTACTGAATAGGCAGTAACACTGCGAGACAGAAAATGATCACTCAGAAAAGTTGTGTGATATGGTTTATCTGTTTGTCAAAGGAACTATGAGAGGAAGTTGGTAGCTACCATTTCATTGATTTCCCTTGTAATGGGAAAACTTGAGTCTGTCGAACTTTAGTTCAGCTGATGATATGAGAATCAGTATGTTTAACTAACAGGAAGTTTTTTTAACAGTGGAAAAACAACAGATTTAAAATCTGAGGAAGCATTCCCAATTTCTTTTTGTTTCGGCCCAGCACAGCAAATCATCTCCCTCCATCCTTAATCACGTGACACTGCTATGCATCCTTAGACATCAAGTGTGTCATAAAAAAAGACTTTGCAAATGTTTTTATCTTCAAAAACCCCTGGGGATAAGATAAAAAAAATGGTATACTCCGCACTGGCCCAGGCAGTGACCTAATAAGGGGGGGGGGAGTAATTATTTGATCCCCTGCTGAGTTTGTAAGTTTACTCACTTAGAAAGAAATGAATACTCTCAATTATATGGTAGTTTCATTTTAATGGAGATAGAATATCAACCAAAAAACAAAAAATAAAAAAATCCAGCAATGCATACGAGTTATGAATGAATTTGCATGCCATTGAGTGAAATAAGTTTTTGCTCCCTTCCAGGATTTTTGGTTGAGATCCTGTCTGCTAAATTGAAATGAAACTACCACATAAACACATAGACCATTTATGTGTTTGTTGGTGAACCATCTTACAAATTCAGCAGTGGATCAAATAATTAATTCTACTGCTTTATCAACTTAATCAAGCTGCATTTCCTTAAAGACAAAACTAAAGGCTTAAAGTAGCAGCCAAATGCTGTCTGACATGTGCATGATGATTTACAATTCATATTTCCTTTTTTTGCTTTTTATAATTCATTGATGCAACTTTCAGTTGCTTCATTTTCTGTGTACATATGATTTTACTGTGAGAGTCTCTCCAAACTATGAATGGATTTATCTGTTAATAATAATTTCTGCAGATTTTTGTCACACTTGTCAGATATTACTGACAATGAAATGTCTAATACTATTCCATTAAAAACAGTAAAGTACATTGGGGTCAGTTAAAGAATACTAGTATGATAAAAACTTGAAAATGTATTTATTCACCTATAAAAATAATCAAACATTGTGATGTAGGTGTATTTCAAGAGTCATTTCCTGATGAAGCTGTGCTTTACCTTCGTGTTTCCTCTGCCTGATTCATCTACTTGAACTTCTCCTTCAGTGATTCTCTGTTTTCCCCAGAGACTCGCCTGCAATTGCTGGATCCTGCTGGGTTTTATTTGTAGGTGGAAGAAACGAAACCAACAGTAGCAGCCTCAGTGACAGCTAGGGAGTTGAAGTAGCATTTCTAGTTGTGAAATACAAGACTCGTTGATTGCTTCTTATTCTCTTTGTTTTGTGTCTTCACAGGTGTCTCTGTCTCTTATCAGCTGGGTTTTCCCTGCATGTGTTGAATATGACAGTTGCAAGTCAGAAAAGAGTAGTTTGCTCTTTGATTTGGGCAGATGTTTATCACTTTGTTTCATACACCACAAAAGTGCTGCTTCTGTTATTAAACTTGAATGCAGCAGCCGTAAATCTCACAGTGTGATACCATATTAAGAACTTTGTTTCAAGGCAAACATACTACAGCAAAAGGAATAGCAGACATTCACTATGGAATGTAAATGCTTTCCATTTTTGCACGTTTTGTACTGTTGTACAGGATCAGTTCTGATCAGATGCCTTGTTCCTGCTGCTGAGAAGCACTTCAAAAATCTGACACTGAGAACACTGATGAAATATTAGCCAAGTGATGAGCAGTATCTGTTGTTAAATGTTTGAGACGTACATTGTCTGATCTGACTGGAAGAAATCTAAAGCTCCTTTTGTCTCTGTTTAGCTTGTTTTACTATTAAGGTGGGATAGGTGGCAATAGGGTGGCTCAAGAGTTGGGAGTTCGCCTTGTAATCGGAAGGTTGCCAGTTCGAGCCCCGGCTTGGACAGTCTCGGTCGTTGTGACCTTGGGCAAGACACTTCACCCGTTGCCTACTGGTGGTGGTCAGAGGGCCCGGTGGTGCCAGTGTCCGGCAGCCTCGTCTCTGTCAGAAAATATCATGCGTTTCGTATTGAGGTGAAAAGGAACAGTTTGTCCCGGACTTCAGCTACAATGAAAAAGACACAAAGCTGGAGTTATTCTGTGTTTACGCTGCACAGCTGCCTCGTCTTCTCTCATCCTCTCACCCTCCCTCTCCTGTTTCTACTTCAATCATGAAATTGATCGCTGATCGGCTTTTCTCTCTTGTTTATTTATCGCCCACTTTGCGCCAGAAAGAGGGAACCAGCGGATGTCGCGGTAAACAACAGCAGCACTTTTAAGCTTGATCAGCTGTTGTTAGAATTTATTTAATATTAATTTCTAGTATCAGCTGATGTTGGCTGGAGCCACAGCTGTAAACCTGCTGGTCATGATATCGGTTTGGATATGTGATGAGAGGGAAACATGAAGATGAAACCAGGAGATGTCCTTACTGAATCATCAGAGCTGAACAGGTGATGGAGAAACAGGTTTACCTTTTAGGTGACATGAATGAGTTGAAGGGAAGTTATGGACTGTTTCTGAGAGACAAATAACACCAGGATCCTTTTCTAAGTAGCTGACAGCTGGTAACTGTGCAGGGGCGGGTCTAGGAAAGTGTTGCCAGGGGTCCATGTAGGACATTAAAAGGGAGAGGTGGGCACAAAGAAATACTTTCTTATTCTCATTTAAAATGTCTCACTTTTAAAAAAATAATTATCTGAGTCTTGCAATCAACAATTGATAGATTGATACATATATACCACCAGAACAGTGTTACTAATTTAAAGTAACTTACCCAACACTGATCTCAAGTGACTGTATATGTCTGTCAGCAGAATGGGGAGTTCTTCCTTTAAAACCTATGCCACAGTGATTCTTGGAAACAGAAATAAAGTTGTGCACTATTGTTGCCCAGGTGGCTACAGTTAAATCTATACTGAATTTTAAAAAAGAAAGTTTATTTGAACATAAGAGACAGTGGCTAAAACTGGGAATTTGTTGGTTTTTTTATTGCAGAGACATTTAAGTGTGGTAACCTGGTAGTATAGTCTGGTTAAATGCTTTCGTCTACTTTTTTGTATCTTTGACTCATTGGGACTGATTAAAAAGACAAAATTAATAGCCTAAGGCTGCCTGGTGATTGTCTGCATACTCACAGTGAGAAAAATTTATGCTACCACAGCTGACCTTTGATGTAAATGAGCTTCCATGTCTGCGCGCACACACACACACACACACACACACACACACACTACAGTAAAAAAAATCTTCAGTGGACCTACAGCTAAGTCCATTTATTTAGCTGAATACATCTTGAAAAACCCTTCATGTTATGTTTGTGTATTAGCTCTGCCTTAAAAAATGGTACTTGACAAAAAAATGCCACATGACTTAACACAGAAAAATCATGCAGCTCATATCTGGTGTCTCGATGATCAGCAATTGTCACTGATCACGAGGCTGCAGTACAGCAGCTGAGTCAAGTAGCACAGAGTTGAGACAATCTAGTCTCTTAAAAATTAATTCCATTCAGCTGCACTGAATTCTCATTTTAGTTTCAAAGGGAGGGTATTTTCTTTCACAGACTATGTTCTCAGTTTCCACATAAGGAAGGCAATGAAGATAGCGAGTCTTAATACACAGGACTTTCAACTAGGTGACAAAGGTTGGATGACAAGTGTAATCTGGTTGGGATAGTTTTTATTTGTATGAGATCGTTTTCTGACATGAAGCTGGCTGAGAAAAATCTACAAAACAAGATGTTAATAATGGATTACCACAAGCTTCACTACAACAGCAGCAGTGTCTAAATCTGACTGGGCTGTCAAACACAATGCACTGGTATACAAACTTCAAGGAGATTTAAAAAACCTCAGCCCATTTTTGTGAAGACTGAAAGCTGTTCATCAGTATTTTACAGAAGATTGTGACAAAAAGCATGGCCCACTATTCAAGGTCCAGAGGAAATTGAGTGGAATTGATGTTATCCTGCTCTTTCTTGCCTGTGTAGCCTTGAAAGCATTGTGTATGAAAAATAGTGCTCTACTATTATTGTGAATCTGCCAAGATTCCAAAATAAAAGACACAAAATATGAAGACAAGCAACACCCCAGCCACCTATAGTTTGAACAAATAGCCAATGTAAGGTCCAAAGGGAGAATATCTTCTGCAGTTTTCCTTTCCAAATGTGTAATGACCGAACTCGATGAATGCAGCCTGAGCATGGTTGCAGAGTCCAGGAGAGAATAACAGCAGACATATTTACAAGTTTCATGTTGTTAGTCTTGAGATAAACTATTTCACTTTATGTAGTCCTTTAGTAATTAATCTTGGTGGACTGCACAGACAGTACCTTTCCCTTCCATTTTATATATCATTGCTTCACAGA
The DNA here is from genome assembly GCF_057382275.1 of Copadichromis virginalis. Classification (NCBI taxonomy): domain Eukaryota; kingdom Metazoa; phylum Chordata; class Actinopteri; order Cichliformes; family Cichlidae; genus Copadichromis; species Copadichromis virginalis. Next base: position 9,783,930 of record NC_140629.1, read on the forward strand.
GGAACTTGGCTCCCCCCACCACTTAGAGGCCATACAGCACACACAGCATAGCCTCTGCCTTCACACCTCTTCTTATTTTAACAATGTGAACATGCTATCAGAGAAGCACTATAATGGGACCAATGATGGATTGTTGATGCCGAGTAAAACTTCTATAGAGCAGGGGCGGATCTAGAAGGGTGGCATGGGGTGGCAAGTGCCACCCTAAAATGATCCCTTGCCACCCCAAGTGCCACCCCAGTTTTGCATGTGACAGTGTTGTTTATTAAAATAAGATAGCATTAACAGTTTGAGTGTAGTTACAGCCAACAGTGAATATAAATGCTAAAAGTGAATATATTGCATAGTGTCCCCCCCTCCACCAGTAACAAATGGTTTAGCCCATAGCAGGACCAGCTTTTTTATTGTTTTCAGTATCAAGCGATGCTTGTGATTGTGCCAGAGCACATTTTGAACAACACCATGGGAATTTCGGATTTTACACAGGTGGGTGGATGTTACACTCTGGAAATGGAAGGAAGGTGAGTGTTATTAACCCTCTGTGGTCCACGGACATGCTGCACCTCCAAATCACATGACTATTTTAAGCTGACATAACAACAAGCTGCAGCCACGCTGAGTCTTTATTTCAGCCCACATTGAAAGTTCGGACTTCAATGTTTTTAAATTTTAATTACGGGCCAGTAAATCCAGAGTTATGATAATATATATAAGCCATACATTTTTTCTAAATAGTGTCGTCACGTTTTTGTGTGTGTGTGTTTTAGCATTTTCTAAGGACAGCGCGAAAACAGTAAAGAAAGGAAAAAAGCCACGTCTTTCCTATCGGTGGAAAAATGCACCATGTCGACCAATTTTTGAAAAAGTCAACATGTGGGATTTGGTTGTTTAGGAAGAGGGAAAAGTTTTGGGGAGTGACAGTAATGGCAGCGAGACAGAGCGAGAGAGAGAGAGTTTTTAGATGTGGGAGATTTGTGACGGTTACTGTGGGGTGTTTACTTAGTGTGTTGTGTTGTCTTGTGTAGTTGTTCTGTTGTGTAATCGTTTTGTTTTGTGTGTCAGTGAGGGCACTACTGAATGTCACAAAGGCACATTTGCAACGTAAACACTGTCACTAAGTAGAAAACAAGCGGAGTGATACACCTCCTGCTGTCAGGCCTGCAGGTTTCTCCCTGTGCTCTTCTCCTCTGTGTTTTGGTGGAGAAACATTTTTTTTCTGAAACACATCATTTGAGGGGCATCTTTTTGTGACACCTGATTGTTCTCTCATTTTAGTTTTAGTAATATTTTTAAATGGTTGTACAAAATGAAAAAAACCCAGCAGTTGTATTGGCTGCATTTTTAGATAAATAGTTGTATATTTTTACAAAATGTAAAATTTATATTTGCATTTCAAGTTATAAACATTTACCCAACATGTCTGTGGTTTTTTTACAGTAAAGAAAATACTACTAGGATTTTAAGTTCTTTGTGTGATTTCAGATCAGTAATACTAATGCAGTATGTCAGTGAAAAAACAACTAAAATCAGTTGAGCTGAAAAGATACCAAACAAGGCAAGGGGAAAAAATTAAATGAAACAATTTGAGGGTGAAATACAAACGTAACTCAAAAGGAGTCAAAAATGGCCAGTTGTATTTCAGACCTCAGTGGGTTAATCCAACAAATCATGAAAAAATAGATTTAAATTTTTGTTCATGATAGTGCAGATTTCTGATATTTTAAGTAATTTAAGCATGTAATTTTGTGCTTATTTTCTAACAAAAAACAGTGTGAAACTTAAGTTAGACTTGTGTTTGTAAATGAACCGCCCCATGTTGTGTAGGTTTCTGGATTTTATACTTATTGGGCTACATATTTATTTATTATACAGGCTATACAATACATAACATCAAAACTCACATGTTTTATGTAACTAAAGTGTGTAATCATGTGGGCTACAGACAACAATTAAGTTATAGACTATATATGAAAAATGTGTATACTTACTACATTTGAATCATTTAACCATATGTACCCACCTGCATATGTGTTTGGGGAAAAAAGGCTTTGATTTTGTCACCCCATTTGATTTCTTTGCCATCCTCATGCCACCCTAAGAAAATTTCTCTAGATCCGCCCCTGCTACAGAGCAGTGCACCGTATCATGGCCAGAGGGCTGGCTAGCTGTGGCACATGGACTGGTAGAATTTGACTGCTTGGTCCTGGGGTCCTTTGCCAGATATAAAGGTACTGGATTTTTTGGACTATAAGGCACATTTACAATCCTTTAATTTTCTCAAAAATCAAGATATACTTAATCCGGACCTCGAATCGATTTTATGTGGTACATGGCGCTCAAAAAAAAAAAATTAAACACAACGAGCCAGAAACCAAAACACAGGGAACAAAGTCCAAAACAACAGCACTGAGGCCCAGGAACAGTACAAAAGCAAACAAACAAAAGAGCCCATGAAAGGAGCAGAGGCCCAAGCAACAGTCTCGAAAAAGTTCAGGGGGCCGGCCCGGAGGCTGACGACACAACAGTCCAAACCCGGGCAGTTCAGGGGGGCGGCCCGGAGGCTGACGGCCCAAGAGCCCAGAGAACAGTTCAGGAGGCCGGGCAGGCGGGAGGCATCAGCGGCGACGGAGCAGATCAGGAGGCCGGTCGTGTGGGAGGCACCGGCGGCGACGTAGTTCAGGGGGCCGTCCATGATGGCAACGACGTCCAGTCATCGGCCGAACAGGACGTGCAGAACGAGCAGGCCGGACGGGACGTGCAGGACGAGCAGGACAAGCAGGCCGGACGGGACGTGCAGGCCGGACGGGACGTGCGGGCCGGACGGGACGTGCGGGACGAGCGGGCCGGACGGGACGAGCAGGCCGAGCAGGCCGGACAGGACCAGACGGCATGGGGACCTCAGGCGCAGACAAAGCTGAACACTCAGAGGCTGGACCGGGCGGAGCTGCAGAGGCTGAGGCTGGAGCGGGCGGAGAGGCTGGAGCGGGCGGAGAGGCTGGAGCGGGCGGAGAGGCTGGACTCTCCGGTGAAGACAGGAGACGGCTGGAGTGGTTCCTCGGACCCTCCAGCGGAGGCAGGAGGCTGGACGGGCCCCACGGACCCTCCAGCGGAGGCAAGTTGCTGGACGGATGACCGAGGAGAGGAGTGACGGTGGCGTCGCTTCCTTCTAGATGAGGGAACAGGAACCGGTGGAGAAATGGAGACCTCATCCTCCGACCACACAGCCGCCAGGAAAAAGGCAGGCGAATGGACAGGCGAACAAGGTCCCGGCTGGTGTGAGGAAGAAGAGGAAGCCTGCAGTGGCAATGAGACAGAGTGTGCGTTGTCCTGGGGCGGCGGTGGGGAAGATGTAGTGAGTGAGAGAGCAAGCTCACCAGCCCTGACTTGCTCTCTCCAGGCAGTTATGGTGTTCCCCAACTCAGTGTCCTTAGCAAACTGGCTAAGCCGGGGGTTATATTGAATGATGGCCTCCACCGCACTCAGCCCAACTGCCATGGTCCTTAAATCCGGGGACTGGGCGATGCGGTCGAGCAGGCTCACCATCCGCTCCATCTCAGTGTTGTACTCCGAGGAAAAAGAGTCTGCGGGGTCCATGTTCTGGTCGCGATCTTCTGTTAAGTGACGGCTGTGTGCAGACAGGAATAGGACCCAAGGTGCAGAATCTAGTGATGTGTCCTGTGTGTCGAAGCTTCGAATCGTGCGTCGGGTAATCGCGGGGGCGTTTTTCTGAAGCGCGTATCGAGGCTTGCTTTGATTACGTATGCAGTGACGTTCGAGGCCTCGCGGGCAGTCCGTACCACGTGACTGATTCAGGGACTGGTTCATCGGTTCGCGCCAGATTCGAAATAACATGGGCAGGAAAACAGCTGATTCCCCATCACACCGTGTTGTGGAATTGGATTACGTACGTGCTACATAGTTACTTGTGCATTTCTTCTTCGATGGAACCAGCAAGGAAGAGATGTTTTTTATTTTTATTTTGTCTCTCCTAATAAAGCATGCACACAGTAATAAATATCACAAATGATAAACACCAAAATATAAATAAACAACACTACACATCCTATAATCTGATTTCTGTCTTTTAGTTTATTAAAAAGTGAAGCACCAAACACTAGTTTGTGTCATTATCCAGATGTACATAAGGTTTACACATCATTATAATCAAAGAGCCCGCTTCACTTGAATTGTCCACTTGATGGCGCAGTAGAGCAAATGAATCATCACAATGCTTCGAACCATGAGTCGACCAATTGGATGGAAAGCTTCAGTTCATCATGAGGCTTCATCTCACCATCACTAGCAGAATCCAGAGACAAACTTAAACCAAAACAGCTTTAATGCTGAACTCAAACATAACATAACTGGAAAAAATCAAACTAAACTAACACCGGCGGACTGACAAAACACACAGCAAAATAAACAGTAGATCACGACACGGACACAGAGAAACACAGGGCTTAAATACACAGAGGGAGCAATCAGGGAATGAGTAACAGGAGGGAAACACAGCTGGGGCAAATCAGGCCTAACGAGACAAAGGAAGCAAAACCAGACACATTAACATGAGACATGGACTTTCAAAGTAAAACAGGAAACATAACAGAGACTGAACAAAAGACACAGACTCACATGCAGTCACTACAACAGAGGGAACAGACCGTGGGACCAGGGCAGACAGGGGAGACAACAACTAAGGATTACACAGACAGAAAACCAGAACACTAAAATTCTAACCAAACCCCACCCAGAGAACCTTAACTAAGAATAATCCTAAAACCCGTAAAGCAAAGCTAGAATATAATGAAATAACAAAATCAAAGAACACAAAACACTGGGTCAACGACCCAGGGACCCTAACAAAGGACCCCAAAATGGAACCTGTTAAGAGACATGCTTATGAAGTAGATTTCAAACTCAAGGCTTTCAGTCACACAGTAGAACATGGGAACAGAGCAGCTGCAAAGATGAAGAATTTGATCGATTTGTGGAAGAGGAATGAAGTGAAAAAGTGAGTGTATAGTTGTGTATTTTATGTAGGGATGGGTATTGATAAGATTTTCACGATTCCGATTCCATTTTCGATTCTGTTTAACGATTCGATTCTTTATCGATTCTCTTATCGATTCTCTTATCGATTCTTTTTAAAAAAGGAGAACACTAAGTTCGATTAGCTTAGAACTTTGTTTTATATCTTCTCTTTGAACAAACCCAACAGTGAGATCTTAAGAGATCCAGCCTACGGCTCTTCAATGGAGTGTCACAGGGTCCCCAGGAAAAAAAATTGTAAATGTAAAATAATAAAATAAATATTCTTCTGTAGCAATAACAAAGCATAACATAAATTATTCAGTAGCAATTACACAAGAATATCCAGTAATGTCCCTGCCTACAATTAAACACATTCACAATTGGGGGCACCTGCTGTGGCAAATGGGTTCAAGCCAGTGTTGCCAACTTAGCGACTTTGTCGCTATATTTAGCGAGTTTTCAGACCCCTTAGCGACTTTTTTTTAGAAAAAAAGTCGCTAAAAAAAGATGTGAAAGCGCGTATCGCTTTTACTCACAACAAGCTGCTGTAACGCAGTCAGTTCTTCTTTTACTCTTTTACTCTTATGCTGTTTTGTGGATCACAAGGTTTAAAACTACTTATAAACACACACACAAAGTAACTCCACCAGAGTGCCTATTTCAGGTCACTTTTGCCGGTCCAACCCATATGGAAAAGATATATATAAATCTTATAAAGTTTGTATCTGTCTTGTGTGAAACTTGTATGAAAAGCATATAAGAGTGAAAACAGATATAAGATCCCTTGAAAAATTATATAATGAAACTTGTATGTTTTGGATACTTACTAAAACAATGTATGAAAGTAATGAGAAAGTGGCCACTTTCATGAGAAAATCATGTAAGCCTTATATGATTTACTCATGAAAGTGGCCACTTTCATGAGTAATCACATATAGGTTTTTACTATTTCTTTTCCATATGGGAAGCCCGGGTAAAGGAGCAGGGTTGGAATTGTGACATTAAAAAAAACAATAATTGCTAAAATAAATTTAATTTGTAGTTCTAAATAAACTCTAAATGCATTTAGGACGTTTTTTACTCACTTTATGTCTCTTCCACGATGTTATTTCTCTCTCCAACAACATAGGTTACAATTAGATTAGCATGACCAATTATGCAAATTAGGCGATGACGTCATTTAGCGACTTCTAGCGACTTTTAGGACAACCTCAGTAAGGCGATTTTCCTTACTGAGGAGTTGGCAACACTGGTTCAAGCCTTTTACCACAAACTTAGTCACTGCTCGGTGACATTCGTCTATCCTGGCCTGAAAGGAGACGCTACCGGTAGACTGCAGCGACAACTGCCAGCATCTGAGCCAGCCAGACTCTGTCTGTCTGTCTCATTATGGTCACCTAAATGCACAGTAATAGCAGGTTTTGTAATAAGGCAGATCGTGCTAACATAATATGCACTGTTAGTTGATTATTTACCTGCCGCATTAACGAGAGAGGACGTGCAAACGTTACCGCTGCTGCTGGGTTGAGATTCACGAGTCCGGAGCGGAATTAAAAACATGACATTCATTTAAGGTTATCGCGTGTTTTGTGAGCAAATGCTTTTGCATATTCGTAGTGTTTCCTCCCTTAAATTAAGTATCTACTATCTACTAAGTATTGCAAGTTGCCCTGTTGTCATCCGTTCTCGTAAACTTTTGAGCGTTCGGCTCAAACGCAGGAAACACGGCGTTTGAGCCGTGTTTCCTGCCAGGTAAATGACGCTCTGCAACGTGGTGACGTCATTCGGGGTGACTGGAATCGATAAGGGAATCGTTTGCAAAAATGGCAAACAATGCCAAGGAATTGAAACAGTGGGAACCGGTTCTCAACAAGAACCGGTTTTCGATACCCATCCCTAATTTTATGTGTTACAAATGAATGATGTTGAGAGTTATTGTGAATGGGTTGAATAAAGTTGGACTTATTTGACTGTTTTGTTTTGCTAATGCGTCTTATAACCTTTTGCGTCTTATGGTCTGAAAAATTGTATCATACTTTTATGAACTAGCACACAGCATGCATTCTACAGGGTGGGCCATCTATGTGGATACACTGTAATAAAATGGGAATGGTTGGTGATATTAAAGTCCTGTTTGTGGCACATTAGTATATGTGAGGGGGCAAACTCTTCAAGATGGGTGGTGACCATGGTGGCCATTTAGAAGTCGGCCATCTTGGATACAACTTTTGTTTTTTCAATAGGAAGAGGGCCATATGACACATCAAACTTAATGGTAATGTCACAAGAAAAACAATGGTGTGCTTGGTTTCAACGTAACTTTATTCTTTCATGAGTTATTTACAAGTTTCTGACCACTTATAAAATGTGTTCAATGTGCTGCCCATTGTGTTGGATTGTCAATGCAACCCTCTTCTCCCACTCTTCACACACTGATAGCAACACCGCAGGAGAAATGCCAGCACAGGCATCCAGTATCCGTAGTTTCAGGTGCTGCACATCTCGTATCTTCACACCATAAACAATGGCCTTCAGATGACCCCAAAGATAAAAGTCTAAGCCGGTCAGATCGGGAGACCTTCGGGGCCATTCAACTGGCCCACGACGACCAATCCACTTTCCAGGAATCTAGGAATTTCATCTAGGAACGCTCGGACCTGGCACCCATAATGTGGTGGTGCACCATCTTGCTGGAAAAACTCAGGGAGCGTGCCAGCTTCAGTGCATAAAGAGGGAAAAAAATCATCATGTAGCAATTTCAAATATCCAGTGGCCTTGAGGTTTCCATTGATGAAGAATGGACCCACTATCGTTGTACTCCATATACCACACCAAACCATGACTTTTGTTGTTCCAACAGTCTTGAAGGGATCCATCCAATGTGGGTTAGTGTGAGACCAATAGCGGTGGTTTTGTTTGTTAACTTCACCATTCACATAAAAGTTTGCCTCATCACTGAACAAAATCTTCTGCGTGAACTGAGGGTCCTGTTCCAGTATTTGTTTTGCCCATTCTGCAAATTCTGTGTCATTCTGTGTATCTGGGTCATCCTCGTTGAGATGCTGCAGTAGCTGGAGTTTGTAAGGGTGCCATTTGTGAGTAGCTAATATCCACCGAAGGGATGTTCGACTAATGCCACTCTCCAGTGACATGTGGCGAGTGCTACGCTGTGGGCTCTTGCTGAATGAAGCTAGGACAACCACTGATGTTTTTTCATTAGTGACAGTTTTCTTGCGTCCACATTTTGGCAAATCCAACACTGAACCAGTTTCACGAAACATAGCAAGCAGTTTTCTAACTGTAGCATGGGAGATGGGTGGTCTCATAGGGTGTCTTGCATTGAAATTTGCTGCAATGACCCGGTTACTGCGTTCACCAGATATCAACACAAGTTCGATCCGCTCCTCACGTGTTAACCTCTTCGACATGTCAATGGTTGTGCACAAAGAGAAACTTGTAAATAACTCATGAAAGAATAAAGTTACGTTGAAACCAAGCACACCATTGTTTTTCTTGTGACATTACCATTAAGTTTGATGTGTCACATGGCCCTCTTCCTATTGAAAAAACAAAAGTTGTATCCAAGATGGCCGACTTCTAAATGGCCACCATGGTCACCACCCATCTTGAGGAGTTTGCCCCCTCACATATACTAATGTGCCACAAACAGGACTTTAATATCACCAACCATTCCCATTTTATTACGGTGTATCCATATAAATGGCCCACCCTGTATAATCTCTATAAATACACAGTCACAAATAATAATAATAATAATGGATACTTTATTGATCCCCATGGGGAAATTACTTGTTTTTCTCTGCATTTGACCCATTCACTCAGTGAAGCAGTGGGCAGCCCACTAAGCAGGCGCCCGGGGAGCAGTGTGTAGGGACGGTACCTTGCTCAGGGGTACCTCTGGGTAGCCGTTAAGTGGATTCGAACCGCCGACCTTCCGATCATGGGGTGACCACTTTACCTACTGAGCTATCATCTGCATCATAACCTCAACACCTTTGGGGTGGCTGTAGATCAGGTGGTAGAGCAGGTCAGCTACTAACCGGAAGGTTGGTCGTTCGATCTCAGTCTGCTCCAGTCTGTATGCCAAATATCCTTGGGCAAGATACTAACCACATTTTCCTCTCTGATGCATCCATCAGAGTGTGAATGTATATGAATGTTAGATAGAGAGCACTTAACAGCTTAGAAAAGTGCTTCTGTGAATAGGAGTGATTGGGTGAATGAATTAGTTGTATAAAGCGTTTTGAGTGCTCAGATAGAGTAGAAAAGCGCTATATAAGAACCAGTCCATTTACCATTTACCAAGACCTTGGTGGGATGCAAAAAAATGGATTTAAAGTAGGGATATCAACTCCATAAAATTACTTCAGAGAGAGAGTGAAGGTAAGACCTCAAGAAGATCAAAACAGGTTGATTAAAAGAAATCTATTGGATTAACATCAACTGCACATTATAAAGATATATTTAGTGAACATTAGTTATCTTAGTTATACTTGGTCAATTTTTATTTGGTAAATGTATATGGGTTTTATTTTGCTGTTTTAATATTTGAATTTGATGTCTCTGAAGGTTCACAGTCATCCAGGTCATTGTAGTCCAAATTGCTCAAGACTTGGAGTAATGGAGTAATCAGGAGTAATCAGGACCCTACACCAGACACCGGACAGAAAAATGTTCCCTCTAAGCCAGAATGGAAAAAACACACACATATAAGGGAAGCTCTTAAAACATGTGGTTATCCTAATTGGGCTTTCATCAAATTAGCAAAGATGCACAGAAAAGATTAGACACCAACTAGGGAGGATCAGAACGACAAACACAACCACATTGTCATTCTCTATTTAGCCGGTTCATCAGAGAAACTCAGGAGAGTCTTCTCCCACCATGACACCCCAGTGTACATCAGACCCAGCAACACATTCAGACAAAAACTGGTTCATCCCAAAAACAAAACTCTTAAACACAAGCTTAACAACGTAGTGTATGCTGCACAGTGTAGCGAGGAATGCCCAAACCTCTACACTGGACAGACCAAACAGCCACTTCATAAATGCATGGCACAACATAGAAGAGCCCCCTCTACAGAACAAGACTCAGCTGTACATCTGCATCTAAAGGACAAAGGTCACTCTTTCGAGGACACCAATGTTCACATTTTGGACAGAGAAGACAGATGGTTTGAAAGAGGAGTGAAAGAAGCCATCTATGTCCACTGTGAACAACTGTCTTTGAACTGAGGCGGTGGCTTACGACACCAACTGTCTGCCATTTAATATCCAGTTTTGAGATCAGACACCTTAATGTCCACTCACATCTTGGGTCATTTGTTCTCAGTAAATCACATGATAAGCCATTTTCCCACCTTGGCTCGTGTGATTAGGTAGGGGATCAATAGGGGGTCCATGACCCTCTTGGGGGACACTCCCATGGGGCTTAAAATCTGGGACTCTCCACCAATTGCTCTCAGAACTAAAGAAGCTTCTCAGATAAGAGGTGAAACATCTTCAAGGAAACTTAAAGAAGTCAGATGCTTTTTTCCAAGCTTCTTAGATGTGAAATTGATAATAAATTCTTATGTTTACATAACATCTTGTTAAAAAGGAGTTTTTCCTTCCGATTGTCACTTTGGCTCATAGGTGATTGTCTGATTGCTGTGGTTTTTCTCTGCATTAATGTAGGGTCTTTACCTCACAATAAAAAGTGCCTTGAGGCAACTGAAAATGGAATGGAATTGAATAGCATTACATTTATTTTTATAATAATAATTTTATTTATTATTGTTTTATCTATTATTATAACATCTAGTATATTTATAAGATTACTTCTACATCCTTTCTTTAGCTAGCTACAGAATTAATGTTATTTTTACCAGCTCGTGGTTGTGGATACCACAGTGGATCTACACATTTTATACCAGATCCTTACTGACACAGCCCTCCCATTTTTCCAGGCTTGAAATCAGCAGTACACCAGTAGCAGTACACTATTTTGTCATTGCCTGAAGCTGACTTTGTGTCTCCTCCTAGTCTCAAATCAAGTTCAAGTTCAAGTTCAAATTTTATTCGCCACATGCAGTGGCAGGTTGCCTTGCAGTGGAATGAACCCGCCCCCAACCTTACACACACAACACAGACATCACATGGGGATACAAGTCAGAGAACGGTTGCATTACAGAAAAAAAACTTAAATGTACACTACAATGGGAAAGTACAAGAGGAAAAAAAAAGAGACCGCTACTCATGCTGGGCTATAGGAGGACAGCATGAGAACAGGAAACAACAAAACTCCTCTGCACAGAAAGCACGTAATTGTCCACAGTACAACATTATAGAGCACGTGACCAGCAACAGGGTTGGGTAGGGGATGAGGAGTAATCCCAGGCAACACAGCAGCCATCCTGCCACTGCGCCGACTCTCCAGCGCGGGCCCAGACCCGCCTCGTGTTCCCAGAAGGCAACAAGCATCGAAGGCATTGGAAGGGGAGGGGGAGATGTGTGAGTGCTTATCAGTGTAAATGTATGTGTGTGCGTGTCCATAGTTTAGCTGAGACAGTGTCCTTCGCCCTATCAGGCTAAGTAAACAGTCTTCCAGCCAACCCAGGTGGGCTTGCATAGAGTGGGAAGAACAGTCAACACACAGTCGTTATCAGGGAGTTCTTGTTCGGCTCCAGCCTTGAGCCCACAGCTGGCGCCGAGGGGATATCTGCATTATGATGTTGTTGATTTTTCTTTTATGTGAGCAGCTCATGAGAATTTCAAAGCTGGTCTTTAACACTCCGACACTGGTCTCTCAATCTCCCGTTGGAGAACCACGAGCTTCCCCATGATGTTATCAAACTTGTGTTCCGTGGTGTTGCCATTCTTGTGCTCAGAGAGCCGATTCTGAGAACTCACGACTGCAGTGAGCTGTTCCACGATGTAATCCAACTTTCGCTTAGAGGTGTTATTCTGAGCGAGCCCCTCCAAGATGTAATCCAGAAGTCGTGCCTCGTCCCATCGTTTCAATCCCAGCGGGCAGCCTGGGGGGGGGGTTTGAACAACCGGTTCTGCTTTCTTGATTCTCCGATAAGCCAGGGCCAAGCCAGCTCCAATCAGCAAGAACCTTGTTATCATGGTTCCGAATAGTAGATATCTTCGACAGTCCCGCCAGGCACACGATCCTCCATCTGCCACCTGTCCATCATGTATCCGGCAGGGAAGGTCCCTCCAGGGCACTCGGGCTCTCCCGAGCCCAGATTTCTCGTTGAGAAAAGGGTGTCAATAACATTCAGGAATCATTTGACTGTAAGGTGACTTTGCTAACCACTATACCATCAAACTGGTTGGGGTTTTAACTATATCTACTGCTGCCATTCTCTAACCTGGGCAGCTCACCTGGAACTAATCCGTGTCAATCATCAGAGGGCATTTATGACCAGCACCTTGCTTTCTGTGTCCTTTAGCTACTTTGAAACACCGCTGCTCCATACTCACCAGAACTCAACAGAACTCACCTTTTGGATACTGGTCACAGCCCTCACCAGATTGACGCCATATTCCAGGAAGAATATATCTGTGAAGGTTCTCAGTCATCCAGGACATCGTAGTCTAAGGAGCTTGGAAAGAAAAGCGGGTTCTAGGGTCAAATGGTGGAGAGTCCCAGATTTAAGCTCTGTGGGAGTAACCCACCGAAAGGGACAATGAACCCCCTAATGATCTTCTACCTAATCCCATGAGCCAAGGTGTGAAAATGGGTGTAGGTCACAATCAGCCAAGGTTTCGGATCGGCTACACAAGAAAATACTCGCCACGCTCACCTGCCTGCCCTACTGCCACCGTAGCTTACCATTAGGGCTGGGTATCATCACTGATTTCTAGAATTGATTCGATTCCGATTCACAAGGTCCTGAATCGATTCGATCCACGATTCGATTCAATTCGATTCGATTTGAATCTGGGAAATTTTGCCTCAGACAGTCAGAAATATTATAATTCAGATCAGTACATTTACATATTTTTGTATCTATAAAAAGGAAGCTGACACACGCAAGACTTTATCAAAGGTGTAAGCATCACAGCAGATGCCTTTGTGTCAAAGCAGCTGAAGATAAAACACAGAAAAACATGAAGGTGATTTTCCTGGCCTGGGATTTTATAAAAATATTCTGCAGTAGATCACAAACGAAAGAAAACCATTAATCAACTTATGAACATTACCTCTGAAGTTACAACGGTTTTATTAGAGACACGGCTGAGCGTTTTGCATCTTGTATAATTTTAAAAAGGTTAAATTTTTTCAGAATCCTATTGAATGGCAGAAATTAGGTTTTCTTTTCGGAAGTAAGTAAAAGAAAAAAAAAAAACCTCGGCCGACAGCGCTGTAAATAACGGTAGTCTTGTGCGTAATAAGCAAGCGAATAATGCAGAAAACAGATTTCGGGGATAGACGGGAAACTGTTCTTGAAGTACCATCAGAAAAAGAGAGAGCTGTGCATGAAGTGTGATTTTATTGTGGTGGAAGCAAAACAGCAAAAGTCAGAGGGAGTCCATGACGATGTTTATGTGAAGCTTAGTTTGGATCTTCTTTTGCTGCTGATTCGGTCAATATTGTTTGGAGAGAGATAAAACTAACAGATTTAGAATCAGCGCAAAAAGGGCGTAAACATAAAGCACGGACCCGCCAAAACATCAGAATCAGCGAGCTGTCGGCTTTCAGCCCCGACCGTGTCCATGCCGTCGGGTGAGAAAGGTGACATCTCACTGATTCTGATCCGCGGGTCCGCGCTTTGTGTTTACGTCTTTGTGCAGAAGCAGTGTACCTGCTCTCATTTACTGTTTTAAATGTTTGGTGGTTGTCAAAATTTTGTGACATTTCACCTGAGATTCTGGAATTTTGGGCAAAATAAATTTATATAAAAAAATCGATTAAGGATTTTAATGAATCGATATCACGTTATCCAAGCCAGAATCGATTTTAATCGATGAATCGACTATTAAAACCCACCCCTACTTACCATGAGCCCTAGAATTCAGGTCAGCCCGTCTTTGTTACTTTCAACTTGCCAATCGAATCTCTGCCTCCCGCTCCAAGCCTAGTACTCCACCTGCAAAAAGTAAGCCACGTAAAAGATCTCAAATACCAACGTTATCCCTGGACCAGCCTGTGCACCCACTAACTACCTTTTCTGCTCTCCTCATTGGGGTGGTGACCACCATGCCACCGGCCTCACCTCATGTTTACTACCCTAGGCTCCCACACTAGATTCCCTTATCACAAATTCCACGCCAAGTATCACGTTGTATGTAAGTGCCACAGCAGGTTTTCTTGTTAATACCCCCATGCAAAGTATATATATAGTATAGTTGAGAAATATGATTGGCTCATATGGATACATGAAGTGCACATCTGGAAATTCAATAACCTCCTCACTGCTGTTTTTTTTTCTCTTCAGTAGAGATTGATGCAAACCACTTTAAAGAAATAGATATTAAAAGAAACACAGAAAAACACAAAAACGATGGAGAAAAAAAGAAATGAGCACAAACAGAGATGCAAAAAAACTTTAAAAATTTAGAGTAGATGTCAGTAGATTGCAGATAGCATCCACATGACTGCAGCTGCAGCACCAATCACTCTGTCATTCTCCCGCTCCCTTACCCCCTCACTTGTGAACAAGACCCTGAGATACTTAAACTCTTCCACTTGGGGCAGGAACTGGTCCCTGACCCAGAGTGGACACTCCACTGTTTTCTGGCTAAGGACCCAGGCCTTTAGAGGTGCTTATTCTCATTCCTGCTGCTTCACGCTTGGAAGGTTGGAGATGGTCTATAATTAGGGTCAAGTGAAGTCCAAGAGTTTGAACAGCAGCACATGGAAGAGGAGCCGGCGACAGAGTAGGTAGGTATGGAGATGGATGAGGAGTGAGACAAAACGTGCAGATAATGCCGTGGATTAGCAGACAGTGAAGAGTGACGGTCTGCGCCAATCCTAAAAGCTGGTGCACTTTATTAAAGGAGATGAGCTGCAGGTGGAGAGAGGCCGGCACAGGACCCCTGAATACTGCCCAGAGGCGGGCCACAGCGCAGAAGGAAAATCAATTGATTGCCGCACCACCAACATCCAGGGGCATGACAATTAGGGGTGGGTTTTGATAATCGATTTATCGATTAAAATCGATTCTGGCTTGGATAACGTGATATCGATTCATTAAAATCATGAATCGATTTTTTTAATATTAATTTATTTTGCCGAAACGCCAGAATCTGAGGTTAAACCTCACAAAATTTTGACAACCAGCTAAAACAGCAAATGAGAGCAGGAACACGGATTCTGCACAAAGATGTAAACACAAAGCGCAGACCCGCCGACGGATCAGAATCAGTGAGATGTCGCATTTCTCACACGACGGCACGGACATGGTCGGGGCTGAAAGCCGACAGCTCACTGATTCCGAAGTTTTGGCGGGTCCGCGTTTTGTGTTTACGCCCTTTTTGCGCTGATTCTAAAGCTGTTAGTTTTATCTCTCTCCAAACATTATTGACCAAACCAGCAACAAAAGAAGATCCAAACTACTCTTCACAAAAACATCGTCATGAATTCCCTCTGACTTTTGCTGTTTTGCTTCCACCACACTTCATGCACAGCTCTCTCTTTCTCTTTCTCTCAGTGTTAGGGATGGGTATCGAAAACCGGTTCTTGTTGAGAACCGGTTCCCACTGTTTCAATTCCTTGGAATTGTTTGCCATTTTTGCAAACGATTCCCTTATCGATTCCAGTCACCCCGAATGACGTCACCACGTTGCGGAGCATCATTTACCTGGCAGGAAACATGGCGGCTCAAACGCTAAAAAGTTTGGTTATACTTTACGAGAACGGATGACAACTTGCAATACTTGCAAAGTAGATATTTCATTTAAGGGAGGAAACACTACGAATATGCAAAAGCATTTGTTCACAAAACACGCGATAACCTTAAATCAATGTCGTGTTTTTAATTCTGCTCCGGACTCATGAATCTCAACCCAGCAGCAGCGGTAACGTTTGTACGTCCTCTCCCGTTAATGCAATCAACTAACAGTGCATATTATGTTAGCGCGATCTGCCTTATTACAAAACCTGCCATTACTGTGCGCTGCATTTAGGTGACCATGATGAGAGAGACAGAGTCTGGCTGGCTCAGATGCTGGCAGTTGTCGCTGCAGTCTACCGGTAGCGTCTCCTTTCAGGCCAGGATAAATGAATGTCTCCGAGCAGTGACTACGTTTGTGGTAAAAGGCTTGCACCCATTTGCCACAGCAGATGCCCTCGATTTTCGGTAAGTGAATGTGTTTAAATTAGGCAGGGACATTACTGGATATTCTTGTGTAATTGCTACAGAATAATTTAGGTTATACTTTGTTATTGCTACAGAAGAATATTTATTTTATTATTTGACATTTACAATTTTTTTCCCCGGGGACCCTGTGACACCCCATTGAAAAGCCATAGGCTGTGGATCTCTTAAGATCTCACTGTTGGGTTTGTAAGGCCATGCTACTCCTAAATTTCTATCTTGTTCAAAGAGAAAATATAAAACAAAGTTCTTAGCTAATCGACCTTAGTGTTCTCCTTTTTTAAAAAAAAGAATCGATAAAGAATCGAATCATTAAACAGAATCGAAAATGGAATCGGAATCGTGAAAATCTTATCAATACCATCCCTACTCAGTGTACTTCAAGAACAGTTTCCCGTCTAAAATTTACAGCGCTGTCGGCCGCTGTTTTTTTTTTTTACTTACTTCTGAAAAGAAAACCTAATTTCTGCTTTTCAATAGGCTTCTGAACAAATTTAAACTTTTTAAAATTATGCAAAATGCAAAACGCTTAGCCGTGTCTCTAATAAAAACTCTGTAACTTCAGAGGTAATGTTCATATGTTGATTAATGGTTTTCTTTCGTTTTTGATGTACTGCAGAATATTTTTATAAAATCCCAGGCCAGGAAAATCACCTTCATGTTTTTCTGTGTTTTATCTTCAGCTACTTTGACACAAAGGCATCTGCTGTGATGCTCACACCTTTGATAAAGTCTTGCGTGTGTCAGCTTCCTTTTTATAGATACAAAAATATGTAAATGTACTGATCTGAATTATAATATTTCTGACTGTCTGAGGCAAAATTTCCCAGATTCAAATCGAATTGAATCGAATCGTGGATCAAATCGATTCAGGACCTTGTGAATCGGAATAGAATCGATTCTAGAAATCAGTGACGATACCCAGCCCTAATGACAAAGGTAGGACATCTTTGAGCAGTCTTGTAGAAATGGAGTCTAAAAGACACATTGGTGGCTTAGGCGAAGTAATTACTGAAGTCATCTCAGAAAGGAGAAAAAGTCTAAATAAATATCAATGGTTTTAACAGTGGCTGTATGTAATGATACATCTATGAGATAGTTATGAACAGTGTTGGTCAAATTTCTTGAAAAAAGTAATCAGTAACTAATTACTGATTACTTCCCCCAAAAAGTAATCCCGTTACTTTACTGGTTACTTATTTTTGAAAGTCATTAGTTAGTTACTTTTTAAAAACATGATTTACACCCCTAACAGGTAATGAAGCGATAGATCGCTTCAATCCCAGTTCTACTTTTTCTGCATAATCCATCATATAAAATGTAATCAAATGAAAAAGTCTCTTTTAAAAACTTGTTTTATTAGTTTTAATATTTTAACTTTATGCATCAAGCAAACATTAAATTATATGCAACATTCTCTGACTGGAAGAAATTTGTTTAACATTTAAACCTATTTTCTGCACAACTCCAGCATATAAAATAAAATAGTTTTTTGTGTTTACACTCACTCTTTCAAATAGATGCAAGTAAAACACAGCAGAAAATAAATAAAATCAAAGAATCAGCGATCCTGTTGCTCTATTTTCACCTGTTTAGCAGGAGTGAGGCAGGCGGAGGTTTGCCCTGGTGCAGGTGTGTCGCAGCCGTCATGTCAGTGGAAGAATCCGCGAGTTCCTCTGTAAATTTCACATTCCCGTGACAGCGTAGACTACTCGGTGCTTGTGTGGAAGTTTAGGGGTTTTTTTCGCTACAAAGAGAAGTTTTCTTCGAACAGCGGACGCTAATGTTTTTGTCACTTTTTATGGAATCAAACTCAAAGTAAGGTCAGTACTTCCACGCTTTAAACGCTGCACGGTCATGTTCTCTCCAGCACCCAATCCATTGTTGATCTGCACACAGCTGTTGCCACGAACGTCGCACTCGCTTACGTCATTGTCATAAGACACTCTAACAAAAAAATCACGGTTTTAGTAATGTAGTAACGCAGCACGCTCACGGGAAAGTAACAGTAATCTAATTACCTTTTTTGCAATAGTAATCTCTTACTTTACTCGTTACTTGAAAAAAGTAATCGGATTACAGTAACGCATTACTTGTAACGCGTTACTGCCCATCTCTGGTCATGAATAATTTTTTCTCTAAAAAAATTTATATTTTATTCATGAAGAAATTCGTGGAGTAATTCCTAGTTAAAGTTAAAGGAAGTCTTGGCTTAACAGAGCACTGACCTTTGGTCAGCGTGGATACAGCGCTAAAAAGTACAAGTCAAGGTACAATATTCAACTTGTACCCTGCAGTGCACATAGTTACTCACTTGATCTCCCGCAGAGTAGGTGGATGTTTATAATGTGATCCTGTGGTTGCTTTGACATCTCAGAGAAATAAGTTGCATTCCTGCATTGTCACATTACTCCTCCATAACCCCAATGCAGATCTGTAAATGGTGATAACCACAATGAGCTCTGATGCATAGGTCTGTCTTATAATGAAAGGACCCATAAGTTTATCTCTTTGCTGTTAATGTAGGTTGCGACACTTAACAACAGACAGCCTTGACTTACCTTCTGTGGGCCTGTGGCAAGAATCCAAATCAGGATATTGACTTTGGGGTATTATAAAAGGCTATATTAAGTCAAAGCAGGGATGTGATATTGCAGAGAAACTAGATGATGACACTGAGCTTATTCAGAGCCACTGCAGATCAATTGTGCAGCTCAGACACAGACAAGATCCATCATATGCAGTTATAATCCTGTTGACAGTGCCAGATAAGATCCTACGCTTTTTGTCTGTTCTTACACATGACATGTTTCCTAATAGAAATAAGAAAGCATAGTGGAGTGAGCTTTGTGTTGCATGTATAGTGAACTTATTGCACCGTAAACTACCATGCATGAGACACACAGTCACAATCAGTGTTTGTCAAAGACTACAAATTGATTGGAACCTGCATCGAAGTTATTTCTAAGTGATAATTCACAGTTAATGTTGATCAGCTAATTGCTGACTGTTGGATCAATCCTGTCATGCTGTGTTTATTTTGCGCTCTGGAACTAAACTCAGAGACTCAGAACAAGTTTTAATTGAATCCTAATTGTTGTTATTTTTAAATGTTACAATTGTTAGCTCACCAAAGTCAGATGGCAAAAATTAAATATATCGAACTGCCTACACTTTTGTGCATACACTCTAAATACCCTTGATAGCTGATTTTTAACCCTAGCCTCAAGCTGTCGAAAAACAACTTGATCTTTCTTGATCTTTTTAAAAAGAAGTAAAATTTTATATATATATTAGGGGTGCAACGACACACAAAATTCACGGTTCGGTTCGGTTCGATACTTTGGTGTCACGGTCCGATATTTTTTCGATACAAAATAATGTTCATGCCTTTTTAATTTGTCATTTATTAAAATTATAAATATATATTTTAACTCAAAAGTACAGTTTTTAAATTTAATGTTGCTGAAACAACAAAATGATAATAATAAAAATAATCTATCTGATCGAGAAATCACTCATCTTTGGAAAAGAGACTTTATTACATAGAAATGGCTCTTTCCAAAATAAAAGCTATACTATAAGCTTCTTCTGGGGTATATTCTCAGCAGCATATTAAACATATCAGGTCCCCTATGCCTCTCGCCCTATGACAGCTGAGATAGGCTCCAGCACCCCCCGCGACCCTGAAAAGGATAAGCGGAAGCGAATGGATGGGATGGATGGAGGTCCCCTAAGGAGAATCATGTGCTAAGGGCTGTCTAAATGACCCGGGTAAAGTTTGCAGCATGTGTGCTTGTTGTTTTTGTCTGCTTCCACTTGGCTTTGCACTAGGATGATGTCGGCGTAAATGTGCAGTCATATTCGTTGTGTTCCCACTAGTGCTGTCAGCGTTAATGTCGTTAAAATGACATTAACGCCATAACACAGCAAATCTCCGTTAACGAGTTACCACGGATCGCCCCATGCGTGGGGCTGGATGGCGTCAACACGTTAACAAGCTAACTGTGCTAACGCACTAGTTCCGTAAAATTGAGCATTGCGTGGCACATCCGACAGACTGTTTTACTTTTGTGCATGACGCGCTTACCATCAGGGTCAGCTCTGAATGAGGGTGGGGGAGGTTCAATTTCGGGTAGCGTTGAGGCAGTTGCCATGTTGCAACGAGCTTAGCTTCTGTCTTGCTAGCTTGCGCTGCGCTCTGTGGATCTGCACTCCAAATTTTGTATTGTTCGATACATATGCGTACCGAACCGAAAGCACTGTATCGAACGGTTCAATATTGATACAAGTATAATTTTCAATAGAAGTGGATATCCATGCATCTATTTTCTGCTATTATCTGGTTCCAAATCCCAAGGGCAGCAGCCTAAGCAGACATCCCAAGGTCTATTGTTTCACAGTCACCTCAATCAGCTCTTAGGCACAAATAAACCATTCCCTAACAAGCTGAGAGACATAATATGTTATTCATTGTAATGTTAACTTATTTATTTGTACCCCAAAACTTGGAAGACCTCATTGCAAAAAATGCAAAAAGAATTACATATTCTTATCTCGTAGTGTTAGGGCTAACACTTTGACCCCTAACAGGAATTTAACCAATTCTTTAAGTGAAGAGATGAACAACATGATAACTCTTTTTGCTGCCTTTTTGACTTTTAATTTATGGATATATAAAGAATATCAAAAATATCACTATGTGAGATTATATAATTTTAATGCTGTCCTCCAGCCCAGATTGACTATGTGCACGTTAGCATATGCTACTTCCGATGCGGAAACTCCTGTGGAGAGCTTTGTTTCCAGTGTCCTGGTATCCTGGTTTACGGTCCAAAACAAGTTAAGCAAATGAATGAATCAAGCGGCGATTTACATTTCTATAGATGTCTTGGGCATTTACCCAATATATCTATAAATGATGTTCATCGACTTGTTGATATTTTCCCCCCGCGCCTCAGAGCAAAAGAGAAAAGGGATTCAAATGTTATATTTCTCAGCTGTCTCTCGATTATCGCAGGTGTTATGTTCTACAAATAACCAGCGATAGGTGAAATCAAGTAGCCAATTTTATTTTTTGACGGTGCAAAACGTTTCGTGGACATCGCGGACATACAGTACTGTACTTCAGAGTCACACTGCTAGCGATCGATGCAGCGATTCTGTACTGTACAGGAGAGACGTCACGGAGGAGATCGTCTGCAGCGATCAGGACACAGGACACAATGTGACGTAAAGAAAAGCATGAAAACTTGCACTAAAAAATCCGCGAAACAGCGAGGTGAAAGGTGAACCGCGTTATAGCAAGGGACCGCTGTAATTTTGAAGGTAAGTCACAACATACTCTTCGTAAATACTAATGTATAGAAACCCTTACCAGCAATCATTAATTTTTTGTGTGGCTTTCTTCACGGTTTGTTAACATGCTGTGTAGGTGTGTACTTGACTAGCTGATATTGACATAACGGGGGAAACATCTGGTTTGACTATTCTTCACCTGTAGTTTGAATGCTGAACATTTGCCTGTTTAAATCATAAGACCAGTCATTATACAGAGATACTTCTGCATGTGGACGATGTGTCTTCTGCATGCAGTTCTGCTTGTGTTGAGTGATGTAAACAACTGATCGATCTAAACGCTTTAAACGTCAAAATTGATCATTAGATTTTTATGACACAACAGTGGTGAGTGTTCCCACCTTCTGCTCTTTGTAACTTAACGCAATCTTTCCGTTTTCGAGTTTTGGACATGATTTTGGAGTATAACTTCGCAGTAGCGATTGACCGCAAAGTAAAGCTACCAGAAATGCACAACCCCACATCCGGTCTCAAACCAGGAAGTTAGCATTTTCTCGTGCACATAGTCAATTCACAACACAAATAACATGTAACTATTATCTATTACCTTAACTCACAATTATAAATGTAATTAAAGTCCACCCATCACTGGGCACAAATTCCAACATTTTATTATGCAGGAAAAAACTCCATGAGCTAGCAGTTGATGTAGCCTGTTGTGAATCAGTAGTATAACCACTATGATTACTAAATTTAGTATTTTAAGGTCAAAGAAAGCCCCCCCCCCCCCCCAACTTTGCTTAGAAATTAGATGCATGTGTGTCTAGTTGGCATTTTTTCTCTCTTTTTTGGCTTCACTGATAAGCTCCAAAAACTTGCTGGCAAGAATCTGATTTTCTTGTCAAAGAACAATTACATTTGCCCAAACCCAACATTGGCATTACTAAGAACTGAGTTTGGAAATATTTACTTGACCTTATCATCAGTAGTTTTAATAAATAGATAACAGAGATAACGAGTAAAGAGTTTTTTTTCTCCTGTGCTTAGGGGCTATCTCAAACTGAGAGCTGTCATTTTTGAGCTTCTTGTGCTTTTATGCTGCCTCTGCTTTTGTTGCTAAGTATTCATTGTTGTCAAGTGTTTTTTTTTTGGTCCCCATCTTTTCTGCTTTGCACTTCACAGAGTTCATCTGCTATTGTCAACAGCTATTTTTTCTTGGAGGCTATTGACAACAATTCCAATGACTCAGTTTCTACAGTTTGTTTCAAACTAACAACCACACGCAAAGCTTTGAACAGCTCAGTTTTTCAAGTAAACTCTCAAATGAAATCCAGGGTTAAGCCTGGCTGCAAAAAAGCAAACAAACAAAAAAAGACCAGGTAAATCACTATAAATCTTTAGTTTGGCGGTGTGGTTTCTTCAGATCTGAAAGTTTCTGTTTCTATAGTTTCCGTTTCTATAATTTTTTGTAGTTTATATAGTTTTTTCCATTTTTTACACATTCTCAAGTTTCTTGTGTGTCAGTGTCTTTTTGTATTTAGTCATTTTGTTTGCTTTCCGTTAGCTATTGGTTGGTAACTCTTTTTTTTTTTTTTTTCCCCACTTTTTGTCCCATTTGGTACTTTAGCCATCAGAATTGTTGTCTGAAGACCAACAAGGATACCCAATGGATTTACTTTGCCAAATGGATTATCACGGCCTTGCCATATTGGTCCATTTGATCAACCTTTGTTGTTATTATTTATTTTATTTATTATCAGTTGTTACAGATGGGACAGACATGACTGAGGGATAGGAAAGGGAGAAAGAAAGATTAGGGAAAAGAAAAACAGAAGGGAAGACAGACAGTGAGAAAGGGCACTTAAAAAGAGAAAGAAGAGAAAAACAATCTCCTGGATCACCTGTTGAGAGAAAAGAAAGAGAAAACAAGCAAAAAAAAAAAAAAAAGCAACATACTAAACACAAGACCATCACGTTAATCTAGCTAAGTGTAAACAGCAGTAAATACTAAATATTGAATGTTGTTGTGCAGCACGTAGGACCGACAGCGCACAATGTGCTTGGAAATAGCAGCCAATAAAGGTGTAGTTTATGTCTATGAACAGTGAACACCCGTGTGCACACCTGTGTGGATCAGCGCGCTTGTATTCAAAAGGTTTCCCCATGTAATGGTCTGCTAGAGGATGTAGAAAGCCGTAGCCCTGTCCCCCAGGGCATGAAGCAGGCATGGAGGAGATCCAGGCTCCAGACATCCAGAGGCCCCAGAGTGCGAGAGCCCAAGGAGGACCACCGGAGGGGCATCCATGCCACCCTCCTGGGAAGAGCTGAGGAGAGCCCCAGATGAGGGCTCACCCAGTAGACACGGAGCAGAAGCCAGAGGGGGCTGCAGTGGCGTGCTGCCGGCAGACTGTGCCAGAGTGAACCGAGCCACGGGGCCGGAGGCCGGAGGACCCCTTTGCCCCGGAAGAGGCCTGACCGAGCAACAGGCACCAGGCCCCGCCAAGTAGTCACCGAGAGTGGACTGGTACATACCTGAGCGCCCAGCCCCGGACACCAAGAACCACCAACACACCGACCCCTGAGGGCATCAGTTACCGGCAGGGAGTGTGGTGAGGGGAGATAGGCCTTTGGAGGGCCTGGGAGTTCCCAGAGAGGTGGAGTGTAAGACCCGACCTGACATATAAACACAGACAAACAGGCACACACAGACAGAAAGATGCATTCCCACCCTCATGCACACATATACAAATGCTCAGCACTCACCCAACATAGGGATAGACATACATTGACACTGTACACACAATCACACTCCCCAAACAAACTCTAAACCCCGGGTCCACGTAGAGTTGGTAACTCTTATATTGATTTTTTGTGGTTACCAAAAGTGCTTTTGGTATTGTCTATTGAGGCTTACTTTTTCTTGTTTTAGGTCACTTTATCACTTAGATGCTTAATAAAGAAAGAAAAAAAGGGAAAATAAAAGAAGAAATAAACAAAAAAAGACTTGCACTGCAAATGATTGCAACAAATGTAGATTTTCACTTGTGCTTAATTAAAAGCAATTAAAAATATATGTATTTGCTGGCAGAAGAAAACAAGAGTATGTTTGCTATTGCACATCATGAAAATATTAAGATAAGTAAATATGAAGGAAGTACAAAGTTTAACTAAACACAACCAGCTAAGATATGATTAGATAAACCAACAGCTTCTGGATATTCCAAAGCTCTAAATTTTGAATTTGCATTGTCCAGTCTGGTTCTTGCGTAATCTGGTATACCTCAGCCTTTTCTGCCTGTTTTCCCTCCTTAAGAATAGCTTCTTGACAGCCACCCTTCCACAGAGACCATTTTTGATGATGCTTTGGTGAACAGTTGGTAGATCAACTGACATAGTATGTCAGATGATTTTTTTCCCCTATTTCTTAAGGATATGACTTTTAGATATTGTTCAACTGCTGTAGAGAGTTTTAGTCCTGACACTTCTTTTGTCCTTGACTTGTCCAGGTTCCTCATATTTTTAAGGGAACTTAAGTGCACTGCACAGCATGCTGAAATACGCAAAGATTTCAGCTAATAGTTTTTTGGGAATCACGTGGTAGGTGCAAAATACTATTTCGGGCCTGTCAAACTATGTTATAATTGGGATTTTTATAGTATTTTATATATTTTTAAGATTTTTAAGAAAATACAACTTTAGTTTGAACTGCTCCCCCAGAAAATGAAAACAGCGGTGGAAAAGGTTGAGGCGAGGGTAAAGCAACATCTGTGTGGGTGTTTTTATTATAAGCCAGCGGGCATATCTGTCCTGTAGGAGGCAGAGCAGCTGCCCCAGAGAGGTGCACTGCCATCTGACACTCAGTGTTCATCCAAGTGTAGTAAGAAATCCCTGCCTGATTGGCAAAACCTTTAGCCAAGGTCATAGTGTGTGTGTTCCTGATGTGACCAATGAGTAATCATCCTTTTCAATTTTTTTTTATTCTGGCTGGACAGCCAGCCAGTGCATGTTGGTAATCTTTAGTTTAGTGTTGAGTATAATCATTACAAAATGTGCTGTTGAATATCACCTTGGGAAATGTCAGCATATGAAAAAAATCAACCCGGCAAATGGTTGATGGACAGCGATGCGTGGGAGGCAGCCTTTACATGGCATGTCAGCTCAACTTCAATGAGTGTTGCGAGATCGATCAACTTTAGACCAGACAACAAAAGACGGAGGCTCCGGAAAAGTGCAATCAAACGATGAGTTTTATTATCACAGGAGAACAACCAACCGTCAGCATACGGATTGTTTTGCTCTGACAAGAATACATTGGGTTCTGGTTTTATAGGACAAAATATCACACCTACGTCAATGCAGTTCAAAAATACATGGTGACAGACGGGCAAAAGTTCAATTCGTGCAGACAAGGGTACATCAAATTCAAATTCAAATTTTATTTGTCACACACACACACAACCATACACAGTATGACATGGGGGTGAAATGCTTGTAGCTGTACAATGCCCGACGATTAAATGACAGAAGAAAAGTTTTACAATATTTACAATTTACTACAAAAATTTAAAAATTAACTTAGGAATTTACAGTAAAGAATGTGCAAATAGCAGAAGAGATTATAAAGATAAGGATTATAAATTATAGGAATTATAGGATTATAGGAAATGTGTGGTGGTGCGTGTGGTGACGTGTGTGAGAGTCCAGTCTTATAGTGACGTGTTTGGGAGAGTCCAGTCCTACACCTGGTTCAGACCCCGAATAGCCTGGGGGAAGAAGCTCCTCCTCATTCTCTCTGTTTTGGCCTTAAGGGAGCGGAAGCGCTTCCCAGACCTCAACAGTGAGAAGAGTCCATTGTTGGGATGGGAGAGGTCCATCATAATCTTCCTAGCTTTGGACTTGCACCGCTTGGTGTAGATGGACAGCAGGTCAGGGAGCTCTGATTGAATGATGCGTTCTGCCGAGCGCACCACCCTTTGCAGATCTCGTCTGTCCTCACATACATATAACCTTACACCGACATATAACTTCTCCTTTCTACATTACTTGCCTTTTAAGGTAATAACTTCAGGTCTTAGCATCTCTGAGAGCTAATGATGGACCCTTGTCATTAATCCCTAAGTAGAGTACTTTTGCAGCCAGTCTCAAACTGAAGTAGAAGACGCTTAGGCCTTCACTCAAACCTGCTACTAGATTAATATGTGTATTGTAAGCATGCATGCAATTAACCTGCTATGTTCTCATCTTCTCTCAGCATGTATCATCTGGACACTCTCACCAGTGAAGCTCAAAACCTTCTAGAATGGAACATCAACTCTAACCAAGCACATTTATGCATTGTGTATAGAATGAACTCAACCTGTAAAAATAGAAAGGTCAATGTGATGACAGACATATTCAATGCAATACAAACCCTGTAGGAAATATTACCGATAAATGATACTGTGAAACATGTTATTAATACATTCTTCATAAGGCAAATTATATGGTAGCAATAAAAGAATCTCTGAATCCCAACATGAGCTAAGTGCAAGAATCCCAATATATATATATATATATATATATATATATATATATATATATATATATATATATATATATATATATATAATTTTTTTTTTTTTTTTTTGTGAGTGATTTTTGAAGCACTATGTGTGAAACCATTAACACTTTTTCAGCACATTCGCTGCTTTACACAAGAGAATGAGATCACTAACCAGTCAAAGCTTGAGCATTTTAAATACTGCAACATCTGACATATAAAAAGAGTTGTGAGAACTACTGGACATGGAGGATGAAGTGATGGAAAAGATGATGCAGGACAAACTGGAAAAAAGCACTGGGAGTCAGAAACAATTGATGTAATGTATTTATCCCTATAAAAGTAACCATAAATAAATAATAATAATAATAATGGATTGGATTTATATAGCTGTCATGGTCTGTGGAATGCGTGATGCTCGGGTAGCCACACCCCCGGGCTGGGCCATCACTAGCACACCTGCTCTCCATCCCGGTGATTACACGGAGATCCACTTAATCCGGCGCTGACGGATGCTCCACGCCAGTCCGTAGTCATCCCCACAGTGATTTCTACTCGGCGTCTGCTACCTGCCTGTCCTCCGGCTCAACTGGATCTCGCGGCGCTCACCTGGCCCACTCGCCATTCCACGGACTTCCTGCCCCCACGGACTGCCACACTTCCCTCCCGAGCTCCCACGGTTCCGTTCTATCCCCCCCGCCGTCCCGATCCTGGCTTCCTCGTGTCATTGTTTCCCCGGATTTTTAGTTTCTGTTTTGCTCTCTACTTTCCCCGGGTCGCCTTTCGTTGTTTTAATAAAGTGTCTTTTTGTTAGCTCGGAGTCTGCGCCTGGATCCTTTCGTGCCCGCGCACCACGGCGCATGACAATAGCGCTTTTCTAGGCACCCAAAGCGCTTTACAATACCACTATTCATTCACTCTCACATTCATACACTGGTGGAGGCAAGCTACAGTTGTAGCCACAGCTGCCCTGGGGCAGACTGACAGAAGTGAGGCTGCCATATCGCGCCATCGACCCCTCTGGCCAACACCAGTGGGGTAAAGTGTCTTGCCCAAGGACACAACGACCAGGACAGAGAGTCCAGGGATCGAACCGGCAACCTTCCGGTTACAGATGCGATTCCCAACCCCCTGAGCCACGGTCGCGATTTTGCAATAACTGTTTGCTTTAAAAACAAATGAAGAAGGCTGGTCTCATGGCTCAACCATATTGTGTTTCAGGTACCATCCAGATATGTAAAAATGAGAATCAGAATATAACTAAATGCTGTATACTTATGCTGCTGTGATCTCCAACTGGTGAACAGATTACAAACTTTTCATCCACTCCCTCTCTCTCCATATTTTGCATTCTTGACATATTTTCTTGAGGGCTTTGCAAAGTCAACTGTCTCACCAACATATACCCCTTCTATGAGCCTGTAATGGTATCACACCTGGCCTTGATATGGCAGTCATGCCCATAGACTGTATATAAAAGATAAACAACCAACAAGCCTCAACATTAGCATTTTGACTGCCTTTTTTTTTTTTGCTTGTTTGCCATTTTACTTTCCGTCAGATATGGAAGTGACCACATCTGAACAAAGTTGAAGTGCCATATTGTACATGTTTGGTACCTATAGCAAGAGTTTTCATGATATCTATTTCAAGGCAATATTACATGTGGGTTGATGTTTACCCTTTTTGGATACTTTGCAGGGTTTCCTCCTGCAGAGGTTCAGTGGTTGTTACACCTCTCTACATCTCTCTCTCCTAGGAATGACACCTCCAGGTTTTGGTTTGTTTCTCCCTTCATGGTGCTGCCAACATTCATGCATCCATGTCACGATTTTTAATTCTGACTCCTCACATATCCCATGTTTGTCATTTTACCTTTTGATTAGCAGCACAATCTGTTTTTAGTCCCTTCTTTGTCAGTGACTGTGTCCCAGCTTGTGACACCATGTACTTTGGCTATTTGAGAAATTTTGGAATTTTATTCAAATTTTATAGAAAAGCAGTGTGGGAGGAGATACATATTCTTTTGGGATTGTGTCAGGAAGGGCATCTGGTGTAAAATCTGCCAAATTTAACAAATGGCACAACCCCCTTGTGAATAAAGAAGTAGCCAAAATTTGCTTCTGGACACATCTGTACTACAGACATTTCAGTGTGTGTGCCAGTCACACACATGATTTCTTGTGCATGGAGAATAAGCAAAGCCAGTCTTTTTCACTTACAGGATATTGCAAAGATTTGGACTATCATGACTAATAATTTATTTGTGATCTGCTCCCTTTAACCAGTTTCTTACAGGAGTATCATAGATTTTGCAATAATTGTTTGCTTTAAAAACAAATGTATAATATTTGACTGGTGTGCTAAAGTGACCGTTGCTCTGACCTCTAGTGAGGTCACCTGTGACACTGAAAACTCTCTCTGCAAAAGCCTGAGAAGCTAGCATAGCCAGTAAGTCTAAGCCAAAGGTTTTAAGCTGTAATCAAAAAGAGACACTTTTCTTCAGCCAAAATTATTTTCCTGTGTCAAAAGTAATGGGTTGTAAAAGGTCTTCCTTTTCCTTTCTGATCAGCCTCATGCCTCAAAAAAAAGAGATTTTAAGGAATTTCCACATTGGCTTCATGTCTCAGACCTCGAAACGACATATGTCCATATCTTTACAGTCTATTCCCTGGTGTTCAGTGATTAGTGTGCGCATTTCTGCAAAACACAACTTAAGAGTAAGTATTAATACATAAGTTGCAGTTAATTCAGAGGGTTCATGTGTATTTATTATCATTTCAAGTAAGCTTCCCCAAGTTAAAATTAAAGTAAATACAAATGAACCTCCTGATCGGACTGCAAAGGTGACATGTCAGCTAAGCTATTTGAATTGGTCACTAGAGACATAAACCATATTTCCAATAGTACTCAAAGAGAAAGGTGTTTATCTCAAAAGCTGAATCCAGTTCAAAACAACATGATAAGAAACATTTGATGTTGGCCAGCCAGATGATTCACCCTGGTCCTGTGAGAACTCTACAAGTAGATACACCTCACAGCTGAACAATATTTTGTTTCTCCTCCTATTTGAAATCAGACAAACCTTTGATATGACCTGTGGTAAAGTGAAACCGTATCTGAAGAGCTTTCTGTAATAACATTTTTTTCCAGAATTGATTGAAACATTTCTTGAAGCTTTCTGCTGTTTTCTCAAAACATCTATCCATCCATCCATTTTCTTCCACTTCTCTGGGGCCGGTTGGTGGGGGCAGCAGCCTAAGCAGAGAAGCCCAGACCTCCCTCTCTCTGGCTACCTCCTCCAGCTTGTCCGAGGAAACACCAAGGTGTTCCCAGGCCGACCGAGAGATATAATCTCTGCAGCTAGTCCTGGGTCTGCCCCAGGGCCTCCTCCCGGTGGGACATGCCCAGAACACCTCACCCAGGAGGCATCCTTGTCAGATGCCCGAACCACCTGTGCCAACACAAACACTGATTCAAAAATAGATTCACGACATTAAGACTGGGAATAGGATTTAGTGTGCATTTTCCTGAATCTCTATGATAGTCATGTTAGTCATGGCTAGCAACGATCATGAAAAGCAAACCTGTTTGCATTATGGGAATTTCCCCCTCACCATGTGTACATGGTTGGCAGGAGGTACTGATGTGTAAACATTTGTGTCCAAATGACTGATGCAGTAACAAATGGAGTCCAGCTCTGAATCAACAGCTGAGCCAATCATGAATACCTTTAACTGGTAAACATGCTGTCTGCAGGGCCTCCCAAAGCACACCATCAAAAAGCTCTCCCAATCAACAGTTCACTGACACTGACACCTCTTGTGTATCCAGGTGTACTTTCCATACACCATTTGCTTCCACACTCAAATGAGACAATCAATTTCTCATCCATTTGTGTTTTATAAGTCTCATAAAATCTGGCCACTGTCAACTAGGTGTGGAATATTTAAGAGTTCATTTCCTCAAGCTGCTAGTGTACTGAGGCTAAGGAACAGTTGAAAGCCAGGAGGGACCAGTTTTGTAGAAAGGTCAGGTATCAGCTGCTCTGACCACACCAAATGCCAGCAAGACAATCTGATAATTTGCGACCCCAGGGTGAGGAGAAAATCAAAAGAAGCTAAATGCAGGATCTATTAAAGACCCAGAGCAAAATGTCAGACAAATATATGCCAGGGTGAAGTTAGATATCAGTCAGTGATCAGTGTCAGCATTCAGAAAGCACACACTTGTTCTATGGCAGCAGACTGCTGGGATACTTTTACTGTAATCTCTGTAATGCACCAACAAGCTATTTACTTAGCTGACAAAAAATAAAGATCAGCGATTTTATATTTTTATTTTAAAATTCCACGATACATTGAGGCACTTAATTTGACTGAGGTGATAAAAATATGCTTCGGAGAATTTTCATTGTTAAGCAATATGGAATGTTTAGAAAACAGACTGCTGATTAAAATTCAAGAAAACTAATGTTATCTGTTCATCTCGGTGTCACATAGTTCATGATGACAGAATGTGAGATATTCTTGTTTTTTTTTGGGAAACCAATTAAAACATGAGCTGAGAGGAATCACAGGCGAATAAATCATTTGAAAAATCCCATTAGAACAGACACAGAGGCCTCAGCTGTGTTTTTAAAAGCCAAAAGGGTCAAAGGGAAAAAAAATTAATAGGCTTCATAGGCAGCAATAAATAGACTGGGGGAAAGGTGGCTCTGATGGGAAATGAGTTTTAATAAAATGCACTCTGTTTTCTTCACAGTGGGGTAGACAGAATACAGAATATGGCAGTATCATCGACTCTCTTGGCTGGCAGGTACACAGCCTCGCTGAAACAATCTGCTCTGAGGCAAAGCACTAAAACAACCCAACCTTGCCACAAATGTGGCTTCCCTTGCTCTAGGTCGGATGATCCAATCACAAATATGAATAACCTCAGCACAAAAAGCAATTACCCTGCAGCCTAGACAAAGGGGCCAAGGCAGTGACACCACCAGGGCCAGAGTTGCAGCACCAGGCTGTCGCTGTCTGTGCTGCTGTACAATTTAATACTTTTTGCATTGCTATTTAATCACACAGAAACAGAGGCTTTTTTTCCCTGGCATTCCCAATGATTCAAATAATAATCCACAATATTTTTCATAAAAATATCTGTTTTTATTGCCCCCTCTAGCCAAATGTCCATTTCATGAAAGCTTTTACAGTTGGTACTGTAATCACCTGCTGTCAGAAATGCCTTCCCTGGGAAAATATGTAGTTGCACAAAGATGGGGTTTATCCAGAATAAACATGGCTGAACAGACCGCCATGTGTTTAACCAAGCTACAAAGTGACAGATGGGAAATACAGTGGAACAGCAATACAGCGGTGCTAGCAGCTCAGTGAAACTTCACTCAGGCACAGTTGTGAAAAATCAGAGAAATGTTAATATAATCGAGAACTGACAACATCCACTGTCTGGAATTGAGTTTTGAGTGGATGGGGAGCTAAGTAAAGTAAAATACCTTGATTAGAACATTACAGCACTGCAAACCACTATTTCAGCTATGAAGGGAGCTACTGTAGCAAAACTGTAGCAGAAGCCTCTTGATAGGCGTTAGCTGCTGTTTTTTTTTATAAACACCGTGAAGTTTCCGTTTTACTTTCACTATCTTATCATCATTTGGAAGTGAGTGCATGATGGTATGTGTCCTATCCATGACTCTTAACTGATCGATCAGGGACGATGCTAACATTTCTTGCACATTAGTGTAAGAAAAAGTGTTGTTGCTTATTACAGTTAGGACATCTTAATCAATTCTTTAATTAGTTTAGGAACTATAATAAAATGTTGCCCTTTGCCTTGAGGCAGAAGTAAATAATTATTCCAGCTCCATTCACCTGTTTTCCCAGAAGTGCAACCAACTTTAGCCAATAATCAGAAACTGGCTGTAAAAGTTGGCTCTTAATAGGAAATGACGCAGCTCTCCTAGATCCTTGACTGTATTGCCCTATGATTATAGTGATAATGCAAAGACATTGCAGCTAACAGGTTCTGGGTTCACCTTCTTTAGGATGTTTGTTTGCCTAAACCAAACAAAACAGTTTAAGCAAAATTTAAAAAAAATGTTCTCAGAGAAGACTTGCAGTCCAGCATCCTGTTTAAAGGTGGGTGATAATGGATAAGAGGACATTTCGTCAAGAACACACAAGACTCTCAGCTTAGTACTTAGTTGCCAGTGAACTCACTGTTTTTGCTTGTAATAAAATCCGGTGAACATGTGACTGTGACTGGATCTTACAACAGAGTATTAGGGCCACATTAAGAAAAAAATGTTGTCCGTTTTGAGATTAAAGTGAAAATGTTGAGATTAAACTCAGAATAGTATTTTGAGAATACAGTCGAAATGTGCAGATTACGATTGTGAAACAACTGCCACGACTCCTAAACCCTCTACAAAATTTCTTGTGGAGATGAGACAGTGAATCAAATTGATCAGCTGTCCTATTATGTATGGTGATACAATATCCATCCTCTTTATTGCACGAGGGTGAAACCATCAGTATCCTTGCATTTGTCCACTGCCAGCCAACTCTTAAGTTTATGTGTTTTTCCTTCTGACCAGATGTAGTTTTCTACACAATCTTTTCAACATCCTTATACTTAGTACTGTACTCACTATTACTGTACTTACTGTGTTTATGTGCTAAAAGAAACATAATTTCCTTGTAACTAAAATAGATTCTGAAGTACAATTTCACTAACTCATCTACACAAGCCATTTGGTAAAATAGAATTTTGACTTTAATGTTGAATCTTTGACTTTATTCTCAAAATGATCAATAATATTTTTCCTAATGAGCTTCTGAGAGAGAGAGACATTTATTTTAATGAATTCAGATATAATTATTGCAGATACAATATTAGGTACAGCAACATGTTAATATATATGTATTATATATATTTTAGTATTTCAGGTAATCAAGCTAAAGTGTATTGGGATTTCCATACAGCTACATATCTTTATAAAGAATATCTGTGGGGGAAAAATTATTTTGGGGTTTTTTGTGTGTGTAAACGAAAATATACAATTTCAGTGTGCCATGGTCCAAATATTTTAGCCACATATGGCCCACAGGCCTCTATCTGCATGTACAGCTCTGGAGGATTAGAATACTTGAAGAACATTTCACAGTATCCATCCAGTACTTGTTGAGTTATTTCACTCTGAATTTGAAATGTCAGCCCAATGAATGGCACCCAAGGAAATGTCAAAGTCACTTAGATTTACCTTCTGGACCATACACACCTGTGCGTAATACATTCAAAAGTAGTTAAGATATTTCACTCTAGAGTCACAGTGGTGGACTAAACCAGACTTTGACAAAAGCAAGAGAAAATCCTTCACTATTTCAAGTTTACTGTGGGTAAAAAAATGAAGCGACCATGCACAGTCCTGAAAAATATTTTCCACTGTTCCAAGGAAATACATGACATATTAGTGACATTTCATCCATCCAACTATTTTGTCTAAATATAACACCCCAAATGCAAATCAGGAAGCTGAGTTTATAATCACAGAGCACTTGAGTGTGACCATTTGGTGGGTGTGCTTGGCCACAGAAGGAAAGTCAACGTAAAACCTTTCCAGTAAAAGTGAATGTAAATCTTAGACTTAATTAAAAGGAGCTCAATTTACTGCTCTTATCTTAGGTAATCATGTTAACCAATAGGGGTGCTAAAAACTCATTAGGGGTATGGATTTTAATTAGTACCCTTGCAGATGTAACATAAAATACCCCTCCTCAAGCAGGAATCCTTTACTAATGGGAATATCCAGGATGTGTGGGTTTGTGGAAAGATAAATATTTGCTATTCTTTCTATGTCAGTCGGTGCTTTCCTTTTGGACATTATGTTCTAAGCTGTAAATTAAGTATATTGTTACCCCTTAAAATACTGCAATTTGGAAGAAAGAATTTTAAATAAAGTGTAAATAAAGTTCATCATTAATAAATGCTTGCTAGTTTTTAGTATCTTCTTACTTTAGTTAAATTTAACTATCTGAAATTTGTCCTGTATGAGTACTGGCAGTACCATTAGCAGTTTTCCTGAGGTACACATTAAGGTTGATATGAAACGGTCAGGCAGAAATCAGGTGAAAATGCAGCTGGTAGAGTGAAGTGCAGGTGATAGTATCCATAAAGTCTTCCAGGAGTAAACAGCCATCTATCCAATACTGTGCTTCAGGTGTGTGTACACAACCATGAACAGCAATAATCGATTGTTCGAGCTGTTGCGGACAGCATAAAATCCAAATGATACAAATAAAACCAAGTGGGGTTGGCTGGAATCCGGCCTGTAGTGGCAGGATGAGGAGGAGGAAACATTTTGCTGCAGGCCTGCACTGCACGGTGCAAATGCACGAAAGAAGGGAAGTAAACTGTCAAGGGCTTGACACTTTCGAGATGAGATCCTGTAGATGAAAATATGGCATAAGAAAACTGACAAAAATCAAATGAAACAAAGTTTGTGCCGGCCTTATTTGCATACTTTTTCTATTTTTAGTTCTTTGATCATTTCAGGAATGCTGCAGAATTTTTAGCATAAAGGCTCTCCCCAGTGTGCAGGCGCTTCCCATACTCCACTGTACACAGAAAGAGGGTTCCTGAGCTGGGTTTCTAAGCTTTCACGCCTATTCACAAAGGACCAGTGTAACATAGTGAGCTTTTGAACAATAATGAACCACCCTTTCATTATTAATCTATGTGCTGATAGCGAAACTCACTGAAATCTCCAGTGTCCTTGTGTAAATTCAGGGGTAAAAGGCAAGTTAAATGGAGCATAGTTCAAATTAATTCCACAAGAAATCTAAAATTCTTAAGGCAATATGAATATTTCTGGATCATAAAACCAGTGTTAATAATGGGTAATGTGTTTTAAAACATCTACTTATTAATATATCAGACAACTTGCTCATAGTTCCTCCTAACTTAAATTTGTGATGCTAAACAGCAATAACATTTGAAAAATTGAGAACTAATTTGTATACTTTAAGTAATAATTACATTAACATAGAAATATAGAGTTTTAGTCTTTATTAGTTTTATTAAAAGATAAACAAAAATAAACAAGATTTGGGATGTCTGTGTGAGTCAGCTGTCTTCACTATGTGTTGTGTTTTTATTATAATACCTATTAAGACTTTCCTAAATATTTCCCCTGAAAAATACCCTCCATTTATCAATAATAATTAAGAAAACTAGAACTAATACTTAAACAAATGCAAACTGTTTAAAATACTGAGTTCAAAATGAAGTGAGCAAACCTACTGCAGCAAAGAACATGCCTCATTCACCCAAGGACCTTTTCCCAAATCTAAATGCTTGCTATTTAACATTCACAGATATTTACACTGTAATGTATGAACCAGGAGCAATTTTTTATTTTTATTTAAAATAAAAAACACACACACACACACACACACACACACACACACACACATATATATATATATATATATATATATATATATATATATATATATATATATATATATATATATATATATATATTAGGGGTGCAACGATACCCAAAAATGTTCATGCCTTTTTAAATATATATTTTAACTCAACAGTACAGTTTTTAAATTTAATGTTGCTGAAACAACAAACTAATAAAAAAATAAATTATCTGATCGAGAAATCACTCATCTTTGGAAAAGAGAGTTTATTACAGAGGAATGGTTCTTTCCAAAATAAAAGCTATACAATACGCTTCTTCTGGGCTATATTCTCAGCAACATATTAAACATATCAGGTCCCCATAAGGAGAATCATGTGCTAACAGCTGTCTAAATGACCCGGGTAAAGTTTGCAGCATGCGTGCTTGTTGCTTTTGTCTGCTTCCACTTGTCTTTGCACTAGGATGATGTCGGAGTAAATGTGCAGTCTTATTCATTGTGTTCCCACTAGTGCTGTCAGTGTTAATCTCGTTGAAATGACGTTAACGCCACAACACGGCAAATCTCCGTTAATGAGCTACCGCGGATTGCCCCGTGCGTGGGGCTGGACGGCGTCAACACATTAACAAGCTAAAGTACTAGTTCCCACTAAAGTAATTGAGCATTGCGGGGCATATCCGACATACTGTTTTACTTTTGTCCATGACGCGCTTACCTTCAGGGACATACTTCACATGAAAACCAAAATAGTTCCAAACGCCAGATCTGAATTAGGGTGGGGGAGATTCAATTTGCCATGTTGCAACGAGCTTAGCTTCTGTCTCGCTAGCTTGCGCTGCGCTCAGTGGATCTGCGCTCGACAGTGCAGCCTAGGTGGATAAGTCAAACGCAGATCCATTGAGCTGTCAACACAGACACCATCATCAGAAGAAAAGTTGATAAAATAAATTAAAAATTTTGTGAGTATTGTTGCACCCCTAATATATATATATTGTATAGATAGATAGATAGATAGATAGATAGATAGATAGATGTGGGACATGGATTGTTTTGAGATTATGAAGTGGGGGTGTGCCTGAAGCCGTCTGAGAACCACTGGGTTAAGAACAAACCCATCAGAAAATCCTCTGCTGCCACCACAGCCTGGAATTTTGGATTTGGATTCTGGATTTTGACAGGTTGTATGCATAAATTACAAGTACTGTGTGATCTTAAAATTTTGAACTTCTAATACATATGTACATTCATTTGTGAATATTTCAATTGTGATAATAAAAATGTATATATAAAATATATATCTAGTTATATATATATATATATAAAACACCCAGCACGCCCCTACGGGCGGTTTATCCTTCAAGCTCAGGTCCTCTACCAGACACCTGGGAGCTTGAGGGTCCTGTGCAGTATCTTAGCTGTTCCCAGGACTGCGCTCTTCTGGACAGAGATCTCCGATGTTGTTCCTGGGATTTGCTGGAGCCACTCGCCTAGCTTGGGAGTCACTGCACCTAGTGCTCCGATTACCACTGGGACCACAGTCACCTTCACGCTCCACATCTTCTCGAGCTCTTCTCTGAGCCCTTGGTATTTCTCGAGGTTCTCGTGTTCCTTCTTCCTGATGTTGCTGTCATTCGGAACCGCTACATCGATCACTACGGCCGTCTTCTTCTGTTTGTCTACCACCACTATGTCCGGTTGGTTAGCCACCACCATTTTGTCCGTCTGTATCTGGAAGTCCCACAGGATCTTAGCTCGGTCATTCTCCATCACCCTTGGGGACATCTCCCATTTTGACCCCGGGACATCAAGGTTATACTCGGCACAGATGTTCCTGTACACTATGCCGGCCACTTGGTTATGGCGTTCCATGTATGTCTTGCCTGCTAGCATCTTGCACCCTGCTGTTATGTGCTGGATTGTCTCTGGAGTATCTTTACACAGCCTGCACCTGGGGTCTTGCCTGGTGTGATAGACCCCAGCCTCAATGGATCTTGTGCTTAGTGCTTGTTCCTGTGCTGCCATGATTAGTGCTTCCGTGCTGTATTTCAGTCCAGCTTTGTCCAGCCACTGGTGGGATTTCTGGATATCAGCCACCTTCTCTATCAGGGGCCTGTCCTTCCATGATGGTTCCTCGTCTGCTGCCTGAGGTATTCACTGAGCACTCGGTCGTTGGGGCCATCTTCCCAATGTATTCTTGAATGTTCCTTGTCTCATCCTGGACTGTGGTGCTTATACTCACCAGTCCTCGGCCCCCTTCTTACCATTCTTACCATTCAGCTGACTCCAAGGCCTCTGGTAGAGGACCTGAGCTTGAAGGATTGACCTCCCACAGGGGCAAGTGGGGAATAAAAAAAATATATATATATATATATATATATATATATATATAGCCCTCAAATTGCTGTGTTAAGTACTTTTTAAAAACAAAAAATAGCCATGTGGCATGCTTGCAATTGTCTCATTCCACTCCAGTGGACCTCTGGAAAACACACTAAAATATATACATTTCACCCTTTACCCTTCATGGGATTCTCCTCCTCCTCTTATCCTACCCAGGAAAAAGATCAATCAAATTGAAGTTAAAAAGGCGATTTTGCCAGACCTCTGAACAACAATGAGATTTGGCTGAAAAGTGAAAGGTTGAGAAGATGTAAAGAACAGAGGCATCGTTTTACTTGTTGAAGACTGAATGCTGAAAATATTTTTTTTATTGATTAGAAATGTAAAATAAGCTATCCTAAATGTCCTCTCTAAATTTGTTTAAAAAAATTAAAAGGCTGTCACTGCTATCCATTATTTAAGCACTCCTCTAAATAAGTATCAGTATCTTCTAACAAACAGAGACCAATTACTGAAAATCCTTACATCTCACCGCCACGAACTCCACTAAGAGCGATCCCTGCAGACCTGCATTTGAACTTAGACCATTTTTGCTGAGAACTGCCATAGCACACACTGCACCACTGTGCCCAATAATATAGGACCAATGAGGCAAATGTAAACCACTAAACAGTCTGGTCTATTAATTCATGGGGTTGCTGTGATTCAGCAGGTAGAGCCCCACTAAACAGGATGTCAGATAGGCGTGCAGATCATGTCTATATTGGGTCCACTGGTCCATCACCAATTCTGGAAATCTAAACGATGCCCAAATTAGGGCCACAATTTGGACGTCCAAAAATGATCCAACTTGGACGCCAATATGACATTCAACATTTGACCTTTGGACTGGGTAATGGACGTCTATGAGAGGTGCAGGAAATTTACATGATTAATAAATGTAATATTTTTTAATTACAAATATCAACATTGGTAATATCAACATGATAAATATGATTACAGATTATTTATAAACAAACACGATGTATTATGTGTTAGCCTACTGATTTATTCAGTGCATGTGGGGTTTTTGTTGTTATGTTACATTTTCCTGTTTTTCTTAAACTGTTTTTTCCATTTCAACTAATCAAATTATTTGTCCAATCCAGATTAAAACTGTCATTTATTATAATGAATATTAAAAACATTGAAATCCATGTTAAAATATAAAATATTAATGGTTAAAGTATTTAGAAAAATTTGGAATTCCTTTTTAAATTAGTGCAATGTGCTTAAGAAGTTAAATTTTTTACAAGTATCCTACTTTATTGTGAAGAGCTATGTAAGAAAAAGTGAATGTGGTTGTGATTGGTAGCAGGACTGAGACAAGTTGCGTATGAGAAGTTTGTGCAAGTGTGTGTGTATGAACTGGACTATCTGCTCGACAGTCTTTGTTGATGCACACATTTTGCAAACTGCCTGTGGGACACGTCTGCTCCATATCCACCATGACACTGTAGAGTCAAGAGCATGTGCCATCTTGGAGATGTCTGCTGATTCCTCCACACATAAGTGTTTTTATACAAAAACCATATGCTCCCTGTGGAAACATGGCACTACAGAGTCTATGGGAGCATAATAAAAACAACGTCTAAAATAAGTCAAAGTTTGACATTGAAAGACATACACAACAACCATATTTGGACTATAAAGAGCTTGTACACGGAGGTCCTACAGACCTCAACATTAGACATTTCATAGACATTGAAAAAAAGACGTCGCCCGGTGTTACAAAACAAACCCTTCCGTGGACTGCACGTCCAAAAATGACTTATAAAAGACGTCACTCCAAAGTCACTTTACACAGTGGGGCAGGCTACAGTTGTAACTAGAAAGCTGGTAGTTCATTCCCTGGCTGCACCAGTCTCCATGCTAAAGTGTCCTTGAGCAGGATACACCTCAATTCATTCATTGGAGTGTGAATGTTATAAAGAAAGCAATTAGACATAGAAAAAAGTGCCTGTGTGAATGATTAAATGAGGCACAGTAAGCAATACTATTTGCCCGATAATCCTATTAAAAATTATTGAAAAGGCACTAAGAGCACAAACATGCCAAAAGGCTCCAGCTCTGAGACTTTAATTAGCCTAGGTGAGGCCTAGCAGACAGAATCAATTGCCTGGACATCTGTCTATCAAAGTGCCATTACCAAATCGTAGTATTCAGCTGAATTTAAAAACAAAATGCTTGAAAGGAGAAAACTATCCGAAGAGTGCAAAACCATATTTTGCACCAAGTTTAAAACATGTTTTTAATGCTGTGAAGTCTATGAGCACTGACTTGATCTGCAGCCTGCCTTGATTTGCAGTGGAAGTTTAAGGACCTGAAGCTTTTGGCAGATTTTTAGTTCAGTTAGCTCAATTTTCAGGTCGCTACTTTATATTTGTGTCAATATAAAGTTGTCAGTAAGCACAGGCAACAACTTATAATGCTAACTATAAAATTACATTTTCCTGGATGGCCTACAATTCCACAATACACAAAGTGTCTCTATTGTTTTTGTGAGTCCTCACTTCTATCATCAACACATGATAAAGAGTCTCTGAAAGCTTTTGTTAAACATGGTTTTTCGAGCTGGGCTAAAGCACTTGAACAATTCAGATCACATCAAATGGGTTTGATGAATGGAGGGAAAACAGATGCAGACTCCAATCCGATGCAGTTTTTAAACTTGGATGCTAAAGATATACCAGAGTTCCAATCGTGGCTGGTTTATGAGGAGAGTAAGTGGCTATCTCATGATATCATCGACAAGATGACTGAAATGAAGGCCCATGATGTGCTGAGAATGCTAAGCTAAGAAATAAAGTCTGCTGAGGTTTTCTTTTTGATTCTGGATCAGACAGCTGATATATCAAAGAACAGATACAATACCTGTTTACTTACATTTTGTGACTGAGCCAGAAGAGTATGTAGCAGCTGGAGTCTAGAGCACACTATATGCATTAATTAATATTATGATTTTAGTTGAGCATGATGTTGCTGAGAATATTTTCACCCGTCGCAACTTCATGTCAGTTATATGCAGAGATGGGCAGTAACGCATTACAAGTAACGCATTACTCTAATCCGATTACTTTTTTCAAGTAACGAGTAAAGTAAGGGATTACTATTGCAAAAAAGGTCATTCGATTACTGTTACTTTCCCGTAAGCACGCTGCGTTACTGCATTACTAAAACCGTGATTTTTTTGCGAGAGTGTCTCATGACAATGACGTAAGCGAGTGCGACATTCGTGGCAACAGCTGTGTGCAGATTAACAATGGATAATATATCGAGTGCGGGAGAGCATATGACTGTGCAGCGTTTAAAGCGTGGAAGTACTGACCTTACTTTGAGTTTGATTCCATAAAAAGCGACAAAAACATTAGTGTCCACTGTACAGTGCGTGGGAAGAAAACTTCTTTTTACAACAAAAAACCTCCCTAAACTTCCGCAAAAGCACCAACAGTACGCTGCCACGGAATGGGAAATTCACAGAGAAACTCGTGGATTCTTCCACTGACCGCTGCAGCACCACCTATTTTATTTTATGTGCTGGAATTGTGCAGAAAATAGGTTTAAATGTTAAACAAATTTCTTCCAGTCAGAGAATGTTGCATATAATTTAATGTTTGCTTGATGCATAAAGTTAAAAGATTAAAACTAATAAAACAAATTTTAAAAAGAGACTTTTCCATTTGATTACATTTTATATGATGAATTGTGCAGAAAAAGTAGAATTGGGCTGAAAGATCTATTGCTTTATTACCTATTCAGGTTGTAAATCATGTTTTTAAAAAGTAACTAATTACTTTTGAAAATAAGTAATCAGTAATTAGTTATTGATTACTTTTTTCAAGTAACATGACCAACACTGGTTATATGTGATATGATGACGCTCATCACAAATTCACCAAAGCAACTCTCCTGCTTCCACAAATTTCAATGCAAAGACACATCCTCTCTCAGACCTTTGTGCCCAATGTAATTGACAGCAGCATAGTTAGAAGCCATTGCTTCCAACTATAGCATGCTACTAGAATTCCTGGTTTACCTATCTGACCAACACATTCAGCACATGACCTGAATTTGGAGAGCCCAATTATGCCAAGACTAAAGGTTCCACACAGACCAGAAGACAGGTTTGCCACCTGCCAGATTTCAAAGCAATGTACTGACCGATTCCTGAGCTGCAGATTTAGACCGTCTGCATTTAAATGCATTGGACATGGTAGAGATGTAGAAGATTTTGCGACTGGAAAGATCAATTGAAAAAATTTGAAATGCATATGAACAGAATCATATGATATGTGTTCAGGTTCAGCAAAATAAAAAAAGAATTTGCAAAGCTACCTTTCAAAATCGAGCGGACTTTCTCAAAGATGATCTGAAAGCGCATTTGAGAACTCTGCTGCCAGAGATCTGGACTTGCCCTGACTGTCCCTGTAACATCCTCAGTTAAAAAAAGATCATTTACTGCCATGTGGTGACTGAGAAAATATCTAAAGTCCCCAATGGGGTGAGCAATACTGAATCATGTGCTTCAACAAACTGTCACAAGGATGATTCTCGAAATCAGAACCTAGTGGTAAGGAAGTATCTACAGGAGTAGATGAATTCAAGTGCACAGCTGTGGGGAGAGACACTTTCCCACAAAAGGAGTAGATTAACAGCAAAAACTTTAATAGCTTATTTAGCTGTGTGGCGCTTTGTGTTGATTGACTAAATCTACTGTGCGGGCCTGTATGTTATCTTTGTCTATGTAACTATGTCATTGTAACTTCTTTTCTCTGTTCATAAGGCCTGTAGCAGCATCTCACATCAGGGTTGGTGATAACAGATTTGTGTTGCTCTTCACACTTGAAATTATTTATGTTGGCCTTTTTACTAAATAATCTGTTGGCATTTGTTAGTACTTCCACATTACGTGGTGTTTCATCAGTAAGCTATTCGTGTTCGATAATATCTGTTGGCTTGTGGACATGATTGGATTTGTCCAGTGGGCGGCGGTGGGAGTGGGGGTATGAATCAAGCACCCACCAGCAGAAACTTAAATCAGCATGTATCACTGTGAGTTTATACTGTATGTAAAGACATTTCTATTTCTGAACTTTTTCTAACCAACTGTAAAGTGATTTAGCTTTTCACAAGAAAACTTTTCATCAGTTAAATGTTTTTTCTGCTTGGCTTTGTGATAACCAGCCAGTTGTTCCTATATTTCTGCCCAACATTTTTATGGTAATTTTAGGCTTTGAGTGCCTAGCATTATCATAAAATCCTTTGTGAAGACACCTCTATTTTGCATTTGTTTCAAACTGAAGAGATGTTTCACCTCAAATGATTTCAGCTCACTGTTTGAATCTATGAAAAATGGTCATGAATTTCAGAATATTCTTTCGTCTGTCACACATTTGCTTTAATGATGACAGCACTGCTACCTACAACAAGTTTGTTCAGACATGATAACCAGTATGCTAGAGTGATGTCACAATCATAGACAGCGTAAAATCTGACACAGCTGCCAGATCTGAAAACACAAGTCTGTAACCTGTGTTGTTAAAAAGAGTTGCAGTTCTGTAGAAAGGCCCATGATGATGAGTTTATAGTCTTAGTTACTTGTTTTAAAATATTTTGTCTATTTTCTCAATTATTGTCATTCTAAGAGTTAGAAAAGAAGAATATTCAGGTTATCCTCATTGGCTAATGACTGTCGATTGGCAAGTTGTTAGCCAATAATGTAAGTTTCTCAGTAAGGTCATGTCCACATACCCATGTGTAATTTTTTTAAAGCAGATAACTTTGTTTTCAAAAATATCCGACATGAACACAAAAAATAATGTTAACCAGCTATCAAAGCTGTAAAACAACAGATACTGATATCAACAAACAAGATAAAAGAGCACAGCAGGATACACAAAAGATAAATTTTGAGGCTGGGACGATATTCAGTAAATAGGAAGAAGAGAAAGTCTGAGCAGGCTG
The DNA here is from genome assembly GCF_057382275.1 of Copadichromis virginalis. NCBI lineage: Eukaryota > Metazoa > Chordata > Actinopteri > Cichliformes > Cichlidae > Copadichromis > Copadichromis virginalis. The sequence goes on from NC_140629.1 coordinate 9,828,916, forward strand.
GGGTGTTTCTCTGTATTTTTCCTCTCCAGGTGGATTGTGGGTAGCCTTTGTCTCCATCTTTGGGTGAAACCACTCATCTTGTACTTGCCTTGCACACCTGCAACTGTGACAGCTGTTCTCCGCCAGATAGTACAAAATGGTGGTAAACTGGGTCACCTCATTGTTACTGTACCTGTCCTCCATTCCTGTCTCTCATGTTTCTCGCAGTGCTTCAATTAAACATTTTATATATATTTGTAAATAAAGCCCCTAATTATACTTGCTGTCTCAGTTTGTAATTTGGGCACAGAAATTCTTTAGTCACTATTGTGAGAGGTTCTGAGGGTCAGCCATATCAACTTGTCACGTCAACCTAATTAATTAAAATTTACTAAAAGCTTTAAAACAGTCACAAATATTGGAACAAGTGATCTACAAGGCAAGGCAAGGCAAGTTTATTTGTATAGCACAATTCAACAACAAGGCGATTCAAAGTGCTTTACAGAGACATTAGAAACAAGAACAAATAAAAAGCATGATTTAAAATTGATTAAAACAAGCAAATAAACTAACTAACTAATTAACAAACAAACAAACAAACAACAGTATATAAAATCAAAACAGATAAAATCAGAACAGTAGATAAAATCAGTAGTTAAATGTAAGTTTTGAAATTTAAGCTTAAAGTGTGGATTTGGTGCTTTATTCAAATGCAGCTGAGAACAGGTGAGTCTTCAACCTGGATTTAAATAAACTGAGTGTTTCAGCTGATCTGAGGCTTTCTGGGAGTTTGTTCCAGATATAAGGAGCATAAAAGCTGAATGCAGCTTCTCCGTGTCTGGTTCTGACTCTGGGAACTGATAAAAGACCGGATCCAGATGACCTGAGGGATCTGGATGGTTCATACTGGGTCAGGAGGTCATTGATGTATTTTGGTCCTAAACCATTCAGAGCTTTATAGCATCAGCATCAGAACTTTAAAGTCTATCCTCTGACGGACAGGCAGCCAGTGTAAAGACCTCAGAGCTGGACTGATGTGGTCCACTTTTTTGGTCTTAGTGAGGACTCGAGCAGCAGAGTTCTGAATGAGCTGTAGTTGTCTGACTGATTTTTTAGGTAGACCTGTAAAGATGCTGTTACAGTAATCAAGCCTACTAAAGATGAATGCATGGACTAGTTTTTCCAGGTCCTGTTGAGACATCAGATCTTTTATCCTTGATATATTCTTGAGGTGATAGTAAGCTGACTTTGTTATTGTCTTAATGTGTTTTTCTAAGTTTAGGTCTGCATCCATCACTACACCCAAATTTCTCGCCTGGTTTGTGGTTTTTAGATGTATAGATTGAAGTTCTCTGGTGACCTGTAATCGTGTTTCTTTGGCGCCAAAGACTATTACCTCAGTTTTGTTTTTGTTTAGCTGGAGAAAATTGTGGCACAACCAGTCATTGATTTCCTCAATGCATTTACCAAGAGCCTGTACAGGGCCTCGGTCTCCTGGTGACATTGTGATATATATTTGTGTGTCATCTGCATAGCTGTGATAGTTTATTTTGTTGTTGTTTATAATCTGTGCCAGTGGGAGCATGTAGATGTTAAACAGAAGGGGTCCCAAGATGGAACCTTGGGGAACTCCACATGTGATACTTGTCTGCTCAGATGTGAAGTTACCTATTGATACAAAGTATTTCCTGTTTTCTACGTATGTTTTGAACCAGTTTAGTACAGTTCCTGAAAGACCTGCCCAGTTCTCCAGTCGTTTGAGTAATATGTTGTGGTCAACTGTATCAAATGCTGCACTGAGATCCAGTAAAACTAGGACTGACATTTTTCCACTGTCTGTATTCAGACATATGTCATTAAACACTTTGGTCAGAGCGGTTTCAGTGCTGTGGTTCTGTCTAAAACCTGACTGGAAGGCATCGTAGCAATTATTCTGTTTTAAGAAGTAACTGAGCTGTTGAGAAACTGCTTTTTCAATGATCTTACTTAAAAACGGGAGATTTGAGATCGGCCTGTAGTTGTTCATTTGTGTCTTGTCAAGATTGTCCTTTTTCAGTATAGGTTTGATTACAGCAGTTTTTAGTGATTCTGGAAACACACCTGATAATAAAGAAAAGTTGACGATCTGTAACAGGTCTGACTCTAAAGTCTTTGAGACCTTTTTGAAAAAACTTGTCTAAACAGCAGGAGGAGGAGTTCAGTTGACCTAAGATGTCCTCCAGGTCTTTGCTGTTAATAGGTTGAAACTGTTTCATGGTGTTTAAACAGTTTTTTGGTGGACACAGTACATATCCTGGATCTGCTGTTGATGTACCAATTGCTTGTCTAATTTTTTGGATTTTTTCAGTGAAGAATTTGGCAAAGTCATTGCAGGCCATGGTCGAATCTACAGTCCAAGTCTCATGAAAGTTACCAGACAGATTTAGATTTTTACACAAGTTTATGGATGGTGACACCACAAATAAGAAGAAAGATCATATCTCAGCAGCTTCATAACTTACACTAAACTTGTTGGATCAACTCGGCACCCTTTCTTGGTGAACTGCTAAACTGCAGTTTTATTTCTCCTTTACACCATTAAAATCTTGTGTCTTTAAATGCTGTTAAATTTAGGGTTACAAGTAAATATAACATAAGTTTGATTTGGTCTCAAAGTCTTGGCCTTAACCTTATAATCCAGTTTTAAGGTCAGAGCTGGGCATTAGATGGTGTTGCCTCATCGTTACTTTTCATAATGGACAAAGCAAGAGAAAAAAAAACAAGTATGCTATAACACTATGCTATTCAGTGATGTAAGAGGAGAGGAAACAATGAAAAGAAATGAAAAGTTATTGCACTTTGGAATAAAGTTCAAATCTATTATTCACGTTGAGGTAGGGTGACCAACCATCCTCATTCATTAACTGCACAGAAAAGGCATCGTTTGAATATGTTAACATTTTCTTTAAACAAACAGTATTATTAAAGTTCATGACTGGGCCAAATGTCCTCTTTTTTGGAAGTCTAAATATGGTCATCCTACGTCGAGGTAAATCCCTCTCTATGAGTGAACAACTTATACAGTTGGTAAAGTAATCCAGTATTCAAAGTAGCTGGAATCTTTTTTTGATAACTTAAAATTTTATTACTAAAATAAAATCCGTGCCTGGTTCTTTTTATTTCAGCTTTTATTTTTGTTTGTTTGTTAGTTTTTATTGATTGTCAGTGCACCCCAGGGCAGCTGTGGCTACAATGTAGCTTGCCATCACCTGTGTGTGAATGGGACTGAGTAAAGCGCTATACAAATGCAGGCCATTTACCATATTTACCATTTATGTGTATTATAGTATTATTCACTGGAATCTATGCATTCCTGTAAAAAAATAACTACACCTCATAATTTTATAGCTTACAGAATCACTGTTAGAAGCTTGACGTAGTGGTGTTTTATGTGACTCCCACAGCATTATGGAGGAATTTTGACCCACTCTTCTTTACAAGGTTGCTTGACTTCATTAACCTCCTAAGACCTGAACTCTTTCATGGCATGCATTTTTAATTTCTCTTTGCTATTTGGGTGATTGGGACCTGATTAATGTAAAAAAAAAAAAAAAAAAGAATTATCTTTTCAAAGTAATTTTGAACTACATCAAAATTACTTTTTGATGTAGTTCCTGAGAAGAGGATATCATGCCCTTGTAGAGTAAAATTTAGTATTGTGGTCTAGACAACCCAAAATGTGATGTCCACATATGTGGACGCCAGGTCCTAGGAGGTTATGGTTTGCAGGTCTTCATTCACTCAGAGATCTCTTAAGGTCCCACCACAACATTTCAATGGGGTTGAGGTTTTTGACTGGACTATTGCAACACCTTGATTTTTGTCTTTTTTATCTGTTGTAGACTTGCTGGGATCATTGTCCTGTCGTATGACCTAATCACTAGCTCTTAGCCATTTAACTCTAGAATATTTTAGAATTCAAAGGAGTTCAATGTCGACTGTAAGGTGCCTAGATACTGTGGCTGCAAAACACAGTGTTTCATCGTCCCCAAGTTCTCTCTGACCTGATTGTTTCTAACTTTAACAAGTAATGAATTTGTGCTTTTCTTCACAAACAAAATTTTAACTGGTAGAGAAAAAAAATCATAACCATTCCACAGACATATCACAGAAACGTTCAATATTACAGATGTTTATTGAGACTCCTCAACTGATCTTTCTGAGTTCAATATTTACTAACTCCAAATCATGTCTATTAAACTTTATTTCTGCTCAAGGAATTTCCACCATCGGTTAATGCATCAGTCTTATATGATAAGTCTGTCTCTATTAATGGGCCCATGGCCTTTAAGTTGGAAGTATTTAAACAAATATTTAAAAGTTGTCACTTGACCCAGCTGTCTTAGATAATTATTAGCCAATCTCTGACCTTTCTTTTATTTAAAAACTTCATTCAAAAAGATTTATAACTGCTAATTGATCAACTGCAGAGAAATGGTTCATTTGAAAAGTTCCAGTTAGGATTCAGAATTCATTACAATACAGAAATAGCACTGGTGAAGGTCACAAAAGATCTTCATAGGGCCTCTGAGAGTGGACCCAAACCTCAGAGTTTTACTACAGAGATTCTACTGCACTGCAGTGGTTTGAATCATATAAATCTAACAGACTCCAGTTTGAACATGTAAATGGGGAGTCTTCTTCACACACCGGTGAATTATGCAGTTCCACAAGGTTCTCTGCTTGGACCAATTCTATTTACATTATATATGCTTCCTTTAGGCAGTATCATCAGAAAGCCTTTTTTTAAATTGTTATTGCTATGCAGATGAAACCCATCTTACAGCTTATCTATCCATGAAGCCAAATGACACATCAGGCAGGCACTGTCTTTACTTTTAAAATTAGGCTTAAAACTTTCCTCTTTGATAAAGTATATAGTTAGGGCTGGATGAGGTGATCCTGAACCCTCCCTTAGTTAACAGAACTAGGCCTAGGCTGCTGGGGACTTCCCATGCAGCCTGGGCCTAGGGGAGGGGGAGACAGGAGGGTTTGGTCCTGTCTCTCCTCTTCACCCCCAACTGCAGATCAGCCTCTCCCTGAGTGCCAGAGGTTTCTTCATGTTACAAAGGCGTTATTCCTTCACACTGTCACCAAACCCTTGCTCATACGGTTGTTTGATTGTTCAGGTTTTCTGTATTATAGACAGCTTTCTTACAGTATAAAACACCGTGAGGCATTTGATTTGATGCCATAAAAAAAATTGAATTGAACTGCTACCACTAACACCAGGCTGTTACTTGGCAACACATCCAAACAAACCATACTCATTCAGTCTTTTTTAAATTGTTTCTAACATGTTAACTGAGGTCTATAGACTCCAAGCTGTGGGTCTCAAGTTTTTTTTGTTTTTTTTTGTTTTTTGTTTTACAGTTTCTCTGAGCATTGCACAGTTTAATTTTGGATAAATTGAATTGAATTTTAATTAATTAAGAGCATTTGATTAGCAGCACCTTGCGGCTTCTCATCTTATTAACTCCTATGGATGCAGTAAGACTACTTAGCTTTTCTCAGGAAGTTGTAGAATCCGGTAAACAGGTTTTGTTTGTCAAGAATATAAAGCTGTAAAGTGTAGCTTTGGGATTTATTTTTCCAAACTTTGTGGAGCAAAATATCTGTTAGCCTTGAGTAACATATTATCTTTACTTCACCTGATCCCCTGTGGCTGAGTGTGAATGAGGTGTTTGAGCCCCAGCCATGCTGAAAGTCCAGAAATAACAGCCAAAGTTTTTTACAACTAGAAAAAAAAACTAGTTGTAAAAAACAGACACAGCTGGAGCATCTGTGGTTTATTTTATTCAACCTACATTCCATCTTTATTGGTCTTGAAAGCAGCAGCAGCCTCTCAGAGCTGTCCACAGACCGTTTTGGTGCCTGGTTACCAAGAATTACTCAACATGCATTTCACAAATGACTGTGTGCCATGATAATTTCCCTGCCAAAAAAGTTATTTGATTCTTAATGTTGTCTTACAGTAATTGTTGCCTTATATGATTAGAACTGGAAGCCTGAAGTGTGCACAATTTATACATGGACCCTCCCAGTTATGGAGGACCACAAGAGCCACGCACATCGAAATAAAGATTTCTGTGCTTAAATAATGAACTGTAGAATAAATTATGCATTTGTAAATAGGGCTGGGCTATATCATACCGTTCACGGTAATACCGGTGTAATTTTGGGCAACGATAGGAAAATGAAATATCCCGATAGAATATGGGTAAAACGCGCATGCGCAGTGCCTATGTTTACATACGCACATGGCGGCGACGCAGAATGAGAAGAGCGAAAGTGGATCGTTAAATGAAACAGATGAACCAGAATTGGTTTGTAAAAATGCTGCAACTTCAGTGGTGTGGAACTGGTTTAGCTTTCGTCCGTCAGACACACAGCAAAGCATTATTTTTGGTAGAGCATGCTAGTGGGGCGTCGTTATTACCATGTTGTTTGGAAAATACGGCACACTTAAAATCAATCCTTTGATTTTTCTGAAAATCGACAGTGCCCCTTATAATCCCGTGTGCCTTATGTATGAATTCTGGTTGTGTTTAGAATAGAATAGAATAGAATTCAACTTTATTGTCATTGCACATGTCACAGGTACAGGGCAACGAAATGCAGTTTGCATCCATCCAGAAGTGCTTTAGCCATGATATAGATATATTACAATATATATTAGCAATAATATAGATATGTAAGCATATTACAGAAATGGGTCTATTATGGTATGTTATAATGTACACGGTATGAAGTATGTTATGAATATTCTATAACTATAAGTACGTACAGGCTGTAGTGAGTACAAGCTATGTGCAGGCTATGAACAGGATATAAATATGAAATAAAAAAAGCTATACAGAAATCTGAGATATGCAGTTATACAGAAATGTGAACTATGCAAGTTATAAACAGTTGTAGGATTAAAAATTATCGTATGTACAGAATGATTATTTACACAGAACTATACAGTAGTGCACTTAAGATAAGTGAGATATGTGGATAATTTCTACAGAGGCTATATAAAGTGCTAGTGGTTGTGAGTGGTGGTTCAGTCCATGTTATTATTGTGTGTTTGAGGGTACAGTTGTCCATTGTGTGTGTGTGTGTAGGTGGTTGTGGGTGTGTGTATGTTTAGTCCATGAGTTTAATGTGGGTCAGATGTCAGGAGGCAGAGTTCAGGAGTCTGACAGCTGTGGGGAATAAGCTGTTCCGGTACCTGGTGGTCTTAGTCCGGAGGCTCCTGTAGCGCCTCCCAGAGGGCAGGAGGGTGAAGAGTCCATGTGATGGGTGACTGGGGTCTTTGATGATTTTCCCAGCCCTTTTCAGACACCGCTTCCTGTAGATGTCCTTTATGGCAGGAAGTGGTGCATTACGGCTATATTAGGCAGGCGCCTCGCAGAGTGATACGTACTGTGCTTCAACATAATATTATCGTATTGTGTGTGTATAACCTCTTTTTAAGTTTTGTGGATATTATACATGGTTATGCTGAAGATATGTCGGCCAATTTCCACTGGAAATGCCTTTTGGTTAAACTGTCAACAAGGAATTTGCACTGTTACATTTTTATATAACTTTAATGCACATAAAAAAACAGCTGCTTGTTTAAGTGAAAATACATTGATGGGGTTTTTTGCTCTAATAAAGTTGTGGAGTTGTAAAGTATTTTGTCTAGTGTCAATTATATCGTCAGTTATATCGTTATCGCAAATTTTCAAATGTATATCGTGATAAATATTTTTGGTCATATCGCCCTGCTCTATTTGTAATTTTTGTGTACAAGCACACACGCTTCTTAACAGGGCAAAGCTATGAGTTAGAAAAATCCAAGCATGTGTCTATCCAACCAATCAGAGAGCCCCTTACATCCCACGGTGTGGCTAATTTGAATAGCCGCAAGGAAGTTGTTAATCGAAGAGCTAATCCAGCAGCTAATCCAGCAGCTAATCCCGGAGCGAATAGGAAAGGGAAATGGATTTTGAAATGCAGTTTATTAAATTGGAATTCAAAAATAAATTTACAAATGCATAATTTATTCTACAATTCATTATTTAAGCACAGAAATCTTTATTTCTATGCGCATGGCTCTTGTGGTCCTCCATACACAGTACACTTCACAGTGCTTCTGTTAGCCACTAATACTATTTAGCTTCTTTGGAAAGTCCCCCTAGAAAGTCACAGTAGGTGTTTTGACTGTTAGCCAGTTTAGTGCTATTTAACTAGTAATATAATCTATCTATCTATCTATCTATCTATCTATCTATCTATCTATCTATCTATCTATCTATCTATCTATCTATCTATCTATCTATCTATCTACCTACCTACCTACCTACCTACCAGTGGCTGGACAAAGCTGGACTGAAAGACAGCACATAACAGCAGGGTGCAAGATGCTAGCAGGCAAGGCATACATGGAACGCCATAACCAAGTGGCCGGCATAGTGTACAGAAACATCTGTGCCGAGTATAACCTGGAAGTCCCGGGGTCAAAATGGGAGATGCCCCCAAGGGTGGTGGAGAATGACCGAGCTAAGATCCTGTGGGACTTCCAGATACAGACGGACAAAATGGTGGTGGCTAACCAACCGGACATAGTAGTGGTAGACAAACAGAAGAAGATGGCCGTAGTGATCGATGTAGCGGTTCCGAATGACAGCAATATCAGGAAGAAGGAACACGAGAAGCTGGAGAAATACCAAGGGCTCAGAGAAGAGCTTGAGAGGATGTGGAGGGTGAAGGTAACGGTGGTCCCCGTGGTAATCGGAGCACTAGGTGCGGTGACTCCCAAGCTAGGCGAGTGGCTCCAGCAGATCCCGGGAACAACATCGGAGATCTCTGTCCAGAAGAGCGCAGTCCTGGGAACAGCTAAGATACTGCGCAGGACCCTCAAGCTCCCAGGCCTCTGATAGAGGACCCGAGCTTGAAGGATAAACCGCCCGCAGGGGCGTGCTGGGTGTTTATTATATGTATATATATGAGACAGCTTCTTTTCTTCCATGAGTAGTGTCAGCCTATAATGACATGTTGACATAATTTTTCTTTGAAGTGACAATTTCTTTCAACCTTCAGCAACAGAAATTTTGCTTTTCTCTTCGATCTTGAGAGTAGTCAAAGATTTGAGCTCAATAATCACATATATTTGTTAATATTAAAAATGTGTCTAATCAGCTGGCTTGAAAGTAAAATCATTCAACACGCTGCCTTAAATGCTTCATTTATTTTAGATGTTTAGATGAGAAATACTCTTAGATTTTAGAATTCTAGTAAAAACACTTGGATGTTTTTGAACTTCAAGAAGGCTTTTGAGACTTGGATTTCTAGTGTTATGTGTTTGGATTAATTAACAATATTTTGTAGCATTTGTGTTGTGTATTACTAAAGGACTGACAGTCTAAAAACTCCCTTTTAACAGGAAGACACCTCCAGAAGAGCCAGGCTAATGGAATGCTGGGGTAGAGAGCCAGAGATTAACATTCTCACATGGATGGATCTGTGGCAGTTTGAGCAATTATATTTATATAGCACCAGTTCACGACAACAAATGCTTCAAAGCACTTTATATTGCAATGTAACAATCCTATATATTAGAAAGAGACCCCAACAATCACACAACTCCCTATGAGCTAGGACTTGGCAACAGTGGGAAGGAAAAACTCCCTTTTAACAGGAAGGAACCTCCAGCAGAGCCAGGCTCAGGGAGGGGCGGCCATCTCCTGGGACCGGCTGGGATGAGGGGAGGAAGACAGGATAAAAGACATGCTGTGGAAGAGAGCCAGAGATTAATAACAAGTATGATTCACTGCAGATAGGTGTAGAAACTCATAGTGATTGAGAAAGGTGACTGAAGAAGAAATTTTTCCTATTCCAGCATAACTAAGGGTTATCAGGGCCACCTGATTCAGCCCTAACTATATGCTTTAGCAACCAAAACAAAACATATATATATATATATATATATATGTGTGTGTGTGTGTGTGTGTGTGTGTGTATGTATATATATATATATGTACAGTGGGGCAAAAAAGTATTTAGTCAGCCACCGATTGTGCAAGTTCCCCCACCTAAAATGATGACAGAGGTCAGTAATTTGCACCAGAGGTACACTTCAACTGTGAGAGACAGAATGTGAAAAAAAAATCCATGAATCCACATGGTAGGATTTGTAAAGAATTTATTCGTAAATCAGGGTGGAAAATAAGTATTTGGTCAATAACAAAAATACAACTCAATACTTTGTAACATAACCTTTGTTGGCAATAACAGAGGTCAAACGTTTACTATAGGTCTTTACCAGGTTTGCACACACAGTAGCTGGTATTTTGGCCCATTCCTCCATGCAGATCTTCTCGAGAGCAGTGATGTTTTGGGGCTGTCGCCGAGCAACACGGACTTTCAACTCCCACCACAGATTTTCTATGGGGTTGAGGTCTGGAGACTGGCTAGGCCACTCCAGGACTTTCAAATGCTTCTTACGGAGCCACTCCTTTGTTGCCCGGGCGGTGTGTTTTGGATCATTGTCATGTTGGAAGACCCAGCCTCGTTTCATCTTCAAAGTTCTCACTGATGGAAGGAGGTTTTGGCTCAAAATCTCACGATACATGGCCCCATTCATTCTGTCCTTAACACGGATCAGTCGTCCTGTCCCCTTGGCAGAAAAACAGCCCCATAGCATGATGTTTCCACCCCCATGCTTCACAGTAGGTATGGTGTTCTTGGGATGCAACTCAGTATTCTTCTTCCTCCAAACACGACGAGTTGAGTTTATACCAAAAAGTTCTACTTTGGTTTCATCTGACCACATGACATTCTCCCAATCCTCTGCTGTATCATCCATGTGCTCTCTGGCAAACTTCAGACGGGCCTGGACATGCACTGGCTTCAGCAGCGGAACACGTCTGGCACTGCGGGATTTGATTCCCTGCCGTTGTAGTGTGTTACTGATGGTGACCTTTGTTACTTTGGTCCCAGCTCTCTGCAGGTCATTCACCAGGTCCCCCCGTGTGGTTCTGGGATCAAAGCTCACCGTTCTCATGATCATTTTGACCCCACGGGATGAGATCTTGCGTGGAGCCCCAGATCGAGGGAGATTATCAGTGGTCTTGTATGTCTTCCATTTTCTGATGATTGCTCCCACAGTTGATTTTTTCACACCAAGCTGCTTGCCTATTGTAGATTCACTCTTCCCAGTCTGGTGCAGGTCTACAATACTTTTCCTGGTGTCCTTCGAAAGCTCTTTGGTCTTGGCCATGGCGGAGTTTGGAGTCTGACTGTTTGAGGCTGTGGACAGGTGTCTTTTATACAGATGATGAGTTCAAACAGGTGCCATTCATACAGGTAACGAGTGGGGGACAGAAAAGCTTCTTACAGAAGACGTTACAGGTCTGTGAGAGCCAGAGATTTTCCTTGTTTGAGGTGACCAAATACTTATTTTCCACCCTAATTTACGAATAAATTCTTTACAAATCCTACCATGTGAATTCATGGATTTTTTTTTCACATTCTGTCTCTCACAGTTGAAGTGTACCTCTGGTGCAAATTACTGACCTCTGTCATCATTTTAAGTGGGGGAACTTGCACAATCGGTGGCTGACTAAATACTTTTTTGCCCCACTGTATATGTATGTATGTATGTATATACAGTATCTCAGTTATTTCACACATTTTAAGACAAATATCACAAAGCACTTCACAACACAACAAAACAAAACAAAAACAAAAGTGTAAAAAGATGAGTTTTGAGAGCTGTTTTGATGCTTTGTTTCTAGCTTTGTTAGAGCTGACATGGGTGCTTTGTTTATTTTGGGGTGCCGCTCATTTGACAGCCAGCAGTGGAGGAATACTCAAATAAAATCTCATGCACCTCACGTCTGAGTGTCACTACTAAACTGATGAACTGTGAAGCACACAACACAAAAATGGCTGCTTCATGATTACACTCATTTTAAAATCTGCAGGTTATATTATTGTGGCGGGGCGTGGCCTGCGGTGCCGTGCAGAGGAGGCGGACGCACCTGCACGGCATCCGCAATCACGCCCCGCCGAATTAAATATTGTACTGGGTCCTGTGGTTGTGTTGTGTGATAGTGTTGAGCGGGCAGCGGGAGAGCTGCAGCTCTGTGAGTATTGTGGACAGCAACCGTCAAAGCTTTAATAAAAAGCATCAAAATGCCACTGGGTCTGCCGTGTATGTTTACAATTATTTTAGCATTTAGCATTAGCTGGAGTTAGCCTGGCAGTGATCCAGGCAGACTGCAAGAGTAAATCTAAACTGTCCAGGATGTGAAGAAAATGTTACCTGCTGATTTAGTCGATGTTCTCTGACAGTATTCAACAATGAAACCTTATTCAGGTTGTGTGAAGGAGTTTATTCTCCATGGCTAAGAGTGTAGGTATTATATTACTAACATCTGCAGCAACTTGATCCTCCTTGCTGATCAACAGCTCCAGGGTGAATTAAGAAGAGAAGTAAAGTGTTTTACTTATTTGTTTCAGTGCATTCCCTCCAGCTCTGTATTCTTGCATGCAGCAAGCTGTGCTGAAGGAAAAAAACTCTTCCACTTCAAACAAAGCTCCAGTTACCACTTTAAATGTTCACTGCCTTATTTTATACTATGGTAGATTCCTATACCTTCATTCAAGGTGATAAAGGCTTTTAAGTTGCAATATAGAATCCATCTAATTCCGAGAGATAAGAAAAGTGTTAAAATTCAACAGAACACCACTAGTCAAATATTTTTTTAAAAAAAATCTTGTTCAGACAACTATTAGTCAACAGGTTCATATCTAATGGGTATGGGGACACATGGATGCATGGTCAACATTTCTGATGCTTATCCAACTAGACAAAACAGGCTCAGCATCAATTCCAGTATCATAGTTGGTGTTCATCAGTCCTTATTCCTTTCTCATGGAAAGAAACTGAGAATATGCCATATGCCAAGCCAACCACCAACAACACCCCGTTACACACCCCCACTGCCCGACTTAGGCTGGGGAGCCATCCGGCCTAGCCTAACCCCCCACCTCGCACGAGCGAGAGAGGTGCGACCCTTGCCTATGAACCACTTTGAAGTTGAATTAAAAGGCTGGAGGGTCAGATACCACTGTGTGATCTGGGTGTGGGCATCCTTCGTGCGGTAGGATGCAGCAGTGCAGCAGGGCGTGATCCGAACAGAGGGTGACAGGGCGGCCCAGGAGGTAACAATGAAGGGTGTCAACTGCCCACCGGATGGCCAGGCACTGCTTTTCCACAGTGCTGTAACTGGCCACCCATGCTCCGTCCAGGTGTCGCTTTGGATGATGACATCATCCAGGTAGCCAGCAGCATAAGCAGTGTGTGGATGCAGTACCCAGTCCATAAGGTGCTGGAAAGTGGCAGGGTCTCTGAACAAGCCTAACGGAAATGTGACGAATTGGTACAAACCCTACGGAGTGAAGAAAGATGTATTTTTTCCTCGACTCTGCAGACAAGGGAATCTGCCAGTAGCCCTTGGTTAAATCCAGCATCGTAAAAAGCGAGCAGTGTCTAACCTGTCCAGGAGCTCGTCAACCAAGCAAGAGCAAGAGATAAGCATCAAACTGTAACACCTCATTCATCTTGCGATAGTCCACACAGAACCGTACAGACCCATCTTTCTTCGCTACAAGAACTATGGGGTTACATCAAGCACTGTGCAACTCTTTTATTACTCCTAGCTTTAGCATTTCCACAAATTCCTTTTGCACGATCTGCTCAGGTAACTTGTAGGGCCATAAACACACAGTTTCAAATTGATGCTCCATGAGATTCATACGGCTGGGCAGGGGGAGAGCACATCCGCAAACCACTGTTGCAATGTGACAGCATCCACTCTCTGGTCCTGTGTAAGATGGTTATCACAATGGTGGGAGGTGGGAATTAGTGATGTGCGGATCGATCCTGAAATATCGATTCCTCTGATACCAATCATTTATGTTCTAGAATCGATTCTCACATTAAAATATCAATATTTTAGTAATTTAGAGTAAATTTGTAGTTTATCATTAACAGGAACACAGTGGAAAGAAACTATAACATTCGGATTGTCTACATTCAAAGGAACTACTTCCTCTTCCGCCTTTCATAGTCATGTGCGAAATATGGCTGTATAAATGTCTCGCAGCCGCTAGTGTGCACTCATAACAATGGCTGAGCGTAATTGTGCGAACGTATTTTACCTCCACAAACAGCTGAGACGTTGTTTGCGATACATGTGGCAAAAAAAGTGAGGTGTTGTGGCCATACTTGCCAACCTTGAGACCTCAGAATTATGGAGACATTCAAAAGGGCTGTTGGGGGGGGCGAGGTTAAATACATTTTACAGGGTTTATTTATCAGATAAAATACGTTAAATGTCACCGTTATTATTGGCCAGCCTGGAAACAGCGGGGGTGTCCAAATTCAGAGGCTGCACCTGAGGACCCGGCCTTTGCGGTCTAAAGAAAGCCGGGTAGTACGTCACGAGCTCCCTCGGTGGAATGAAACTCTGCCGTCTGCTCCTTCCTATCTAAATTATAACCGGGCGCTGACGTAAACTCTCAACCATCTCACACTTCTGTTTAATCAGTTTTCTGTTTGACATTTATTCAGCTGTGTGAAAACCTCAGAGGAACCCTCCCGAGGGATTAATAAAGTTAAATTTAATTTAATCTAATCTAATAACTTTAATCTCAGCCAAACCGATTTACTCACAAACAAATAAAACACTGAAAAAGCCAAACAATAACATTTTTAAGTTATCAAACTGACTTATATATCATGTTTAACCCGAGTAGTGAAAGACCGCGGGGGTTTGAAGACGATATGTCGGTCGGCTCAGATATTTGAAGTTTACACGGTTACATTCTCACCTGAAAATATGGTAAAAGTTTTTTTGCGACCCAGAAAGAGAAATAAGAGTAATATTAAAACTAAGCAGCTGCCGTCATTGTTGGAAACTGGAATTGGCTGGGCTGCGCTATGAATTCTGCGATATGGTTTTTCAATTTTGTTGGTCCAGGTTGGTCCATTTCTGACATTCAAGAACAAAACAAAAACAAATCAGCGACCAATATAGCCATCTTTCTTTGCAAGGACACTCAAAAGCCTGCCATCCATGGATTCTGTCAGTGTTTTGATCTGTTCACCATCAACATTGCGTGCAGCAGCAACCACAGCCTCCCAGACACTGTTCAGAGAGGTGTACTGTTTTCCCTCCTTGTAAATCTCACATTTGATGATGGACCACATGTTCTCAATGGGGTTCAGATCAGGTGAACAAGGTGGCCATGTCATTAGTTTTTCTTCTTTTATACCCTTTCTTGCCAGCCACGCTGTGGAGTACTTGGACGCGTGTGATGGAGCATTGTCCTGCATGAAAATCATGTTTTTCTTGAAGGATGCAGACTTCTTCCTGTACCACTGCTTGGAGAAGGTGTCTTCCAGAAACTGGCAGTAGGACTGGGAGTTGAGCTTGACTCCATCCTCAACCCGAAAAGGCCCCACAAGCTCATCTTTGATGATACCAGCCCAAACCAGTACTCCACCTCCACCTTGCTGGCGTCTGAGTCGGACTGGAGCTCTCTGCCCTTTACCAATCCAGCCACGGGCCCATCCATCTGGCCCATCAAGACTCACTCTCATTTCATCAGTCCATAAAACCTTAGAAAAACCAGTCTTGAGATGTTTCTTGGCCCAGTCTTGACGTTTCAGCTTGTGTGTCTTGTTCAGTGGTGGTCGTCTTTCAGCCTTTCTTACCTTGGCCATGTCTCTGAGTATTGCACACCTTGTGCTTTTGGGCACTCCAGTGATGTTGCAGCTCTGAAATATGGCCAAACTGGTGGCAAGTGGCATCTTGGCAGCTGCACGCTTGACTTTTCTCAGTTCATGGGCAGTTATTTTGCGCCTTGGTTTTTCCACACGCTTCTTGCGACCCTGTTGACTATTTTGAATGAAACGCTTGATTGTTCGATGATTACGCTTCAGAAGCTTTGCAATTTTGAGACTGCTGCATCCCTCTGCAAGATATCTCACTATTTTTGACTTTTCTGATCCTGTCAAGTCCTTCTTTTGACCCATTTTGCCAAAGGAAAGGAAGTTGCCTAATAATTATGCACACCTGATATAGGGTGTTGATGTCATTAGACCACACCCCTTCTCATTACAGAGATGCACATCACCTAATATGCTTAATTGGTAGTAGGCTTTCGAGCCTATACAGCTTGGAGTAAGACAACATGCATGAAGAGGATGATGTGGACAAAATACTCATTTGCCTAATAATTCTGCACTCCCTGTAATAATAGGGGAATGAACAATGAGATCATCAGAGTTAGATGGGTGATTACCATAGGTGTGTTATGCCAGAGGCGGGGACCCAAGATGAGTCCCGCCCACGAGCACAGACAACAACAAACAAACACAGATAGAGGTGAGAAAGAAAACTAAGACAGAGAGACAGGTAGACACAAAACCTGTGGGAAAACTGAGGGACCATGATAGTCTCTTTCTTATATAAGCCACTCATGTCCCAAATTATGTAACATTGGTAATTAGCAAGCTATTTTTAATGTTACACAAAACAGATTTTACAAAAAATATTTATAATAACAAGAAGCACTCAGAGAGTGAGAACCTCCACCAAGGCAGCTTATTCTCTAGGCAGTATTTTATTTTTAAGGGAGTCATATCGTATTTTGCATATAAACATTATGTAGGCGTAGATAATGGATAATAGGTATTTATCTGTAAATAACTGGACATGAATAACTTGACCTCATTATGTAATATTACACTGCATTATCTTTCTTGCTCAACAATTCTTCATTTAAAGATACTGTATAACACATTTTGGGGTGAACATGAAAGAACGGAAGATGTAAAATGTAAACGTGAGATCAGAGGTCAAATGTGACATGATGCCAACTATAATGTGATATTTAGAATCCCCATATACCAGTAACATTTTCTTGATGTTGCCTTTGCAAACAAAGGCAGTAGATCAATAGATAGACTTTGAGATTGATATGTTGACCTTAAAGAAGGTCAACAGTTTGAAGGAGAGGTCAGAGATCAAATGTGACATGATATTTTGAAACCTTCATATAGTTTTTTCCATGTGTCGAGAATGCGCACCATGCTTCTAAGATTCATAGTTTCTAAGTAATAAGGGTTTTTTGTCATTTTTTGAACAATGAATCATTAAATTGATTTTGAAGACTTGTACTATTAACATCACCCCACTCCACACCTCTACACAGTTTAATCAGATTTCAAGCAAATCTTTTAGAGCTACTATGCTTAAAAATAGCCAGAATGGCACACACAAGTTAAACATGAATGAAAATTACACAATCTTCAGGTGATGAGTACGTTCAGAAATTTGAATCTGCCTTTAAATGCATAAAAGTAAATAATTTTCATTCATTTATAAATTATCAACATAGTTGACTTGCTGTATAACATGTCATTGCATTAAATGGAAAGCAAAGTAAATGAAAACTTCAGGTCTGAGGCATAAACTTCTGAATAAACTGATTTCAATAATGTCAGCATGGTGAAACTGACATCTATGCTGAACATTGCCATAAATCATTCTGTAGTAATTCACAAAATAAATGAATAAATATAAAATATTGATTTAAAATGTGCAATGGCTAAAACACCACTTTATGTACTGTGAAGCCTGCAGTTACAAAGGAGAGCAATAAGTTAAGAACAGACATGTCATTACCGACTGAATACGCATGTAATTGGCTTCTCTTATATATTCACATCCTGCAAATCTTGAATGGTGCTATTTACTCTTACTTATGTTTACAAGTGTCACTTGCGTTTGTGTTTAAGTTCGAAAGCTGTTGATCTTAGACAAGAACTTATGTTTTAATATATGAAAGGAGTACATAGAAAAGAGTCATGTTTTATGTATGTTATCTAAGAACATTCAATAAAAACATGTGCAATGACAAGTAGCTACATAAAGTAGAAAATCTTTGCAGCATGTAAAATACTATATTAAATCCAAACCATGCATACCAGTGGTGAATACAAATATTTACTAAAACAAAACAGCTCTATATCCGCCATTATAGAAATTCATCTCATGTAAACAACAACGTGGCAGCACAGTGGCACGGTGGTTAGCACTGCTGCTGCACAGCAAGAAGGTCCTGAGTTCAATTCCACCATGAGGCCGGGGTCTTTCTGTGTGGAGTTTGCGTGGGTTCCCTCCAGGTACTCCGGCTTCCTCCCACAGTCCAAAGACATGCAGCTAGTGGGGATAGGTTAATTGGTTAATCCAAATTACCCATAGGTGTGAATGCGGGATTGAATGTGAGTGCGAATAGTTGTTTGTCCCTGTGTTTTAGCCCTCCTGTGTGTTAGCCCTGCGACAGACTGGCAACCTGTCCAGGGTGTACCCTGCCTCTCGCCCTATGACAGCTGGGATAGGCTCCAGTGCGACCCTGAAAAGGATAAGCGGAAGCGGATGGCTGGAAAACAGCTCTACTTTTTTAAAAGGACTTACAAAGCTACATTCACTGTTGGGAAGGGCAATGAGAAAGTCCCCACATGTGGAAAGGCTGCAGTAACGCAAAAGGTTGTAACATGACAGTAACTATGTATGGGGAAAAGGGGGAGGAAGAACTGTGAAATTATTATAAAATGTGATTCATAAAAACTTTTCATTAATACAGGACTTGACATTTTACATCAAACATAGCATAAAGAATACAATTTCTGGTTTCTATTTTGCTGCACTAAAAGTTTAGTCTAAAGCCATCATCACCCCACTGGATCTGCTATTTAAGAGACAAAGGACAATATTTTTTTGAAAATATATAATTTCTGAAAGGGGTAAAATGAAGCTGGTTTCTATGCTTTATGTGTAGATGATGAACAGTGCCTCCACAAATAGACAAAACAGAGGTAGCCATTACAATGTTAAGCAGACCTCCACTGGAATCAGTGGGTGATAATTTTGGTGGAATGCACAGGAGCATGTTTGTAGCCATTAAAAACCTCTCCCCTTAGGTTCTCTTAGGCTACGTCCATACCTACATCGGTATTTTTGAAAACACAGCTTTTTCTATGCGTTTGGGCCCTTCGTCCACGTGTTAACTGTGTTTTGGATCACCGTAAACGAATAAACTTCTGCCAGGGTGAAAACTTTCAAAAACTAGTTTTTGCATTTACTTTTGGATGAGGAAAATAGAGATTCAGTCACGCAACGTCAAAGGTGTGCGCCTGTTTTGACGTCATGCTGGGCGCCACATTATTGTTTACATGTGATTAATTTCTATAATGGTGAATATAGACAAAATACTGTTGCTGTTACTTGTACTATCTGCAACTTTTACACACTTACATATACACATGCAGTTACTGTACCTCCATTTAGAAAAACAGAGGCGTCAGAGTGAGTTTTGGACATGGCTTCAACACATGAGCTCTCACAACCCAAATCCTGACGCCAACGTCGATTTTGAATAAATAAAATTTTTTACAATTAAATGTATGCATGCTATATGCATTTCGTCCATTCCTAAGTTGTGAGTCTACACCAGCCGTATTTCACAGCGTTGCGACTTATGAATCACTCAGACTAATGTAAAATGTTCAGTTTATTTCTTTACTGAATAAACTCTGGCCAAGGGAGCCAGTGAGACAAAATCCAAAATACTGTCTTTAGTTATTAACATGTGAAATGATGAAGACACTTGAAAAGTGCTGCCTTTCCAGAAAAACACAAAAACTTTTCAGAAGTACTTAAGGTTTGGTCAATATTTCTACATGGTTAGGATTTGGCATGTCCTTGAAAGCGTTTGACTTTGTTTTTTGTGTCTACACAGCAAATCCAGCATGTCCAAATTAACACTGTCGGATTTGATTTCAACACTATTAAAGTGTCTATATGGGTCCACACCAGAGAGTGTTAATTTAACTCTTTTTGGAGAGTTGGTACGTTAACTCTGATTTAGTGTTAAACACCAAATCTGTCTGGAGTTGATAATTTAACACTTGGTGTTAAGAGTTTATATATTAACTCTCAAAGAGTATTTTAGTTTAACTACGTAAGAGTTATCTTCTAATTCATTCTAAAAAGCGGGAATTTTACTGTTCTGAACTTCTAGAAATTTCTTTTGGAAATAAACATTTACTAAAAAGATGCAATGGTTTTTGAAAAACATTTATTCTGAACTGTGCACCACAATTTCAAAACATTTTCTGAAAGATGTAACAGTATACATGTTCTCACTTTCATTAGAATTTTGTTTATCAAAAGGTCTGACATGGTAAATGCAAATAACAGCATTCTCATCACTTATTTCTTCAATACAATATGCATGTCCTTCATTCATCCCTTTGTGGAACTTCAACGCACTTCTGCTCTCCCCCATATTCCATCTTCACAAGCATATCCTGTGCGGAGATTGAATAAAAATTAGTTGACACTAATTAATGGCACAAATAATCCAGTAATCGGTTTCAGGCTTCAAGTAGCACCATTATACCAACATTTCACATTCTAGACATTGTTTTAGGTGTATTTGACCAAAAGTTTGACTGAAAATTCACATGCAAGCTTTTTTTCAAGGCTGTGGTATTTGCCCGCAAACAATACCTTTCAGCTAGCTAAAACAGAATGTTATGCTATCACCGAGCAACATGGCTAATGCCTTTCACACAGCTTTGTCTCAACTCCAAAGAGCCACAGAAGTAAAAGCTCATAATAATAATTGAAACAATCTTTGAAAAAATGACTTACCAAGCATGGCAAACAACTCAAATATGTAGAGCAAAATGTTCTGAAACGGCTTCACTTCACTTCGATTGGAGCCGTGCTGGGGGCGGAGTCTGTGAATTTACTCTATTGGTGTCATAGCCCCTGTAGGAGTTCAGAGTTAAGAGGTCAAGAGTTAATGTTTCCATTGTAACACCTCCAGATTTGACAGAGAAACACTCATTTTTAACACTCGATTTTAACTACTATCATTTTACACCTCAGAGTTACATTAAAAGAATGTGACTCTGCTTAGAGTAAAATTAACTCTACTTTTGCAAGAAGACTATTAACACCAAAACATTTAACACTTTTGAATTTGCTGTGTACATGTGGACGGAAATATTCTTTTAAAACTGCACATGAGGACGGAATTTGTTTTTAAACTGAAACAGAAAATCTGTGTTTTCAAAAATACCTGTGTACGTGTGGAGTAAACTGATAAAAGGATGTTGGAATAAATGAAGCATTAGAGATAGGATAGCAGTTTGGTCATTTTGAAGTGGTTCAGGATAGAGTTACTTCTTCTATGATTTAAAAGAAGCCAGTTAAGGTGTTTCAGTTCTCTAATACCTCCTGGGAGCCCCCCAGTAGTGATGTTCGATTCGTAAACGAATCGTTCAATACTCGAGAATCACTTTACTGACTCGTGAATCATGATTCACAAGCCCAACTGACTCACTGACTCATCCCTGTTGCTGTTAGCAAACTAATTCCATTAGTAGAAATATATCTAGCTTATAATTAAAATTGTGGGGGGGAAAACAACAGCCAGTTTCGTAACAAAAGCATTTCTACTCTGAACTGGAAGAAAAAACCCTGAGTAGAAGCTCACATCAAGAAAATAGCTCCTCGGTTCAGAGTAGCATCACGCTGCTAACATGCTAACAACACATTTGAGCTACTCACCCCCTCGCTTCCTGTGCTGAATCGTAAGCATAAGCGAATCACTCAGGACTCGCTCACCCCCTCCCTCCTGTGCTGAATCATAGAGCGAACGAATCACTCACTCACTCACTAACCCCCTCCCTCCTGTGCTGAATCAAAGAATGAACGAATCACTCAGGACTCACTAACCCCCTCCCTCCTGTGCTGAATCATAGAGCGAGCGAACGAATCACTCACTCACTCACTCACTCACCCCCTCCCTCCTGGCTCACAGCTTCTTCTTCTTGGTTGGCAACCAATGTCAAGGCGCATTACCGCCCCCTGGCTCACAGCGCAGTGGACATTTAGATGAGAAAATATATATTTGACACACTTAAGGAAAATACTAATAAAATACAAATAAACAAAATAAATGTTTATTAAGCAATTTTGATAGGAAATTGCTTAATTTTAGAAATGTTTTTGCTCTTTTTTCTCTATAAAATAGTTGTTGTTGTTTTTTGTTTGTTTTTTTAATCATTCATCTTAGCAGTGGGATTTACATGAAAAGGGAAACAAATTAAGTTTGAGTGAAAATGTAAAATTTTTGCACTCTCTGGTCAACTGACTCAGTGAATCAAATGACTCAAAAAACCCGATTCACTTTGGTGAGTGACTCATTAACACTCGATTCAGTAAAAAGAATCAAATTTACCATCACTACCCCCAGCATTCTGTACTGTACAGGAGACACGGAACGGAGGAGACTGATTGACAGTGGTTTACAGCCAATTGGGACGCAGAAAACAATGCGCTGTAAAACAAAAAAGTTTAAAGAAATTTAAAAAAAAAACAGCATGCAAAATTGCACACAAAAAAATCTGCAAAACAGCGAGGCCGCAAAAGGTGAACCGCGTTAGGGACCACTGTACATCAAAGAAATATGTTGTAAACCATTAATTACAAGGCAGTGCTCAATAAAAAAATAAATTTATAAGCATTTACAAGGGATAGGGTCATGCTTTATAACCCTCAGTAAAGAAAAGAAATATGTATCTGTATTGTCTATTGCATTGTGATGTGAACTGCATGTATCATACGTTTGAGTTGATAGTTTATATCTGTATACAATATGCGACAATTACAATTACATGTTTGTTTGTTTTATTGTACAGATTTGCAAATATGTTATATGAGATTTTGCAAAAGAAGTGCTTGTACTAACTGAGCTAACCACTAGCTAGTTATATTCATCCATTTCCCCATACATGTCTGTTTTGATTGTTTAAGTTAGCACTGCTCATAGATTACCTTAGCTTTGAACTCCATATTTTTTTCATATATTTTTATTCTTCATCTCTGCTATATTAGTTTTGGTTGATTCACATGATTTACAGTTACAAATAATCCTTATTTATCTTAATACTCTGTGAGAAACTCTCTCCCTTTGTTGTCAAGACAAACAAGACTTCTTCTAATTGATTAGCCCTCACAATGGTTTACAAAGCTAAGATCACCATATTAGGAATGTCCCTTGTAAATGATGTAATAAAGAACCCAGAATAGAAAAAAAGCTGCCTGAAACTGACCATTTAAGAAGAGTGAGAAGCATCACACAGATTACATGCAGATATGCTGATTCTTTTATTAAAACAGTGGCCATGTTCAGTCAGTTAAGCATTCATCACTGTAACAGCATATACTGTAAATGAATATGGTTAAGTGTTTTAGGTCCCTTTTAGCAATATCTCATACAAAACTAATAACAATAATTTTTCTCTTGTCTTCAGTTGCTAGATTACAACACCAATACCACTGCTGTAAATTACTAAGTAGCTGTCAATGCAGACTTTTACAGGCATTTAAGAATAATTTTGTTTTACCAGCATAGGCCTGTTTAATCAATTTTCCCATTACTGTTTTTATCTAATCAATTTTTAGCTCATGCCTCAGACCTCTCCCATCTTTCCTTTTAATCTTATATAACCATTTCCTGACAATATGCATTAAATTATGAATGTGATGCTTTTTAAAATTGCTATTAATATCGGATAGACGAAATTCCACACTTAATACAGTAGGTCCCTTCCAAGATGTCAAGATGTCTGTGCCTGTTTTACCTGTTCACAGACAGGGTTGATGATTGTTGGTACACCAAACAGAAAACCTTTAGCTTAATCATGAAGACTGCTCTTCTTCAAACTTCAAATTCAAAACTTACCGTCCTTGGGTCCCTCATATACATCTGCCCAGTCTGAAGTAGATAAAATAAATTGTTTATAACAAAAGCAAAGAACACACACACACACACACACACACACACACACACACACACACACACACACACAGTGAGAGAGGGAGAGAAAGTCTTTCATTTATTAGATAGATGTTTTAATACTGAACTGGACATAATGGGATTTAATGTATCTTTTATTGGTTTATTTTTATTCTTCAGTCCTTGCTCACTGCATCATAAGTAAGCCTATTAAACAGAGCCTTTGAATATTGTTCCTTGTTCAAATATAGTAGGTATTACTTGTTTTAACAATTTATTGTGGTCTCTCTAAAGTATGAACTTGCTAGTCCTGTAAAAGAACTTTAATTCTTTGCAACATCTGCTTATTTGCACTCATCTATGTATGTTTCCTTTGCGGGTGTGCCAGAGTCATTCTGACTTATAAAGCCAACATCATCATGTAACAATGTTGCAGGGGCACCTTGGGAGCAAGGTTGTTTGGCACATTGAGCTCCAGTCCGTCCATGGCAGCATAGCTTTCATCTCTGCGTGGGAATTGGTAATCACGAGGTGGCAGACCATTGAACACAGATTGCCACATCAGATAGGATTACAGATAGCATCGGTTTGATTGATATGTTTGTGTTCGGGGCTGATGGATGCTGATGTGACAGAAAGGGTATGATGACTTCTTCTCCAAGAGGCAAACAGTCAAAATATATATTACTTTGAAATGCACTAATAGGCCTTGCTTCACATATGACTCTGAAATAGCAGTGGTAAATTCACCTTTTTTATGACACCATATTTTTTCAATTAGCTTGGCTCTATTAGGAAGCTCTATTGTTTTGGCCTGGGTTTGTTTTTATTGAGACTATATAAAAGCTTCAGCATTAGTGTTCTTCTGCCACCACAAGTGACCCTATTTGGACAAGAGTTGGTCTGCCAGGTTACAAACTTAGATATTACAAAATATGGACATTGCTTCTGGGAGGGATGGGAACTGATAAGGATTCAGCTATTCTGATTCAATTATCTATATCACTTATCAATTCAATCCCTTATAATTTCTCATGGATTCTGATTGGGTTCTCACTGGCTCCACCTTGAGAGTCACCATAATCGTGACCTTTCAAAATTTTATGCTAAAATAACTGCATGCTGTGTGGTCAAATGTTTGGGGATATTTCCCCTCTTTGCTGTGATCAGTGTTGAGGTCGTTACTCAAAAAAGTAGTGTATTACACATATTATACAGAACACTTTTCATAAAAGTAATGCACCATTCTACGACCTAAAGTATTTTGTCTCATTACTACCATTTAACAATATAACCCCATAGGCTACAGTCCCACACATCAACACAAATCCCTATTCTAATGAGGACACAATTATGATCTTTCTCATTCACTCTGCTCTAACACTACTCTGGGTTCTTGGCCAGCTTAGCATTAAATTGCTGTCTGCACAAGTGCTTGCAAAGAGCCGAAGTTGGGTTAGCAGTATAATGCAGTTGTTTCTGTCCTGCAGTTTGCAGTTTGACTCTGTGTTTTATGCTGTCTATGGTTATCAGCTAACACTAGCAAACTTAGCAAGGTTCGTCAATTGCATCCATAAACTATTGAACTGCAAAACATAGACACAGTTACTGCCTTTTATTGCTAACAGAATAATTAAATGCTAGAATTCCTCACAGCTGTATTAGATCGCAAACGTCTTTATTACACAAAAAGCCATGTTAATTGGGGTGGCTGCAGCTCTGGAGGTAGAGCAGGTCAGATTGTCTGGTGGTTCAGACAATTTGCATGCCAAATATTCTTGGGCAAGATACTAACCCCAGGTTGCTTTCCAATGCATCCACTTGAGTGTGCATGTTAGTTAGAAAGCATTTGAGAGCATAGAAGAAAGTGCTTGTGTGAATGGTGATGTTTATTTATTTTATCAACTTTCCTTCTGACGATGCTGTCTGTGTTGAGCGCTCAGTGGATCTGTGCTCGACAGTGCAGCCTAGGCGGAGTAGTCAAATGCAGATTCACTGAGCGCAGGGCAAGCTAGCGAGACAGAAGTTCTCCTTACAACATGGCAAATTGAACCTCCCCCACCCTAATTCAGATCTGGCGTTTGGAACTATTTTGGTTTTCATGTGACGTATGACCCTGAAGGTAAGCGCGTCATGGACAAAAGTAAAACAGTATGTCGGATGTGCCACGCAATGCTCAATTACATTGGTGGGAACTTGTGCGTTAGCGCAGTTTGCTCGTTAACGTGTTGGCCGTCCAGCCCCACGCACGGGGCGAGCCGCGGTAGCTCGTTAACGGATATTTGCTGTGTTGTGACGTTAACGTCATTTCAACGAGATTAACGCTGACAGCACTAGTGGGAACACAACGAATATGACTGCACATTTACTCCGACATCATCCTAGTGCAAAGACAAGTGGAAGCAGACAAAAACAACAAGCACGCATGCTGCAAACTTTACCCGGGTCATTTAGACAGCTGTTAGCACATGATTCTCCTTATGGGGACCTGATATGTTTAATATGTTGCTGATAATATATCCCAGAAGAAGCGTATAGTATAGCTTTTATTTTGGAAAGAGCCATTTCTCTGTAATAAAGTCTCTTTTCCAAAGATGAGTGATTTCTCGATCAGATAGATTTATTTTTTATTACTTTGTTGTTTCAGCAACATTAAATTTAAAAACTGTACTTTTGAGTTAAAATATATTTTTATAATTTTAATAAATGACAAATTAAAAAGGCATGAACATTTTTTTTTGTATCGAAAAAATATCGAACCGTGACACCAAAGTATCGAACCGAACCATGAATTTTGTGTATCGTTGCACCCCTACTATATAAGTGTCACGGTACTGGGTCGTGTGACCCAGTGTTTGAGTTTCATGTATTTTTTGTATTCATTTTCAATCTAGTTAAATTCTAGGTTGCTGTTCAGACCTTATTTCTTAGTTATTTCTGTCATCTCTGCCTGTACTCAGTCTCCCTGGTTCCTGCGTCTACGTTTCATGTCTATGCGGTTAAGTTCATGTCATGTTTTATCTCCATGTCTATGTCTCCGTGTTTCCTGTTTTATTTTGTAAGAGTCTGGTGTTCTTTGTTCATTGTAGTTAGTGTTACTCTCCCCTGTATTGTCATTATGTTTCATTCGAGTCAGCTATGTTCTCATGTGTCTCCATTTCCCCATATCACCTCATGTGTGTATTTAAGTCCTCAGTCTTCCTTTGTTCGTTGTCGTGTCGTCTGTGTACTTCCCCTCTGTTCAAGTTAAGTGTTTTTCAGGATTCTGTGCAGTTCATGTTTGCCATTTGGTTTATGTTGTTTTTCATGCAGCCGTACGATGAGGTACCGTGCAGGTCATGTTCATGTCTGTTTCGTCACGCCATTTGGTTCACAGTTTCCATGGATCTGCACAGCATTCTGTTCACAGTGATCATAGTTATTCCTTTCAGTCAGGTTAGTGTTTTTCCAGTTTAGGTTTTTGGTTAGTTGCAGTCTCTGCCCCTGTTATGTTTTGTCTACTCCCTTCTGCATCAGCCCAAATAAAGGCTCGCTTTCAGTTTAAGTTCACTCCCGTCTCCTCGCCTGTGTTCGCTCCTGGGTCCACCACACACACTCTCCACACGGTCTGCCCCCGCTGGCCGTGACATATAAGAATCAGTCAGTCCCTTTAATTGTTAGGTTACTCTATTAAAACTGTTCTGAAAGGCACCAATGGCACAAACAAAGTGACCAGGTCAAGTGAATGAAATTAGTAAAGGTAAGAACTAGTAGACCCATGAAAACAGGGATGATATTACAGATGAACAGATGTGTCATTAAAACTTTACCCAATGTAGATATTAAGGAGTGACATGAGAGTCAATGCCACCAGAGAAACTGCAGTTTCCTCTATTTACATATTGACTTTATTTTCCTCAGAGGTTGTCACTGCCATAAAATGTTGAGTTATTGGATGCACAGATGACAGAAAGGGATTTTACCACATTTCTGTACATTATGGGAAAAAAGCCAGGCTGTCAGATATAAAATTTTAATAATACATATTAATCCACAGAAAGCATCAACTTCACTCTGCTCATTCCATCATATTGCATGCTCTGTGTTGCTTGGAGCAGGGACACTTGCCTAATGGAGAGCAATGTCAACATGAAGCAGCATTCAAAGAACCTTGCTGTGCAGTAAATGTTCTTGTGGAAGATGTTGTGACAGGGGAAATAGGGGAAAGTATAAACTAGCAAACATCAGCCTTTTCTGACATCTTCAGGAAGGCTGCACAGCCCACTGACTCCTTAACTATGACAAACCATATCCGAAACTGCAAGTATTTCTGCTTTCGTGCCACATGTGATGTGTTGTTTAAATAATACACAAGAACACAAAATACGCAAGAAATAAAAAACTTTATCTACGTGTAAGTTTAATTTTGCTTTTATATTTTTTTCAAAGTTTGACACAGTTCCAAGTTCCATATTGTTAATTATATTATATTCTGCTTACTTTTGCTCCCCTCCTTTTTGCAGTGTCCCTTATATGTCAAGAGTAAATAAAATGATACTGAGCTATTTACAGGTTGAAAGATGGAAAGTATTATAATGAGCACATGAGCTGGGCTATCATATCCTATGTAAGTCTCCTTTTACACTCAGCTTTTGTTTAAGTGGTAAATGTTGATGCAATGTAAAAACACATTGCATGAACGCCGTCAAGCATTGTGGTGCACTTTCTACTTGCACCTTCTTCATTGTGTATCTGTTTACACAGACAGTACAAAAACAACAAACAAACATTGATTAGTGTGCTTGGACATAATTTCTGGTGCACTCAGTATGTGAGGCCTGTCACACTGGGGCAGGGACCAGTCAGCAACAACTTGGTAACTTTTACTTGCTAGAGAAAAATGTGCATCTGCCGACCAGCTGGGCAGTGGTTGCTGGCTGTTGCCAGTTGAAATTGGTCAGAAAGAGGGTTCTTCTTCAAAAAACTTCTCATGGCTGCTTTTGTCACTAGCAGACAAACAGAAGCTCATCGTTTGCATGGATGCAAACAATTTACTCTCCGAGCTGTACTGAGACTTAAAATTTCGAAAGCAAAACAAAAACTGAGAAAGTCTCAGTTTCTGGCTTTTAATTTAAAAGTGAATGGCCTCCATTTGCATTGCACTTTATAAACTTGCACTTGACAAGTGTCTGCAGACAAGTCAGCATCTTTCATGGAAATTTCTGCAACCTGCTAGCAACCAGTTACAAGGAGGTTTCAAGTGCAGCACCATTTACCTTTTTACAGTCTATTTCACTCTCCTAACTGCCTCTTGTCACATGTATAGAAATCCTTCTGTAGCGAGCGGTGTCAGCAGGGTGTCGATGACAAGTCTCTAGGTCTGCTTGAATTTTTCTTTACCAGTCATAGTGTTTATGTATGAAAAGGAGATTTACAAAAAACATTTCAGTGTAATTGTGCTTGAATTTGCAGGGGTACTATTTGTTTGTTTGTGTGTGCATTTGGCTCAACAACATCCTGCTCTAGTGGCTAAATATGCTACTCCATTAAGCATTCAGTTTGGTTCACTGCATATATAGAGAACAATTTCATAGATCACTATATGAGTTGCCATGCTGCAGTGACAGATAAAATCATATCAAGTCATTAGATAATAGTACTTTATAGGTGATCTGGCAGCTTGAGTAAAATCAGACAAATATCTGATAAATTTTGAAATCCTTTGAAGTTATGTTTCCTGTAAAAACACAAACAAACTGGAAGGTGCTAGGAGATACACCTGAAAAATGAATGCAATGTAATCCACGTCATATTAAATAATCATGTTAATTGAGAAGAGTCCATCTGTTACTAAACGTTATGCACATCTCAGTTACCATAGTGACTGTACACTAAAATGCCTACAGCTGTAGCCTAAAAGTGGTGAGAATATATAACTTGAAAAAACAACATAGACGTTGTCCCCTTTTATACAATGGCCCTGTTATAATGACATTAAGACGACCCATCATCCTGTGGTCTTTGTTTGTTTACTGTATAACAACATTGATTATCATTACTATCAAAGACGTTAGGTCAAGAAATGATTCCTCTTATCTGGGCAGTGGGTCAAGCTCCTAAATGAGCCTCTAAAGACACGTTTACAGTGTGTAGAGAAACATGTTTGGTCACCAGATTTTTTTGCTCACAGTTTGCAAAGGTAAAATTAAACATGGGTATGCGATCTGATCACATAATTGGAATCAAATTTTCAGAAAATACAAATCTTTAATCCACACAGTGGAAGCAAACAAGTTCAGCAAAGTGCAGGCACAAAGATGCATACCTATGTCTCTCCACCTTTTGTTTCTCGAACTGTAGAAGTCTCTTGATGAGAGGTAAGGTCACAAACTTAAAGAAGTCCAGCTGCTTTCTTTTCGAGCTCTTAAGCTCTTACTACCATGACCTGGAAGACTGAGAACCTACACAGACATGGCAAAGATTGAACACAAGAAAAAACTAAAGTCTTTTTAACCCTTTAAGACCTACCATAGAACCAAGTCTGCCAGAGCTTATATCATATTTTAGCCATGTTAATTGGGGTGGCTGCAGCTCTGGAGGTAGAGCAGGTCAGATTGTCTGGTGGTTCAGACTGTGGAGCCATTTTTGGGAGCATTTCAAGTTGCTATACATCAATACAACCATTATAGCCCAGATTTTAATAATATGTATTCATTAAGTGCATAGTAATTACATAAATTGCAAAAAAGTGCAATAAACTACAAAAAAATTGAAAATCGTTTTTGATTTTTTAACATATATTTGTAGTTAGAGAAATTTAAGAGGCTTATCCCTCAAAACTGTAAATACAAAAAAGTTGCACAAAATAGTTTCCCACCACAGGAAATTTATTTTGAGTGTCTTCATAGTTTTATTTTTGAAATACACCAATTTTTATACACTGCAGGAAAAACGAAAATAAATATTATACTGCAAATTTGCAAAAAAGCAGCATATGCATCAAAATAAACTATTTCCAGCAGTGCAATATGAGTCCTAAGCATCCCAGAAACGACACAGAAAGTCATAAAGTCAATGATAACTTTTAAAAAGACGAGTATAGGCCCTGAGGCCCTGATAGTAAAAAAGACTACATTTCCGCGAAAATGACGTCACTTCCGGTTTCGGGCAGGTAATGGCGGAAATGCAAAAGTTCGCGCTGACGTCTATTCCAACGTAGGAAGTGTTATGACCAGCTGATTGGATCGGCAAAGCGTGTTTCTGGAATATTATGTTTTTGTTCCTGCAAGCGCTTTTTATGCAGTTTTTGCAAAGCTTTATGTGGAAGAAAACCGTGACCTAGGACAAGCTGATGGCATAAGATGTAAGTACAACTCCTCCGGTTTCATATGCAAAAAAAATTTTTGCGCTAGCTTACGTGGTTGCAGTGCTACCGGGATTTAAAAATAGTTACGCAAAACAGAGCGTGCCCGCTCCGATTGGCTGTAAAGGGTTAAGACTTTTTTTCAGGAACACTTAACAAAGAACACTTTTTTTTTTTTTGCCTGTCCTATTTGGTACTTTAGCCATCAGAATTGTTGTCTGAAGACAAACAAGGATAACCAATGGATTTACTTTGCCAAATGGATCATCACGGCCGTATTGGTCCATTTGATCAACCTTTGTTGTTATTATTTATTTTATTTTCTGTTGTTACAGGCGGGACAGACATGACTGAGGGATACGGGAGGGGGGAAAGAAAGATGAAGGAAAAGAAAAACAGAAGGAAGAGGGACAGAGAGAAAGGGCACTTAAAAAGTGAAAGAAGAAATAAAATCTCCTGGATCACCTGTTGAGAGAAAAAGAAGAGAAAACAAGCAAAAAAAAAAAAACAGAGCAACATATTAAACACAACACCATCACGTTAATCTAGCTAAGTGTAAACAGCAGTAAATACTAAATATTGAATGTTGTTGTGAAGCACGTAGGACCGACAGCGCACAATGTGCTTGGAAATAGCAGCCAATAAAGGTGTAGTTTATGTCAATGAACAGTGAACACCCGTGTGCACACCTGTGTGGATCAGCACGCTTGTATTCAAAAGGTTTCCCCATGTAATGGTCTGCTAGAGGATGTAGAGAGCCATAGCCCTGTCCCCCAGGGCATGAAGCAGGCATGGAGGAGATCCAGGCTCCAGACATCCAGAGGCCCCAGAGTGCGAGAGCCCAAGGAGGACCATTGGAGGGGCATCCGTGCCACCCTCCTGGGAAGAGCTGAGGAGAGCCCCAGATGAGGGCTCACCTCAGTAGCCATGGAGCAGAAGCCAGAGGGGGCTGCAGTGGCGTGCTGCCAGCAGACTGTGCCAGAGTGAACCGAGCACCAGGCCCAGAGGCCGGAGGGCCCCCTTTGCCCCGGAAGAGGCCTGACCGAGCAACGGGCACCAGGCCCCACCAAGTAGTCACCGGGAGTGAGCTGGTACATACCTGAGCACCCAGCCCCGGACACCAAGAACTACCAACACACCGACCCCTGAGGGCATCAGTTACCGGCAGGGAGTGTGGTGAGGGGAGATAGACCTTTGGAGGGCCTGGGAGTTCCCAGAGAGGTGGAGTGTAAGACCCGACCTGACATATAGACACAGACAAACAGGCACACACAGACACAAACAAGCATTCCCACTCTCATGCACACATATACAAATACTCAGCACTCACCCAACATAAGGATAGACATACATGGACATGTGCACACAATCACACTCCCCAAACATACTCTATACCCCGGGTCCAGGTACCCTCGCCCCTAGAGGGGGATACGGCACCTAGACCCAGGAGATGTTACCCTTTCCCCCGGGGTGGAGGCAAGCAGACCGCCCCAGGCTCCGCAGCAGCAGGGAGGCCCCGCATCCCATATCCCAATCGGACGACCAACACCTCCTCCCAGCCCCCCTGCCCCGATGGCCAGCAAAGAACAGGGATGTGTGAAGACCCCAAACCTCCCTCCTCTCGCTCATGTGTAGTGTTGCTGCGTGTTGTTCTAAGGTGCATTTAAAGCATGGGAGAGCATGGTGCTGCTGCCAGAGAGCAGCAGGTGTTAGCACGGCCCCTCCCAAGAACCCTCAATGTCTACATGGATTTAAAATTTTTTTTTTTTTTGTGTCCCGTTTGGATCTTTAGCCATCAGAATTGTTGTCTTAAGGCCAAGAAAGATGCCAAGCGGATTTATTTTACCAAGTGGATCATCATGGCCTTGCCATATTGGTCTATTTGATTGACCTTTATTTTAATTATGTATTTATTTTATTTTCGGTTGCTACAAACGGGACAGACATGACTGGGGGATAGGACAGGGAGAAAGAATGAAAGAAAGAGAGGGAGAGAAAGAAAACCAGAGGGGAGAAGAAACGGTGAGAAAGGGGGAATATTTATGATGCGCAACATGGGAAATTCATAGACCTTTCACCTGCTCAAAGGCTTAGCCATTCCTTCCACTGCACTGACAGGGCAGTGCTGTATTTCATGAAGCACAGCAGAATATTGTAAAAGCCATTTCAGGATTATTCCTATTGATAGAGTCATAAACAACCCAATATTTCAGAGGTTGAATAAACCACCTAAAATGTCTTTCCTCATAGTTACAGTGCAAGAAATTAAAATTCATCTCCTTCAATTCTGTTTTCCAAAGCACATTTTCAACACTGCAATAACATGACATCCCAGATAGAACACAAATGCAGCCTTATGCTGTGTGACCACTGCTGCTGAGTAATGAAAAGCACAGGAACCAGACGTCCTTCATGTCTTGTCTCCTGCCATCTTATTTCATGGGGTATTTCATCCAGTTTGCTGGAGAGCATGCTAAAGGTTTGCAGCCAGCCTTTTGCTCCTAACAATAGAGTCTGTTACAAGTTAGCACCAGCACAAGGTAGACTCTCTGTAGAGAATGAAAGAAGAGAAAACTATTCTATCCCATCAAGTTTACAGGGACCTTTTATAAACAGACATCCAGGAAAACAGCTGCTGCAGCAGTCCATGGTGTAGCTCTCGACTGGTCCTGCACTCTTTCACCAAGTCCCCATGTGGCTCCTGTGACACGTCATGCAAATCCAAATGGATGTCCCCGACTTTATAGGGGAAAATTAATTAGAATTTTCTGCATTTTGAGCAGCCTGTGCAACAACACCACATGGCACCATATGGTAGAAACGCAGAGCCAAAGGAGCGGTTGGGAAATGTTAACACAGTCATATTTGAGTGGACAAGTTTTACTAAAGCATTCAAACTGCTGGAAATCATTTAGAGAAAGCAGGGTCTTACAACCAGTGTAACACAAGAAAATACAATAAAAGCTTTCAAGGAAATTTTTTTCGAAAGTAGGTCCATAAAATATTCGAAACCCAGAGCTTTACGATATCTTTATTCCCTCATGTCAGACCAGGACTCAGCTCCAGATAAAATAGCATGTAGCCTACTCATTTCATTTTACAAAGAAATGGAAGGTGACAAGCTTTTCCAATTGCCCAGCCTTTCACAAATGATTATACATTTCTTTCTGGAATTTAAAAGTGTGAAAAACACCAGGTAATTTGCATATCATGTAGCTTTCACCTTCTACTCCAAAGTACTTGTGTGAAGCTGACTGCTGCACCCAAATTTAACAGAAAATTGATAATGGCTCTGCAGCATATTATCAGAATCTCTAAGAGTGATGTGCACAAAAAAGCAATCTGTTTGATGAGCATTTTGAATTCAATTTCAAGCAACAAGGTTCAAAGCAGCCTCCCTTGATTTGACAATGGTACTGTAGCTCACTGCTTCCCAGCTAAATGGCGGTGGGTAGACACATGCAATTACCCAACATAAAACACTCCTGACTCCCTCCTAATTATAAACCCTTGTGAATAATCACAGCGCACTGCAATTAATGGAGCAACTCTTCAGCAGAAGACTGGAGAGAGCTACAGCTTACGCTGACAACATATTTTAATTTCGTAGATTTCATTAGGCCTATCCCTTTTTAAAATTAGACTTATGAAATGTGGCCGACCTTCAGTGGCAGGGCCTGATTGCAAATCATTCCTCCTATAACATATGAAAAATGCTGTGAACATTACGTACATCTGTTTTAACCAAGTCCATAAACCTCGAAAACTCACACGACTGCATCAAGATAGTAAGTTTTGTTTTGTATAAGACAATGCTGATGTTGTCATACTTCGCAAGACTTGATTGGTTGCCATTGTTGAAGCATTCACATATTTGATTATATCTTCCTAATGTAACCCTCCCGTTTATCTGGGCCATGGATTGGCACTTGGAGCACCCTAGTTTGTGACACTCTGAGGCTGGTTATGTGTCTTGGTATTGGGTTGATACTAGCAGTACAGGAGCAGTAATTTGTTTATATCCTCCAAGTTCACCGTGAAGCCACCTGAATTGTTTTAAATTAATTATTTATTTAGTAATGAAAATATAATGCAGACATGCACCATGAACAAGTCACATATATTTTATTTATCACCTATAACACATTCAAACAACAGAATCTGACCCTAAGTGCTTCATTGACAGGCACGTGTACATTCCAGGTCTATATAAAACCCAGTTTGAATATAAACATATCAGTATTGGTTTTGGCAGTAGTGGTCCTGTATTTACTTGGGGTCAGATCAATACCAATAACTGCAGTATTGGACAGAACTAGTGTTAATCATGACATTAAGAAAGCATAACCCTTAAATTCAAACATAAATTCATGTTTATCTATTGAGAAATCTCCAATTGATTAATACTAATAGTAATTGAAACTTAGTATTAGTCCAGGTCACACCTAGCCATTGTGTTCACAGAGATATCATCAATACATTAGATTCTGCTAACTGAGACATAGGAAAGAAGCATCAGATATACACAACTAGTAAAGAGCACAAAACTCTAAAGAAAGGAAAGCTATCTTGTAGAAGTCTTAGTGGGTGAGTAGTTGTTCTGAAAGCATTTCTCAGTTGGAGAAACAAGGAAAGGTGCTGGGGGTTGCTAAGACATACATGCATTTCAAAGTGGATGATGGAGAAAAAAAAGTCCTATTTACTGAGATCTGTTGTTTCCTGAGATAACAGAAAGATGCACAAAGGGAGACAAATAGTAGAGAGTATGATCGTGCAGTGAATCAAAGCCACAGTGATACTTGGTAGTGGAAAAATCTTGCTTATTTTTGCTAATCCCAGTGCTGGGGACAAAGACCAAATTGACAACAAACCCACCAAGGACAGGTAGCAGTCTATTCTTCAGAGACATGCTCATTTGGGAGTACTGACCATCATGTACTGTCCACAGAGATTTGATCGTAACCCTACCTAAATATTAGCAATCTGTATCTTCATCTGCGTAAATTCCTTCCTTTGTGGTTCTCTGAATAGTGTCTCAATCTGCGTCATCTCTGTGTGTCTATATTGGGTCAAATAGTTCATTTGGTTCAGGAAAGTTCCTGACTGAGTAAAGTAGCCCAGCGGTATCTGCATGGCAGCCAAAAGCTAGCAAAATTCTATAAATATAAATATTAAAGGATGGCAGCACGGTGGCACGGTGGTTAGCACTGTTGCCGCACAGCAAGAAGGTCCTGAGTTCAATTCCAACATCAGGCCGGGGTCTTTCTGTGTGGAGTTTGCATGTTCTCCCCGTGTTTGCGTGGGTTCCCTCCGGGTACTCCGGCTTCCTCCCACCGCCCAAAGACATGCAGCTTGTGGGGATAGGTTAATTGGATAATCCAAATTGTCACTAGGTGTGAATGTGCGAATGAATGTGAGTGCGAATGGTTGTCTGTCCCTGTGTGTTGGCCCTGCGACAGACTGGCGACCTGTCCAGGGTGTACCCCGCCTCTCGCCCTATGACAGCTGGGATAGGCTCCAGCGCCCCCCGCGACCCTGAAAAGGATAAGCGGAAGCGAATGGATGGATGGATGGGATAAATATTAAAGGATTGTATTATATCATAGAGCTTCCTTTTTTCTACCTTTAGCATACACCATCCTTTATAAGAGGAAGCTCATAATTCATAGAAATTCACTATCCAATGATTCAGTAAAATTGTTAGCAAAACTTGCTTTTATGTTTTGAATGGTCAACAAAAGGTTGTTAAACCCAAAGAAGAACTGTGAATGTCAGACTCTTCAAAAAAAAAAAGTGCACTTTCTCATGCACATTTATATAAGCTCTCTAAATAAATGAGCTATATGATCAAACTGATCAAAGTGGAATTAAGGTTAGCTATGGTTCAGTTTGCAATAATAATGTCTGCTGTAGTAAGGCAAATGGGTAAGTGAGGGATGGAGGAAATTTATATATATATATTTTTTTATCTGTAAAGAAAAATTTGCATTAAATTAAAAATCATATTAATAGAATTATGGTCTCACATCTTTAAAACCAAGTGTATATATTCACTCTTAATCATCTGCTTCTTTACAAGAGATGCTTTTAACCTTTTTGTTTCACTAGTTCGGGAGTAGTTTAATACACTCTCACACTGATAAAATACCAATATTATCGTCAAGTACAGCGTTCAAATGAACAGCATGCTTTGGTTACTTGAACTCTTAATGAGGAAAGGCTGAAAAAATCCTGCACATCTTCATTTCTGTACACTGGAACTAAATTTATAGCACTGTGCAACTGAAAATGTCACTTAACCTGTTCATCTGTCCTTCAGCTCCTCTATTATCTTCCTCCACTGTCTTATCTCTTTAATAAATGCTTTACAAAGCGCAGCATTCGATACAGGGCAATATTTTCATATGAAAAATGTACATTTATTATTTTAGGCACTAAGAAAGGATTTAGATGGGTTTTAAATTACCAGGATAAGACTTAAAGATTTGTTTTAGATATAAATCAGGTTCTACTCAACTAATTCAAACCTTTCAACATTATATAAAATTGATTCAAAACTTGAAATCTTGCCATCCGATATTCAAGTATAAATGATGAATGAATGCATCAATTCTGCACTGGCATCTCATGATATCTTTCACACCACAGGTCTCTTATCAATTTTTCAGGACTGGCACCATCAGATCCAAGTGGCAATAAAAACTTTTGTGACAGTATTGGATCAAAGTTTGGAGATTGTAAGGCTTCTCACATGGGACTCTGTCCCTTGAGCCACGATGGAGGGACTGATAAGAACCTGACTTCTGGCAGCTCAATGCAAAATGTATTAACATAGTGTGTCATTACCTAATATTGAGCTCAGATTGTCCTGCAACTGGAGAGTTACAGAGAAGGAAATTGGGTCATAGTTGATGTTTTATGGCACCGTATATTCACCCTCTGTGGTGACCTTGGACCGATGGGAGTTGGGAGGGGCGGGGCAATCAAAATCAGGGACTACCTAAGAAGTAGAACGTGATCATTTCTACAGAATCACCAAGAACTGTGGAATATGCAAGTTAACCTGCACGAGTATGAACAAAATCCATAAGAGAAGACGGATTCTTGCTTGCTGCATGAATATCTGACGTGGCCACGATCAGTCATCTGGCACAAACAACTCCAAATGCCACACACAATGGACATGGCTTTGAGGCTCAAGAAGTTAAAGAACTATTTTTTTTCTTTTATAAACTAAAGGTCTCTGGAATTTCTTTACAAATTGTTTACATGTGTCAACATGTGTTTGATCAAAATGCTATTTGTGTCCTTGAGAATTTAAAAAGAAGTGAAAAGCATTGCTTTTCAAACCTCACTTATAAATTGTATTTTAAATCCTTCATTACTCACATGTGTGTTTGCTTTCCAGCATCTTTAGCTTGTTTATTACAAAATATTGTTATTGCTGTTAAATATTGAGTTATACTAAATGTTAAAATAGTCACTGACAATATCATTGCAGGATTAATGCAAAGAAAAAAATAGTATTAATAGGATTCATTATACATAGGTCATGAGTCAAAACACAAAATGTAATAGTTGTTAACCAAAGCTTTTAATCTTTGAGCATATCTGAGTCTGGACCAAAGAAATGGACACTGTTATTGCTATAGTAGTGTTAGCTAAAACAATTACTATCATACTAAAACAACAACACCAAAAGAAAGGGTTTTCCATGTCATGACATATAGGAAAATAATATGTTCTTTAGCAGGTCCTAAAATTTGGCATAAAACAGCAATGAACAGCAGCTCATTACACCGTGTCAGGAGTGCATTAAGACATCGCCAAAGAGGAACGATAACAGCAAGAGACAAAGTTCTTCCACAGCGATGATGATAAAGTCATACATCTTAGCATACAGAAAACTGTTACTTCTAGTTACTGCTGCTAAAGGTAATTCCACAAGCTTTTGAATAATAGAGTGTACTAAGTTTTTTCAAACACTGCTTCTATATTTCAGATTACTTTTTGTGAAATAAATAATGATGTGTAATATATCATGTTACTGTTCATCTGGCATTGTATTTGCCTCGTTTTGCTGAGGACTAAATCACCTTTTATTATGTCTTCTACATAAAACTTGTAACTGACAGAAGGTATATTTTCTTTGACTGTACACAGGCTTCTGGAATACACATATTATTATTATTGCTGTTATTAATGATAATAACAATAATAATAAAGAAAAACTTTATGTGCCTAGATATTATATTATTGGGCTGTGCCTGTCAGGAATTGCAGAGTTATGACACAACTGCAAAACACAGGAAGTAAACTGAATTAACAAAAGACAATAAGAAACCTAAGAGCAAAAAGAGAACCCAAAAACAAGAAAAAACAAGTATTTGTAAGTTCAAAAGCTAAAAAACCCAAAAGCTAAAAATGTAATCAGACTGTGACTATCAATTTAGAGTAGAATAGATGTGAAGATAACAATGTGTTAACACTTCAGTTTGGGTGCAAGCTTCACATCAGTAACCACATGGAAAATGACAGTGTGTCATTTGTATATCATCTTTATAGACACGGTGTCAAAGAGGATCAATTGTTTGCTAGAGCTAACATTTTAAAATAAACATGTGTACATGTGATGTACTTTTTTTCAACAGTTGTACATTTTTAGCACTGAAAAACACCAAAACTAACATGAAATGTTCCCAATACAAAGAGGTTTGTTCGTGTGTTTCCAAGCCTGATTTATACTTTTTGGCTTTGAGGTAGAGCGCCATTGTTGTACAAAGTGATCCACGCTGCTGCACTCCGCGCTTCATTAACATGAACATACACAGACTATAGTTTGTTTTGACCAGGTTCCACATTGACTGTTGATGGAAATACTCATGAGCCAACAAATGTGGGTTAATTCGGAACTGAATGGAAGCATAAAAGAAGTTAACTGGATATTTCTTTTCTCGTTAAAATCAGTGTCTTTAGCAGTAATTGACGGGTTTGGGTGTGACTGCTTATTATCCTTTAAAAACAGCTTTAAAGTTGCTCTTTTAGTCCTTGTGTAATGGCTATCTTTGTTTCTTCTTGGAGTTCTCTATTTCTCTTATATATAAAATAAGAGTCTGGATGGACAAGAGGCTGTTTTACGCGTCGGTTTGTGCAACAACGACGGTAAAACCATCATGTCGCTCCGCCATTCGCTTGTTTTATTTCTCACAAACCTTTCACAACAAAAGCACCATATCCTTTTCAGGCTTTTCAAAATAAAACAGGTAATAACTATAAATGGCGCTAACACCTTGTATTTAAACAATGACTCGAAACATTTTTTATTAAATTATGAAATGCTATTATTAAAATTTAATAATAGACTGGTAATAGAACTGTTTTTTCAGGTGGATGTAAATTTATTCAGATTATGTATTCCATGTTGACAACTGGCTATAGTTTCCATGGTAACTAAAGTTTTTTAGATTAAACTAGTAATATAATGATTATCAAGTTCAAAAAATATATTGGGCCTTCCAAAGTGGTTAAAGACTTACAAAGAGTTACTGCTTTTATCATTTAGCTGTTTTGTCGTAATAGTAGGTAGGATATTCATGTCTGTGCTGTGTAAGATGGCTAGCTTTAATTTTGCACCATATGATACAAATCCAGATCATATAGAATCATCAGTTAACGTAAAATGCATGTCTTTTGGCATGAAAATGCAACACTGGCCAAAATTTCCAATCTCTTGTCCTTGTACAGATAAGGGGGTCTGGGTGATATCGCTTGTGCTTTAAATACCAACTGGATTCATCATCCAGAACATCATATAATATCCCCGTATAGACAATTATAGACGCAAATGTGCGTCTATCTTATTCTCTATGCTCTCTTTGGCATGTAGCTTGAGTGCCCTCTGGTTTAAGCCTGCACTTTACTTGACTCTGTTTTGGACGGCTGAGCAACATCTCACCCTCACAGAGGTTCACTCACCAAGAATTACAAAAACTGAGGCTCAGCGCACAGGCCAGAGCTTACACAGAGCTTAGGGGAGTTGGGTCAGTCACACGTAAGATTAGTGACCGCATGCAACAAGTTCAGATGAGGTCTCTGAGAAATAAATGCAGTTTAGTACACAAAGAAATCGCACGCATTGTACATTCTTGAACACATTACTAGTGTTTTATCTGTCTCTTTTTCTCTCTTACGCACACTCTCGCACACACACAAAACTCAGAGACCAAATACTTTCATGTAAACTTGGAAATGATCAGAAAGTTTCAGAATGTAAAAGCATTTTAAAATGAAAGTAGTTCTGACACGTAAAATGAAAAAGATAGCTCAGTTTCTGCACTATCTCCATGCAAGCAAACCGAATCAAATTAAATGCACTGACTCCTTTGTATAAAAGGTCAGATTTGAAGTTGTATCCCTTCACTGAAATAACATTCACATGACACAGATGGATTTCATCTACTCATTAAAAACCTGTTCAAGTCAGTTAACTTGCTGACATTGTTCACCTGTCAGAAACATAGCAGAGCCAGAATATTGCTGACCAAGAAGCAGTGTGATAGAATATGCCAGTGCTAAGCAAAAGTGTCAGATGTCAAATCTATATTCTGTGCAAAGAGGCAAAAATGTTTTGTTTTTTGTTTTGTTATTTTCTTTACTACGGTTGAAAGTAGGGCTGGGTATCATTCTAGAATCGATTCT
This sequence comes from Copadichromis virginalis, assembly GCF_057382275.1. Taxonomy (NCBI): domain Eukaryota; kingdom Metazoa; phylum Chordata; class Actinopteri; order Cichliformes; family Cichlidae; genus Copadichromis; species Copadichromis virginalis. The sequence goes on from NC_140629.1 coordinate 9,870,896, forward strand.
ATTCCGATTCACAAGGTCCTGAATCGATTTGATCCACGATTCGATTCAATTCGATTTGAATCATGGGAAATTTTGCCTCAGACAGTCAGAAATATTATAATTCAGATCAGTACATTTACATATTTTTGTATCTATAAAAAGGAAGCTGACACACGCAAGACTTTATCAAAGGTGTGAGCATCACAGCAGATGCCTTTGTGTCAAAGTAGCTGAAGATAAAACACAGAAAAACATGAAGGTGATTTTCCTGGCCTGGAATTTTATAAAAATATTCTGCAGTAGATCACAAACGAAAGAAAACCATTAACCAACTTATGAACATTACCTCTGAAGTTACAGCGGTTTTATTAGAGACATGGCTAAGCGTTTTGCATTTTGTATATTTTTAAAAAGTTTAAATTTGTTCAGAAGCCTATTGAACAGCAGAAATTAGGTTTTCTTTTCGGAAGTAAGTAAAAGGAAAAAAACCATCGGCCGACAGCGCTGTAAATAACGGTAGTCTTGTGCGTAACAAGCAAGCGAATAATGCAGAAAACAGATTTCGGGGATAGACGGGAAACTGTTCTTGAAGTACCATCAGAAAAAGAGAAAGCTGTGCATGAAGTGTGATTTTATTGTGGTGGAAGCAAAACAGCAAAAGTAAGAGGGAGTCCATGACGATGTTTATGTGAAGCTTAGTTTGGATCTTCTTTTGCTGCTGGTTCGGTCAATATTGTTTGGAGAGAGATAAAACTAACAGCTTTAGAATCAGCTCAAAAAAGCCGTAAACACAAAGCGCGGACCCGCCAAAACATCAGAATCAGCGAGCTGTCGGCTTTCAGCCCCGACCGTGAGAAAGGTGACATCTCACTGATTCTGATCCGCAGGTCCGCGCTTTGTGTTTACGTTTTTGTGCAGAAGCCATGTACCTGCTCTCATTTACTGTTTTATATGTTTGATGGTTGTCAAAATTTTGTGACGTTTCACCTGAGATTCTGGAATTTTGGGCAAAATACATTTATATAAAAAAATCGATTCAGGATTTTAATGAATCGATATCACGTTATCCAAGCCCGAATCGATTTTAACCGATGAATCGATTATTAAAACCCACCCCTAGTTGAAAGCAACTTGAAAGATACAGAATTTACCAAATACATAACACCTGGGTAGGGTAGAAAGAGCCATTTCAATACACTGGATGACGGAGGGTTAAAAGCTATTTAATGAGTCCAAATAACAAAAGTATATATGTATGAAAGTGAATGGGGTAGAGAATAATAAGGCAGTGGAACAGGAAATCATATTTCCTCTAATGACCACTTGAGGCTGGTTCTAAAACTGAGTTACTACCACTGTGGTAAAATGCCCAAAATATTATTAATCTCTGGATCTCTTCCACAGCATGTGTTTTATCCTGTCTTCTCTCCCCGACTGGTTACGGCAGATGGCTGCTCCTCGCTGAGCCTGGTTCTGCCGGAGGTTTCTTCCTGTTAAAGAGGAGTTTTTCCTTCCCACTGTTGCCAAAGTGCTTGCTCATTCAGGGTCATATGATTGATGGGTTTTTCTGTGTATGTATTATTGTAGGGTATACCTTGCAATATAAAGTGCCTTGAGGCGACTGTTGTTGTGATTTGGTGCTGTATAAATAAAACTTAATTGAATTGTTAAAATGACCAAAAAGCATGTTTACAATGTGGAAAAGGAAAAAAAACACACTTTCGGTCTAGATGGTGAGTTTACTTGTTCATCCTAGCGACTGTACCCATATGGAAAAGAAATAGAAAAAACTTATAAAAGACTTGCATCACATTTGGCTTGCTTCATATAGTGAATCATATAAGGCTTATATGATTTACTCATGAAAGTGGCCACTTTCTCATTACTTTCATATATTGTTTTAGGAAGTATCCAAAACATACAAGTTTCATTTATATAATTTTTCAAGGGATCTTATATCTGTTTTCACTCTTGTATGCTTTTCATACAAGTTTCACACCAGACAGATACACATTTTATAAGATTTATATATATCTTTTCCATATGGGTATGGGTGTGTATTTTGTTTTCATAACTTTATAACTCATTGATTTGGATGCTGTTGAGGATCAAATTTAAAATTGCAGCCACTTTGTTTGACACATGCTATCAGTCACACATGGATGTAACTGACACCTGTCAGCTAGGCCTCACTTCCATTAATTACTGCACTTCGTGATCATGGTTATGCTGGTGGTGCCTTTTGAGGCATTTTGATGGAAACATCTAATACTGTACATCATCTCTGCACATTGGAATGAATAAAGGAGAAAAAAACACTGGAGAAAAAAACTCCCACACATTGTCTTACTTACTGGTGTAAAATGTGTTTAATTGTTATTATTTTATTTATTTGTTTATTTTATTATCAGACATGTGTGTTTTCCACAAATGCAACCAAGATTGTTCATATTAGCTGATAACTAATTAGCAAGAACTAAGCACTCCATGCCATGTTATATTGGAGTCATATGTTGAGGCTTCAAAAGTGATTAATCCAAAAACAAATATTTTATTTGCAAAATGTGATTTCCTCATAGGATATAGTTCAGAAGAATTTTTTTTGGTTCAACTGAAACCATGCATACTTTTTATACTTTATACTTTTTTCAGTGCCTCCATCAGGATTGAAGCAGCCATTTCACAGGCAATGAGATTGCAATTTCATTGCACACAGTTACAAGAATTTTGGGAGTGCCATCTACTATTTTCCATGGTATGACTGAAGCATAAGAGTCAAGTTTGTTTTTGTCAACTGTGCCTTTGTAAGCCATAATTGGAATTATTAATGGTTATTGGAGTTTTCCAAATACCCCCAGTAGTCTGTCAGTTTCTATCATGTGGTTGTAGCTAAAGAGATGCTAAAATAGCACTGAAAGTCACATCTGTTGTTAAGACAATAACATTTTATTCAAGAAAGACATGATTTCTTAAAAACCTGTACCGCAAGGGGAAAAAAAATTATTGTGCCAGATAGGAATGATTTCCTACTGTGAGATGTTTGATTTACACTGGGAACAGAATAAAAGCACAAGGGTGGATATCTTCCTCTAAGAGTAGAGTTATATATTATTCCTGCTGTGAACAAATACTGGCTCCACTGGATGTAGCAGCTAAACACTGGCAGTCCCAGGCTTCTACCTTTCTACCTTTAAAACCCGGAGAGCAGCCAAATGGCTGGTAGGCTTTTAGCTAAGCTTTAGCTTCAGGCAAGTGGAAGCTAAATTGGCTAGTCATTCATATGTAAATTGGGTTGTTACCTGGGAATTCTGGAGGGAGGGGAGTGGGGGTGTGTGGATGAGGGGGTGGGGGAGCTGCTAAAAGCGGTGAGCTTCCTTTTGTGTTTCATCTTGATGCATTCTCAATCATCCAGGGAAACAAATCTCCAAAAGTCACCAACTTGGAGTGTTTCAGTTTGCCATCTTAGGGAGAAATCAACACACATGGGTGTATGTCCTTTGTTGCTGAGATTTATTGATAAAAACAGTACAAAAAATCAACCATTTGTACACATTTTTACAAATAATTATAAAAAGTGAGTGAGTACATTTCAACATTTTCAGCAATCACTCACAATCCTGGCACTGCCATGGTATCTGTAGTCTGCATTTACCACATGTGTATCTGTTGCAGTGAACACATCGCACAGTGGCATGATTGTTCTTGCAATTGTGTTTGACCTGACACATGGCTCTTTTTCCAGGGCTCGGTGTGGAGGGTTGTGTCAAAGGCAACTGTTCTTTTCTTGCCTTCTTCGCAGCTACATGAGAGTGAGCTAACTCCCTTGCAAGCTCCACCAGGAAGTCCACCCGTCTTTCCTTCGTCCCGGAGCATGCTTGATACAGCACATGTGCATTCAGTGCTGCCATGTCAATCATGTTATAAAACACGGCAACTGGCCAGCGCCGTGTTCCTCTGCGGACAGTGTACTCCCGAACCATCTGGTCCATCATCAGGGTGGCAGGGCTTGGCTTCCTTTTGGTAGTGGAGCATTGATCAGTCGTCCATTGTGGCATCAATGTGATCACACCTTGTTTTGTTGTAAAGGGTGGCAGGGCTTGGCTTCCTTTTGGTAGTGGAGCATTGATCAGTCGTCCATTGTGGCATCAATGTGATCACACCTTGTTTTGTTGTAAAGGGTGGCAGGGCTTGGCTTCCTTTTGGTAGTGGAGCATTGATCAGGAAGCCAAGCCCTATATATATGATACAATCTCACTACACTTAGCCTAATCCTTCATTGCCCTGAAGAATTCTGTGGTGTACGGACCTCCTCTCCAAGGAAAGAAAATGCAGAGAAGACTCACCACTCAGCAGGCCTTGGAAATGATCCTGAGGGAAGTCGACCCTTGTGACTCGGATGGAGAAGACCTACAAGTTCAGCCGGATTCGGACTCAGAGCTGTCTGATCAGTCTTCCGGTTAGTTGCATTTCATGTTATTTCCTATTTCATTTCAAATAAGTAAGTGGATGTAGTTTGTAAGTAAGATATTTCAGACATTATTCTGATACAGAGGAGGAGATACTGGACCTTCCCATTGCTCACAATTTGAATTTGTTCACACTGCAGATGAGGAGACTGCACCTAAAAAGAGAGCTTGTTTGGGGACTGAGACAGCGAAAGATGGCACAGTGTGGCGTGAAGAACAGGTGGGGACCTGTCTCCCTTTCACCCCAATAGAAGCGTACGCTGCAGATGGAGAGCCAACGGCTAAGGCCAGGAGAAATATCACGAGTCGCCTTCGGAGCTTCCTGTGTTTCATCACTCTTGACATGCTTCGTAGCATTCAAGAATGGACTGTTCAACATGCACAGCAAACGGAGCATGTTCATTGGTTCATGGACCTCCCTGAACTAATGGCATTTATTGCAATTGTCATCTTGCGGGGGGTTACCAGGGTTCCATCTCTAAATGACTGCTGGTCAGCAAACCTGGGAAACCCACAGATAATTGGAACTATGGCACGAAACCGCTTCCAAGAAATCATGCAACACCTACGCTTTGATGACAAGTCCACCCGCAGTGATCGAGCAAAGACTGATAAGTTCGCTGCAATTTCCAGTTTGTGGGGATCATTTGTCACCAACTGCATCACGTGCTACAACCCTGGTCTACATATCACCGTTGATGAACAGCTTTTCCCATCAAAGACTCGGTGCAGTTTCCTGCAGTATATTGCAAGTAAGCCGGACAAGTTTGGGATCAAGTTTTGGGTGGCTTGCGACCTAAAATCCAAGTACATTTGCAATGTCTTCCCATATCTTGGCAAGGACCCCAGTCGTCCCACTGGGGAGAGACTTTCTGAAAATGTAGTAATGAGGCTGATGAAACCATTCCTAGACAAGGGCAGAAATGTTACCACGGACAATTTTTTCACATCGCTTTCACTTGCGCAAAAACTTCTTAGACGGAAAACCACCATCCTCGGCACAGTCAACAAGATTCGCAGGGAAATTCCTCAATCCACTAGACAGACAGATCGCAATGAATTCACCACTCAGGTATGTTGCAGGTCTTTTGTGGTTCTATGTTTATGTGTTTCATTGTGTGTAAAAGTGCTATGGAAATAACAATTTATCTTATTTCTTAGGTGTTTTCAACCTCTGCTGCCACGCTGACGGCGTATGCGGCCAAACGGAAGAAGACAGTCTATATTCTTAGCAGCATGCACGGCGTGGTTCAGACTGATAACACTACCAAAAGGAAGCCAAACACTGTCACCCTTTACAACAAAACAAAGTGTGGCGTGGATGTGATGGACCAGATGGTTCGGGAGTACACTGTCCGCAGAGGAACACGGCGCTGGCCAGTTGCCGTGTTTTATAACATGATTGACATGGCAGCACTGAATGCACATGTGCTGTATCAAGCATGCTCCGGGACGAAGGAAAGACGGGTGGACTTCCTGGTGGAGCTTGCAAGGGAGTTAGCTCACTCTCATGTAGCTGCGAAGAAGGCAAGAAAAGAACAGTTGCCTTTGACACAACCCTCCACACCGAGCCCTGGAAAAAGAGCCATGTGTCAGGTCAAACACAATTGCAAGAACAATCATGCCACTGTGCGATGTGTTCACTGCAACAGATACACATGTGGTAAATGCAGACTACAGATACCATGGCAGTGCCAGGATTGTGAGTGATTGCTGAAAATGTTGAAATGTACTCACTCACTTTTTATAATTATTTGTAAAAATGTGTACAAATGGTTGATTTTTTGTACTGTTTTTATCAATAAATCTCAGCAACAAAGGACATACACCCATGTGTGTTGATTTCTCCCTAAGATGGCAAACTGAAACACTCCAAGTTGGTGACTTTTGGAGATTTGTTTCCCTGGATGATTGAGAATGCATCAAGATGAAACACAAAAGGAAGCTCACCGCTTTTAGCAGCTCCCCCACCCCCTCATCCACACACCCCCACTCCCCTCCCTCCAGAATTCCCAGGTAACAACCCAATTTACATATGAATGACTAGCCAATTTAGCTTCCACTTGCCTGAAGCTAAAGCTTAGCTAAAAGCCTACCAGCCATTTGGCTGCTCTCCGGGTTTTAAAGGTAGAAAAGCCAAATGGCAGTCCGTGGTGATGTAAGTGTAAATGACTGCTAATGCTCGAGATGTCCCTCCCCTTAACAAGAAAAACAATAAGTCCTACACAGTAGCTCCCCGAGCTCTCACTTCTGTGATCACCATTGGAGAAGAAGAAAGCCTGACAGAGGATCACAGTGCAACTTTGCTTTCTGTATAAGGCTGGTTTGATGTTGCAAATTATACATTCTTCAAACACTCGCCCCTCTCAATACATCACAGCCGCAGGGCATTCACTGTGAAACACGAACACATGGAAGAGGAGGGACTGTGCTACGTTTAGTTAGGAGACATCCCCCTGCACCGTTTGGTGATGAATGTTTGAGAAATGTTGCAAAGCTGTGGGAGATGAGGAGAGCCCTCAGAACAGCTTCAAGGTAATTTTGACTTTTGTTCATGTTTTGGTTTCAGTGTTGCTGTTAATGGATACTGCACAGCCACTCATGGAGGCATAAAAGTACTTTCACTGGAAAAGTTTACCACCAAGAATAGGCAGCAGAAATAGACTGGAGTAGAAAGTTGGCCTTTAACTTAAATAATTCTGGTGTTCTGCTGATGTTTTGTTGTGTTTTTCTAAAACCTGTGCAAAGCTTCATTCAGAGCAGACATCTTCACAGTTAGTAGGAACGATTGCCTGCAGATGCTTTGAATAATTCTAATCTAATAATTCTATATCTTAAATTAACTCCCATAATTACAGCAAAGCAATGCTGATGTAACAATACAATTTGCCATATTTCATTCTAATTCCGCTTGCTTCATTTTCTCCACTACCTCTATAATCACATTGCTCTTAATTAGTTTACCTTTGTCACACTGAGAGCATCATGATAAAACACCGCATTGCTAGGAATGGCACGGGTGTAGATTTATTTTTGGCATATTAAGCAGGGGGTCTGGAGATTTTCACCCAGCTTATTTTAAACAACAGATACTTCATTTCCTGGATTTTATATACCAATTTGTAGTTTTCCTGCATCTAGGGGAGTGATGGTGGTGAACACTGTTGCCTCACTGACAAGGTTTTTATTTGAACCCGGGCCTTCTACTACGAACCAAATTCAAACATATGCTTGGTCTACATACAAATTTGATTCGAAGTCAGCACATACAGTTTAGGTGAACATTCTCTAACACTTCATCCAGCTTATCTTCTAGTGATGCGATTTTCGGCTCTTTTGAGAGAACCGGCTCTTTCGGCTCGGCTCACTAAAAAGAGCCGGTTCTTTCGGCTCCCAACCGGCTCTTCAGGTTGTTTTGTTGCTTTAATTAATTTATTATTACCAACAATATAAAATTATGCACAAAAGGAATTACTAATGTTAAAAAAAAGTGGTTTTATTTATATTTGTTTATATATAAATATATATGGTGGCCCCTAGAGACAAAGCACGTACAAACTCCAAAACACATTTCACGTTAACTGAACTTCCAAAACAGAGCTACCTAGATCACTTGAATTACACAATTGAAAGCATATGTGTATTGTTTGTGTATTTATACACAAGCACTCATGCTGCCATCATCATCCGTCATCATTTCTGCTACACTGGCAGGGCTAGGTAGTGATGTTCGATTCACGAACGAATCGTTCAATACTCGAGAATCACTTTACTGACTCGTCAATCATGATTCACAAGCCCAACTGACTCATCCCTGTTTCTGTTAGCAAACGAATTCGCTTAGTAGAAATATATCTAGCTTATAATTAAAATTGCGGGGGGGGGGGGGGAACAACAGCCAGTTTCTTAACAAAAGCATTTCTGCTCTGAACTGGAAGAAAAAACCCTGAGTAGAAGCTCACATCAAGAAAATAGCTCCTCGGTTCACAGTAGCATCGCTCTGCTAACATGCTAACAACACATTTGAGCTACTCACCCCCTCCCTCCTGTGCTGAATCATAGAGCGAGCGAACGAACGAATCACTCACTCACCCCCTCCCTCCTGGCTCACAGCTTCTTCTTCTTCTTGGTTGGCAACCAATGTTAAGGCGCATTACCGCCCCCTGGCTCACAGCGCAGTGGACATTTAGATGAGAAAATATATATTTAACACATTTAAGGAAAATACTAATAAAATAAAAATAAACAAAATAAATGTTTATTAAGCAATTTTGATAGGAAATTGCTTAATTTTAGAAATGTTTTTGCTCTATAAAATAGTTGGGGTTTTTTTTTAGAATCATTCATCTGCAGGAGCTTTCCTCTCTTCAGGAACTCTCTCTGCAGGAGGGGGAGATACAGAAGAGGTGGAGGAAGATCTCAGCCTGGGCGTCTATTCTCTTATGTAGTCTGGAAGATGAGTGGATGGTGGGGTGGGTGCAGTTTTCTCTGTGGTGGGGTTGGGTGGACTGTCCCGGTCTCTGTGGGGCCGGGCGGCGCTGCTGCGCTGGGCCCCGGTCTGGATGGGCCTGGGCCCCCTTTCCCTGGCGGGTCGCGGAGTATGGGGGTGCCTACTGGGGTCAGCGGGGGAGCTGGCCCCAGGGAGGGGTCACCTCAAATGCACCTTCCTTCCTTCCCTCCCCATCTCCAGCTGCCTCCCTCTTTCCGCTCCACCACAACCACCCACACATGCAGGGCCTTGGAGTAGGGGTGTGTCACCAGGGTGCAGAGGAGGCTACCCCCCCCCCCCCCCCTTCTGTCCCCTTCTGGCTGCCTCTGCCTCAATTTTATCCCACAACTGAGACATTCACGTTACTCACACTCTCATTACACATACATATAGGATCTTGGGGGTGGGCACGCTATACGGACTCCAAAAGACCATCAGGGTGTACACCTCACTCCTGGCGTCGTTGCCCACCTCTCAATTTTAAATACACGTAGACATTGAGGGCAAGGGTACCTAGACCCGGTTCGTAGAGTACGCTTGGGGAGTGTGATCATGTGTACAGCGTCTCTTTATGTTTGTCTCCACGTTGGTTGAGTGTGGAGTAAGTGCATATGAGAGCATGAGGGTGGGAATGGATGTTTGTATCTGTGTGTGCCTGTATGTCTGTGTCTATATGTCAGGTTGGGTATCAGACGCCACCTCTCTGGGGACATCTCAGGCCCTCCAAGGTTTGGAGGCCTATCTCCCCCCATCACCACTTCCCTTGCCAGTGGCGGACTCCCTCAGACATTGCGTTGGTGGTTCTTTGTGTCTGGGGATGGGCGTCCAGGTACACACCGGCTCACTCCTTGGCGGCCGCTTATCGGGGCCTGGAGCCTGGGGCTCGCTCGGGCCACTTCGGAGGTGGGGTGCCCCCGGCCTCTCGGCCTGGGGCTCGGTCACTCAGGCACAGCTGGCTGCCGGCGGAGCTCACGGGCGCGTCACTGCAACCCCCCCTGGCTTCTGCTCCGCGGCTGCTGAGTGAGCCCTCATCTGGGACTCTCCTCAGCTCTTTCTGGGACAGTGGTGCGGCTGCCCCTCTGTTGGTCTTCCTTGGTCTCTTGTGTTCTGGGGGCCTCTGGATGTCTGGAGTTTTGATCTCCTCCATACCTGCTTCATGCCCTGGAGGACGGGGCAGTGGCCCCCCCACACCCTCTAGCAGATCATTACATGAAGGAACCTTTTAGAAAAACAAGCGCGTCCATGCTCACAGGTGTACACACGGGTGATCATGTACACCCTTTTTGGCTCCTACCTCAAAGCACACTGTGTTCTGTTGATCTTATGTGCTGCACAATAATGTTTAATATTTATTATTTACTGTCATATTCCCATATATCATTGTGATGTTGTTTATTCTATTACTCTTGTTCTCTTCTGCTTGCTTTCTTTTTTCTTTCTCAACAGGTGATCCAGGTGATGCATTTTTTTTCTTCTGCCCATTCTGTTGGTTTTTGTTTTTTGCCCTTGTCCCTCTTCTCAGCTGTTTCTCTTTCCCTCTTTCTTTCTCCCCTTCTTTCCCCCAGTCAAGTCTGTCCCGTATTCAGCAAGTGAAAATAAAATAAACAATAAAAGGTGAATCAAATGGAGCATTACGGCAAGGCTGGGATGGTCAATTTGGTAAAGTAAATCCATTGGGCATCTTTCTTTGTCTTTGGACAATAATTCTGATGGCAAAAGAGCCAAACAGGACAGGCGGGAAAAAAACAAAACAGAATCATTCATCTTAGCAGTGGGATTTACATGAAAAGAGAAACAAATTAAGTTTGAGTGAAAATGTAAATTTTTGCACTCTTTGGTCAACTGACTCAGTGAATCAAATGACTCAAAAACCCGATTCACTTTGGTGAGTGACTCATTAAAACTCGATTCAGTAAAAAGAATCAAATTTACCATCACTAGGGCTAGGGGCCAGGACTCTACTCTTCGGGTTCTTGGGGGATGTTGCTAACTCCGGGTCCGATAACAGGCACCACACCCACAGTAGATGTGCTCGGTGTGAAGTCTCGCAGCAAGCTATCAAATACGGTGCATTTCTCAGCTTTTAAAAAAACGCTATGCGTCGCCCAGTTCATCGTCAGATCCGAGTTGTTACCTCCTTTGCACAGTATCACAGTATCACCTTAAAGCACTTGTTGCAGGCTGCTGAGTTTCCATCTTTTGTTGCGAAGTACAGCCACACTTTTGACCACTTCGCCTTGGGCATTTTTAATCTGTAGCTCTGCTCTAAAAGAATGTACGTACCTGGGCCCGCCTAATTTCCTTGCAAAGGTAAAATGATTGGCTAGAATCCAAAGTGTATGACATCCCCGAAAAAAAAAAAGTACCGAAATAAAGCACCTAAATGTGCGCTGCTTTTTGGTCTGGTTACTACCGCTTATGTCAGAACTGGTGCCATAATGGCACCGGATACCGGTCCCCATCCCTAGTAGCCACTAGGTAACCAAAGATCAACACTGCCCCTAGCATCCTGGAGCACTTCTGTTGTGTTTTGTACGTGTTTTGGAGTTTGTATGTGCTTCAGAGTTTCTACATGCTTCAGAGTTTTTACATGTTTTGGAGTTTGTACGTGTTTTGGAGTTTGTACGTGCTTTGTCTCTAGGGGCCACCGTAAATATACTTTTATTTGTTCACTTCACATAAAATGTAATAAATATATCATATAATACAAAAACCAGCTATTTACATTTCAACTTTTAACTATTTAAATTTTCTGCTTTTTTAAAGTGAAACAACACAAAACACTGCAAACCACAACACAATTAAATATAAATTAAAATGTGAAAACAAAAAGAACATGCACATTCTCTGTCATATGGGCCTGCATGATTAAACTTTCTGAATCCTTTATCATCTGCAACTGAAAATAGTTGTGGATGATTACTATACCTTTCTGATGTGATGTTGTTGTCCCTGGCTCTCTTTCCCTCCGACTCGGTTCCTGTGCTACTGCGAGCAAGAGCACCTGGCTGCAGCCACTGTGGAGCTCCACAGTAACCGGATACACGTGACCTCCACAATAACCGGAAACACGTGACTTCCACAGTAACCGGAAACACGTGACCTCCACAGTAACCGGAAACACGTAACTCCAGTTAAATCGACTTTGACAGCGAAAACTAAATTTCGTTTTTGTTACTATTGATGCTGCTGAGAAATAAAAATGGTTTTTAAGTGGGTTTTTTTTTTTAACACTCTGGGTTTGTTCAAAAAAAATTCACCATCCCCTAAATTGTTCGTGGCCAAAGGTGTACAGTGGTCCCTCGCTATAACGCGGTGCACCTTCCGCGACACTTGCTGTTTCGCTGATTTTTTTTTTTTTTTTACAGTACATTGTGTTGTGCGTTCTGATTGCTGTAGACCATTGTCAATCAATCTAGTCCAGTGTCTCCTGTACAGGAGCGGTCCCTAATAGGCCCACGGACCGGTACCGTTCCGCGACAGTTGATCCTCCGGTGTGAAATGTATGGTTGTAGTTGTGTGTCTTATTTTGAAAGAACTATTTACGCGTTACCATAGCGACCAGAGAGCATTAAGAAGCAGAGAGGAGGATGTCACTGTCATTGTTGTTGGCGCACAGCTCAAGTCACGTTTATTATTATATTTACAAAATACCACCGTTTCTTTTTTTTTTTTATTCTTTTGTTGTATTTATCCGCGACACCTTAAAGGTCGTTCCCTGAAAATATTGTCTGACATTAAAGTGGTCTGTGGTGCAAAAAAGGTTGGGGACTCCTGCTGTACAGTACAGAATGCGTTTAGCTTGTCGAATTTACATAAATCTTCGATCGCTAGCAGTGTAACTCTGAAGTGCTGTACTGTATGTTTGTAAGTTTTCTCCCAAACAAACACAACAATGCCGACGAAACGTTTTGCACCCTCAAATGCACCTTTTGGTTTCATTCCATAATACTGGACTTATGTTTCTACAAAGGTTTGAACTCTAAGAGTGTTTAAACAAAAGAGAAAAGTGTGAAAATGTTCATGCCTGTCTTAGAAAAGTGTATAAAGCATGTAGCGAGGGGTTTTACAGTCTTAACATCTATAATAATTGTAAAAAAAATAAAGTTGGCTACTTCATGGATTTCACCTACCGCGGGTTATTTTTAGAACGTAACACCAGCGATAAACGAGGGACTGCTGTATTATTAATAGTAGTGTCTGGGACATCTAATTGATTAACATCAACATTGATTATTATGCACTATTATTTTTGTTCAAGGAGAGCAAAAAATATAAAACTCTCTCTCAGCTTGTTTGTTGCCAAAAATGGCCACTTTTTGTGTATGTTCACAAAATGCTATAAAATGTATATTTCTTAAAACATTTATCTACTTTTACCAACGTGACTCTTTAAAATAGCACCAGTCCTTTTCATCAAAATCAAAATTGTATCTAAATTTTTTACTCTTTATAGCCAGTTAGGTTATATATTACCATTAACTTTTCAGATAAAACGGTGATAAAGTCCTAATGTTTTCATGAAACTTCCTTTTTTTCCCCATCTGAGCATCAGGGAAAAGGCTGTCTTGCAATTGTTGAGGTCACTAGTGTGTGCCCCATTTCTTCCAGGATCACTCTCTTTATAGGTTTTAGTGGACTCCTAGTATGCGAAGTGGTTTTATGGTACAAACGGATTGTATTCCAAGATCTGGGAGACTGTAGAAATGAGCAGTGATGCCCTTCCTACCATCTTTCCAGAAAAATAAGTGATCTGGAAGCTGTTAGGCTTACTTACAGCAGCAGCACTTTCTGCACGTGCATAAACTCCAGGACACATTTACTAACGGTGTTTGTTGCTGTATGTGCTGCAGCTTTGAATTTTTTAATAATATATATTTTATTAATATTTTGGCTATGGTGTCTTGTTATGAAATGTACAAGAGTAAAAGTGTTTTTAGCATGTGCTTCAAAGCTAAGTTTGACTGGGAAACTCAAAGCTCAATAGTCTGTATCAACAGAAATTCACTGCAGCCTATGTAATATTTCATGCGTCATAATTTATTCTACTCTATCTTGCAAATACATATTTGTGTGGCAATGTCATGCACAACACACACAACTATTAGATCCTTAAGATCAAACCCGTGTCATTCTTTTGGTCCAATGCAGTACAGTAGTGAAAAAAAAAGAATAAGTGAAGTGTCCACAAATGGCCCAGAGTGTTAATGTTTAAAATGTATAAAAATATTATTGATTACAATTCTTTACTGTTAATATCAACAATAAGCTTTTTATTTTGAAATTACAAGTTTAAAAAAAATGCTGTTACATTTACATTTAATGTTGTTACACTGTAATCCTTTATTATAAGTATGGATATAGAATCAAGTGAACAACATTTTGAAATAAGTTTAATTGGAATTTTGTACTATGCAAAAACAAAACAAAAAACAACAACAACGACATATTAAACAAACAAACAAACAAACACAGCCAGTGCCTTCATTTGTCCATTACATGTCAAACATAGCACTGACCCTTAGTCCCTACTCATCAGCACATGCTTTCAAAAAGAGCTCCATGTCCTCTGCAAACTGAAAAACAAAGAGGAACAAGTCCCTTGCTCCAGTGTCTTCTTCCTCTGACATGTCTCTTAAGACCCTCTGCTGGTCCCCTTGATTTAAGGACAGATATTTTGGCATTGTTACGTGTCCACGGAAAAGTGCCTTATTTTGGACAACCCACTGCACAGCAGGACGCAGATCTTCACCAACTGCTGGCTCCTGTGTCAGGCAAATGGGGATAAAAACATAGTTATTTCTCTGTTGCAGAACAGTTTTTTAACCCTTTAAGACCTACCATAGAACCAAGTCTGCCAGAGCTTATATTATATTTTTACCTGCTGCGGAGCCATTTTTGGGAGCATTTCAAGTTGCTATACATCAATACAACCATTATAGCCCAGATTTTAATAATATGTATTCATTAAGTGCATAGTAATTACATAAATTGCAAAAAAGTGCAATAAACTACAAAAAAATTGAAAATCGTTTTTGATTTTTTAACATATATTTGTAGTTAGAGAAATTTAAGAGGCTTATCCCTCAAAATTGTAAATACAAAAAAGTTGCACAAAATAGTTTCCCACCACAGGAAATTTATTTTGAGTGTCTTCATAGTTTTATTTTTGAAATACACCAATTTTTATACACTGCAGGAAAAACGAAAATAAATATTATAATGCAAATTTGCAAAAAAGCAGCATATGCATCAAAATAAACTATTTCCAGCAGTGCAATATGAGTCCTAAGCATCCCAGAAACTACACAGAAAGTCATAAAGTCAAAGATAACTTTTAAAAAGACGAGTATAGGCTCTGAGGGCCTGATAGTAAAAAAGACTACATTTCCGCGAAAATGACGTCACTTCCGGTTTCGGGCAGGTAATGGCGGAAATGCAAAAGTTCGCGCTGACGTCTATTCCAACGTAGGAAGTGTTATGAACAGCTGATCGGATCGGCAAAGCATGTTTCTGGAATATTATGTTTTTGTTCCTGCAAGCGCTTTTTATGCAGTTTTTGCAAAGCTTTATGTGGAAGGAAACCGTGACCTAGGACAAGCTGATGGCATAAGATGTGAGTACAACTCCTCCGGTTTCATATGCAAAAAAAATTTTTGCGCTAGCTTACGTGGTTGCAGTGCTACTGGGATTTAAAAATAGTTACGCAAAACAGAGCGTGCCTATGGAACGCCAGGACTGCCATAATGAATTAATTAAATACACCATTAAATAATTAATTAAATGTGGCAATAATTAATTAAAATTGGAATTAATTAATTAAATAAATAGTTATGACACATGTAATTAATTAATTATTGACACATTTAATTAATTATTTATGTATTTCACATTTTAATTAATTATTGACACATGTAATTAATTAATTATTGACACATTTAATTAATTATTTATGTATTTCACATTTTAATTAATTATTGACACATTTAATTAATTATTTAATGATATATTTATTTATTTCATTTTGGCAGTCCTGACGCCTGGCTCTCGTCATGAAATAATTTTATCTGTCAGCCTCACCCATCAAACTCAGGGGGCGGGGTTAACGCTGCCCATGCAGCTTCTCTAACATTTGATTGGTTGCCGTGCAAAGTAAGTCAAAACAGGTCGATCCTAGAAAATCGATTGCTTGTGTAGACTTGGGGCAGCCAGGTATCCCAGAATGCAGATCAAATCACAGGCAGCAATGGTGGTGGTGTAGTTTTAAAATACCCCGTTTTTCTGTCACCAGCTACACTTTTAACAGTGTTTTAGCCGCGAATGTCGCAACGTATGTCTGGTCAGGTTGTCAACATAGAACATGTTTGCAAAAGTGCTCAGATGTTTTCAGAGATTTCACTAGCTCTGCTAACAGTTAGCATGCAGAGTGCACCGAGGGGGTTACGTTAACCGGTTTGTTTACATATTCCACTCTCCGTGTTCCACATGTTGCATTCGCAGATTCTCATTTTCACCGAACAATCGTCTCTTTCCGCCTGGTCTTGTGTCTCTGTGCTTCTGTAACATAAAGAACGAGCTGACATTTTTCTCACGAAACCAGCGATCAGCTCAACAGACCCTCAGTTTACCTGCATGCATCCTCCTCCTCATCTGTCAGCTGTTTAACACCTGCTGCTAATTCAAGAAACACGCCTAGTTACCTGGTGATAGTCACAGTTTAACTGGGCAGCCGGTGCTCGATATAACGCAATGTCAGTGCATTTTTCTGCACAAGATAAGTAAATATAGTGTTTTCCCCGACCGCAGAGCTGCTGGAGCTCGTTTCCTTACAGAGCACTTTATAGGCGAACAGCTTTATCAGCGGCTGATGTCCAATCACCGGCACACAGCTTTCAAACCTCAGCTGAGTTTTAGCTCTCAGTGGTTAAACGCTGGACTTCATTCACTCAGGTTCTGTCTGTCGGGTCACGTTTACTTCGCTGTTTTATTTACAACTGAGCAAATCGGTTTGGCTGAGGTTAAAGTTACGTTTCATAACTGCATAGTTTCACAGACGTTTAATGGTTCACTGGCACATGTGTTAGACTGAACTATCATCTAAATATCATCTGTTTTTTAATAGTTATTCAACTGTATTCTAAGCACCAGCTGTCTGTTAGAATGTGATTTTTTTTCTCTCTCTGTTGGCAGAGGTATAAAAATGCGCAGGAAAATCTGACGTGCATGGCGAACTTCACCGACGATATTTAGGGAGGAATAAACACACATCAAACATAAATGAACCATTTGTCTGTCTCCATAATTGAGAGAATTTTCTCTTCTTATGTCAACACTCTCTCTCTTTTTTTTTCTTTTTTTTTTGCTTTTTCGGTCATGTTATGTTTACCTGTCAAAGGCTTGTTACAAACTATGAAACACATCGTGCAGACTTCTGGATGTTAGAAGAAAACTAATACTGCTCATGAATGAGACTAAAGGCAGGAAGGTGTCCTTTAAAACTAAACATGTTAATAGGACCTCCCTGTTTATATCATAGTTTATGATATAGCACGTGTATTTCAGTAATAGCCTGCTGAGGCCACTATACGTGCTGGCCTCATATCAAATGTGAAGGCAGACTGAGTCTATGTTTGACGTTTTTTATATCTAATCTTCCTTTTCAAACATTTAAACAGCAGCGAGTCTGCAGCTGAGGGAATACAAATTCAAATTGTCGGAACAGGTTTGCTCGTTTCTTGGATTCATTTGGTGATTTATTAAATGTATAACTGTTATTCTAATCTGCTGCTGAGTCTCTAACACTTTTCTTTATGCTGTATATTTTCACGTCTCTGGAATAGTTGGCAGTTAGATAGTCAGCTGGGAAACTTTGTGTTAACTCATGGAGCTGAGGATATCGTGGATATGCTGACCTCGCTGCGTGGTGTACAGAGCGAGGTCAGCATGATTAATATTCACAATAAAAATATTAGCCGAACATCATGAAGTCTGTATGTGTTTCATAGTGTCGAACAACCTTTGTACAGTTAAAGCCAGCAGTTACTACATGACGGAAACACCAACGTTATCTCTTTTATGTGTTTATACACAGGTCACGCTGATTACTGAACAAAAACCCAAAGATCAGATGTTAAACAGATTTATTTGCTCTCTCTCCTCCTTAAACATGTTTTTAATGTTAGTTATAATTCAGAATTGGTGACTGAAACACGTAGGACACATAAGAACATCAGGAAATAAAACACCGATAAATATAACCTCAGTAAAAGAAGTCAGCGGGGGTTACTACAGCTGTGTACCGGGGCCTGCGCTTTGTCGGTGGGATTGCTTGCGAGGCGAGCGGGTCTATCCCACGCTTTGCCATGAGACTGGGCAGACATCGCCGAAATCATCGAAACACTTTTGCAAAGAGGCTGTATCTTGACAAACCGACCAGACACATGAAGATTAAACCACTACATTCTCGGCTAAAAAAATATTAAAACGGTATTTGGTAACACACAAACAGGGTTTTTCAAAGCTCAGTTCTGTTAGCTTCCACATGCCGGTTGTTGTGTGCTAGAAACAATGGCCACCAGGCCAAAGCAATGGTTTTGACTCGATCAGCGTTAACCCCGCCCCCTGAGTTTGATGGGTGAGGCTGACAGATAAAATTATTTCATGATGAGAGCCAGGCGTCAGGACTGCCAAAATGAAATAAATAAATATATCATTAAATAATTAATTAAATGTGTCAATAATTAATGAAATGTGTCAATAATTAATTAAAATGTGAAATACATAAATAATTAATTAAATGTGTCAATAATTAATTAATTACATGTGTCAATAATTAATTAAAATGTGAAATACATAAATAATTAATTAAATGTGTCAATAATTAATTAATTACATGTGTCATAACTATTTATTTAATTAATTAATTCCAATTTTAATTAATTATTGCCACATTTAATTAATTATTTAATGGTGTATTTAATTAATTCATTATGGCAGTCCTGGCGTTCCATACGTGCCCGCTCCGATTGGCTGTAAAGGGTTAACAGTTATTCAAATGTCATTAAACATGTAATTACACTACTGTTTAAAGTGAATACTGACCTGACTGACTTCCAAACTAGGCAACAGCCTTCCTCGGTCAATCAGGTCAGCTGACTTTTTTTTTTTTTAAGCAATTTCAGAAAACTCATTTTTATAGGGTTAGCATTTCCTTAATCGATTCCCTTTCATTTATGGCCATAGTTTTAAAATACACACTTGAAAATACACATTTTTGTGTGTATGATGGAATTCATTGTCTGTTGGTATGGCTGATTGCTTGTGTGTATTTTTGACATTTACACTTATTTTCAGGGTGCAACTTTTTAATTGAACTATGAAGCACTTTGTAACTCTGTCTTTTAAAAAGTGCTATATAAATTATAAAGTATTATTAAACAATTATGTAGGACTGCTTTCTTCCATTTGAGCATCTCTAAAATTAGAAATACCCTGTCTCAGAGTGACGCTGAAAAGCTAGTTCATGCATTTATTACTTCTAGGGTGAACTACTGTAATTCGTTACTATCATGATGTCTCCCTGAACTTCATTCCAAAATACTGCAGTGACAATTGAACTGAATACATGAGTGCCAGTCGTGATTTGGTACAAAACAATAGCAGCAAGAGTTAAAGGGAAGATTTACAAGATGGTAGTGAGACTTGCAATGATGTGTGGTTTGGAAACAGTGGCACTAAATTAGGGCTTGGAATGGCATGAATTGAACCTGCTAAGACCAGGGTGGACAAGATTCCATGAACCATTGAGCAATGCATGTTACTAGACAAATCTATTAAAATAGATTAATCTTTTAAAAAAGGAAAAAGCATCAGAATTACAGACAGTGGAAACCACACAAAGGAAATTAGATTTTAACCAGGCTGTAAAACATGTTTATTTCTGCTGTTAGATTGTTGTAATTTGACATTTAAATACTGTTTAAATGAGACAAAATTAAATATTCTCATTTTAGATTTTTTGTAATGCCAATTTTTCTATTTAATTGTTTGATGGTCATTGTTATGGGTTATAATTCCCTGATTCACTCAGTGACTGACAACATCTCCAAAAAATTATCTTTAATTCAGTTCAGTTCAAAAGTATTTACATACAAATGAATTGAACTGAATTAAAGAGAAAACCCCAAGAATGAGCTGTTCCATTGTAAGCAAGTATTTGGAAACAGTGGGGAGGAAAAACTCCTTTCAACAAGGAAGAAACTAGTGATGGGATTTCCGGCTCCTTTTAGAGAACCAGCTCTTTCGGTTCAGCTCACTAAAAAGAGCCGGCTCTTTCGGCTCCGAACCGGCTCTTCAGGTTGTTTTGTTGCTTTATTTAATTTATTATTAACAATAACATAAAATTATGCACAAAAGGAATTACTAATGTAAAAAAAAAAAGTGGTTTTATTTATATATGTTTATACAGTATATAAATATATGCAGTGGCCCCTAGAGACAAAAGACGTACAAACTCCAAAAAGCACATACAAACTCCAAAACACATTTCTAGCATGAACTGAACTTCCAAAACAGAGCTACCTAGATCACTTAAATTACACAATTGAAAGCATGTGTGTATTGTTTGTGTATACACAAGCATTCATATATAGTCAAATCATTTACCTGTTATTACCACACACCAAATCCGGTACTTGCTGGCTTGTGTAGCCACTAGGTAACAAAAGTTCAACACTGCGCCCTAGCATCCTGGAGCATTTCTGTTGTCTTTTGTACGTGTTTTGAGTTTTTATGCGCTTCTGAGTTTTTACGTGTTTTGGAGCTTGTACATGTTTTTACGTGTTTTGGAGTTTGTATGTGTTTTGGAGTTTGTACGTGCTTCAGGGTTTGTATGTGCTTTGTCTGTAGGGGCCACCGTAAATATACTTTTATTTATTCACTCCACATAAAATGTAATAAATAAATCATATAATACAAAAATCAACTATTCAACATTTCAACTTTTAACTATTTAGATTTCAGCTCTTTTCTTTTACAAATTTAAAGTGAAACAACACAAAACACTGCAAACCACAACACAATTAAATATAAATTATAATATGAAAACAAAAAGAACATGCAAATTCTCTGTCATATGGACCTGCATGAATAAACTTTCTATAATAATAATCCTTTATCATCTGCAACTGAAAATAGTTGTGGATGATTACTATACCTTTCTAATGTGATGTTGTTGTCCCTGGCTCTCTTTCTCTCTCTCTCTCCTGCTCTGTTCCTGTGTTACTGAGTGTAACTACCGCCCCTCCCCCTCTTCCCAGCGTAAAGCACAAGGCTCGCATGCTGAGTGAAGCCGGAAAAAAGTGCCAGAGAGAGAAAGAAAAAAAAACCCCCCACGGCTTGCGATAAGCAGCCGGCTCGCGTCGTTCACATCAAAGACCCGGCTCTAAGAGCCATTTTGTTCGCGACCGACCCATCACTAGAAGAAACCTCTGGGAGAACCAGGCTCAGGGAGGGGCAGTGTTGCCACCTTAGCGACTTTGTCGCTATATTTAGCTATTATTTATACTTTTCTTCTAAAAAAAAAGTCACTAAAAAAAGACGTGAAAGTGCGTATCGCTTTTACTCTCAACAAGCAGCAGGAGCTGTAACGCAGTCAGTTCTTCTTTTACTCTTATGCTGTTTTGTGGATCACAAGGTTTAAAACTACTTACAAACACACACACAAAGTAACTCCACCAGAGTGCCTATTTCGGGTCACTTTTGCCGGTCCAAGCAGCAGGGTTGGAATTGTGACATTAAAAAAACAATTGCTAAAAGAAATTTAATTTGTAGTTCTAAATAAACTCTAAATGCATTTAGGACATTTTTTACTCACTTTATGTCTCTTCCACGATGTTATTTCTCTCTCCAACAACATAGGTTACAATTAGATTAGCATGACCAATTATGCAAATTAGGCGATGACTTTTAGGACAACCAATAGCGATTTTCCTTACTAAGGAGTTGGCAACACTGGGAAGGGGTGGTCATCTGCCGTGACCGGTTGTGCTGTATAGCTGAGGACAAACTTATATATGACTAATATCATGTCACGGCTCTGGGTCATTTCGACCCAGCATTTTAAGTTTATGTTTTGGTTTGATTTTGTATTATGGGTTATTCTTAATCTCAGGTTGTGTTTTGTTGATTATTATTATTCCTAGTCTATGTTTCAGTTAAGGGTTTTGTTCTTGTACCCTCATGTTTAGTATAGCTTTTGTCCTGTGTAACGCCTGGGTCTTTGTGAATTGTTTCCTGTTTTACTTTGAAAGTCTGTGTCCTATGTCAATGTATTGAGTTTTGCATCCTCCTGGTCTTGTCATGTCTGATTACTCCCAGCTGTGTTCTCCTCCTGTGCCTAGTTCCCCTCGTTATCCCTCTGTGTATTTAAGCTCCGTGTTTCTCTTTGTCAGTGTGGTGTTGTCTGTGTTTCTTCCCTCAGGTCATGTCAGGTTTCAAAACTCTGTGCCGGTCATAGTCGTGTTGTTCTAGCATACGTTTTGTAGTTCTTTCATGTTCCAGCACTAAGTCTTGGTTATAGTTGTCTCAGTCATCTTTGTCGTAGTTTTCACTGTTCTTAGTTTCTCCAGCTTAGGTAGCCACTGTCCCTGCTGTTTTGTCATTCCTTTGTAACAGCCACAATAAAGGCTCGCCTTCTGTTTAAACTTCAGTTCTGCCTCTTCTCCTGTGTCTGCTCCTGGGTCCACCTCACTCTCCCCACTTGGTCTGCCCCACAGCAAATATGCCTTAAAATTAATGTTTAGTCAATGGAAGTAACTCTCTGGTTAATACAGTTATGTGCTATTGATAATTAGTTGATTTTATAGGATTAAGTAAAAAGTCTAAACAGCCAGCTGCGGTTCTTTGTCTTCTGTTTTTTTTGGGCTTTGCCTTTTAACATGTTCTTATCTTGGGCCTCAGGACATACTTGTTTGGTAACTCTATCTCACTTTGGGTCGCAGGAACAGGCCAACAGGTAGTGTTGGCCTCTTGTTTTTTTGTTTTTTTTTTGTTTTTGTTTTTTTGCAGATTCCCCTGCAGTGTCTCCTTTTGAGCCTGAGAATTATATGGTTTTGTAATGTTGGCCTTTTTTTTTTTTTTTTTTTTTTCTTTTTGCTTGTCTTGCAAAGGCTGCTGCAGTATGATCTTCTCTGCTTCTGTTTCCTGGAAGTTTTTTTTTTTTCTTTTCTTTTTTTTTGTGATGTTTGCATTTTCCAGTTTTTGCTTCTTTACAATTTCCAGGTAGGAAGTTTTGGTATTTTTCAGCTCTTGTTTGATGTTCTGTGCCTTCAAATCATTTTTTTTTTCCACAAAGGGCTTCATTGGTGCAGTATTTGGCATTGGGATCTCACAGCAGGCTCTCTCTTTTTGTTCTGCGTATCTTCTTCTTCCAGATCTTTTAGAGTTTTGAGGATCTGCTTGTGAAGTTGGTCGATCTCCTTTTGCTTTTTCTTACATTGGATCCCCAACTCAGCTTTTCTAATGATTTTCAGTTCTCCAGAATCTCTGTGTGGAGCCTCTGTAGTTTGTGTTAAAGCCTCCACATGCAGGTCTGCAACAGTGTTAACTGTGTTGCTGTCAGGAGCTTCAATCAGCTCAGGGGTGAAGTTCTCTATGTTGGACCGGTCTGTTCCTGTGAGCCTCCTCTAGTTCTTGGAGTTCTTGAATGACTTTTTCTCTGTAGCACTTTCACTGTAGGCGAAGCAATTTATTTTGGGTCTTGTACTTGGCAGCTTTGTGGTTTGCAGCAATGTTCCCTCTAAGCTGCGTGCGTGCGCAATTGCGCACGGCTGGCACGGTCTCTGCGCAGAAAAAAAATCTGCGTTGCGCACAAAAATAATCTAACCTGAATTGAAATTACAGTAAATACGTTAACAATTGTGTAGTCAGTAAGTGACTGGCTGCTCCAGTATGGGATTAGAATGATGCCACCTTATCCCATAGTCCAGCCAATCACGCAATTCACATTTGTAAATACGCAGCTAATCAACGTCGTTGACAGGCTATGACAGCGTCCTTATGTGCCGACACCGGTGTTTTAGCTAGCAAAGCGGCGTGGCTGATGTGGAGGGAAGCCACGTTAATGACAACGTGTGCAACCATTTAAGATGTGAGAAGGACAGACGGAACAATTGGGAAAAGTGTGGACTTCATACCAGTTTTTAAATTGTGTTGATAGGCCACATAAAACCAGAGTTATGATTAAAAAAAAAAAAAATGCAATGTTTGGTTTTCTTCCTGAATACTAATTTTACTGCGGGAAGAAACGGTAAAAATGGCGTTTTACAAGGAAAACGCTCAAAAGCGCTCTCTGCCTGTGAGCAAAAACAAAATGGGGGAAAAAAAAACCCACCCTTTCGAAAAATGTACGATGTCGACCAATCAAAACGTGGCATTTAGTTGTTTAGGGCATTTTGTTGTGTGTGTCAGAACAATGAGGCGACTGCTGCATGTTACCGGTGTTACAGGAGTGATACATCTCCTGCTGTCAGGCCTGCAGGTATCAGGTTTTTGATGTTCTCCTTTATCTCATACTGACAGAAATTGTGTTTTGGAGTGACACAAATAATTTGTGTGGCATCAGATTTGATGCAGAACCGCCGATTGTTCTGTAAATGGCTTGAAATGTTTGTTTAAAAAAACGCCGTGGCTGCATTTTTATGTAAACGGCTGCAAAAAACTTTGCTTGCAAAACTCAGTTACTTTTTTTTGAAGAAGTAACTATATAATTAATTGCCCAACATTGGTCATTATATACTGTATTTTGCAGACAGAGTTAGAGGACTCTCTCCCAGACCACATACTCATAATACAAGTCAGAGCTTTATAAAACACAAATAAAGTTGTGTTTTCAAAATTGGAGTTCAAGTTATTTTTACTTCCAATAGTGTTAACGTACTACACAGATCAGAACAAGATTTTTTTTATTTTAATTTTCATTGTAAGTGGGCTAAAGCAGTTAATTAAAAGTGTAAATGTAAATGCTGTAATTTGATCTTTTTAATAAACCATGTAACTTGGATGGATTCGATGCTGGCGTGTCCAAAGTGCATACGTCTGCTATTGCTCACAGTGGTCCAAAGGACCGCTCATGGAGTTTGTGTGTTCGCTCAGACACATGAAAAAGTAGAGGTAACATTTGTTTGCAGCAACTTTCTTTTTTTTTTCTTTTTTTTTAAATAGAGATTTGTTTGCTGCATGTGCACCTCAGCACTGCTGGAGATTCTGAGATTCAGGTTTAACCTTCCAGTGGTGGTTCCTAATCTTTTGAGCAACTTACCCCTTCGCATAACAGCTGCCCAGTCTCTCATCCATCCATCCATCCATCCATCCATCCATTCGCTGCCGCTTATCCTTTTCAGGGTCGCAGGGGGCACTGGAGCCTATCCCAGCTGTCATAGGGCGAGAGGCAGGGTACCGTGTATAGGACTTTGGTCAGCAGAGGTTGTTCAGAATGTGCTATATAAACAAACTTTGACTTGACTTACCTTGTTGACATTTTGTCATGAATAATTAAGAGAGCTGAAGGCCAAAAGGAGTTTCACAGGGAATTGTTTTAGTATTAAACTTATCACAGTGACCTTTAGTTGCCTTACAGGGCTGCAGAACAACCTCTAGTGATGTGCGATACCACTGATTTCCTTTACGATCCGATACCAAGTAATATTCAGGGTGGTATCGACGATACTGATCCGATACCGATACTTTGTACAAAAACTTATTTTATTTATTGTATCTCAAATTAAAGCATCATAATGATTACAGGACATCAGAGTACTGGTTTCCAACAATGACGGCAGCTGCTTAGTTTTAATATTACTCTTATTTCTCTTTCTGGGTCGCAAAAAACTTAACATATTTTCAGGTGATAATGTAGCCGTGTAAACTTCAAATATCTGAGCTGATCGACACATCGTTTTCAAACCCCCGTGGTCTTTCACTACTTGGGTTAAACATGATATATAAGCCACTTAGATAACTTAATGTTATTGTTTGGCTTCTTCAGTGTTTTATTTGTTCTTGAGTAAATCAGTTTGGCTGAGATTAAAGTTATTAGATTAAATACAATTTAACTTTATTAATCCCTCAGGAGGGTTCCTCTGGGTTTTCACACAGCTGAATAAACGTCAAACAGAAAACTGATTAAACAGAAGTGTGAGACAGTCGAGAGTTTACGCCAGCGTCCGGTTATATTTTAGATAGCAAGGAGCAGACGGCAGTTTCACTCCACCGAGGGAGCTCGTGCCGTATACGCGGCTTTCTTTAGACCGCGAAGGCCGGGTCCTCAGGTGGAAGCAGCCTCTGAATTTGGACAGCCCCGCTGTATCCGGACATCTAACGTATTTTATCCGATAAATAAACACTGTAAAATGTATTATTTATTCCCCATAAAATAGGTTCGCACATGACTCCAATTACGCTCAGCCATTGTTGTGAGTGCGCACGCCAAGGGGCTGCGAGACAGAGCCTATTTCGCAAATGACTATGAAAGGCGGAAGAGGAAGTAGTTCCTTTGAATGTAGACAATCCGAATGTTATAGTTTCTTTCCACTGTGTTCCTGTTAATGATAAACTACAAATTTACCCTAAATTACTAAAATATCGATATTTTAATGTGAGAATCGATTCTAGAACATAAATGATTGGTATCGGAGGAATCGATATTTCAGGATCGATCTGCACATCACTAACAACCTCTGCTTTGCTTTGTTGCTCACCATATTGTCACATGGCTAACATTAATAAATCAGCAATCAGAATTGTTTCTGTCATCTGTAAAACAACTTCAGTTACACAAGTTACTTTTCAAAAATCACAGTATTTACAGATTAAGAAAAAAAAGTAGGTTTTACAATGACGAAAAGGTTCATTCAGAGCCTGCACTTGCTGTAAATATTTATTTATTTGAATAACCAGCACAAAAATGCTCCTAAATGAATCGTAATGCATCTTTACTTCCTTAAAAATTAACCTCAGGTTAAAGGTATAGACACACAGCTTTGCCAATATTTCCATCCAGGCTGTTTCTGTCTGACTCCCAGAAATCATCACTGCTGGACACGCTCTGATTGGCTCCCCTGAAATTCTTAAAATCAGGTCAGTTTCCAGTTTTCAATCTGAGAGGCTTGCTTTGAAAGGTCTGCCTCATTGGAATTAGTACTGCTTCTGTCAGGGTCCAGTACTGGCACTGTGAGGGCATTCTTAGCAGATCCAAGATATTGGAAAATAAATAATTATAAATAATTATAATTCTGAAAGATCAGAAAAAATAATAAAAACTGAGGGATTTAAACAGAGCAGCTAATTACATGGTTGTGTAATTTTAGCATATTCTCAAGTGAGAGTTTAATCACTTCATGTCCTACTCAACACCATCATGGACCACAGCAGCAGAGCACAGCACACAGGTGTCCTCTGTCCTTG
The DNA here is from genome assembly GCF_057382275.1 of Copadichromis virginalis. Taxonomy (NCBI): domain Eukaryota; kingdom Metazoa; phylum Chordata; class Actinopteri; order Cichliformes; family Cichlidae; genus Copadichromis; species Copadichromis virginalis. The sequence continues at coordinate 9,898,292 of NC_140629.1, forward strand.
TCTCAGCTCGTCACTTTATCTTCACAGACTGTTTTGTTCTTCCCATTTAATTTGTTACGAGACAGACAGTTTGCTCTCAGTACACCACACAGCTCTCTGCTCTGTTAGTTTCTCTTTCTCCAAGAGTCTTGTTTCAAATAGGTTCAGTTTACTCTGAGTGGCTTGGTCCAATTAGCCCAAGTGGTTCTAACAATGAAAACTGAATTGATCATAGGTATTGCTTGTTTGTATCTATCTTCAGAGAACCAAGACAGTAACAACCCATTATAATGTAACAATAAGCATCAACCCAAACTGCTCTCTGTCGTGCTTACTTATATTTTATATAAGTTAATTAAAAGATTCATTTCCTTTTTTTTATTACTTAAAAAAACACAGCAAGTTCTAGCCAAGTGTTATAATATAATCTTTTTTAATTACAGCTAATTGTGGTATATTTAAATGTGTCCTTATTGTTGCTAGGCTACCTGTAGACTATTTTGTCAGGAAGTTCACCTCCTTTATATAGTTATGAAAAAGATTCTAATAAAACAGAAATTACCGGTAGATATTGACTTTGAACCTCATTAAAATAATGAAAATAAAATAATAAACCTACTAAGAATAAGCTGTTTGACTTATGTGAACTAAAGAGATTTTTACTAAAAGTTACAAAACAAAATCTAAAAACCTTGATTAAGATCAAAACTCGAGTCTAGTAGCTATGTAACAAAGGATTTTAACAAATTTGCCATTAAATCTTGTATTGGGTAAAATATTATATACATACTTATAACAACAGGGGTACAGTAAAAGTCCATTTCTGTCCCTACAGGTGCAATCTAGATGAAGTGCAAATAAATGAACCCCAAGGTATTGATATGTACCTTTCATTGGCCAAAAAGATATTTACTGTATATGTCCCCATGCGGTCCCTTCATCAATATAAATCATTCCTTAAATGCTTAATATTTGAGATAAAGCTTACTTGAGAGGTCTTGCTGTTACCTCCTTGTCTTTGGCAAACAGGTGCGCCTTTTATAGAAACTAATAAACTAAGAACATAAAACACCTCAAAAGAAAGTCTAAAAATAATTGTTTGAGTTAATGTAAAGCTTGGGGTTCACCTTAAACCCCTCTGACAGTCAGGGTAGAATTCTTATGAAGGATTCTTGTTCTAGACTAAGCACTAGAAAAAACTGATTAGGAAAAACAGGATTTACTAGGTGTAAAGCATCCAATAATTCCTCATTCCCAAACACAGATAGCTTGCACTGTACACGGTAAAAAGAATTGTCTTTAATCTTAACTGCTAAAAAATTCAACAGTTGTTATGTGTGGGCCAACTTTAGTTGTTTTCTCCAAAATTTCAGTCTTAGTTGATTTGGGAATGTAGTTTAACATGGCAGCAAATGCTCATTTAGAGCCATTCTGTAAGGAATCCAGCAGAAGAGCAGCTGGCGTTTCTCTTTGCACCATAGCCAAGCTAACCCAAGATGATTTAAAGAAAAAAAGAAGAACATGATGTCAGTAGCAAAATAATTGGAACAGAGACCTCATTTAATTTTGTACATACAGCGTACAAACGGCAGATCACAGCACAGGAAGCCTTGCTGTGGAGCAGCTTTTTATCTTCGGCTGCACATTACTAACTACTTCCTACAATATTTTCAAATGATCCACAGGGAGGAAAAAAAGGCATGTACAACACTGGTCAACAATCACTGCACAGCATGAAACTTAGACAGATGAACGTGCTATCAGTGACACCAGGCTGAATCCTGTTTTTGGTGGACTTGTCAGTAATTTCATGGCTGTAATAATTTTGTCACTAGGTCGACTTCTGTTGCACTTTTCTGCTTGGTGAATTTATTGATGCAAAAACCTTTTTCCAGTTTAGCAAACCATAAAACCTTGATATTCAAGAGGGCAGGTCTGGTATAGAAGGTTCTCCTTCATTTATGCCATCTATACCAATGGAAGAACTCTCAATTCTTTGCTCCCATCAAATCTGACAAAAGGTCTTAACAGGATATCATAGTGAGAAACACTGTATCCTTTGAGCCTTTATATTTATTTATTTATTTATTTTTTGCCTGTCCCATTTGGTTCTTTAGCCGTCAGAATTGTTGTCTGAGGACCAACAAGGATACCCAATGGATTTACTTTGCCAAATGGATTATCACGGCCGTATTGGTCCATTTGATCAACCTTTGTTGTTATTATTTATTTTATTTTCTGTTGTTACAGGCGGGACAGACATGACTGAGGGATACGGAAGGGAGAAAGAAAGATGGAGGAAAAGAAAAACAGAAGGGAAGAGGGACAGAGAGAAAGGGCACTTAAAAAGTGAAAGAAGAAATAAAATCTCCTGGATCACCTGTTGAGCGAAAAAGAACAGAAAACAAGAAAAAAACAGAGCAACAAACTAAACACAACACCATCACATTAATCTAGCTAAGTGTAAACAGCAGTAAATACTAAATATTGAATGTTGTTGTGCAGCACGTAGGACCGACAGCGCACAATGTGCTTGGAAATAGCAGCCAATAAAGGTGTAGTTTATGTCTATGAACAGTGAACACCCGTGTGCACACCTGTGTGGATCAGCGCGCTTGTATTCAAAAGGTTTCCCCATGTAATGGTCTGCTAGAGGCTAGAGGATGTAGAGCCATAGCCCTGTCCCCCAGGGCATGAAGCAGGCATGGAGGAGATCCAGGCTCCAGACATCCAGAGGCCCCAGAGTGCGAGAGCCCAAGGAGGACCATCGGAGGGGCATCCGTGCCACCCTCCTGGGAAGAGCTGAGGAGAGCCCCAGATGAGGGCTCACCCAGTAGCCACGGAGCAGAAGCCAGAGGGGGCTGCAGTGGCGTGCCCGCCGGCTCTGCCGACAGCCAGCTGTGCCAGGGTGAACCGAGCCGCAGGCCCAGAGGCCGGAGGCCCGAGGGCCCTCTTTGCCCCAGAAGAGGCCTGACCGAGCAACAGGCACCAGGCCCCGTCAATCAGTCACCGGGAGTGAGCTGGTACATACCTGAGCGCCCAGCCCCGGACACCAAGAACTACCAACGCACCGACCCCTGAGGGCATCAGTTACCGGCAGGGAGTGTGGTGAGAGGAGTTAGACCTTTGGAGGGCCTGGGAGTTCCCAGAGAGGTGGAGTGTAAGACCCGACCTGACATATAGACACAGACAAACAGGCACACACAGACACAAACATGCATTCCCACCCTCATGCACACATATACAAATACTCAGCACTCAACCAACATAGGGATAGACATACATGGACACTGTACACACAATCACACTCCCCAAACAAACTCTATACCCCGGGTCCAGGTACCCTCGCCCCTGGAGGAGGAAACGGCACCTAGACCCAGGAGATGTTACCCTTTCCCCCGGGGTGGAGGCAAGCAGACCGCCCCAGGCTCCACAGCAGCAGGGAGGCCCCGCATCCCAGATCCCAATCGGACGGCCAACACCTCCTTCCAGCCCCCCCGCCCCGATGGCCAGCAGAGAACTGAGGTGTGTGAAGACCCCAAACCTCCCTCCTCTCGCTCATGTGTAGTGTTGCTGCGTGTTGTTCTAAGGTGCATTTAAAACACGGGAGAGCATGGTGCTGCTGCCAGAGAGCAGCAGGTGTTAGCACGGCCCCTCCCGAGAACCCTCAATGTCTACATGGATTTAAAATTGAGAGGTGGGCACCGGCGCCAGTAATTTTGGAAGAGTTACGTTGTCAAGAAACTGATCAATTTCATTTTTAGACGGGTTTATTTATGGTGAATATAGAGTTTCATAGAAATCCCTAAAAATCTTGTTTATTCTTCCAGGGTCATATATTGTGTTCCCCGATAAATCTTTAGCAGCACATATAGTTGTTTTTTCTTTATTTATTTTTAACTGGTTAGCTAGAAATCGACCTGATTTGTTACTGTGTTCAAAATTCTGCAAGCAAAGTCTTTGTACCAGGAATTGTGTTTTTTTAATTAATAATTTCATTTAATTCTAGTTTTGTTTTGCATATTTTGTTCATTATTTCTTTATCTTGGTCGCACGTGTAGGCTTCTTCTAAGGATTTGACGGTTTTTTCTAGTTCCTGAATATTTTTGTTTTCTTCTTTCTTTTTGTGTGATGAGAAAGAAATTATTTTACCTCTCATCACAGCTTTCCCTGCTTCCCATAGAACAGAAGCTGATGTTCCGAGAGTGTCATTAAAGTCTAAATATGAAGTCCACTCTTCATCTCAAAGTCTTCATCTTTGAGCAGCGTTGTATTGAATCTCCAGTTTTTACTTGGTGTAGCGTTCTTCTTATGTATTAGTGTTAAAGATACAGGTGTATGATCGCTGACAGCTATAGGGTGAATCTCAGTGTCTGAAATATCACTCAGCAGTGAGCTGCTGACTAGGAAATAATCCAGACGAGAGTAAGAGTGATGGACATGTGAGAAGAAAGAATATTCCTTACTGTTGGGGTGAAGGGAGTGCCATGCATTGCAAAGGCCATAGTCACTCATATACTTTTTGATTATATTTGTGGACTGCCAATTGCGCTGAGTTCCTGTTGTGTTGAGCCTATCCATTTCTTCCTTTAGTCCAAGGTTGAGGTTGCCTCCAAGAATAATTGTGCAATCAAGGTGTTCAGAGAGTGCACTAAAAAAATCCGTGGAAGAATGAGGGTTCATCAACATTTGGACCATATATACTTACAATACATAGCTTTTTGTTAAATACTGATAATTATATTTAAATATAAAGCAAATTCAAAGGCTGGTGACTATGATTTCACGTATGTACAGACAAACATAGAAAGAAATGCCTGAAGCTTTTTCAAATCATTGCACATAGCTGGAAAGAAGATGCACATAAAAACTAATAAACACAGCATTGTGTCAACAATGATCTAACAGTGCAATCCAGCTCAGTAAAAACGAAGACATATACATCCAAAGCAATAAGCTTGCCACATGGCAAACCGTAATGCTTGCTTTTGTTCCAATCTCCCTGGCTTGCAAAGGGAACACAAAATGTCAGGCCAAATATTCCTCAAACGAGAATAATTACAGCAGCGCCAGGAACAGCAGGGGGCCAGACTTGGTCCCCCCATCCACGTTTTCCCCAAAAACCAAAACAAAATAACAACAGAGAGATCAGTGGCTCTCCTGATGAGATGATAGCATTTAAGAAACACGGTACAACAGGAATATGCAAACTGCTGCTGCTTACTGAATCCTGACATGCTGGAGTCTTAACCCTTAAGCACAGATGTGTCAATTTATCACAGTGCCTATTTTATAGTTTCAAATAGCTGTAAAATCATCACCAATCATGGCATTCTGTTTGAAGTGTGTGGAGCAAGTCTAGAGCTAAGTAATTGTTGCCGCCAATAGCCTCATACTGCCCGGCAGAAGGCCTGTAATCACTATAGCACTGACACAATGCATCCAAGCCATAGTAGGGCAGTTAACGCTCAGGGATGGAGCTGCTATCACAAGCACCAAGGGCCACTCTAGCATGATGTTAATCAAAAATCTAATCAAGCAGGTCTTTTGGAGAGATGAGATTAAATGATCCAGATAAGTGAACGGGCTCTCTGGGACCTGTAGAGAGAAGATTAGTAGGAGTATTAGGAGTAGTGTGGGTATGTTAGTTGTATTTCTGTTCAATTAGTGTATTAATATTAGCTAATAGTAATATGTTAATTGAACTGAAATACAACTACTGTGCCTACACTACTACTCATCTTCTTTCTACAATTCCCATAGTACCCATTGTATTTCAGTTAAATTAGTGTATTAACATTAGCTAATGCAGCCACAGGGGGCCACAACTCAGCGTGGATGGATGCCCTTCCTGACTCTGTGCGCCACAACTACCATTGGATAGATATGGTTGAGTCAGGAAGGGCATTCAGTATAAAATCTTAGCCAGATCAAGTGGATCATAAAGAACGAGCTTTCCGTACTGGATTAGCCAGGGCCGGGGTTAACAATAGCTGCCTCCCACACTCCTGTGCTGTGTCAGCTGTGCTAGTGTTGGACAAAGAAGGGAAGGCATGTTCGGAGGCAGCGAGAGAGGTGGAGGTGAGAGTAGGGAATCTAAATGTAGGGACTATAACTGTAAAGGGAGAGAGCTGGCTGATATGATGGTGCAGGCGACGACGTAGGAGGGCACTTGAGCACTTGATGTGAATTTATAGTGTTGTGGTAACTTTAATGGTGAGGTCAAATCTTTATTTGGATTTTTTTCAGGACAGGTAAATGAAAAAGAAATGATGATATGCTGGGTAGGTATGTTGTTAAGGAGAGAAATGCATGAGTTCCTGTGGACAACTGGTTTCCAGTAATTCACTTCCCTTGGAATTGTTAGCCTGTCTGTTGATCCCACCTTATCGGTTGCACTTGCACTACAATTAGCTTATTTCAGTTCATGTCTCCAAGGCTGTCTACAGCATTGATATGGACATTACTTTTATTTTTATTGCACAAAAGGATAAGAGTGCAATGTTAAGTGCAAACTGCAGGACAGAAACAGCTGCATTATGTTATTACAACATCAACTCTTTGCAAGCACCTGCACAGACAGCTTGCTAACATGAAGCTAGCCAAAAACCCAAAGTGATGTTAAAGCTGAATGAATGCCAACCTGCAGAAACCAAAAAGGGAAGGAAAATCCATCTCTATAACAGAATTCAAATTTGTAGTTCATGAACTGCCATGACCCCATACTTATGAATACTACATACTGCTTTATAATTATTTTTAATTTACAATGTTTTTCTACAAATTTTTCGTTTTGTTACAATTTTATTCACATTTTGATGAGAAAGGATGCCGCATGGATTGATTCTATCCCTCATAAAAAATTGTAAAAGCAAATAAATTTGGGGCCTCATATCATGTGAACCTTATCTCTGCCTGGCATATACAATAATACCAGTCTTTGCATAAAATGTGATATAGATTTGATTTCTTCAAAGGTCAGATATTACATTACAGCTCACATTTCCTGAGTGCTGGAGGGGAAAAGGAAGCATCCAGAGCAAAATTGGGTGAATATTTTAATATCCACAGGACTGTCATATCAGCATTGTGAAACATTCTCCAACTCTATTTCAGTAGCATGTCACAAGGTGACAGATATAGAACATTCACAGGACATGTTAACAGGTGTAGAAATCATCGCCTTCCCCCCTTTTTTTTTTTACAGTGACATCATGTTACTGAGCTACTTGACAGGTGAGTATAGTTGGCAATATCACTGCATCTGTCTGATAGTGTGTCTCTGCTAGTTTATACTGTTTGCTATATTTGATATATTAATGCTATGGTGCACTGTTCTTAAACTAACACACAATTTGCTGAATCATGCCGCAATCTGGTCCTAAAGTGTAATCTGTTATACAAAGTGACACCTCTATAATCTGGGTTCAGCTGATAGTTAAACATCACATGTATATATCTATTTTCACTATCATCATATTAACATCAGAGGTAGGTGGTTTGTTACTGTAGAATTTTCAGCTGCATTGTACAGTATAGTATTTTTTGTCTGCTTCTTTTTAAGATAAGATAAGATAAGATAACCTTTATTAGTCCCACACGTGGGAAATTTGTTTTGTCACAGCAGGAGTGGACAGTGCAAAAGTTATGAGGCAAAAATTAGAATACAATAAGAATAAATACAGTACACAACTGTACAGAATAGAATAAAATAAAATAAATATACAATAAGATAAAAATAGAATACAAATACAAATACTATATACAACTGAGTAAAAATACAACGATGACAGAAAGGATTATTGCACTTAGTATTATTGCATATGTATGGATGTGTGTGCTTGATCAGTTAAAGTCTTTATTATGGAGTCTGACAGCAGTGGGGAGGAAAGACCTGCGAAATCTCTCCGTCCCACACCGTGGGTGCCGCAGTCTCCCACTGAAGGAGCTGCTCAGTGCTGTCACAGTCTGCTGCATGGGGTGGGAGATGTTGTCCATCAGGGATGACAGCTTAGCCGCCGTTCTCCTGTCACTCACCACCTCCACTGGGTCCAGAGGGCATCCTAGAACAGAGCTGGCCCTTCGGATCACCCTGTTCAGTCTCTTCCTGTCCCCAGCAGAGATGCTGCCGCCCCAGCAGACCACACCATAAAAGATAGCAGAAGCCACAACAGAGTCATAGAAGGTCTTCAGGAGTGGGCCCTCCACTCCAAACGACTTGAGTCTCCGCAGCAGGTACAGCCTGCTCTGCCCTTTCCTGTAGAGGGCGTCTGAGTTATGAGTCCAGTCCAGTCTATTGTTCAGATGAACACCAAGGTACCTGTAGCTGTCCACAGCCTCAATGTCCATACCTTGGATGTTCAGTGGTTGCAGTGGAGAATGCTTGTGCCTGCGGAAGTCTACCACCAGTTCCTTGGTTTTACTGGCGTTGATCTGGAGGTAGTTCAGCTGGCACCAGTCCACAAAGTCTTGGGTCAGACCTCTGTACTCCTTGTCGTCCCCATCAGTGATGAGGCCGACTATTGCAGAGTCATCAGAGAACTTCTGCAGGAAGCACTGGGTGGAATTGTGGGAGAAGTCTGCAGTGTAGATGGTGAAGAGGAACGGAGCCAGAACCGTTCCCTGTGGGGCCCCCGTACTGCAGACGACCCTGTCCGACACACAGCCCTGAGTCCTCACATACTGTGGTCGGTCGGTGAGGTAGTCCAGGATCCAGGTAGTGAGGTGATGGTCCACTCCAGAGTTCACCAGCTTGTCCTTTAGAACCGAGGGAAGAATAGTGTTGAAGGCACTGGAGAAATCAAAGAACATGATTCTCACAGTGCTTCCAGTGGTCTCCAGGTGAGCGAGGGAACGATGTAGGAGGTGAATGACGGCATCATCCGCTCCAATGCCAGGCTGGTAGGCAAACTGAAGTGGGTCCAGTGATGAGCTTATTAGGCGCCGAAGCTGAGCCAGGACCAACCGCTCCAGGGTCTTCATCAGGTGGGATGTCAGAGCCACCGGCCTGTAGCTGTTGAGGTCCTTGGGGTGTGAAGTCTTTGGCACTGGTACAACACAGGAGGTGTCTTTATAGTAAACAAACAGTTTTGTCACTTTTGGTTTAAGACATTTAGTTTTTAGTTATCATTTCTTCGCACTATATGCCTGCCCCCAACTCACAGGAAGCTCTGCAAAAGCTGAGGCGGGTATGTTGGAGGTGGCTATGCAGTGTTGGGGAGTAACGGAATACATCTACCGGTGTTACGTATTTAACCTCCTAAGACCCGTACTCTTCGATGGCATGCATTTTTAATATCTCTTTGATATTTGGTCACATTGGGGCCCGATGAATGTAAAAACAAAGAATTACCAGATTTTTTACCTTATTTTTGTTTTAAGAAAAATAAGAGCCACATATGAGGAAATTCGTTTAAATTTTTAATTGAACAGTGGCAGTATAATGTCCTCGTAAGTGGATATCAGGCCCTTGTAGAGCAAAATTCTGTATTTTGGTCTAAATACCCAAAATGTGATGTCCACATATGTGGACGCCAGGTCTTAGGAGGTTAAAATACAAAATATGAGTAAATGTATTTCATTACAGTTACTGTTTGAAAAGGTGGTATTCAGAATACAGTTGTTAAAATAAATTGATTACACAGCGGTCTTTTCCTGTTTCATATGTTAGGCTGTGCAGCCTTACCTAATGTCCACCCTACTGTTACTCATTTTATATTAAGATTTAAAAATCTGGTTGGTATTGGTATGACGACTAACCTTCAGTAATAATAATAAATCACACAGCTGTTACACCCCGGCCTAGGCAACCGGGGTGCAACGTAGAAAAGCAAAGGTAAGGAATATAAAACTACGAAGAAAAACACTAAGGCTCTCCACCAAAATCCCAAAAAGTGTCTCAAAACGAATTTATTTACATCAAAACGTCAAACTATTTACAACGGGGGGGAAGATCGCGACCATGACATACTGAAACACAAGGCTTAAATACATAGAAGGAGCAATCAGGGAATGGACCACAGGAGGGAAACACAGCCGGGGCAAATTAGAACTGACGAGACAAGGAAACGTAAACTGAACACACTAAGATGACACAGACTTTCAAAGTAAAGTAGGAAACACATAACAGTCACGCAAAAACAACACATTACCAACGCCAAATCGTAACATACCCGGAGGAGCACCTAGACACTCAAATCCCCACACAATTACGGCCACAGTCGTAACACCCCCTTACCCAAGAATTAACATTAACCCCAAAATGTTTAATTCAAGGAGACAGTGCTCTAGACAGGGTGTCAGCCAATACGTTAACCTTCCCTTTCTTGTAGCTGATCTCCAAGTTAAAATCTTGCAACAACAAGGACCAGCGCACAAGTCTTTGATTGGAGTTGCACATTCGGGAAAGGAACACCAGTGGGTTGTGACCGGTAAACACCTGCACAGGCAGCACACTTGACCCAGCATAGACCTAACATACCCCCCACCCAAAAAAAACAAACATTTAAAACATACAACCCCAACGAAAAAATGAAAAGTTCCATGTCCAGCCCATACGGCACCGGCCACCGTCCCGCAGGCGACGCTGATGACTGGACGGGTCCTCCAGTGGAAACGGAAAACCGGAGCGGGCCCTCGGACACTCCAGCGAAGACGGATGAAGGCTGGAGCGGTCCCACGGACCCTCCAGCAGACGACGAAGGCTGGGGCGGTCCCTCGGATCCTCCAGCGAAGGTGGATGAAGGCTGGAGCGGTCCCACGGACCCTCCAGCAGACGACGAAGGCTGAGGCGGCCCCTCGGACCCCCCAGCGAAGGCAAATGAAAACTGAAGCGGTCCCACGGACCCTCCAGCGGAGGCAGATGAAACTGATGGAGGCTGGAGCGGTCCCCCTGACCCTCCAGCAGACGACGAAGGCTGAGGCGGTCCCTCGGACCCCCCAGCGAAGGCAAATGAAAACTGAAGCGGTCCCACGGACCCTCCAGCGGAGGCAGATGAAACTGATGGAGGCTGGAGCGGTCCCCCTGACCCTCCAGCAGACGACGAAGGCTGAGGCGGTCCCTCGGACCCCCCAGCGAAGGCAAATGAAGGCTGGAGCGGTCCCACGGACCCTCCAGCGAAGGCGGATGAAGTGTGGAGCGGTCCCACGGACCCTCCAACGAAGACAGACGGAGGCTGGAGCGGTCCTCGGACCCCACAGTGATTGGACGAGCCCCCATATGTTACACCCCGGCCTAGGCAACCGGGGTGCAACGTAGAAAAACAAAGATAAAGAAAAAAAAACCCACGAAGAAAAACACTAAGGCTCTCCACCAAAATCCCAAAAAGTGTCTCAAAACGAATTTATTTACATCAAAACGTCAAACTATTTACAACGGGGGGGAAGATCGCGACCATGACATACTGAAACACAAGGCTTAAATACATAGAAGGAGCAATCAGGGAATGGACCACAGGAGGGAAACACAGCCGGGGCAAATTAGAACTGACGAGACAAGGAAACGTAAACTGAACACACTAAGATGACACAGACTTTCAAAGTAAAGTAGGAAACACATAACAGTCACGCAAAAACAACACATTACCAACGCCAAATCGTAACATACCCGGAGGAGCACCTAGACACTCAAATCCCCACACAATTACGGCCACAGTCGTAACACAGCAATAGTACATTCATGCAGTTGTAAAAAGCATGATAATACATTAAGTAATCCAATGTATTCAGAATACGTTACTCACATTGAGTAACGTAACAGAATACGTGACAAAACACATTTTGAGGCATGTATTCTGTAATCTGTAGTGGAAGTCTACATTTTAAACCTTTAAACCCTCCCAACACTGTGGCTGGAACACCGGCAGGAGTCCCAGCCACAGCCTTTCCCCAGTCAGGGAGGGATGTACAGCATACCAGTAAGCCAGGGGTAGGCAACCTTTTTGATGATGAGTGCCATCTAAAGTTTCCTCAGAAGTCAATGTGCCATATGATTGCATTAGCAATAAATTTAATAACGCTCTATATCAACAGTTACACACTATATAGAACAACTTTATACAATTAGATTTGTTCGCAGATGTTGGCAGCTATCAGTGAATAGTTATGAGCTATTTTGAAACAAAATAAAGAGACATTTTATCCATAACAAGAACTCCATAACAGCAAATGAACTGTACAACAGAAAATGCAAATGCTATTTATTAGGGGTGCAACGATATTTGTATCGATATTGAACCGTTCGATACAGTGCTTTCGGTTCGGTATGCATATGTATCGAACAATACAACATTTGTAATTTATTTTATCAACTTTCCTTCTGACGATGCTGTCTGTGTGGAGCGCTCAGTGAATCTGCGTTCGACTACTCCGCCTAGGTTGCACTGTCGAGCGCAGATCCACTGAGCGCTCCACACAGACAGCATAGTCAGAAGGAAGAGCGCAGGGCAAGCTAGCGAGACAGAAGTTAAGCTCTCCTTGCAACATGGCAAATTGAACCTCTCCCACCCTCATTCAGATCTGGCGTTTGGAATTATTTTGGTTTTCATGTGACGTATGACCCTGAAGGTAAGCGCGTCATGGACTAAAGTAAAACAGTATGTTGGATGTGCCACGCAATGCTCAATTACATGGGTGGGAGCTAGTGTGTTAGCGCAGTTAGCTCGTTAACGTGTTGGCCGTCTAGCCCCATGCACGGGGCTATCAGGGGTAGCTCGTTAACGGAGATTTGCCGTGTTGTGGCGTTAAGGTCATTTCAACGAGATTAACCTGAAAGCACTAGTGGGAACACAACGAATATGACTGCACATTTACGCCGACATCATCCTAGTGCAAAGACAAAAACAACAAGCATGCATGCTACAAACTTTACCCGAGTCATTTAGACAGCCGTTAGCACATGATTCTCCTTATGGGGACCTGATATGTTTAATATGCTGTTGAGAATATAGCCCAGAAGAAGCAGATAGTATAGCTTTTATTTTGGAAAGAGACATTTCTCTGTAATAAACTCTCTTTTCCAAAGATGAGTGATTCCTCAATCAGATACAGGGCTCGCAAAATCGCTAGCCCGACGTCCTGGGGCTAGCGATTTTTCCAGTCGGGCTACCAAAATCTATCTCTGCCCGTCCGGCTATTGTAGGAAGGAAAAATATATGTCAATGCTTTTGCATTCTTTCGGAAATGTAGCTGGGTAATTATGTCATTGGCATCGGTGAGCCACTGTCAATATGTGACATATTGAAATCGCGTTTGAATTTGCGCTTGTTTTTTTGCTTTCACTTTGCAATCGCGTGAACTGTGTATAGAGAGCGACAGTACTGATTGGTGAGTGATGATAATTTGCGCACCAATTCCTCTGACATCGTCTTATCAATCGTTAGCTTACTATGCAAACATGACAAGTGAAATCTCCAGCAGCAAGCTTAAACATGTGAGAGGTTGATCGCGCAGAGAATCGCTGAGCTTATGTGAGTGTGTGTGTAAAAGCAGCAGGATTTATATTTCAGTTCTGCTGAGCCAAATAAGACAGGTCAGGGTGAAGAAGTGACAGCCAAAGAAAAGCTTACCGCAAAACGGAAAAGTTATGACAAATCAGACTATAAGGCAAAAAGAAAGTGCAGCTTTATGGTTTCATGGACAAAAAAGTTTCTGTGGCTGCGATATGATGAGCTAAATAACCAGGGGTGCACATAAGTGGTTCGCAGGTGCGCATTCGCTGTCAAAATAAAAAACACGCACAAGGGTTAGGGTTAAATTTAAAAACTGTACTTTTGAGTTAAAATATATATTTATAATTTTAATAAATGACAAATTAAAAAGGCATGAACATTTTATTTTGTATCGAAAAAATATCGAACCGTGACACCAAAGTATCGAACCGAACCGTGAATTTTGTGTATCGTTGCACCCCTACTATTTATGGTCTCCTCACAACAATGATAGGAAAAATAAACTGAACCAATATGGCATGTTTGTTAATACAGGGATACAAATGTTAATGTGATCTCTGGTCTCCCACTCAGAGACACAGGTCTCCGAGTGGCCAACATTCAGACGGCTACCTGAGGACACTCTTCGTGTGAGAGAAAAATACTGAATACTGAAAAAAAAATACTGAGAGCCAAATACTGTCAATAAGGCCTCCACAATGTTCTGAAGACAGTTAAACTTGTCAGGTAGTGATGTCCAGCAGCTGAAAATGCAAGCTCCATGAACATGCACAGCTGTGGATTCCAGCTGCATTCGTAGTTCTGCAAACTTTGACCCCCACAGAGTCGAGCTTTTTATTTCAATCAGCTGGATTTCGATGTCCTCTGTGTCCAGCCAGTTAATGCGAGACAAATCCAACTGCTCATTAAAGCTTTCTGGTTTGATCAGTCGTGAATCTACCGATGTATCCATGTATTTCCGTAGTGCTGATGCTGCGCTGAGCGGAGAGCTCCTGAAGCATTTGAAGTGTCGGAATGTGGAAATTTCAACATCGCTTGAAAAAACTGCCAGCTAGCAACGTCCCTCTCACCGGTAGGTTAAGTTATTCTTAGCCAATTACAAGTTGAATCTGGTAGTTGGGGTTGTTAGCTAAGATATCGTCATTAAGAAGCGGCACAACTAATGTGTCTATGCGAGCTAATTTGCGATGTGCACCACTGGCCCGGCCTTTTATTTTTTAATGCACCTTCTCAGATTAATTCACTGCGTGTTGTGCCCAGGGCTGGACTGGGACAAAAAATCGGCCCGGGCATTTTGACTAGAGACCGGTCCACCAGGTATTATGGGAAAAGCCATAAAGCCTTTGAATGAAAACAAACGCTGTTGTGACAGTGATGTACAGTCTTGTTGGTATATGTATGATTTCTATACATTTTACATCAGATAAAAACTTAATGTGTAAGATTGAGATAATTATTTAATAAAAGCGAGACATTTTGAATGAGAATAAGAAAGAAACGTATTTCTTTGTGCCCCCCTTTCCCTGTTAATGCCCTACCTGGCCCCCCTGGCAAAACTTTGCTAGACCCGCCCTTGCACAGTTACCAGCTGTCAGCTACTTAGAAAAGGATCCTGGTGTTATTTGTCTCTCAGAAACGGCTCATAACTTCAACTCATTCATGTCACCTAAAAGGTAAACCTGTTTCTCCATCACCTGTTCAGCTCTGATGATTCAGTAAGGACATCTCCTGGTTTCATCTTTATGTTTCCCTCTCACCTCATATCCAAACCGATATCATGACCAGCAGCTTTTAGAGCTGTGGCTCCAGCAAACATCAGCTGACACTAGAAATTAATATTAAATAAATTCTAACAACAGCTGATCAACCTTATCAACCTGTTGTTTAGCGCGACATTCGCCGGTTTCCTCTTTCTGGCGTAAAGTGGGCGATAAACAAACAAGAGAGGAAAGCCGATCAGCTGATCATTAATCAGTTTCATGATTGAAGTAGCAACAGGAGAGGGAGGGGAAGAGAATGAGAGAAGAAGAAACAGCTGCAGCGTAAAGACACAGAAAAACTTTTTCCATTCTAGCTGAAATACGGGACAAACTGTGCTCCTTTTCAGCTCAATACGAACCGGCGGGTCTCTCCTCCTCCTGCCTCCCCTTTGCCTCATCCACCTGCTGGCCTCTGTGGAAGCTCCGCCATAGCCACCACCAAACAACTGAGTTATTTTTACACATCGACCAACATCTGGCCAATCCATAACCTTTCTTTGTTTATACTTTTACAAAAAAATGTTGAATAATAAAAAAATGCCCGGTAGGCCCGATGGCCAGTCCAGCTATGGTTGTGCCATCAGTTAACCCTTTGCGTGCCAGCTGTGGCACGCTTGCCCAGTAGTGATGGGATTTACGGCTCTTTTTAGAGAACCGGCTCAGCTCACTAAAAAGAGCTGGCTCTTTCGGCTCCCAACCGGCTCTTCAGGTTGTTTGGTTGCTTTAATTAATTAATTATCAACAAAAATATAAAATTATGCACAAAAGGAATTAGTAATGTAAAAAAAAAGTGGTTTTCTTTATGTAAATATTTATGGGGGCCCCTAGAGATGAAACACGTACAAACTGCAAAACACATTTCACGTTAACTGAACTTCCAAAACAGAGCTACCTAGATCACTTAAATTACACAATCGAAAGCATTTCTATTGTTTTTGTATTAATACACAAACACTCATATATATATATATATATATATATATATATATATATATATATATATATAAAAAACACCCAGCACGCCCCTGCGGGCGGTTTATCCTTCAAGCTCGGGTCCTCTACCAGAGGCCTGGGAGCTTGAGGGTCCTGCGCAGTATCTTAGCTGTTCCCAGGACTGCGCTCTTCTGGACAGAGATCTCCGATGTTGTTCCCGGGATCTGCTGGAGCCACTCGCCTAGCTTGGGAGTCACCGCACCTAGTGCTCCGATTACCACGGGGACCACCGTTACCTTCACCCTCCACATCCTCTCGAGCTCTTCTCTGAGCCCTTGGTATTTCTCCAGCTTCTCGTGTTCCTTCTTCCTGATATTGCTGTCATTCGGAACTGCTACATCGATCACTACGGCCGTCTTCTTCTGTTTGTCTACCACCACTATGTCCGGTTGGTTAGCCACCACCATTTTGTCCGTCTGTATCTGGAAGTCCCACAGGATCTTAGCTCGGTCATTCTCCACCACCCTTGGGGGCATCTCCCATTTTGACCTCGGGACTTCCAGGTTATACTCGGCACAGATGTTCCTGTACACTATGCCGGCCACTTGGTTATGGCGTTCCATGTATGCCTTGCCTGCTAGCATCTTTCACCCTGCTGTTATGTGCTGGATTGTCTCTGGGGCATCTTTACACAGCCTGCACCTGGGGTCTTGCCTGGTGTGATAGACCCCAGCCTCTATGGATCTTGTGCTCAGAGCTTGTTCTTGTGCTGCCATGATTAGTGCTTCTGTGCTGTCTTTCAGTCCAGCTTTGTCCAGCCACTGGTAGGATTTCTGGATATCAGCCACCTCCTCTATCTGCCGGTGGTACATACCGTGCAGGGGCCTGTCCTTCCATGATGGTTCCTCGTCTCCCTCCTCTTTCTTGGGTTTCTGCTGCCTGAGGTATTCACTGAGCACTCGGTCAGTTGGGGCCATCTTCCCAATGTATTCTTGGATGTTCGTTGTCTCATCCTGGACTGTGGTGCTGACACTCACCAGTCCCCGGCCCCCTTCCTTCCGCTTAGCGTACAGCCTCAGGGTGCTGGATTTGGGGTGAAACCCTCCATGCATGGTAAGGAGCTTTCTTGTCTTTATGTCAGTGGCTTCTATCTCCTCCTTTGGCCAGCCTATTACCCCAGCAGGGTACCTGATCATGGGCAGGGCGTACGTGTTGATGGCCCGGATCTTGTTCTTACCATTCAGCTGACTCCTCAGGACTTGCCTGACCCTCTGCAGGTACTTGGTGGTTGCAGCTTTTCTAGTGGCCTCTTCATGGTTCCCATTCGCCTGTGGGATCCCCAAGTACTTGTAACTGTCCTCTATGTCTGCAATGTTGCCTTCTGGTAGTTCAATCCCCTCAGTTCTGACTACCTTCCCTCTCTTTGTTACCATCCGACTACACTTCTCCAGTCCGAACGACATTCCAATGTCATTGCTGTATAGCCTGGTAGTGTGGATCAGTGAATCGATGTCTCGTTCACTCTTGGCATACAGCTTGATGTCATCCATGTACAGGAGGTACATGGATATATATATATATATATATATATATATATATATATATATATATATATATATATATATATATTCAAATAATTTAAAAAAAACTTTAATTTATCTGTTACTACCACACACCCAATCCGATTGTTGGTACTTCCTGGCTTGTGTAATCACCAGGTAACAAAAGCTCAACACTGCCCCTAGCATCCTGGAGCACTTCCATTGTGTTTTGGAGTTTGAACGTGTTTTGGAGTTTATACATGCTTTGTCTCTAGGGGACACTGTAAATATACTCTTATTTATTCACTCCACATAAAATGTAATAAATAAATTATAAATTATAAAATACAAAAACTATTTACATTTAATACATTTCAACTTTTAACTACTTAAATGTTCAGCTTTTTCCTTTTAAACAAATTAAAGTGAAACAACACAAAACACTGCAAACCACAACACAATAAAATATAAATTAAAATATGGGGGGGGGGGGGGGGAAAGAATGCCCAGGTCTTTAATTAAGGGAAAAGTTGGCATTTAGAAATATTAATATCACACTCAACTGACTGCATTTTATCTTCCCATTGCACTGTTGGGTAGATAGTTCTCAGGTGCCTGTGCATGTTGATGTGGAGCCGCCTCTATATGATATCCTTTTCTTGTAGACTCTACACTCTGCCTTTGTTTTGTCAATAAGATTGAAATGGTTCCAGACTTTGCTTCTTTTCTTGGTGTCACTCATTTTCTTTACTGTACCTTTCCAATGTGATGGTGTTGTCTCTTTCTTTCAATCTCCCTCCTGCTCTTGTTGTGTGCTACTGCTGTTGCGAGTGTAACTACCGCCCCACCCCCTCAGCTCAGCGCTGAGCAGAGGGGGGAGGGGCGCAAACGCAAGGCTCTGCTCAGCGCAAACACAAGGGTGACTTGCAGCGTGAAGCGAAAAAAAGTGAAAGAGAGGGCAAGAGAAAGAAAAAGAAAAAAACCCACGGCTCGCATCGTTCACCTCAAATATCCGGCTCTAAGAGCCATTTCGTTTGCAACCGACCCATCACTATTGCCCAGAGTTGCCGACCCCTGCAGTAAGCTGTCAAGCGGGTGTATGCAAGGCTATGGTGGACTTGGGCAGCACAGAGACCATGGTCCACCATACCCTGGTACAGCCCGAGGCATTGTTGGAGGCAGAGTGGGTGAAGGTCAGGTGTGTGCATGGGGACATACACAAATATCCCATAGTGCCACTGCAAATAACAATACAAGGGCAAAATCCATAGTGTGAAGGCAGTTTTTGTTCAGCAGGAAGCCACACCCCCCTTAGGCAATTTTCAGCAATAGACAAGGTGTAATAGAAGAATTGTACTATACGTGGTGTAGCCCTATAATTCTTGTAGTGAAGAAAGGTGAGTCTATACGTTTCTGTGCTGACTACCGCTATGATGCTTGTGAATTGATGCTTATTCCATGACCCGGGATGACGAGCTCCTGGACCGGTTTTCATGACACTGGATTTAACCAAAGGCTACTGGCAGATTCCTTTATATGCAATGTAAGTCCAACGAAAAAACGGCCTTTTCCATTCCATATGGTTTGTACCAATTTGTTACACTTCCATTCAACTTGCTTGAGGCCCCAGCCACTTTTCAACGCCTCATGGACCCGGCTCTGCATCCACAAGCTGCAAATGCTACCTCCTAGTTGTATGACGTCCATAGTGACACCTGGGTGGAGCATGTGCAGTAGGTGGCTGCAGTCCTGGAGTATCTGAGGCAGGCGTGGCTCACGGCCAACTGGAAGAAGTGTGTGGTTGGACAGAGGGACATACAGCATCTGGGGTAACACTTGGGAGGGAGGCAGGTGTGCCCACAGGTGGAGAAAACAACAGCCGTTGCATCCTGGCCACGTCCCAAGACCAAGAAAGAGGTGAGCATTGGCTAGTTACTACCGCCGGTTTGTGCCTGGCTATGCGGAAGTGACCAGCCCCTTGACCGATCTCATCCGAAAGGGGAGAAGGAGTGTCTGACCATCCGGTGGGAAGTCAATTCTCTTTGTTATTACCTCCTGGGATCCTCATTCAACCTCTGTTCAAACTATGCACCTCTGCAATAGCTCCACTGCATGAAGGATGCGAACGCCTGGATCACCCAGTGGTATCTGGCCCTCCAGCCTTTTAAGTTCAAGGGTGCAGATGACTGTGGCAGGGGTATGTGGCAAGGGTGTGGTCTGCAGAGAAGTGGTGGGGCAGTGGGTTTGGTGGGCAGAGCAGCTTGGACTGATTTGTGTGATCAGTCTTGCTATTTCAGTTACCTGCTGGAGGGGAAGGTTCCATGATGAAAAAGTCAGCTGAAAAGCTGCTCAGAGCGAACTTGGAAAAGGCTGCAAATAAAACATAAACCACACTGTTAGAAAAAGCATCTTGAAAAAACGGTGATATCCCGGCAGCTGGGGCGCCAAAATACGACCATATAATTACAGAAAATAACTCCCGCATAAAAATACGGTCATTTCCAGTAATGAAAATACAATTAGTTGCGCTAATTTGACATGGGATCTCGCCTTTTTCAAGTGCCGCTAAACATTAAATTAGGAACATGTTGATGTCATTAAACAATGAAATCATCTATAAATAGGAAAAAAAAGACATCTTAAAAAAACGGTAATATTCCGGCAGCTGGGGTGCCAAAATACGACCGTAAAATAACAGAAAATAACTGTCCCAGAAAAATACGGTCATTTTCAGTAATGAAAATAGAGTTTGTTGCGATAATTTTACATGGGATTCTGCCTTTTCCAAGTGCTTTTAGACATTAAATTAGGAACATTTTAACGTGATCAAACAATGAAATTACCTATAAACAAGGTCACTGAATGTGGAAATATGAATCATAATACGTAAATGTACAGAAATATACAGTTAACAGCTGGTTTAAATAATAATGGATTGCATGCCCTGGGACAGAGGCGAGGCTGCCATATCGCACCATCGGCCCCTTTGGCCATCACTAGTAGGTAGGTGAAGAGTCTTGACCACGGACACAATGACGGAGAGTGTCCGAGCCGGGGCGCGAACCAGCAACCTTCTGATCACAAGGCGAACTGCCAACTCTTGAGCCACGATCGCTCTACTAGCAATGATAATAATACTTATGTGATGTAACACAAGCTCATAGGGATCATGTTATATGCTTTTCCATAGCATTACATTTGAATTCAACAGTTCAATCTTTCAAATAATGGACAGATATTTGTGAAATCATGATACATTTGTGAATGTATTTTAACAATCTAAATATGCATATGTACAGACAGATACATTTAATAATCAAGACAATTATGTTGTATTACATTACAGTGATTTAACGTTAATTTACATTCAAAATGTGAAGTCAAAGTCTATTTACGTAACTTTAATGATATTCTACAAGAACAGAACATTACTGTCAAATTCACAGTAAAATACCTTCATATTAGGGTTTTTTCCTACGGTCGCAGCCATACCCACGACCTTGTTGTTGTTAGTTCACATTCATTGGCCGATGCTTAGCGTTATTTATATTAATTGCAATTCCTACTTCTACATTTCTTTTTCAAAATATGTAATTAGCACATTGTGGCATGCAGAGGAAGCTTAACAAAGAAGCTCACAGAGAAAGATAGAGCTTGTTGTTCAACCCCAAGCTGGTAGGGGGAGCTCCTTATTAAAACACTTGCCAGTGCTATAATGTGCCTCAAGGTTCAACAACAGCACAACAGAAGTCACTCATGGTACAGCACTCTCTCTACAAAACAACAACTGTCAGTGACGCTGCACCACGGCATAAACACAACATTCAAGATAACAGTTAAAAGTAACGTAACCATAAACAATAAAACAAGAACATCTAAACAGCAGCACATGTCCCAAGGCATGATGGGAGAGAACTAGCTGTTCCCCCAACACACCACAATATGTTTTTTTTTAGTTTTTATTCCTATTAATTATATTTTCACTTGTTACCTCTGAATTATTGAATCAGACCTAGGTGACATGAAATTTTCAGCAAAATTATAATTCAAATACTCCTTTAATGATTGATTATTCTCATTAATTTTCGATCATTTTATATATTTTTCCATAGTATTACATTTGACTTTAACAGATCATTCTCTCACATAACAGACAAATATTCATGAAATTATGATACATTTCTGGATGTATTTTTACAATTTAAATATGCATATGTACAAAAAAATATATTAGAAAACAGGTAAATTGTGTTTTATTACATTTACAGTGATGTTATGTTATTTTACATCAGATCACAGTCTACTTATGTAAATGTAATGATATTCTAGAAAAACAGTACACAACTGTAAAATACACAGAAAAATAATTTGACATTACTATTTTTTGGAACAGTGCAGTGCTTTAACTGGGTCAGTGTGTACATGCGAGTCCTTTGTGTCACAATCTTTTTTTCTTCTACAGATTCTAAAAGTTATGTTTCAGGTTTATATGGTGGAGTTGTTTGTAATAACACAGCCCTCCTTCGAATGATTCATGCACTCCACCTGAACTGTAACTTTATCCAGAGATCTCACACATTTATCTACACACATTCACCAGCTCATTTCTTAATTGCCATGCTGCTTCCTTCTCTTATACTTTTATACTTTTTTTGTTTGTAGATTACTTGCTCCTTTATCAGGTCTGCTCATTTCTGACCCACTAATCGGTGTTTCCCTTGGCCTGGTCATTATTAAAAGGAACTGGCACTGTTGTTAGTAGATCTCCTGAAAAAAGTCACACTAATTAAATCTTGCATACTTCAAAATACCAAAAGGTAACAGAAGTAATAAAAATAAATGAAATATAAAATTGCATGAATGAATATTGTAGTGAAATCTAAATAACATATATATATATATATATATATATATATATATATATATATATATATATATATATATATACATAAGCAGGTTTTTCCAGGTGCATGTATAAACATCATGATCACCTACAAGTAAGCCCCTTTCTCAGAAACATCTTCAGCATCTTTGTTTTTCCAGTTAACAAGGCCATCAGCTGTTCGAAAATTATCTTGATATTCTTTTTTTTTCTTTGAAACTCCACACCATCATGTTTTCAAATGCTATAAATCCACTCTAAATGATTTCGTGACAGGGTAGGGCTCTTATTTTGGAGTAATGATCATATATCTTCCTGTCATGGAGATTTACATATTATTTACTTTTGCTGGATGACTTCGTTACCCATAAACCACACTGAACTTGAACGCAGTTTTATATACAGGCTGGAACGCCCACAGCTATAAATCGAGTGAAGTGAGGGAGCCTGAGGCTATGAGCAATTGTGAAATCATTAAGACATCATCTCCACTGAATATGCAGTGTGAATGTTTGCAGGCCAGAAATGCTGTCTTGTATGACACTAATCCATAACATATTGCACACCGCACCCCCATCAGCAGCACCATCCTCATTACAAGTCAACCAAACAAACCCTCCTCTCTCCAATATTTGCCCCTTTTCTTCATTTGTGTTTTGCTCTGCTTCCCTTTTCACTGCAGTATTGCTTTTTAATGACGATTAGGTGGTGGAGGAGGAAGTATTAACGGTCATCTTAGCGCTATAGATAAAACGATTTTAATTAAGATGTTTGTGTACTGTGTCGATTAAGAAGATCTAGTTAATTAAAGTCCAGGTTATTTTGAGCATCTAATTAAATCTAATTTCAACAGAGGGATGTATTTGAAGATCGATAACAAAAGGTCAATATCTTTATTTGCAAAGTTCATTGTTTACTTCAGTATAATGACATTTGGGGTTCAGATGCTAATCCAGCACAAACAAGATGAGAGTCCTCTACAAATATGCAACTCGGGCTTTCCTAAATTACATCCTCAACATGTATGTACAGCTAAATGAGATTTTTATTCTTACAGAAACATGATTTCCACAGCGTGCGGGGGACCAGTCTAAAAACGAGTGATAATTCTCTGATGAATAATGCATTTAAGAGTGTGTAGCAACATATTGTGAGAGTTGGCATGATTAACTAAAATAGACACCTCAGAAGACTTACTTCCTCCCCTGAAATGATGATGCATCAACCAGATTATGGAAGGTGAGATTATAATATATGAGGTGAGAAGCGTTTTATTATTTGCCAGCAGGAAATGTAGTGCTCTCAGATTTAGTGCTGCACAAAATTATTCATGGCTGCATCACAAGATTTGTCTCTGAATCAAGGTCATTATCGAGTTCCTGAAATGAAAGCCTACACACAGAAATTCATGACCTCGTATTGTCTTAATAAATCCTAATGCCTCACTGTAGGATTCTGTGTTTTGCATAGTTCTTAGATTGTTATTAATGACTGTTTTAAAAATCACATTATCACACTACTGTATCTGTGTGTGTGGTGGTGGTAGGGGTGCGGGGCTCACAACATTTCCTACAGTAAAGGTAGCCTCGCCACTAGAAGCCAAATTTAACCTCATTAAGTTTAATGGACACATTCAGAATGATATATTATGCACTGGATGCAAGGGCATAGTTTTGGCTTCAGAAGTGGTGGTAATGGCGGGGGACATTATTAGCATGATGATAGCTGTAATAAAAAATCAAGTCAGTAGCTGCGTTATCTTTGATGTTCGACTCTAGCAATGCTTTAGCAGAGTATTTACTGTTGGGATGCACCATTTCAACTTTTTAATAAAAGGTACCCAACAAGTGTTGTACTCCACAAAACAAGAGTAAGAGGTAGCGAGAAGCCAGTAAGGGGAAGTACCGTCGCTTACTTTTTGTGGTTAGATCAAAAACTTTTGCACACATACAAAGAAAAGCTTTTAGCACCACTGAGCCTTTGACTTCCTCCATGCTATAGTAGCTCTCTTAGCGACCAAGGCCATGTGTCAGAAATGTGTCAAAGTGAACAGCAAACATCACAAAATTGAATGGAACAGATCAGAATGTAAGGTGTATTTTTACATTTTGAGAAATAAATTACTTCTTGAAAAAGCTTTTATTGTCATCTAATGTTTCATATTTGAATTAAGACATTTTTAAGGCTAACTTTTAGTGGGTTTATAAATGCTATCAAATCACAAACTAATAAAAAAGTTATAACAAATAATATAATAAAAATAAATAATTATAATGAATGATTATAAAATAAATAAAAACATTGTAAAAAGTTAAAAATTAATTTTGAATAATGTGTAACATTAGCTGCCCCGCAATAAAGATGGCATAATCACACAGCCACTGTGAAAGAGAGAAACACATTTTAAATAATTTTTGGTAAAAGTAGAACAATAACTTCTCATCCAGATCAACCCTGCAGCTTCTCATCGACTGTCCACACTGCTTCACCTCCTCAGCTTGACTGCACTGCTTTGGATTTCACTCTTTATTTGCAAGGCATAGTGCACCACAGTCTAGACTCTGCTCAGTTCAGCTACCGTTACCCTGCTGCTCAAAATAGTCAACAGTTCTCCATGTATTCAGTCATACACACACAGCTCCGGCTCAAAATCCCATCCTCATTCCAGCAGTAATTAATCATCTTTTATCTAACTACAGTCCCCCATACATTTATGACATACAGCTAGGTTTGGTTCATGTTAGAGCAGCCTTCATCGGAGTGTGAATGTGTGTGAATGTCGTTAGAGTCAGTGCTTGTGAGAATGTGTGTGATTGGGTAAATGTGGCATGTTGTATACAGCACTTTGAGTACTCCAGGAGAGTAGAAAAACGCTATATAAGAATCAGTCCATTTACCATTTACATCATCGGCAGATTTAGGCAAAGTGGTCGTTGAAGTGAGGATGGACTAAATAGCAAGGCAGTTCAAAAAACAGTCCACAAGAAGCTGGTAAATGGTCTGTATTTGTATAGCGATTTACTAGTCCCTAAGGACCCCAAAGCGCTTTACATATCCAGTCATCCACACACTGGTGATGGCAAGATACATTGTAGCCACAGCCACCCTGGGGCGCACTGACAGATGCGAGGCTGCCGGACACTGGGCCCTCTGACTACCACAAGTAGGCAACGGGTGAAGTGTCTTGCCCAAGGACACAACGACCGAGACTGTCCAAGCCGGGGCTCGAACCAGCAACCTTCCAACTATAAGGCAAACTCCCAACTCTTGAGCCACAATCGTCCCTGAATACAAAAATTCAGTCAGTCCTCATATACACCCATGTAAAAACCCTCACCACAAAGCTGGTGTAGTGTATAGGAGATTGACTGAAAATAGTGGGAGATTTGTAGGTAGCAAAAGGTCGTGCACCCTTTGTGGTAGGCCTTTTTGCCATGGTAAGCTATGTGCAGCAAATGTATTATCAGCTAATGAGTTACTATAACTGATTAACTGATAACTTCTGATAATGAACTGCATGCTCAAGAATCTTAATCTGTAGCTGCCTGAACTGTTTTCTTTAAGTGTTTGTCAAGTGCTGATTATCATCCTGCAAGTTTTAAACTTCATTTTTTTTTTTTTTTGTTTCCGGTTTTATTTTAGAAATTGTGTCAGTGGTGCTTTAACCCTGGCCGTCCCTTGTAGGGTTTCCTGGTAGCAGCCAGTGTTCACACAGGGAGTCAGGTTTTTGGTGGCACCGGGTGAGCTAACTGAATTGTGTGCAGTGGTTTCAGTGTGTGATCACAGAACTAGAGAGTAGTAACTCAATAGTGCTCCACACCGTGCTCCGACCTCTGTTTGTTTCCTTGTTTCTTAACTGAGTTTTTTAGTTCAACCAACATGTGCGCTATTTTTAATGACATTTTTTTGGGAATAGTTAATAAAGCTGCTTGTAGCAGTGCTTGAACTGGAGATATGCAACTGGTGTCTTAATTTCAAAAGAGCGGCCCCCTCTTCGCAAGGCTACACTACTAAAGAACTTTTCCCCCCTCGGCCTCCCACTGGTAATGTCCCCCTTCATGGGGGTCATTGACAATTCCATGTGGATACTAGAGTTACTGATTTGGTAGCTTATAATAAGAAATGTCCCTGCAGGTTAGGAGTCACCTAAACTTCTGACATGATCTGAGAAATAATATGGCCTGTAATGAATTTACATACTGTCCATTTAATACTCTGCTTTAATTGAAATATTGTACTCATGTTTAGTTAACTCTAACACCTTTACCAGAGAACTTAGGTAGATTAATTCTAACAACAAACAGCATATTGGCTGTGGCCCCCTCAGGCTGTGCCTCTCGTTCAGTGCAGCCACGATAACAATGATTAAAAAACTAAAATAAACTAAACTAAAGTAGTTAGTAAAAATAAGCCATGAACCAGTTACTTGTTATTTTTATTTTTTGCCTCAGAGTCTCATCTTTTCATTAGGCAGATGGTGAGTTTTGCACAGGGGTGTGAAAAGGATAAGTGTGCTCCCAGCTGAAAATGTAACGCTGTTAAGGTTTTACTTTTTTTTTTAATCTTTATTTTACACATTTGTGCATTGTGTTGGGTGTTGAGATGGGTGCTGGGAAGAACCCATAAGCATGGACAGTCAGGGTGAAGCAGCTGTGGAAAATTAACCTGCATAGCATCAGGGCGATAAAGAAGAGTTTATTTTTACAGGGAGAAAGCATCTGATTGGAGCAGAGAAAAGCGGAAACTGGACCGAACACCAGTCTAAACTGTGGCTTCTCATTAGGTTTTTAACCAATCATATTCATGTCTTGTTTGTATGATATTTAAAAACTTGGTTCACAAGGGAATGGAGTTAATGGTCTATCCAGTCCCAGTCAGACCATGGCGTTGTGTAACTTGAACCATTTAATAAACTTTAAAAATGTAAATTTTAAGTTTTCTCATCTACTCTCAGAAAAACAAAAGCGACAATAAAAGTCTAAATCTGGGCAGCACGGTGGCACAGTGGTTAGCACTGTTGCCTCACAGCAAGAAGGTCCTGAGTTCAATTCCACCATCAGGCCGGGGTCTTTCTGTGTGGAGTTTGCATGTTCTCCCCGTGTTTGCGTGGGTTCTCTCCGGGTACTCCGGCTTCCTCCCACCGTCCAAAGACATGCAGCTTGTGGGGATAGGTTAATTGGATAATCCAAATTGCCACTAGGTGTGAATGTGCGAGTGAATGTGAGTGTGAATGGTTGTCTGTCCCTGTGTGTTAGCCCTGCGACAGACTGGTGACCTGTCCAGGGTGTACCCCGCCTTTCGCCCTATGACAGCTGGGATAGGCTCCAGCGCCCCCCGCGACCCTGAAAAGGATAAGCGGAAGCGAATGGACGAATGGATGTTAGATTCTTCAAAGAGAACAAAAAAACAACAACTTGGCTTTCAACATAGTTGGCATTCTCTCAACCAGCTTCATGAAACCATCACCTAGATATTTTTCATCAGTCTTGAAAGAGCTTGGCTACTTTTTCCTTCACTCTGGAGACCAGCTCAACCATCTAGGGAGTTCGTATTGTAATAGGAAGGTTGAGGAAGGTTTGAGCTCCGGTTCAGTCTCAGTCGTTGTGTCCTTGGGCAAGACACTTCACCCGTTGCCTACTGATGGTGGTCAGAGGACCCGGTGGCGCCAGTGTCCGGCAGCCTTGCCTCTGTCAGTGCGCCCCAGGGCAGCTGTGGCTACAATGTAGCTTGCCATCACCAGTGTGTGAATGAATGGGTGAATGACTGAATGTAGTGTCTTAGGGACTAAGTAGAGCGCTATACAAATACAGGCCATTTACCATTTTAGTAAACTCTGGCTTTTATACATATTGATTGCTTCTCTAGGACCTGCTCTGGTGCAAGTTATATCTGCAGCACGAGTTACCATGGCAATATACCCCAGTAAGAAATGGACCACCTTCATAAGACTGAAAATCCAAGGTTAAACCTTATGTTACTGTGCCAAGCTCCAGATAGTACAGGCTTCTGAAGGACAGTCATTGAAATCAGTTTGGGCTACTGCTTCTTATGTCTTGTGTTGTACAGGAATGGGTCCAAAACAAGAATTAAACAAACATAACATTAATCTTTATTAGGGTGAGCCAAGTCCAAAAGGGAATAAACAGAAATCCAAGTCTTCACAAGGAGACAGACAAACAGCACATGGGAGTAGATACATGCCAATGACAAGGAGAATGAAGAAAGGACAGGAATATTTATTCATGCAGGTTAATCAGGGAAGTGGAAACAGCAACAGGAAGTAAAACCTAAAAATACAAAACTAAGAACACGGCATCACAATGAATTCAGAATTTCAAAGAACTCAAAACCCTGGGACAGGCGCAGTATCATGATGTCTCTGAGTTATGAAAACATCGTAACACAAGTCCAACATGGAAGATGTGTCAAGACTTGCAGTTAATGAAAGTTGATTTACATAAATCTTGAAATGTTTACAAAGTCATTCATGGAATTTAGATTTATTCTTCAGTCCACAAAAGGACATTTATAGATAAACTCTCCATTTATAGACAGTTTATCTATAAATGGAGACTATTTAGTTGTTGCTCTCTCAAGCCCATCTAATAAGACTCTGAAAGCACAACACAGAATGCTCAATGAGGTGTGAAGGAAGCCCAGGGTAACAGCTAAGGAAATCTGTGCTTATCAGGCTGTAATACACAAATCATGCATGCAGCATGGAGTCCATCTCAGGACACCACACGGCTGCTCTGGGCCTGTGGGAGAAAGTGTTTTATGCACACATGAAACTAATGTTGAATTGTTTGAGAAAGAACTTGTGGTGCTACATATGGTGTAAAAAGGGTGCACGAGGGGGAAATGTGTCAGGGTGACTGTCCAGCTGAAGCTCATTAGGAGCTGGGATAATGTGGCGGGATAATGACTAACACTGGAAACATTTCAACTTTGTTAGTCTGTGTCGAAGATCACATCACGCTTTAACACCAATTAATGAAGAAACCCAAGTCATTCCAGGTGGTTTGCATAATTCACCTTGCCACTGTATCGTCAGCAGGTGAAATATTCAAAAGATTTTTTAAGACATTAAATATCACATCTGATGTTTTTTTGTTGCTGGGGTGAAACTTTGTACAACTAATAAAACTTCTCCAACTCCTTTGGAAAACCTTCATCCTGTGTTCAATATTACTAGAAAAGTACTAAATAAATGCCAGTCCTTTGATTACACTCAGTGAATTGTTTTATGACTCTTCTTTCACCATCTAAAGTCATTGAACTCATCTTGTTCACCACATTGGTCCCTTTTGAAACATTTTTAATGGCAAATAATCTTGCCCTGTCATATGGTATGTGCTTTATTTTCAAAAATAAAGTGCTTTATTTTCAAAATGCGTGCTTTATTTTCAAAAATAAAGCACATGCCAGTCTAGTGTTTTACTACTCTATTAGTTTGCACTACTTACCCACATATGCAAGCTAATGGAAGCAGCTTGCTGATAACTTTGAACTCTGCCCTGAAATCCCAATATGTTCTCTTCCATCCCCAAAAAACAAACATGGCAGCAGTTGCTTCACTTCAAAATGAGGACGACTGACAACACCGATCTTTCATCTACAGTCTATGCACAGGACTGATAAAGCATGTAGAAACAGAAAGCCAGTCAATTCAAGAGCCAGATATTTCAGGAAAAATAAATGAAAACTGGTCGCGTGCAAATTCGACCAGGTAAAGTATATCACAGGTCTACAACAACTATGCAATTTGAAAGCAAAGTGGTGTTGTTCAAACAACAACTGAACTGAACTATTCCTACTGTTTATATTTTGCCTTACACCCTCAGAGAATCAACCTCAATGCCACTTTTGTTTTTATTTCCAAATGTTTGTACCTTAGTCTGTGCCCATAATGATATTGCATTGTTTTCTGAGACATTAAGTAAAATGAGGCCTAAGCCTAAAGAGTGTGTCATCCTGCATGGACCAAATTAACTGGTTTTATGCTGCCATTCCACTTTGGAGAGATTAACACCCTAATAAAAAGGTAAGCAGCAAGCAAAGCAGCAAAACATCAGGCTGCCATGAATAAACCAGAAAGGGAGAGAAAGTGAAATGCAGGGTGGAATTCAGCTGCTGTACCACACATCCATATAACATGCCCCTGTTGAGACACTGGCACAGGCTTTATCAAATCTTCATTTTCTGTCCTCCATTTAATAGAGCTCTAACGCACTAATTTGAGCCAAATGGGTAGAATAGAAGCACAAGTATTGAAGCAAATGGCCTTTCCCAGAGGAGCAGTCAGGGCCTTCTGTCAAGGTTCTCCTATTTAATATTTAACACCATGTCCTGTTCACAGCAGTGATGTATGCAGCACACATCAGAAAGCTCAGTTTTTGCAGTTAGCTGTCCATTTTGTGCTAATAGCAACATGCATTTTCATTGGGGAGAAAAAAATCGATGAAAGAAAACAAGGTTCTTCCAGCAGATCAAGGGTCAGATGAAGTGATGGGAGGGAGGGAACTGTGGGTGAGGGGTCGGGTGGGTAGGGGCTGTCGATGTCTAGAGCACAGTATGTCAATAGCATGTTTGGCTACAGTCTAACCTTAGCATATGAAGCGGCAGGCCAAAAAAAGATCTGTGTAGCACATGACAGCTTCCATCAACCAGGTGTGAGCCCTGAGAGGGGAGACACTAGCGGGATCAAACAGGCCTCGTGTCTGTCTTCTCCCTCGACCTTTCCACTGCAGCACATTTAAACAATTTATAAAACCAGGCTTGAGATTTGTTTTGGAGACATGCATCTCCAGTGATTTCTGAATATATTTTAGTACATAAGTGGTTCAATTAGTGCCTACAGTGGTGACGCTGATGTGGAAATATTTATGAGGTCTATGTTATTGACAGGGGCTTAAATCTGCAACTCCCAAGCAATTGGTCACAAGTGTTGCGCCTTTCAAAGGCTGTTTTAATCTTACGGCATGAAAGTGAGGAAATTTAAACTTTAACTCATATCACCTCATCTCAATATAAAGACATTTTCAATATAAACTTAGACTCGTTGTTCCGTCACATTTTGTTGGAGGCTTTAGTTAATTTTAGAAAGATTTAAACTATCTTTATACACAGGAATTTGCAATACGTTGTATCACTGGGTGCTTTTGTTTAGGAAAAAATGTAAAAAAAAAATTATTTTATTTTGGTTGCTGCCATTAGGAGTCACCACAGCGGATCATCTGCCTCCATCTTACCTGGTGTGACACAGCATCACACCAACCCTCTGAATCTTCTCTGGGGTCTTCCTCTTTTTTTGTGCCGGGCAGCTCCATCTTTGACATTCTTTGTCAAGTATATCCACAATTTCTCCACTGCACATGTCCAAATTATCTCAGCCATGCCTCTTTAACACCAACCTGCTGAACCTGAGCTGTCCCTCAGATGCACTTCTTAATAATCCTGTCCCTCCTGGTCACTCCACTGAAAATCATCTTGGACAGAACCAAGATGGCGGCGCATGTAGTTGCAGCAGCTCAGTGTCCCACCGATCGATGCTATGTTTGGATAATTTTGTACACCTTGTATTTGTTTTTGTGTTCTACCAGCCAAGCAAATAACATCTATAGCCGACATGGTCTCCTCAAGATTGGAGTAAGTTACCGCGAGAGTGTGACTAGCAAATTTGTCCGCTTACACAAGATACTGGTGGAAATAGCGAGGAGTCCAGGCTCCCCATGGATTGTTATCCCTTCGGGGTGGAGGCGCAGGTGGCGTCGTGAGAGAAGGAGAAGGCGAGGATGCAGGGCCAGCGCGCTAGCCAGGCTATGGAGGCAGCCACTTAAACCACCGCTCCCCAGTCTATTCATCGCAAATGCTAGATCCCTCGCGAACAAGTGGGATGAACTGAGGTTGCAAATAGCAGCAAATAACTACATCAAAGACTCATGCATCCTTCTTATCACCGAATCCTGGCTACACCAATCCATTCCGGACTCTGCAATTGAGCTAGCAGGCTACACCTCACAGAGACATAACCGAACAGTGGACTCCGGTAAGTGCAAAGGAGTATGTATGTGAACAACAGCTGGTGTACAAACACAGTGATAACAGACCGTCACTATTCACCAGACATGAATATCTGACTGTCAAATGCAGGCCCATCTACCTACCTAGGAAGTTCACCGTTGTCATAATAACAGCTGTTTACATACCACCAGATGCTAATGCTAAGTTGGCGATCGCACTTCTGCACGCAAACATCAATAATAAAAAGAGCATTTACCCTGACGCTTTACTTATCGTAGCAGGGGACTTTAATCATGCAGACTTAAAAGCAGCAATCCCCAAATTCCACCAGCACGTCAAGTGTGCCACTTGGGGTGACAAGATTCTGGACAAAGTTTATTCCAACATCAAAATGGGCTACAGGGCCAGACCTCTGCCACATCTGGGTCAGTCTGACCACTTGTCACTGTTTCTAAAACCTGCATATGCCCCCCTCAAGAAAAGCTCACACAGAATAACACACAAAGAATATTACCATATGGCCAGAAGGTGCCCCTCAGCAGCTGCAGGACTGTTTTGACAGAACTAGGATATCTTTGAACATCAGGACCTGGACACTGCATAGACACTGTTACAGTAGACAAATGTATCCGGGCTTATCCCAACCAAAAGCCCTGGATGACCTGGGAGGTCAAGCAGCTGCTGAAGGAGAGGAACATCGCGTTCAGGTCTGGCAACAGGGGCCACTACACCGCAGCCCGATCCAACCTGAAGAGATGCATCAGAGAGGCGAAGGGGGAGAATAGGAGGAGGATTGAGGACCATCTGGAGAGTAACAATAACCGGCAGGTGTGGCAGGGCATCCAGCATCTAACCAACTATAAGCCCAATCTCGGAGCTGCGGAAGGTGACCTGGCGCAGGCGGAGGAGCGGAATATCTCCTTCGCCTGTTTTGAGGCCATGGTACCGGAGGTGCTGCTGGAGCCACAGCAGCACCACCCTCACCCTGGAAGAGCAAGAGGTGAGGCGCACGCTGCAGCCCGTTAACTCGAGGAAGGCGGCGGGTCGTGATGGTGTGCCAGATTGAATATTGAGGGATTGTGCAGAACAGCTGGATGGGATCTTCACCAGGATCCCCAACAAATCCCTCGTACAGGCGACTGTCCCACTCTGCCTGAAGTCCTCCACCATAGTCCCCTTGCCTAAGATGTCCCATATCACCAGCCTGAATGACTATAGACCAATGCCACTCACCCCAGTGGTAATGAAATGCGTTGAGAAGCTGGTCCGCAGACACATTACAGCAGCCTTGCCCCGCAGCCTGGATCCTCACCAGTGTTACGGCAGCATTCCATGCTGCCGTAACACACCTGGATGAGCATGGGAGCTACAGTATGTGCGGATGCTCCTCGTGGATTACTGCTCAGCTTTTAACACCGTCCTTCCACACAAACTGGTGGCCAAGCTACAAGACCTGGGGCTTCCATACAGCACCTGCATGTGGATCAAGAGCTTCCTCTCGGGCTGTAGACAGAAATGGTAAATGGCCTGTACTTATATAGCGCTTTACTAGTCCCTAAGGACCCCAAAGCGCTTTACATATCCAGTCATCCACCCATTCACACACACATTCACACACTGGTGATGGCAAGCTACATTGTAGCCACAGCCACCCTGGGGCGCACTGACAGAGGCGAGGCTGCCGGACACTGGCGCCACCAGGCCCTCTGACCACCACCAGTAGGCAACGGGTGAAGTGTCTTGTCCAAGGACACAACGACCGAGACTGTCCAAGCTGGGGCTCGAACCGGCAACCTTCTGATTACAAGGCGAACGCCCAACTCTTGAGCCACGATCGCCCGAGAGAGAGAAAGTCAGAGTTGGCCATCACACATCCTCAGCCCTGAGTCTCAGCACTGGCTCACCCCAGGGCTGTGTGCTTAATCCACTGCTCTACGCTCTTTACCCACACGACTGCACTCCTCTCCACCGGAGCAACATCTTTGTGAGACGACACCACCGTGATGGGGCTCATTTCCAGGGGTGACAAGTCTGCATACAGAGACGAGGAGGAGCATCTGTCACGGTGCCACGGTGATTGGCCTCATCAGTGACAACGATGAGGCCGCCTACAGGGAGGAGGTGGATCGTCTGGCTGAGTGGTGCGACAGAAACAACCTGCTGCTTAACACCGAGAAGACCAAGGAGCTCATCGTGGACTACAGGAGGAATGCTGACCCACATCCACCCATCCACATTAAGGGGACGGCTGTGGAGCGTGTGAGCAGCTTCAAGTTCCTGGGAGTCCACATCTCCGAGGATCTCACCTGGACGACCAACTGCTCCAAGCTGGTCAAGAAGGCTCACCAGCGCCTCTTCTTCTTGAGGACTCTGAGGAAGAACCACCTGTCCTCAGACATCCTGGTGAACTTCTATCGCTGCACCATCGAGAGCATCCTGACCAACTGTATAACAGTCTGGTACGGGAACTGCTCTGCCTCGGACCGGAAGGCGTTGCAGAGGGTCGTGAAAACTGCCCAGCGCATCGCCGGAGCACCACTTCCTGCCATAAAAGACATCTACAGGAAGCGGTGTCTGAAAAGGGCTGGGAAAATCATCAAAGACCCCAGTCACCCATCACATGGACTCTTCACCCTCCTGCCCTCTGGGAGGCGCCACAGGAGCCTCCGGACTAAGACCACCAGGTACCGGAACAGCTTCTTCCCCACAGCTGTCAGACTCCTGAACTCTGCCTCCTGACATCTGACCCACGTTAAACTCATGGACTGAACATACACACACCCACAATGGACAACTGTACCCTCAAACACAATAATAACATGGACTGAACCACCACTCACAACCACTAGCACTTTATATAGCCTCTGTAGAAACTATCTACACCCTCACTTATCTTAACTGCACTACTGTATAGCTCTGTGTAAATAATCATTCTGTACATTCGATAATCTTTAATCCTACAACTGTTTACAACTTGCATAGTTCCCATTTCTGTATAGCTGTATATCCCAGATTCTGTAAAGTTATTTATTTCATTTCATATTCTGTATAGTTTTTCATATTTATATCCTGTTCATATCCTGTACATAGCTTGTACTCACTACAGCCTGTACATACTTATAGTTATAGAATATTCACAACATACTTCATACCATGTACATTATAACATACCATAATAGACCCATTTCTGTAATATACTCACATATCTATATTATTGCTAATATATATTGTAATATATCTATATCACTAAAGCACTTCTGGATGGATGCAAACTGCATTTCGTTGCCCTGTACCTGTGCATGTGCAATGACAATAA
Organism: Copadichromis virginalis; assembly: GCF_057382275.1. Taxonomy (NCBI): domain Eukaryota; kingdom Metazoa; phylum Chordata; class Actinopteri; order Cichliformes; family Cichlidae; genus Copadichromis; species Copadichromis virginalis. The sequence continues at coordinate 9,934,174 of NC_140629.1, forward strand.
AGTTGAATTCTATTCTATTCTATTATGGTGTAATGCCAATAACCTCCTCCTCAACACTTCAAAAACCAAAGACCTCATAATAGAAAAGGAAAAAGGCAGAGATCCAACCACTATTCATTAATGTGTGTGTAGAAAGGGTGGCAGGCTTCTGCTTCCTGCACTGAAAAAAAAAAGTTCTTTCAATTTACTTGATTTTATTGTGTACATCGGTCCCACATAATATGAATAAGTATGACTGACTTAATTTTCCACTTTCCCTCAAGTAATTAATGCTTGTCAGATCAAAGTATTTTATTTATATCAGATTACTTTAAAAAATCATGTTTGATGTACTAATATTAATCTATTATCATAATATCAATGTATTGCATAATGTCAATATATTTTAATGTTTAACACCAACTTATTTTTATTTGCCAGTGGTACACAATGATATTATGTAATGTAAACACATTGCAATTATGTTCCTGCAACACAAATTATGGCTTTAAATCCTACTTAATTTTTTCAATTGAAATATTAACTGATTATTATTGACAAAAAAGGCAAAGACTGTGAGTGCTACTGAACAATTCACCTTTATTAAACTGTAACAGCAGTGAAAGCAGCAATTCTGCCATGAACAAGTCTAAAATCACATCCATGTAAACTTGTTAACACATTTTTAAAGATAGCCTGCAGAAATAACTAAAAGAAAAAGTTAGTTTGGGAATATATTTGCAAATATTTCACAAAAAACTGACCTTAGCAGCAAATAAAAGAAAGTGCTTATAGATGATCCTGTCATCTCTTACATATAAAACATTTGTATTAATTACACAATTGAAAATGTAAACTAAATTAAGACTACCTGAAAAAAAGCAACACGCTTTTATGAATAAACAGATTTACCCAAATATAACTTGTGTGTTATTTGACAACAGTTTCAGCTTCTGTACAAGTATTTACCTGTATAAGATTTCAACTAAGTTGAGCCTTAAATGACATTGTTACATAACTAATACCAAACACCTACATGAATTTTAATCTTCATTTTAAACATGTAAGCAGGACATTAAGGTTGACTTAGAACATATTGCTAAAAATCGTCAGTAAAAATTTCTTACAACATGATACCAAAAGGAAAAATTATCCTGCATTGCAGTCACATGAGGGGAAAGCAATAAAAACATAAGCAGTATAACATTACTGAACACAAAATGAAAAACTGCAAAGAATTGCAGAAGTGCAGTCTTTGACTTCTCAATGAAACAGATGGTTTTTGAAAGCAAGAACTTTAGAGAGTTTAGCTCCATCCAGTTCCATGAAAACCTTCTGGAAAACGTCAAAGTTATAGCGAAGGTCAGCAGGGTAGGCAAGGTTTAATGCATACATGAGTCCAAATAGCATTATCACAGCAACTGCTACATTATCCAAAGTCTTCGCCACCCTGATGCCTGCAAGGACAACTCTTGTTCATCTGCTGAAGCTTGCTCTTTAAGAAGATAAATTCAAACAGTGGTGTCTTCAACAGTCTCACTGATGGCACGTTCTTCCATGCCCTGTAAAAAAGAAGCCATGTTAGTCATTTCCAAGTAAGTAATATGACACACTGTGGAAAGTCCAAAAAAAAAAAAAAAAAGACAAGTACATACCACATACTCCTGGATAAGCATGCCAGGGTCTTCACCCATGTAGATACACACTCCCTTAACACACTCAGCATCAACATCTTCACACTGAAATGAAATGTATGTAATTAGCATCTTCATTCAGCTCTTGTCCTTCATTTAAGTTTTAATAGTGTACTTTACATGAATGTTTTTAAAGTAAAGGCACACAAATTAATAATAGGTTTACTGGCAATTAATAATAAGTTGACAAAGTGAAGGTTAAAAAAAACAAGTAGATGTAAAAATACAAAATGAGAGAATTTATCATGGGAAACATTTGAAATCTTCCACAATTATAAAATTTCATCCAAAGAGGATCATGTTAAGTGAATGTTGAGGCTTTATCACTTACATTATCCATTTATGCCACAATTCTTTTCAGTATTAGTCCAAGCTCTCCTCTTCTGTTGACCAACTTCACCAGGTTGTCCAAGTGGAGATCCAGCTGAGCCAGGAACTTTGTTTGAGGGGGGATAGTGGCAATTCTCTTAAACTCAGCGTTGATCTGAAAACATGAGCACAGAGAAATGAGCTTCAAAGGTTTAATACCTGGAAGAAGGCCGCAATCACTCATGCTGAAGAAATGGGCTGTCAAATAACAACTGTGCCTTAACCATTTTAGGCTAATACCACAAGAACACCGTGTATGAGGCAAACCTTACCTCATGGAAATCAAATAGAGCAGGCCATCTTGCCATGAAAGCCTCCACCATTGGTGCAGCACGAACAACTTCATGTCTTCTGTATGAAAAAGTCTTTTCCATCTTGAGTTTCACCAACTCTGTTACTCTTTTTTATGTCCATGTGGTGGGCTTTGACATGTCAATAGCTTTAAGAGTCCCCTTGTCTGCTACTTCTGAAACTGAGGTAAGGTTAAGAAACTCATTCCCAAACAAGGAATCCATAAACTGAAGCTGCCCTGAAGACAACACTGTCTCTTGACTTCAACGATGAGATCCTCAGTTGATTCAGGCGCTTCATTAGAGAGTGAGCCTTCGACAGGTTCCGTCAGCCAAAACAGTCTTTAGGACCATAGGACTCCCCATAGGACTCTGTAGGAAAAAAATAATTAAATATCAGACATTCAGAAAGAATCCTTTCAGTTTAGTTTTCATAAAGCTATCCATACCCAATACTCAAAGTTATAAAGATCAGACATAAAAAAGTAGAATTTATCTAATGAAATACATGCGACTGAACCTATTACACTTATATGAACACCTTTTATTTCTATATGCCTTTTTAAAGTCACAATGTGGACTGATCCAATCTCATAGTCAACCAATGGATAAGTATCAAGGAGTTCACAGAGTGAAGCGAGAGTGAATATTCTTGTGGATACTGGGCGGAGCTCAAAAGCTCTGTCGTGCTCTCTGTACCAGCCATCAAGCTCTCTGACAATGTAGAATATGCTGTGGTACAATGCAGATATGGTTTTTCAGTATTCTGGCAATCCACCTGCTGCCCTTTGGGCCAGTACCATTCCATTTCTATAAGTTATACTCTTTATGTCACACACTGTGCAAGGTTGACCTCTAGAATGTCAGGGAATATGTACCTAATGACTTAAGCTATCTCCTCTTTAAGCAAATCCACTAGAAAGGCCGATACAGCTGAGCTCTCTAATTCAGACTTGCCAAGAGATGGGGAGTTTAGATGGTAAGCTATAATCATCTGATGTTTTGACTTCTGTAATCATAAAGGTAAAAATTCCACCATCACAAAAAACATTAATTTTAATTGAAAAAGGGTATTCCAGTCCAGAAGAGCATCAATGGTTTCTTTAAAGTACCAGTCTTTCCTCATTTATACATAATGTTTTGAGAAGCAGCTCACATATGTTCTACACAAACTAGAAAAAAAGAGGGGGGGGGGAAAGGGTCCTAATTTGTTTTGGGCCGATTTTGGAAAATTCACTATACATCACTTAATAAGACATAGTCTGTTGAACAAACTTATCTCCTTGTAGATATCTGCTGTATTATTTGGGCATGGTGGCAGGATCCTTCTTATAACTTGAGTGCATGTCATCAGCAAGAATTAAGGTATGGCACTGTGGCCCTCCCAGCTTCTGAAACTCTGACAGTTACAGCCGGACTAATTAGCCAATGTAGCCATAGCTAGCACGAGTAACACAAACACTATTGCGCTCTCAGTGACGTTTTAACTTGCTAAGCCATCAAAAACGTCAGTGCTCTCTGTCACATGCATAAATTCCATATCTGACCGACAACAGCTGCTTTCTCCCGACTATGTGCAATTTGTTAATATTTTTCAGCTTTAGCCACAAAGCTAATACCAACTTTAGCTAGCACTGTAAAAACAACATGTAGGTGCATTACAGATTACGTTTCATATAGCATGCACTACAACAATTCTGTGAAAACGTACCCAACTAAAACAAATGTATTTAAATTACTTACCTTCTCACTATGCCTGACTCAGTGCCAAAGGTTGCATGTGGCTGAACAGTCTTCCAGAATCTGGCGGTCAATTGCGCTCTCCTTAAATTATGTTGTTGTCTTATTGGATAAGACTCTAGGTCTTATTATCCAATCGCATTTAGTTGTTGTCTTTGAATATATTGCATCATTTCCGGTTGTGGTCAAACATGATTACAATGGTTTTAGTATTCTAATTTAGTCACTTTAAATCAATGCAAGAAAAATGAGTAGTCTCAGTATTGTTTATAATCAAGTAAATGGTACTTTATTTAATCATGTAAATAAGAGAAACATGAGAGGCTTGTGTAGCATTAACTAAATTCATTTGTGCAAATTCAAAAGCCTGCCAATTCCCATTTTTTCAGTGTGGGAGTCAACATAGAGGAGAACCTTTCCTGGAGTGGGAACACCTCCGAGCTACTGAAAAAGGCACAACAGAGACTGTACCTCCTGAGAATTCTCAGGAGGAATAACATCACACAGAGACTGCTGGTGTCCTTCTATAAAGCCACCATTGAGAGTGTTCTAACCTATTGCAACCCGCTTCTTAAAAAGGCCCAAAACATCATAAAAGATACCTCACATCCTGGCCACTCCCTGTTTGAACTGTTGCCCTCAGGCAGACGGTACAGAGCAATTAGTGTAAGGAGTAATAGACTCACACACAGCTTTTATCTAACTGCAATAATACGTCTGAATACTGCTACAAAACAAATGCCACTCTTGTATTAATCTATGCGCTGACTGAAGCATGTATGAGGGAACGTATGTGAATGTTTGTTGATACCTCTTATACTTTAAGTATTCTATTTATTTTATTATTGAATTTTATTGTTTTATTTATATTTTGATATCGTTAGGGATGATGCAATGATCAGGGACCATTTTTAATTTCGTTGTACCTCTGACAATGACAATAAAGATTCTGATTCAGATTCTGATCTTAACATCTTCAACTCTAACACTTCCAGTTTAGCCTCTTGTCTTTTTGTCAGTGCCATCATCTCTAAACCATACATCATAGCAGATCTCACTACCACTACATTATACAGCTTCTATACAGCTTTTGTGTACTATACATGGCTTTGGGCAGTTGACCCTTGATATTTCACCCACCTCTCTCCTATTCACACACGTATTCTGTCTTTTTCCCCTGATGTCCATTCCTTTTCTCTCCAGAGCATACCTCCACTTTCCCAGGCTCTCTTCTATCTGCTTCCTACTCTCTGTACAGCTCGCAAGGTCATCTGTGAACATACACAGAGAAAACACAACAGAGACCTCATCTGCCAATCTGTCCGTCAGCACTGCAAACAAGAATGGGCTCAGAGCCAAAGTAATGTCACCCTTACCCTTCAGTTCAAGGACTTGGCAATAATAATAATAATAATGATAATGGATTGCATTTATATAGCGCTTTTCGGGACCCCTCAAAGCGCTTTACAATACCACTATTCATTCACTCTCACATTCATACACTGGTGAAGGCAAGCTACAGTTGTAGCCACAGCTGCCCTGGGGCAGACTGACAATAGTGGGAAGGAAAAACTCCCTTTAGCAAGGAGAAACCTACTGCCGAAGCAGACTCAGGGACAAGAAAGGCAAGGAAGAAAGGGCAAACGGCAGCACCTGTGTACCTGTCATTGGCCTGGATGGGATGTTCCAGTCCCGAAAACCCTGCTCTCCTCGCTCCCGCCGGCATGGTGTGAATCTGCGGAACCTGCGGCCTCTGTGTCGGGCTTCTAGGACGGCTAGCGACCGGGATCCACTGCTTACCGCTAGGATTGGCCTGGTAAATGCTAGGTCCCTAGCGAACAAAACGTTTATCCTGAAGGATTTTTTCACATCCCGAGGACTGGATTTTCTCTGTGTGTGCAAGACGTGGCTGGGCGCCGGTGAGTGCAGCATCTTCTCAGATCTTCTACCTGGCGATTGCTGCTATTTTAATAATGTTGGGCCGAGGAGGAGGAATAGCTACGATCTTTAAAAGTCATTTTAAATGTAAGCAGCTATCAACCCCATCATTCACCAGCTTTGAACTGTCTGTGTTTGAGCTGGGCTGCTCTCACACAGTGTTGTGTGCGGTGGTTTATCAGCCTCCAAAATACAATAAGGACTTTGTGAGTGACTTTGCTGACTTCTTGGCTGAATTCATGCCAAAATATGATCGTGTTCTTATTGTTGGGGATTTTAATATTCACGTGTTGTCCTGATATGCCCATGGCGAAGGGCTTTTTAAACCTTATTGATTCGTTTAATCTGGTGCAATGTGTGACAGGTCCCATAACATAGAGATTTGTGATGCTGTGTTTTCTGACCACAGTCCTGTGATGTTTGAAGTTCCTCTTGCCTGTGCCTCAGTTAAACCTCGCGCTGCTGCTCAGCGCTGTCGTGTTTTTAACTCCTCCACTGCTGAACACTATTCAACAGTCTTTGACCAGATCTGTAAGATCCCGGATTTTTTATGCAGCCAGACTGAGGAACTGAGCTCATGGTTTTATTCTACCTGTCGGACTGCTTTGGACACTGTGGCTCCATTAAAAACCAGACTGCCTAAAACTAAATCTGAGCCCTGGCTGAACGACATGACCCGAGCTGTCAGACGCGACTGCCGTCGAGCTGAGCGCAAGTGGAAAAAGGACAAACTACAAGTGTCATTCCAGATGCTGAAGGACTGTTGGCGTCAATATCAAAGAACTGTAAAAGATGCCAAAAGAAAACACTTATCTGACATTATTTTGTCAAACCCGCGTGTTATATTTAAAACTATTAACTGTTCTTAATGCACCGTATACTGACTGTATTGAGCCCTCATCAGAAGCCTGTGAAAATTTTTATACACTTTTTTATTGAGAAGGTCTCCTCCACAAGGGCTCAAATCTCTCCTTGTGCTCATGACCTCTCAGTCTCTGTTTCCTGCTCTGCTGTCTTTGACAGGTTTGAGCCTGTGACTCTGTCCTTTTTAAAGGAGACTGTTGGTCATCTTAAGCCTGCAGGGTCTCCAAATGATGCTGTCCCTCCTCGACTTTTAAAAGAGGTGTTACCTACAGTTGGTCCTTTGGTTCTTGAGCTGGTAAACCATAGTCTGATGTCAGGTGTTGTCCCCAAAGATTTTAAACATGCAGTAGTCAAACCCCTGATTAAAAAACCTGCTCTTGATCCTACGGTTCTTACAAATTACAGGCCTATCTCCAAACTACCTTTTCTTTACAGCCAAATAATGGCCTTCCTGGAAAAGCAAAATGTTTTAGAGGTTTTCCAATCTGGTTTTAAACCCTTTCATAGCACTGAATCAGCCCTTTTAAAAGTTTTTAATGACATATTTTTAGCGACTGATGCTGGGGACTGTGTTGTTCTTGTGCTTTTAGATTTGACAGCTGCATTTGATACCCTGGATTATACCATTTTGTTCTCTCGTTTGGAGCACTGGGTGGGCATTAGGGGCACAGCACTGGAGTGGTTCAGGTCCTACTTGACGGGGCGAACTTTTTGTTTCAGCCTTGGTGACTATGTGTCGTCCTCTGCTCCCCTCTTGTGTGGTGTCCCACAGGGCTCAGTTCTAGGCCCCTTCCTCTTCTCTTTATATCTGCTTCCTCTTGGTTCTGTACTAAGAAAGCACGGCATTCCTTTCCACTTTTATGCTGATGACTGTCAGATCTATGTCCCTCTAAAGAAAAAAGGCAGATACCTTACACAGCCATTACTTCAGTGTCTTGATGACATTAAGACTTGGATGTCTGTTAACTTTTTAAAATTCAATGATAAAAAGACAGAGGTGATGGGTCTGTGAAGGTTCTCAGTCATCCAGGTCATCGTAGTCAAAGGAGCTTGCAAAGAAAAGCGTCTGGACTTCTTTAAGTTGCTTGAAGACGTTTCACCTCTCATCCGAGAAGCTTCTTCAGTTCTAAGGTCAAATGGTGGAGAGTCCCAGATATAAACCTAGTGGGAGAATCCCCCCACAGAGGGACAAAAGGACCCCCTGATGATCCTCTAATCGACATATCACCGCCTTTACCCAGGGGATGCCATACCCTGCATCTATGGACTTCCTAAAACCCACAAGGAAGCTGTCCCACTCAGACCCATAGTAAGTAGCATAAACTCAGCCACTTATAACATTGCTAAACACCTTGCTACCATCCTTGCTCCTCTTGTGGGGAACACCCCACACCACATCAAGAACTCCACCGACTTCACCGACAAGGTCCAGAAACTTACCCTGGATCCAGATGAAACCATGGTGTCCTTTGATGTAGTCTCTCTCTTCACTTGCATACCCACCACGGAGGCCGTGGAGACTGTCAGAAAACGACTACAAGAAGACAGCTCCTTGGAGGACAGGACCAACTTCACACCCGATCAGATCTGCACACTGTTAGACCTCTGCCTCACCACTACATATTTAAAATACAACGAAGGCTTTTACAGACGAAAACATGTCTGTGCCATGGGCTCCCCCGTGTCACCTATTGTAGCCAACCTTTACATGGAGGAAGTGGAAAGGAAGGCTCTTGGCTCTTTCAAAGGAAGAGTACCCAGCCACTGGTACAGATATGTGGACGACACCTGGATCAAAATCAAGACACAAGAAGTGGAATCCTTCACTGCGCACATTAACGCTGTGGATAAAAACATCAAGTTCACCAGGGAAGACACAAAGGACAACTGTTTGCCTTTCCTGGACTGCGCTGTGCACATTGAAGAGAACGGCAAACTCAACATCGAAGTTTACCGGAAGCCCACACACACGGACCAGTACCTCCTCTTCGACTCCCATCACCCTTTGGAACACAAACTTGGAGTAATTAGGACCCTACACCAATGGGCAGAACGTGTTCCCTCTAAGCCTGAAGGAAAAAAGAAGGAACACACACATGTAAAGGAAGCACTCAAAACGTGCGGCTATCCTAAATGGGCGTTCTTAAAGTCAGCAAAGAGGCACAGAAAAGAAGATCAGACACCAGCGAGGGAGGATAAGAAGGACAGACGCAACAACATTGTCATCCCCTATGTGTCATGGTCCGGGTGAATACGGGGTGTTTCCACTCTGCTGGGCTCCACCTTCAGACGGAGACTCCAATCAGCTTCCACACCTGGTTCCAATCAAGTCACCTGCATATAAGACCAGCGTTCACGACAGACCCCTGCCAGATCTTCTGCTAACACATGTTAGTGCTAGGCCGCCAAGCCCTTGCGAGAACTCTGGATTACTGTTTTTTCTCCTCACCGTGTTTTCTTTCCTTTTTCGCCATAGGACCCATCTGCCTGCCTCCCTGCTCAGCTCCCCACTCCAAGCCTATTCTGGATCTGCTTTGGACACTCCTCACCCGGAACCCCCTGGACACTCCCTCCTCGATTGACACTTCAAATCTGCAACGCGTAAGCCCAAACCACCATAGCCTAATTCTCCAGCTGTGATTCATTGAGACTACCACTGACTACTTTCCTCCTCTCATCATAGTGACTTCACACCTCCCTCCAAGCCGCTGCCCCCTTTCTCCATTCCCCAGATCCCTCTGTGGAATCCAGCCCTCAGAGTTTCTCGTTCACAGTTTTGCCTCACAGTTTTCCGCTCATAGCTTTCACAGTTCATAGCATGCATAGGTTATAGCATTCTTAGTTTTCTGTTTTGTAACTTCGCTCAGCTCTGTAAATAAACTCTGTGCTCACGCCCGTTTTGCCTCCCTCTGTGTCTGCATTTGAGTCCACACCCACTGCCTGGCCCTCTCGGCCGTAACACTATGTAGCCGGTGTATCAGAAAAACTCAGGAGAGTTTTCTCCAAGCATGACATCCCGGTGCATTTCAGACCGAGCAAAACGCTCAGACAAAAACTGGTTCACCCGAAAGACAAAACGCCAAAACACAGACTTAACAATGTGATGTATGCTGTACAGTGCAGCGAGGAATGCTCAGACCTCTACATTGGAGAGACCAAACAGCCACTTCACAAGCGCATGACACAACACAGAAGAGCCACCTCCACAGGACAAGACTCAGCAGTCCATCTGCATCTTAAGGATAAAGGACACTCTTTCGAGGATGCCAATGTTCACATTTTGGACAGAGAGGACAGATGGTTTGAAAGAGGAGTGAAAGAAGCCATCTACAGTGGGGCAAAAAAGTATTTAGTCAGCCACCGATTGTGCAAGTTCCCCCACTTAAAATGATGACAGAGGTCAGTAATTTGCACCAGAGGTACACTTCAACTGTGAGAGACAGAATGTGAAAAAAAAATCCATGAATTCACATGGTAGGATTTGTAAAGAATTTATTCGTAAATTAGGGTGGAAAATAAGTATTTGGTCACCTCAAACAAGGAAAATCTCAGAACGACTGATCCGTGTTAAGGACAGAATGAATGGGGCCATGTATCGTGAGATTTTGAGCCAAAACCTCCTTCCATCAGTGAGAACTTTGAAGATGAAACGAGGCTGGGTCTTCCAACATGACAATGATCCAAAACACACCGCCCGGGCAACAAAGGAGTGGCTCCGTAAGAAGCATTTGAAAGTCCTGGAGTGGCCTAGTCAGTCTCCAGACCTCAACCCCATAGAAAATCTGTGGCGGGAGTTGAAAGTCCGTGTTGCTCGGCGACAGCCCCAAAACATCACTGCTCTCGAGAAGATCTGCATGGAGGAATGGGCCAAAATACCAGCTACTGTGTGTGCAAACCTGGTAAAGACCTATAGTAAATGTTTGACCTCTGTTATTGCCAACAAAGGTTATGTTACAAAGTATTGAGTTGTATTTTTGTTATTGACCAAATACTTATTTTCCACCCTGATTTACGAATAAATTCTTTACAAATCCTACCATGTGGATTCATGGATTTTTTTTTCACATTCTGTCTCTCACAGTTGAAGTGTACCTCTGGTGCAAATTACTGACCTCTGTCATCATTTTAGGTGGGGGAACTTGCACAATCGGTGGCTGACTAAATACTTTTTTGCCCCACTGTATGTCCACTGTGAGCGACCATCTTTGAACAGAGGCGGTGGTTTACGACACCAACTCTCTGCCATCTATAATCCAGTTTTGAGATCCCTTCCCAGACGCCTTAACGCCCACACACATCCTGGGCCATCTGACCTCAGGAATTCGCATGATAAGGTGGGGCCAGGTTTCACAATGAACACACCCGAAATTCTGGCTGATTGGGACCCACACCCAGTTTCACACCTTGGCTCAGGCGATTAGAGGATCATCAGGGGGTCCTTTTGTCCCTCTGTGGGGGGTTACTCCCACTAGGTTTATATCTGGGACTCTCCACCATTTGACCTTAGAACTGAAGAAGCTTCTCGGATGAGAGGTGAAACGTCTTCAAGCAACTTAAAGAAGTCCAGACGCTTTTCTTTGCAAGCTGCTTTGACGACAGAGGTGATGGTTTTTGGTGGCCCCACTGAGACCCCCAATGTGTATGTAGATTCCCTGACACAGTATGTTAAGCCAACTGTCACAAACCTGGGGGTCAAAGTGGACTGTGATCGGAAGTTTGATAATCAAATTAAGGCAGTGGTAAAATCTAGCTTCTTTCACCTCAGGCAGCTGGCAAAAATAAAGCCAATTCTTTCACGGCAGCACTTTGAGACAGTGATCCAGTGCTTTATAAATAAAATTGGATTGGATTGGATTCCTCTCTGGCACCCTATCAAGTTATCCCTTTAAAAAAGCGTGTTAAAGACTGATTTAACATATGTGAACAGAGATTCATGAATCTGCAAAGAACCGTAGAATTGTAAATATGAATATTTTATCATTTACAATACTGATAATATCCATATATATATATATTTTTTTTTTCAAATCTGCAGTGCTCCAAGGTTTTTGGAAATTGGGTGTAACAATATGGGTTAGGCTCAGACAAAAATATTTTGATTACATTAAATTAAACATTACATTTGACATCTACTACAGCTGCAGAACTTGACATGATGTAAAAGACAATGCTTACACAGTATGGATTTATTAATATCACAGCATTTTTGTGGTGAGGAAAGAGTAATCACAACACTGGTTAAACAAATCAGATTTTTTTTTATTCTGTACAGAAATAAAAGTGTGGTGTAAGATAATTAGATGCTATTCTCTTCCATTCTTTATGCTTTATGCTTTTAGGATTCAGCTTTATACTTAAAGCACCTTAAGTCAAATTCACACCATGTGAATGCCTTTAAGGGGAAGTGGCATTGACGCAGGTGACTACTTTTTCACCCGCAACTCAAAAGAATTACCACCTCAATTACTTATTGTTTTTCTGTGAACTCTCTGCTCTCACCGTGTCAGCATCCTTGCAGTTCAGCTTTGTTCTGATGTGACCAGTGTGAAATTTTACTGTTACTTGACTGTGGATGAAGTAATTTTTTATATTTTTGTTAATCTGACAAACTGAGGAAATCTGAAACTACTATGGGTTTTTTAATACCTGTATTTGTTCAGATTCTTTGGCAAATTAAAGCTATTATAAGTAGACAAATGCTAATGTATTAGCTAGCTTTACCTGTCTGCAAAGTTGCCATGCAGACAGAAAAAATTAAACCAGATGAGTGTCAGATTGTCAGCTTCTTTTTCTATGATTTCTAAAAGGATTATTGAGGATTATTGATATTGATAATAGATGACAGGGATAATTCTACCCTTAAGAGGTATTAGTTGCGGCGAATAAGCCTAACCCCATTCTGCACTGCAGTTCAGCCTGTGGTAAACTGCAGCCACAAGGATGTTATTCTTCACTATCTTCATATTTACATGTCCAGTGAACCAATGCCGTCCCTTTAATATGATGCATGTCGTCTAATATGACCAATGTTTATGAGAAGGTGGGCCGCCAGAAGTCTAAGTTACAGGCAGGGGTGAGTAGGCTCTCAGCCATCTTTCACAAAACACTTACAAATAATAAACACAGCAAGTGGAGCTCGATTATGCGTCACTCCGTTTAGACTGGTTCATTTTTGTCATTTTTGTTTGACAACAAAACAGAAACACGTGAGACTGATAAACATACCAGTAGGTCCATGAGTATAAGACATTATAGCTGCATTTGGATTTCTTATAGTGGCATTGTAAAGCGCTTTGGGTGCCTTGAAAAGCGCTATATAAATACAATCCATTATTCTTCAGAGTATTTTAAGCTTATTTTAAGAAAATACACTTCCAAATTCACAAGGCAAATGCTGTTTCTGTGGATAGGCCACCTACCTTAATGGAAGTGACAGCCCATTGTTTTTTGGAATAAACAGAAGAAAACTGGGTTCAGTTAGGATGGCTGAACAAGCACAAATTCAGTTTTCATCTCAAGAAAAATCAGACAAGAAAGACCGGAGTAATAGCATGGAGGACGCCAGCATTCTAAACAGGAAATAAATCTTCCCAACCAGGAGAGAGACTTGGTATCAACTACCTCTTCTATTATTATTTGTGGTTAAAGGTTAGAAAAATGCCTGTTCACTCTGCAATACATGAATACTCTTCCTCTATTTCCATAATTTCTACAGGAGTCATCAGCTTGTGAGGATGCTGACTGTTATATATTTAAAAAGGAGACATAATATTACTTGGTGTATATTCTTATTTTTTATTTTTGGGCTCAAATGGCATTTCTTTGCATGATTTAGTGTTCAAAAGTTAGATTGTCTCACACTGTCATTTATGTATCTCTTCAGTTCATCGTCAGAATGAAACAGGCTATTTTTAATCCTCTCTGGGATTAATAAAGTTAAATTTAATTTAATCTAATCTAATAACTTTAATCTCAGCCAAAACGATTTACTCACGAACAAATAAAACACTGAAAAAGCCAAACAATAACATTTTTAAGTTATCAAAGTGACTTATATATCATGTTTAACCCGAGTAGTGAAAGACCACGGGGGTTTGAAGACGATGTAAGATAAGAGATAAGATAAAACTTTATTAATCCCTCGGGTGGGTTCCTCTGGGAAATTCGGTTTCCAAAAGCACAGCACCGACAGAAGTTACAGTTACAGAATATTATATACACACACACACACACACACACACACACACACACACACACACATATATAAATACAGAGACATATATAAATAAAATATACGAAGGGGATAAATAGAATAAATAGGAATAAAAAATAAAAATACAAGTGAATTGCACATTTCAAGTATTGAGGTCTATTTGCACCATTGACTATTAACAAAAGTATTGCACAAAAGGTATTGCACAGTGAGGTGAAGAGGCACTACAGCTTAGTTGTTCCCCCCTCCTTTGTCCACCTGTTTCCCCTCCCTCTCCCCTCCAGAGAGGAGTTAAACAGTTTGATGGCGTGTGGGACAAAGGAGTTTTTAAGTCTGTTAGTTCTTGTCTTGGGGAGAAGCAACCTGTCACTGAACAGACTCTTCTGGTTGTTAATGGCCGTGTGCAGAGGATGCCCAGCATTGTCCATAATGTCCAGCAGTTTTTTAGTGTCCTTTTCTCTGCCACTGTCACCAGAGTGTCCAGCTTCATGCCGACCACAGAGCCCTTCCTGATCAGTTTCTCCAGCCTGGATGAGTCCTTCTTTGCTGCTCCCCCAGCACACCACAGCATAGAAAAGTACTCCAGCAACCACTGACTGGTAAAACATCCTCAGGAGCTTCCTGCAGATGTTAAAAGACCTCAGCCTCCTGAGGAAGTACAGTCGGCTTTGGGCTTTTTTATACAGGTGCTCTGTGTTGCATGACCAGTCCAGTTTATTGTCCACCCACAGCCTGAGGTACTTGTACTTGTTGACCACCTCCACCTCCTCCCCCTCTATCTGAACCGGCAGTGGACCTGCTCTAGACCTCCCGAAGTCCACAACCAGTTCCTTAGTCTTTGAGGTGTTGAGTTGCAGGTGGTTTGTGTGACTCCAATGACTCCATGTGTCGGTCGGCTCAGATATTTGAAGTTTACACAGCTACATTCTCACCTGAAAATATGTTAAAAGTTTTTTTGCGACCCAGAAAGAGAAATAAGAGTAATATTAAGTCGTTTCCGCCATTGTTGGAAACTGGAATTGGCTGGGCCGCGCTATGAATTCTGCAATATGGATTTTCAATTTTGTTGTCCGGGTGGACAATCGGGAGAAATTTGGGAGAATGGTGGCTCTGGGAGATTTTCGGGAGGGGCACTGAAATTCAGGTTGTGGCAACATCACTAACCTTGTCAAACACCTCAGAGTAAATCATATCACAGAATATGACGAGCATATGTTGAGGTGAACTGAAGAGGAGGACAGGGACAAATCAAATCAAATCAAATCACTTTTTATTGTCACATCACATGTGCAGGCACACTGGCACAGCACATGCGAGTGAAATTCTTGTGTGCGAGCCCCACAAGCAACAGAGATGTGCAAACACAACAACACAAACGAGCAAAATACAAGAATGGCCAACCTGAAACTAATAAATATATGTACAATATATAATAGTGTATGCATTTCTGGATGTGTATACTAAATATTTTCCTACGTGTGTGTGTGTGTGTGTGTGTGTGTGTGTGTGTGTGTGTGTGTGTGTGTATACACATTTTTACAAATTAAATAGTAAAAAAATAAAATAAAATAATAATAATAATAATAATAATAAAATATATAAAATATACAGAGTTGAATATGTGCAAAACAAGTGGCATTTATATACAGTATGGAGTGCATAATGTTGAAGTTCCAGTAGTGAAGCTGAGGTGTCTATAACGTGTTCAGCAGTCTGATGGCCTGATGGAAGAAGCTGTCTCTCAGACTGCTGGTTCGGGACCGGATGCTGCAGAACCTCCTTCCTGATGGAAGCAGTCTGAACAGTTTATGGCTGGGGTGACTGGAGTCCTTTTTTTTTTTTCTTTTTTTTTTTTTTTAAATGACATCAGAAACAGCAGTATGCGATATTACGTGATGGCAGAGCTTCAGTTCATCCTTCGTCATTTTTTTTTTTTTTTTTTTTTTTTTTAATAAATAGGACAGGGGGAATGAATGAGAGAAAGAGGGGGAGAGAAAGAAAGAAAACCAAAGGGGAGAAGAGACGGTGAGAAGGGGGGGGAAGAGAGAGAGAAAAAAAAAAGAACTCCTGGGTCACCTGTATGGAGAAAAAAAAACAAACAAACAAAAAAAACAAACAGAGGAGACAGCAAACAACAAAGAGCAACATAATAATAGAGAAAACAAAGCACCATCACAATAAACTAGCTAGTCATTGACTCCAGTCAATGACTAGTGACTGGAGTCCTTGATGATCCTCCCCGCTTTCCTCAGGCAGCGCTTCCTGTAGATGTCTTGGAGGGAGGGAAGCTCACCTCCAATTATCCGTTCAGAGCACCGCACTACTCGCTGGAGAGCTTTGCAGTTGTAGGCGGTGCTGTTGCCATACCAGGTGGTGATGCATCCAGTGAGGATGCTCTCAATGGCACAGCGATAGAAGGTCCTGAGGACAGGTGCTGCTAGGGCGAGACAGACGTCTCTCACGGAGTCCTTTAGTGCTGCAGGCAGGCAAGGTGTTCAAATAGTGCACAATTTCAGTTTTTTTTATTTCTATATGATGAACTCTGCATTATTAAGTTATAAGAACAAGTAATCTGATGTCCTGTAATCATTATGATGCTATAATTTGATATACAATAAATTAAATACGTTTATGTACAAATTATCGGTATCGGATCAGTATCGTCGATACCACCCTGAATATTACTTGGTATTGGATCGTAAAGGAAATCAGTGGTATCGCACATCACTAATGTTAATATATTTGATTCCAAATATGCAGGCGGACATCACCAAGAAACCACTTACCAAGCATACCAGCATGGTGCATCCAAACTGCTTGCATTCCCATTTTAATCTATATGATGCAGATCATATCTGAAATCATAACAGGAAGTACATCTCAGTCAGTCACAATTAAGACTCTCTTGTTTTTTAAAGAAGAGGTTTTATGGGCTTTGTGTTGATTCATGATTTTGTTTGGAAATCTTTACTTCTTGCTTCCTTCATATTCTTTTCATCTGCTTTGACTGAATAAGTATTTTCTGTGGAAAAATAGCCTACAATTGTCCCTGATCAATTTTCCAGTCTGTGCTAAATTAGTTACAATTCCAGCAGTAGGGGAAAAAAAGAATTAGAAGCATTAGGACCAAGCTTAAAGATATTTATATTTTTTCTGAACCACCATGTAATTTCCTGTGACATATTGACGTCAAGTCTCCGTGTTGTTCCTGTATCATCTTTGTGTCTCAGGTAGACTTTTTTCTGGTTATTTTTGACCGAGCTCAGTGTTGTCTCGTTTTTCTCTATTTTAGTGGTAATTAAAGTGTCTTTCTTTGTGATTAAATCCCAGTGTGGCTTGTTTTTGTCTGCTTAGATCATCCTAATGAGCATTATCCTAGTATGACAAAACTGGCTAGAATGTATAAAGTTGCTGGTGGCCACCTCACTAAAACAGAGAGGTGCCTGAAAACTATCAGCCAGCATAACCTGTCTGGCTGATAAAATATGTAAAAGTAACAGCTGTCATCTCAGCTTGCAAAACTGTGGCCACTGGCTAGAAATGAGAGGAATGGCAAATGTGGCCCTTTTACATTTCTTTTCTGTTTTTTTGTTTGTTCAACAGGCACAGCAGCAGCTACTGACTGGGTCGGTGCTTCCTGAAAGGTCAGCGGTGAGTTTGTGGGTAAAAATACAGCAAAAGATAAATGTGATATGTGCACATACGAGAAGTCATTTGACTGTGTGGAACATGCCTGCCTGTGGGTAGGGCTGAGTCCACACCTGCTTCTGACAATGTGCAATATAAAATATACTTTGCTACGTGTTAACCCTGACAAACTACTGACATTTGAAAGAATCCTCCAGAAATCGTTAGAGTGCATGAAATACACGTCTGCATGAGGGGAAGAGGGTCTTCCTTTTTAATTCTGTAATTAAGCAATGACAGGACAGGGTGGGAAAAAAAACCTGTCCTGTCCTGTCCACATCATGATTTCTTTTTCATGATGTTGAACCTCGAGATTCAGATGCAGATGTACTTGGCTGTGACTTCTTATTAGCAGGTGAAAGTGCCACTGGCTTTGGCAAAAGCAGCAGTGTGAGATGGATTCAGTCACTGCTGCTCATTCACATATTCAAAAGGTACTTATACATTGAGATACAGGATAGGAGTATTTTTTACTTAAATATGTGTATTAATTACAGTGCATACAGTAATAATCCTTTACATGAGAAAAAGTTGTAAGGTTAAAAAAGCGAAAACAGCTATTGTGTTGTAATTAAAAACATGGTTGTAATACTATACATGAAAATACAACATTAATGTTGTTATTTTACAGCAATTTACGAGCTCTCAGTAAAATTTACAACAACCTTTTACAGTGTGAGTATAGCCTGTATTCAGCGTCTGCTTTATGTGGCATAAGCAGCTACACTTATGTATATGTTGCATCATTGCTGCAATAATTACAGTCAGGAGGAGAGTCACTGGAGACAGAAGGTGTAAAATGATTGAGGAATTGGACCTGAATTACATCACTATATTCTTGTTCACAGTGGAAACAGCAAATTACTTTCCCCAGCAGAACAGTGCAAACCACCACCCAGAGGTCTCTTTCCATCCCAATTACTGCAGGAACTTGTGAAAACAGAGCATTTTCAGGAGGGCGGTGGCTTTACAGTGGACTGCTGGATTTCATCTTCAGTAAAGGGTCCACAATCAGGAGAGCTGCTGACTGACGAGTGTTCCTTGCCAGAAAATGCCATCGATCTCCCAAATGCAACACTGCCCGCCTGCACAATCCAAGAGCACCTCACAGAATGCCAATTCCAAAACTCTTGTCTTTCTCAATGAATGCGCCGGTCTGTAACCTGGCTAGCCCAAATTGGATCAGAATCAGTGGAGGTTTTATTCCTTCTGGCAGTGCCTGGAGCCCAGTATTTCACTGCAACAACTGTCAGTCATTGGGCGGGTGGATTTGTTCCTGCTTTTAACTCGGCGTGTCTCGCTTCTCAGTGCAAGCCACTTTTGAAGTAGATTACCAGCCAGCTCTTCTTTCTGTCCCAGAGTGAGGCCACTTGCCAGTATATTATCAGTCTTTGGATGGTCTCATCCCTCTTACTTCTATTACTGTTGCCATAGTTGAGCTGTACATCTGGCAGAGTCATAAGAAAAATATTGTGCACACTAATTTCAAACTGCAGATGATGTGATTATTTTTGTCAGATATTACACACACACACACACACTAGATTGGAAAGGGAATTTGCACAGAAATGGGATCTGGTTTCAAAACCACTTCGGTTTCACTGAGCATGAATCTCTCAGATTCCAGGGCTGTGATGTAGTTACTGCATTTAATTCATGGCAGCGCCAGACTGTGCATTGAGCCCTTGGGAACACAAAGCATATTTTCCTTTATCTGGGAGCCATTGTGTTATTTTTCATTGTGGCTGACATTTCAAAAGCTATCTCCCTCAAAGTTCCAAGTTCACCTATCAAGTGCTGCCCTTACCCAGACAGATTAGGTGACAGTTTGTTTAAAATGTCAGCCACTCTCCCAATAACACTTGTACACATGTGAGGCTTATGGGATTTACAGGTGTATGAGAAACTCAGAAGATGAAAGACGGATGTAACATGACAGACAGCTCAGGGAAGCATTCAAACACGTTAATGTTATCTGGTGTGAATATCAACACATCAAAACAGGATAACTTTGTTCATTTTGAAGGTTAATATTATCCCTTTGCTTCCCACTAAATGTGTAGCATAGTGATTATGACAATTCCAGTAATAAATTCTCAGGCGAGATTTCTACTTCTGACTTCTTTAAAGGAGTCTGTATTTGTTCACATATAGTATTGAAAGTCAGGTGCAGCATTCTATAAAGTCTTCAGGGGGTTGATTGCTTTTGGTTTCTCAGTCTTTTGTGCTCTGCTTGAACTTGTACGAGGAGCCAAATCCATTCCTGCTTCTGAATAATATAAAATTTAATAATTATATCACACTAAGTGATTTATGCCTGTGAAGTTCCATGAACTTCAACTTGGCTGAAAATGTAGGCATTCTTTTTTATAATTTGAATTTCAGGTCCTTAAAAAAATAACCTTGCCCAATTTGACCTAGCCTGATGTGGTTTTACAAAAGTGCCAGTGTACTGTTCCAGTGTACAGTCCAACCTTGGTCAGTTTTTTTAACATATTATTATTATTGTACAGGGTGGGCCATTTATATGGATACACCGTAATAACATGGGAATGGTTGGTGATATTAAAGTCCTGTTTGTGGCACATTGGTATATGTGAGGGGGCAAACTCCTCAAGATGGGTGGTGACCATGGGGGCCATTTAGAAGTCGGCCATCTTGGATGCAACTATGGTTTTTTTCAATACGAAGAGGGTCATGTGACACATCCAACTTATTGGTAATGTCACAAGAAAAACAATGGTGTGCTTGGTTTCAATGTAACTTTATTCTTTCATGAGTTATTTACAAGTTTCTGACCACTGATAAAATGTGTTCAATGTACTGCCCATTGTGTTGGATTGTCAATGCAACCCTCTTCTCCCACTCTTCACACACTGATAGCAACACCGCAGGAGAAATGCCAGCACAGCCATCCAGTATCCGTAGTTTCAGGTGCTGCACATCTCGTATCTTCACACCATAGACAATTGCCTTCAGATGACCCCAAGATAAAAGTCTAAGGGGGTCAGATCGGGAGACCTTCGGGGCCATTCAACTGGCCCACGACGACCAATCCACTTTCCAGGAAACTGTTCATCTAGGAATGCTCGGACCTGGCACCCATAATGTGGTGGTGCACCATCCTGCTGGAAAAACTCAGTGCCAGCTTCAGTGCATAAAGAGGAAACACATCATCATGTAGCAATTTCAAATATCCAGTGGCCTTGAGGTTTCCATTGATGAAGAATGGACCCACTATCGTTGTACCCCATATACCACACCAAACCGTGACTTTTGTTGTTCCAACAGTCTTGGAGGGATCCATCCAATGTGGGTTAGTGTCAGACCAATAGCGCTGGTTTTGTTTGTTAACTTCACCATTCACATAAAAGTTTGCCTCATCACTGAACAAAATCTTCTGCATGAACTGAGGGTCCTGTTCCAATTTTTGTTTTGCCCATTCTGCAAATTCTGTGCGCCGATCTGGGTCATCCTCGTTGAGATGCTGCAGTATCTGGAGTTTGTAAGGGTGCCATTTGTGAGTAGCTAATATCCACTGAAGGGATGTTCAACTAATGCCACTCTCCAGTGACATGCGGCGAGTGCTACGCTGTGGGCTCTTGCTGAATGAAGGACAGCCACTGATGTTTCTTCATTAGTGACAGTTTTTTTGCGTCCATATTTTGGCAAATCCAACACTGAACCAGTTTCACGAAACATAGCAAGCAGTTTGCTAACTGTAGCATGGGCGATGGGTGGTCTCGTAGGGTGTCTTGCATTGAAATCTGCTGCAATGACCCGGTTACTGCGTTCACCAGATATCAACACAATTTTGATCCGCTCCTCACGTGTTAACCTCTTCGACATGTCAATGGCTGTGAACAAAGAGAAACTTGTGTTTCCTTATGCTTTTGTTCATTCCGAGTGTGTATTCTGTTGTGATTTTGCCATTTGTTAGGTTTCTGTTCTTTGCCTGCCTGCTCCCACTTCTCTGTGTTCCTTCTGTCTGTCCATGGTGTTATTGTGTCTGCTCATGAGTCTGCCTGTCATGTTCAGTGTCCTGTCTGATTCTCTGTCTGTTAGTTTCCTGTTTTATTCTGAAAGTTCATGTCTCATGTCAGTGTGTTCAGTTTTACCTCTCCCCTGTCTCGTTAGCCTTATTGCTCCCAGCTGTGTCTCCCTCCTGTGGCCCATTCCCTGATTACTCCCCGTGTATTTAAGCCCTGTGTTTTCCTGTGCTCTCTGTCGCGTCGTCTGTTTAATTCCATGTAGTCTGCATTATTCCATGTTTCTTAGTGTCTCTCTGCTCCTCGTTTCATGTCCTCCCTTTTGCATTAGTTTTCCCAGTTTAGGTTTATGTTCGGTTCTGCTCACACCTTGGTTTTGTGCACTGTAAATAAACCCACTTGCACCTCCGCCATTGTCTGCTATTGGATCCTCCTTTCTCACCCTCCACACGACTGCCGCCCCAGCCGTGACAGTACGACGCGACCACGAGATGGATCCAGCAGCTTTGTCCGGAGAGAGCGACCTCACACGCATCCAACGCCTGATGGACTGGGTAACTCACACCACCAACACAAGGGCAAAAGTGGTGGGGTTAAATGCCATCGAGGCAATCCTGGAGGGAAATCCCTACCTCTGCCAGCTTAAGGGAGTTTCCGCCTTCCTTTGCACCCTACATAAAGCCCGGGGGGTAGTGCAAGCTCGGGAAACCACAGACTTTGTCCAGCAGCAGCGGACTACGACCACCCCGGAGCAGTCACGTGAGCTTCTCCTGCCGGAGGTTTTGCCCGGCCCGCCGGAGGTTTTGCCCGGCCCGCCGGATGTGATTTTGCCCGGCCCGTTGGATCCGTCAGCATGGAGGAAGCGACGATCGCACCGTCGGTGCGTCACCCCGCAGCCGGATATTAGGACTTTAGAACTGCCGACTGTGGTGAGTGAGAAGGACTCTTTTTCTGTTTTGGACTGTGGGACAGTTTATTCAGGGGCTTTGTTTGGTGCAGCAGATGACAAGGAGGACTGTTTGTTGCCCGTTCATTCTCCTGCTCAGCTGTCTTTACCTCGTTTAGCTGCACAGCAGCATTCAACTCGGTCTCCGGTATCCCCGCTAGCCCAGTCATCTATGCCGTCTCTGTCTTCACAGACTCCCTGTGAACGGGAGGCTGCGCTTGTGCCTCCCATTTTTGACTCTTTTTCTAGTACGTATTATTTGCAGAGAGACAAACACGTTAAAAATGCAATCGTTCCTCAACAGCTGGCTGGTTTAGAGACTGCTACTTGCTCCAGGGCCTCACCAGAGGTTAAGTTACAGCCCTCAGCTGACTCTGGACCCCTGGAGGCTAAGAACCCAGCTGAGAACTGCACCCGGCTGTCGCTGCCTGAGCATGGTCGGTGCTCCGCGCAGCTGCAGTCTGTTTTGTCCCTGCCAGAGGCCCGTGCGCCTGCTGGTTCTGTTCCGTCCCTGCCAGAGGCCCGTGCGCCTGCTGGTTCCGTTCTGTCTCTGCCAGAGGTCTCCGCGCCTGCTGGTTCTGTTCTGTCTCTGCCAGAGGCCCGTGCGCCTGCTGGTTCCGTTCTGTCCCTGCCAGAGGTCTCCGTGCCTGCTGGTTCTGTTGCGTCCCTGCCAGAGGCCCGCGTGCCTGCTGGTTCTGTTGCGTTCCTGCCAGAGGCCCGTGTGCCTGCTGGTTCTGTTCTGTGTGTGCCAGGGGCTCCAGTGCCCACTGGGTCTGAGACTGTTTTTGCTGGGGGGCCCGAGGAGCCCGTCCAGCCTTCTGCCTCGTCAGCTGGGGGGCCCGAGGAGCCCGTCCAGCCATCAGCTGCAGTCTCATCACCAGCTGCAGTCTCATCACCCTCGCCTGCTGCGGCCTCAGAGTCTTCGGCCTCGCCTGGTCCGGTTTCAGCATCTGCTTTGGCTTCATCCTTGTCGCCTGGTCCAGCGTCTGCTTTGGCTTCATCCGGTCCAGCCTCTGCATCCTCATCATCTTCGTCTGGTCCAGCCTCTGCATCCTCGTCTGGTCCAGCCTCTGCATCCTCGTCTGGTCCAGCCTCTGCATTCTTGTCTGGTCCAGCCTCTGCATCCTTGTCTGGTCCAGCCTCTGCTTCATCCTCGTCTGGTCCAGCCACCGCTTCATCCTCGTCTGGTCCAGCCTCCGCTTCATCCTCGTCTGGTCCAGCCTCCGCTTCATCCTCGTCTGGTTCAGCCTCCGTGTCTTCATCCTCGTCTGGTCCAGCCTCCGTGTCTTCATCCTCGTCTGGTCCAGCCTCCGTGTCTTCATCCTCGTCGCCTGGTCCGGCTCCAGCATACTCATCAGCATCGCCTGGTCCGGCTCCAGCATCCTCATCATCCTCGCCTGGTCCAGCTTCTGCTTCAGCGTCCTCATCAGCTTCGTCTGGTCCAGCCTCCGCCTCGTCTGGTCCAGCCTCCGCTTCGCCTGGTCCAGCCTCCGCTTCGCCTGGGGCTGCAGGGGCCACGCAGCCTTCAGGTCCCCTACTACCACCTTCACATCGTCGGTCATCTGCCAGGCCGCTTGTTGGGCATCTCCGCCACCGTGGACGCCCTCCTGAACGCCCTCCTGAACGCCGCCACTGCCTTCCACGTGGCCGGCCTCCGGACTTGTTTCCACGCCGCTGTTGCCCTCCGCACGGTCAGCCCCCAGAGCTGTTTCCACGCCGCTGTTGCCGTCCGCACGGTCGGCCCCCAGAACTGTTTCCACGCCGCTGTTGCCGTCCGCACGGTCGGCCCCCAGAACTGTTTCCACGCCGCTGTTGCCGTCTGCACGGTCGGCCCCCAGAACTGTTTCCGCGCCACTGCCTACTGCGTGGCCGGCATCCGGACCTGCCCCACTGCCACTGCCTTTCACACGGTCGGCCCCCGGAACTGAACTGTTTTGGCCTCCGGGTCGGCCCCCTGACCTTGTCTGTCTGGGCCTTTTCGGACTGTGTCCCTCCGTCCTGGACCCCCACCGCCCGCCCTGGTCGGGTCGTTTTCTGTTTTTTGGTTCGTGGGGTTTTTTTTTGGTTTTGGTCCGTTTTTGTGTTTCTGTTGGGCTGTCTGGTGCCAGCCCTTGAGGGGGGGGGTACTGTCATGGTCCTGAGTCTGAGGACTCAGTGTTTTGTGTTTCCTTATGCTTTTGTTCATTCCGAGTGTGTATTCTGTTGTGATTTTGCCATTTGTTAGGTTTCTGTTCTTTGCCTGCCTGCTCCCACTTCTCTGTGTTCCTTCTGTCTGTCCATGGTGTTATTGTGTCTGCTCATGAGTCTGCCTGTCATGTTCAGTGTCCTGTCTGATTCTCTGTGTCTGTTAGTTTCCTGTTTTATTCTGAAAGTTCATGTCTCATGTCAGTGTGTTCAGTTTTACCTCTCCCCTGTCTCGTTAGCCTTATTGCTCCCAGCTGTGTCTCCCTCCTGTGGCCCATTCCCTGATTACTCCCCGTGTATTTAAGCCCTGTGTTTTCCTGTGCTCTCTGTCGCGTCGTCTGTTTTGCACCAGGAGGGCCATGTAGTCTGCATTATTCCATGTTTCTTAGTGTCTCTCTGCTCCTCGTTTCATGTCCTCCCTTTTGCATTAGTTTTCCCAGTTTAGGTTTATGTTCGGTTCTGCTCACACCTTGGTTTTGTGCACTGTAAATAAACCCACTTGCACCATGTAGTCTGCATTATTCCATATTTCTTAGTGTCTCTCTGCTCCTCGTTTCATGTCCTCCCTTTTGCATTAGTTTTCCCAGTTTAGGTTTATGTTCAGTTCTGCTCACACCTTGGTTTTGTGCACTGTAAATAAACCCACTTGCACCTCCGCCATTGTCTGCTATTGGATCCTCCTTTCTCACCCTCCACACGACTGCCGCCCCAGCCGTGACAATAAGTTTGATGTGTCACATGGCCCTCTTCCTATTGAAAAAAAAAAAAAAAGTTATATCCAAGATGGCCGACTTCTAAATGGCCACCATGGTCACCACCCATCTTGAGGAGTTTGCCCCCTCACTTATGCTAATGTGCCACAAACAGGACTTTAATATCACCAACCATTCCCATGTTATTACGGTGTATCCATATAAATGGCCCACCCTGTATAATGAACACTGCTCTGTGTTCTGAAGAATAAAAATGATGCAGCCTTTGCAGTTGAAGAAAAATACAACCTTTGCGGAGGTATTATTGTGAAACCAATTATTATGAGTACTTTCTCCCTGGGTGCGGTAAATACATGTGTCTAGTATATTTTTATTTTAACGTTTCAGTGGTTACATATGCTTGCATGATTTCTTACTTTTTTAACAGTTTTCAGTAATAATAATAATAGTAATAAATTTTATTTATGAGCGCCTTTCAAGTCACCCAAGGACACTTTACAATAGGATAAAACACTTAGTAAAACAATGGCAGAATATAAGAACAATAAAACAAAAGCACAAGATAAAATGAACAAACAGTGGATTCACAGTGAATATGCAGATTTGAACAGATGAGTTTTGAGTTGGGATTTAAACTGGGGGAGAGAACCAATATTTCTTATTTCTGGCGGCAGAGAGTTCCACAGCCTGGGAGCAGAGCAGCTGAAAGCTCTGCTTCACATGGTGGTGAGGCGGAAGGAAGGTACAGTAAGCTGGATAGAAGAAGAACAAAGTGAACGGGCAGAACAAGTGGTGGTTAACAGATCAGAAAGGTAAGAAGGAGCGAGGTTATGAATGGCCTTGAAGGTGAGCAGAAGAAGTTTGAAAATTATCCGGAATTTCACAGGGAGCCAGTGAAGTTCCTGAAGAACAGGGGTGATGTGCTGGTAGGAGGGGGTTCTGGTGATAAGTAACCAGTGTGCTGGATCTTTGTTTCACTGTGTTCTGTTGTGCAGTTATATGAGAGCATGTTAGGTCTGTCAGAATGACATGTAAGAACCATCACCAAAGACATTTCATGAGACCCAAAGTCATTTATACTAGGCTTGTATCCACAAGAACAGACGAACATTAATCAACCTCTTTTTTTTAATGCCAACAGGATAATAGTACTGTTTTGGGGGAACAAAAAAACCTAATAAACCAAATTAATTAACAGGTTTGGTTTCACTAGATATGACAAAATAATATCAGTTCAGTAGACTGGTAGCTTTCAAACAAGCCATACTTGTTCAGTCTTTTTCTAATTAAATAATAAATGTAAAATGTTAACTGAGGCCTGCAGAGTCTGAGATATAGCTCTTGGGGTGGAGCACTATAGACTGAGGCATATCCCTGAATGCTCCACACCAGCAAACTGGCAGAACTTCTGTTTTTCTAGTGTTCCTCACTTTTGCTCATTATCAGTTAATCATTATGCATCCTATGGAAGCAGCAAGGATACTTTCTTCTTGGACTGTGTAGAGAAAAAAAAGCTTGCTGAACAACTTTACTTTCCTGTGTTTATATAAAATTTCCAGTATTGTCAGCATTGTAATTGTACTTCATGCTTCTACTTGTCATAATTTAGTGGTTACTTTAAGGACTAAATGCATTCTATATGTAGTTATAAGAAGCAAACAGGAGCACAATAAAGTCAGTGCTGCTGTGTAAATATTAAATAAAAAAACCTAAAAACTAAAAAACAAAAAACAATTTAAGTTAAAAAAAACCAACACTTTCTATGAAGCTTTGATGGTCATGTTAAGACTTTGCCATGACTACGGAAAGAAAGTTATTATTAAAAGCATTATTAAAAGTTATTATTAAAAAAGTTATTAACTTTTTTCAAAACTATTATAAATCAATGCGTGCACCGACTACTCACCTACAACAGAGCATAATCCCCACCCCCTCCCAGCCCATTTCAGTGTGCAGAGCTATTGCTGAGGTAAGAAGTGTTTACATTGAAGAATATAAAATACTTAATATAAACTGGATTACATAATTCGTTATATGTTCTTTTTAAACACTGTGTTTTTAGGTTTGGTCCCCACTGTGAAAAATCTTGTGACTGATAATCTACCTCTGAATAATTTATACTACTGATGCTAACTCTGGATATGAGTATGCAGAGTTAAAAGAAGTAGTAGTGTGTAAAACAATTCCGATGTAGCCTCCTAATCTATTCAAACAAGTTAATCCCCAAAGCCTGGTAGGTTTGTGCTTTTAATCTCACAAAGCAGATATAGTGTATGAGCCCACAGCACCGTGAGAAAATAAAGCCGCTTTCTGTAAAGATGTACTGTATGACAGAAACAGTGTACTTACAATGAGTATCAGTGTTTCCACAGTGTGGGCATGCTCGGTGTGACACCACTGTCTCACCTGTCAGAGAGTCAGCACCATCTTTTTTCACACCTCTGCATCTCCATTGTTCTTTGCCGCCTCGTCTGCTGAGAGGTGAATTGTATGCTCGGTGTCGTCCTCAGGGGATCTTAGGGGAATCGAGATTGCATTTATGAGCCCCAGCTTAAGTGACAAGTGCACGCTTATGCATATGCCCTTTCAAAACATGCCGTCAGCATCTGATCGCTTTTCCCTGAACTGGGGACAAAGCTGCAGTTCAATTTCTGGCAATCTAAGGCGTCCTTTTTTGGTTAAGTCTGACCTTCGTAGCAGCAGACAAGAGGACTGAATTTTGAAAATGTATTTTTTTGCATTTAGCTGTAACACATTGGCCTGTGAGCACAAAAATAAGATGTTTGAATGGTTCTGCATTTGTTCTGAGGGGAGCATGCCCCATCACCTGGAAAACACAACATCCAGCGTCAGTAAAACAAAAGGTTCATTTCAGAGCAATCTCACTACCTTAGCCATCCAGTCCACTCCACTAGCGCACTAATATCTCACAGATATGCATCAACACACTGCTGTCACCATGAAATGTGTTTGAGGAAATCCCCCCTGGATAGCTAAATGGCTCTTTAGAATAATTGCTCCCATTTTTAACACGTTTAATATATGCATTTAGTCAAGTAGCACACTTTCCTTTGAGGAATAGTAACATTAGAACAGCTGGGCTCGTGATCCTCAAGGCAGTAATCAGCCACAGCACAGAAGCCCTTGGAGATATGAGACAATGTTCTGTTACTCACTGTTGTTACCTCAGTGGCAACATACAAGCTCAAAGGCCAGAAGCTGTTCTGAGGCAGGTGAGCATGCAGCTTTGTGGCAACAGATTTAACAGAGGAATTTTATATTCATAGTAGAAGTTACACCACATCTTGTACAATGTCATAAAAGCTAAAAACTTTGGTAAAACTTTGGGGTTGTTAGAATAGAATAGAACTTAATCCCGTGGGGAGGTCCCCTCAGAGATATTATGGTTCCAGCAGCACAACCCCAGTTCACCTTAAATACAAATAAGAAAAAAAAGTCCAGGAATTAAAGTGTTATGCTATCAGGTTTTCACTACATGATTAATGTCACCAAAGGACAGTAACTGTAATATAAAGCACACACAGCAGCTTAGGAGGTCAAGCTAGTTAAAGTCCTTGGGATGTGTCACGAGGGGCATCTGGCATAAATCGAATGCCAAATCAAAGTACGAGTTGCATCTGGTGAACCGACTCATTGGGAAATAAGGGATACCAAAAAGTAATTAAGTTGTGTGAATACCCAAATTTTGCCACCAGGGGCATCGTTTTACTACTGTGTGTGGAAATGTCTTCATGTATGTGTGGTTGCTATTACTTTTTAATACTTAATTTTAGCTATACCCACAATTATTTAAGACATTTACTCTGAAAAAAAAAGTTATATTGGTTTGTTGCACAATCTTCTGTTATTAGTATTACAGAAAAATACGGCAAGATTTGGATTTTTCTTTCAAAGGTTGTTTTCTTTTTAAAATACCCTCAACGTCGCAAAGACAAAGGAGTTGATAGTGGACTTCCGGAGGTGCAGAGAAGTACACACCCCCATCACCATCAACGGCGCTGCTGTGGAGAGAGTGAGCAGCTTCCGGTTCCTTGGAGTACATCTGGCTGAGGATCTTACGTGGTCAGTACACACAAACAAAACAGTGAAGAAGGCGCAGCAGCGCCTCTTCTTTCTCAGGAGACTGAAAAGATTCGGCATGAGCCCCCGCATCCTCAGGACCTTCTATCACTGTGCCATTGAGAGCATCCTCACTGGATGCATCACCACCTGGTATGGCAACAGCACCGCCTACAACTGCAAAGCTCTCCAGCGAGTAGTGCGGTGCTCTGAACGGATAATTGGAGGTGAGCTTCCCTCCCTCCAAGACATCTACAGGAAGCGCTGCCTGAGGAAAGCGGGGAGGATCATCAAGGACTCCAGTCACCCCAGCCATAAACTGTTCAGACTGCTTCCATCAGGAAGGAGGTTCTGCAGCATCCGGTCCCGTACCAGCAGACTGAGAGACAGCTTTTTCCATCAGGCCATCAGACTGCTGAACACGTCATAGACACCTCAGCTTCACTACTGGAACTTCAACATTATGCACTCCACACTGTATATAAATGCCACTTGTTTTGCACATATTCAACTCTGTATATTTTATATATTTTATTATTATTATTATTATTATTATTATTATTATTATTATTTATTTATTTTTTTTTTTTTTTTACTATTTAATTTGTAAAAATGTGTATACACACACACACACACACACACACACACACACACACACACACACACACACACACACGTAGGAAAATATTTAGTATACACATCCAGAAATGCATACACTATTATATATTGTACATATATTTATTAGTTTCAGGTTGGCCATTCTTGTATTTTGCTCGTTTGTGTTGTTGTGTTTGCACATCTCTGTTGCTTGTGGGGCTCGCACACAAGAATTTCACTCGCATGTGCTGTGCCAGTGTGCCTGCACATGTGATGTGACAATAAAAGTGATTTGATTTGATTTGATTTGAAAATATACTATTTATTGATAACTTTTCATATTTGTGTTAACTTTTTAAACAATAAGTATTTGCAATGATTATCTTTCATTTTATTTGTTGCAATGTTTGAGGAACAAGAGGTTTGATGTAAAGGCAGTCTGGGTTAAGGGTTGTGGTGGTTACAGCTGTCAAATCAAATCTATAAATATGATTACCAGAATAAAACAGCATCAATCAAATATATAAAGACATTTAAACTGTTAAAAACTACTTTAAAAAGACTGTTTCAAATCATCTCTAACAACGCAAAAAGCACAAAAAATATTATCACTAACATAAAAAAAATCCAGAGTTTGAATGCTAACTATCATGAAGCTAAACCAGTGATTCATGCCATCCACAAACGTTAGACACACCTGTGAGTCGAGGCACAGTAACACACCCTAACAAAAAAGCTAGTATTAGCTCAAAGCACTCAGAAAGCACAGAGAACTTTCAGTATGTGAAGGTGTAAGTGGCTGCAGCCACAGAATAGTGAATAATTTTAACTATACAGAAGTACTTTGGTTAGCCATGATGCATGTAGATAGGTCTAGACTGCAGTTTAGAGGCTAGTGATAAGAAATAAAGTTTAACGTCAGTCTATCATACTTGTTTTTTGACACAAATGTCACTTTAATGGTAGTTCATGCAAGAAAACTTATAAAGACAAAACAAAGAGTTAGAGCTATCATCATGAAATTTAGGACCATATCAAAATGCTATTTTGGAGGTTGGTGCCATTTTCACGACTTAAAGCGACAGAGCAAGTTAGCATACTTACAGTGCTGTAATTTATGTATAAAGATGTAGCTAGTTTATTTGAATAATTACCTACACAGAGTAGTGTAAATTAGTGGTTCAAAAACCAGCACACTTAATGAGAAAGTCCAAGAAGAGTAATGTCCTGACAGCTAGATCAATAAAAGAAGGCTGTCTGTGGTCCCCAGAACTACAAACCTTGGTGGAGCACAGAATTCCCCAGGAAAGCTGCCTTTCAGTCACAAATTATTCCACAGTATAAACCTAGAATCTCCATGTAACAGCTGATCTGTGTGTTGTGTACAAGAACATTAAATATTATTTACTTTTAGAGGCTGAGCTGTTTCTGTGTTATGTGTGTGCCTTGTGTGTAAACGTGCACATTGCTGTTGTGTTTTTCGTTT
Organism: Copadichromis virginalis; assembly: GCF_057382275.1. Classification (NCBI taxonomy): domain Eukaryota; kingdom Metazoa; phylum Chordata; class Actinopteri; order Cichliformes; family Cichlidae; genus Copadichromis; species Copadichromis virginalis. The sequence goes on from NC_140629.1 coordinate 9,965,943, forward strand.
TCCCTGCAGGCTACATGAGGCTGCAGGTTTTCATTAAAGTTGATATTACATATTTTAAGATTCAGACATTAATATGTTACTCTGTCATAGTCTTATTAATAGCTGCATGAAAATAACTCAGCGTAGCTCTCTGTGTACACTGCTGAGAAAGATGTGGAGAGATGTTTTAATTATGTACCTATGTCAATGTGAAAATGAGACTAAAAAACTGAAACACAGTTCAGTTTAAATAAAATAACAGAAGCATATTAAAGACTTGAAAGGGGCTCAGCACTCAACATTCAGGGTTAGCACTCAATAAAGAGGAATAGGGAGGAAGTTAGAGCAATTTGTCCACCTGTAACAATTATACACTCGTTCTGATAACAAATCCCCCACTAAGTCCCAAAAAACGAACACCTGAACTATTTCAATTATACTAGCTATCACAGCCAAAACAAATCATGATTCTTTCTGCTATTAAATTTAGCATTAAATGTCATTATGCAAACCTTACTAAATTGTGCTTCTATGATTATTTTAAATATTCTCCCAATGTTTTGTAGCAGGAAAGGGAAACTCCTACAAATACACATATGTATAAGGCCAGCCACAGAAAATACCTGTGTCCCTTTCAGTCACAACACTGACACTGTGACACTTTAGAAGATCTTGACAGTAGCCAAAGAAGGTTTTGCTCTGTGGCAAAGCATTAGTAAATCTGGCCCATTGGCATTTATTTTTGCTGTTGACCTCATTACATTATTTGTAGGCGTATTCCTATCACCGTTACCGTTATTGGGCTCATCTCAGACGGGGATGAGTCTGCCTACAGGAGGGAGGTTGAACGTCTGGTGTCTTGGTGCAGCCACAACAACCTGGTGCTGAATGCCCAGAAGACAGTGGAGATTATTGTGGACTTCAGGAAGCACACAGCCCCACTCCCCCCCATCATCCTGACTGACACCCCCATCACCTCTGTGGACTCATTCCGCTTCCTGGGTACCACCATCACTCAGGACCTGAAGTGGGAGCCCACCATCACCTCCGTCATCAAGAAAGCCCAGCAGAGGATGTACTTCCTGAGGCAGCTGAAGAAATTCAACCTGCCAACACGGACGATGATGCAGTTCTACACCACAATCATCGAGTCCATCCTCACCTCCTCCATCACCGTGTGGTACGCTGGAGCCACTATCAGGGACAAACAGAGACTGCAGCGTGTTGTGCGCTCTGCTGAGAAGGTGATTGGCTGCAGACTCCCATCTCTGCAGGACCTGTACACCTCCAGGACACTGCGGCGTGCAGCTCAGATCTCAGCTGACCCTTCTCACCCTGGACACAGTCTGTTTGACCTGCTACCCTCAGGCAGGAGGCTCCGGTCCATTCGCACCAGAACCTCTCGCCATAAGAACAGTTTCTTCCCCTCTGCTGTTGGTCACATGAACAATAACCGTATGACTGTTCCCACCACTAGCTCATGACCCTACGCTGTGTTCACTGCATGATTCCATGTTTTGGCACTGATCACCACCTGCACTCATGTATATATCTTTCTATGTAGCACTTTTAATTCTTATTCTTACTTCTATTTTTTCATGTCTATTTAAGCGCAATTTATGACAGCATGTTTGCACTGAAGCACCGCAGCAATTTCCTAATGTTGTAAACCTGCTCGAACATTTGGCAATAAAACCCTTTCTGATTCTGATTCTGATTCTGATCAGAGCACCACAGGGGAGCCACAATACAAAGCATATGCAGGCAATCAAGATTTCTTTTAAAGTGAGCTGATTTGCAGTGGTTCAGTGTTTTAATAGGATTACTTAGCACTTAGCACTTAGTTCCTCCTACGCTGGGCGGCACATCGGGCAGCTAGTGATCTCCATCGATGTCGGTCAGCAGCGACTGCTTCAGCTTCGTGCCAGGCAATGTCGACAGTTCTCAGATCGTCCATGAATGTTCGAAGCCATGTGGTCTTTGGTCGGCCTTGCTTTCGCTTGCCAGTGCGTGGAAGCCATGTCATGGCAATCTTAGCTGGGCGATGAGGAGGTAGGCGTAAAATATGGCCTGCAAAGCGGAAGCGCCTTTCTGCAACAACATCGGCTAATGGGCAGGTGCCTGCTCTTCATAGGACCTCCTCATTTGTTATTCGGTCCCGGTAGGAAATTCTCAGGATTCGCCGCAGGCCACGTTGTTGAAGCACGTTCAGGTGTTAAATAATTGCACTTGTTGAGCGCCAGGTTTCACTAGCGTAAAGTGCAGTAGGGAAGACGATAGAGTTCAATAGTCTGATCTTGACCCTAACAGTCAGGGTTCCAAATAGGTTGGAGACGTCGCAGGCAGAGACCCCGTCATTCGAGATGATGCTGCCAAGATATGTAAAATTCTCCACCTATTCAAATTCAAATTCAAATTCAAATTTTATTTGTCACGTACACAGTCATACACAGTACGATATGTAGTGAAATGCTTGGACAACTGCTCGTGACCTAAAGAAAACAAAAAAGGAAAAGGCTATGAATAAGATAGGAAATAAATATGAACAATTAAAAAGGGTAAATTTAACTAAGAAGGAATAAAATATAAATTAAGGTTAAAAATGAAATAACTGTACAACACAAATTAGAATGAAGGGTAAATTTAACTGGGAAGGAATAAGATAAAATATATAAATTAAAGTTGAAAATAAAATAACTGTACAACAAAATACACAATATAGAACTATATAAGAATGTATGAAGAAATCTAAATATAAATAAATATATACACAATAACAGCAGCTGTACAAGTATTAACCGGAAATGAAGAATATAGTGACCAGTGTTGTGCAAAAAAACAATGTGTGCAAAAACAATGTCCAGAAAGTCCAGTGTGTGTGTAAGAACCATATGTGTGGGTCAGTACTGTGTGGTGGTGTGATTGAGAGACCGTATCGCCTGCGGGAAGAAGCTCCTCCTCAGTCTCTCTGTGTTGGTCTTCAGGGACCACGTTGTTGGTTGATCATGACAGGAATGCGGGCACGTGCATAGCCAACTCGGATTACCTTGTATTTTTTGGCGCTGATTCTTAATCCAACTTTTGTTGCCTCCCTCTGCAGGGCCGCGGTCAACTTTTGGAGGTCTTCCTGAGTCGAGCCCAGCAGGGCAATGTCATCTGCGAAGTCCAAGTCAGTGAGATTACGTGCTTCGTGCCAGGGCACACAGATGCCAGCTTCGTCAACCTCATTTACTTAATTTTATGAAAAAGTTTCGCACTCAGTGGAGTGATGTAGTTAAAATCATTTGTGTGGGATTTTGTCAGTCACAGTTTTTCGAAGCTTTTGTCTCCATGCAGTTTTTCAGTTGTGGTAATTAAGCTAAAGTAGCTCAGTCGAGCGACATAACTGGTTTTCATTTTCATGCTGTCAGAGCCCTGTGACTTTAGTGCAGGCACAGCTCACATAGAGGGATGATGCGAGTTTTCAGTTAAACTTGGTCGTGTATCAGTGAGACCCATGCTCAGTCACGATGTTTATGTTTCTGTAGAACGATCTTCAAGACAAAGGTACATTCAGGAAATAATATAGTAATACGTTTTTAATCTAACATAAGTCTTTCGTAATTTCTATGTTTAACACCCAATGGTGTTTGGATACAGAGATGACATTGTGTAGATTAAAGAACCTCTTTTCAAGTATGGGAAGATATATACAGTATATAAATACATAAATAGTGTTATTTCATGTTATGATCTGTCACGATCAGAAAATAGGGTCTATCCCCTTTTTAATCTAATAAAGAGTTTCATTGTTTTATATGTGAACCTCACCTTTAAAAATGTTAGCATTAATTCTAATTTGTCTTTAACAATTTGTGTGTGTAAAATTTTTACTTCAGAGAGTGCGATTGTTATTAATGTTGTGTTCTTTTCAGTTGTTGGAAGATCCCTCAAATTAAATTCAGCTGATCAGTATGTAGACTACGCATTTTAAATAGGTTGTGATGGATGATTGTATTAAATTAAACTACTAGTTTTGAAAGCAGCAGAAAATGACCAAGTTGACCCTACTTAATCTAACTTAACTCTGCCCATTTACATTTTATTCTAGGTTGAACAAGATGGAGGCAAAGTTCTGTGTAATTATTCATAACCAAATCGAGAAGTTGGTTCTTCCATCAGGGATCCCACCAACAGTAGAGGAGCTGCAAAGTGTTGTGAAGAACACCTTTGGGATTTCAAACGACTTCAGTCTTCACTGTTTTGACCCAGAATTTCAGGATTACTTCACTATTCGCAGAAGTGACCAGATAAAACACAAATACGCTGTGAAGGTTGTTGGCATCACCCTGGTCATTCTGCCAGTTTTCGGCAGCCCCTCTGATCAATTGCCAACTGACTATGACTCATCATCCAATCCAGTTGTATTCAATGCAGACTCTGCTGCAACCACATCTTCTCAGGACACCATTATTCTCAAAAGGCAGAAGTTCAGAGAACGTTGTGAGCCCTGGCCGAAGCTGTTCCCCATTCCACAGTCTGCATACGAAACTGAAATGTAACTGGAAAGAGCCACTGAGAGTATAAAAAGAAAGGAAATCTTCTGCCCACCTCCAAAGAAAAGGCTGATATTCTCGAGAAGTTGGCTGAAACTGTATTTTCAATTATGGACTATTCTTCCTATTATTTTGGGGCAAGCACTAGTGAAGATTTTCAGTGCATACAACGTAAATTAAGCAGATAAATATTATATGAGACATTTTTTATACGTTTTATATTCCACAATAAAACCAATTACTGTTTGAATGTTCTCTTTCTGAAATTGATTAATTTTACTCAGAAAAGAAGTTAAATTAATTTCATTCATTTTTTATAAAGTTAATAAAAAAATTGACAAAAATTTCATTTCTTTGTAATGGATATTTTAGTAATTTCTTACTAAACCTTTGCCAGATTGTTAGTGAATTCGAAGTAATTTTTCTCAGAGATTTATTTCAAACGAATTTATTTTTTGTTACAATTAGGCAATTTTAACCTTCAATTTGAGATTTTCTCCCTAAATCCAACACATATTTACAATTGAATTTTATTAATATCTACTTTTGTTTTTTGTTTAAATTTAATTAGCATTTCATATACATTTTACAGAAATCGCTGGAAATTAAAATCTGCTTTTGTAAATTAAGTGTCACTTTGTTGCCATAGGTTTTTTAACCCTTTAGAGCCGGTCGGAGCGGGCACGCTCTGTTTTGCATAACTATTTTTAAATCCCGGTAGCTCTGCAACCATGTAAGCTAGCGCAATAATTTTTTTTGCATATGAAACCGGAGGAGTTGTACTTACATCTTATGCCATCAGCTTGTCCTCGGTCACGGTTTCCTTCCACATAAAGCTTTGCAAAAACTGCATAAAAAGCGCTTGCAGGAACAAAAACATAATATTCCAGAAACACGCTTTGCTGATCCGATCAGCTGTTCATAACACTTCCTACGTTGGAATAGACGTCAGCGCGAACTTTTGCATGTCCGCCATTACCTGCCCGAAACCGGAAGTGACGTCATTTTCGCGGAAATGTAGTCTTTTTTACCATCAGGGCCTCAGGGCCTATGCTGGTCTTTTTAAAAGTTATGTTTGACTTTATGACTTTCTGTGTCATTTCTGGGATGCTTAGGACTCATATTGCACTGCTGGAAATAGTTTATTTTGATGCATATGCTGCTTTTTTGCAAATTTGCACTATAATATTTATTTTCGTTTTTCCTGCAGTGTATAAAAATTGGTGTATTTCAAAAATAAAACTATGAAGACACTCAAAATAAATTTCCTGTGGTAGGAAAATATTTTGTGCAACTTTTTTGTATTTACAGTTTTGAGGGATAAGCCTCTTAAATTTCTCTAACTAGAAATATATGTTAAAAAAGCAAAAACGATTTTCAACTTTTTTTGTAGTTTATTGCACTTTTTTGCAATTTATGTAATTACTATGCACTTAATGAATACATATTATTAAAATCTGGGCTATAATTGTTGTATTGATGTATAGCAACTTGAAATGCTCCCAAAAATGGCTCCACACCATGTAAAAATATAATATAAGCTCTGGCGGACTTGGTTCTATGGTAGGTCTTAAAGGGTTAAGTAACCTCTAGTCACAGTTTTTACACTGTAGCTAGGTGTCAACATAGTTCAGTGCTTGCATTGAGGCACACTAACTATAATAAGAAGCTCAGTATAATGATATATAAAGTATACTTGGCAAGTCCAGACGTTCTTTGGGATTTAGGACATTAGGACTGTAACTTTGCACATCAAATGCCCTGAAAAATATAAAACAACTTAAAGATACAGGAAAAACAAACAAACAAAGAAAAATCAGGTTGAATTAGAATAGAATAGAATAGAATAGAATAGAATTCAATTTTATTGTCATTGCACATGCACAGGTACAGGGCAACGAAATGCAGTTTGCATCCATCCAGAAGTGCTTTAGTGATATAGATATATTACAATATATATTAGCAATAATATAGATATGTAAGTATATTACAAAAATGGGTCTATTATGGTATGTTATAATGTACACGGTATGAAGTATGTTGTGAATATTCTATAACTATAAGTATGTACAGGCTATGAACAGGATATAAATATGAAAAACTATACAGAATATGAAATAAATAACTTTACAGAAATCTGAGATATACAGTTATACAGAAATGGGAACTATGCAAGTTGTAAACAGTTGTAGGGTTAAAAATTATCGTATGTACAGAATGATTATTTACACAGAACTATACAGTAGTGCAGTTAAGATAAGTGAGATATGTGTGTGTGTGAATGTGTGTGTGAATGGGTGGATGACAGGTTGTGTAAAGCGCTTTGGGGTCCTTAGGGACTAGAAAAGTGCTATACAAATACAGGCCATTTACCATTTACCATATGTGGATAATTTCTACAGAGACTATATAAAGTGCTAGTGGTTGTGAGTGGTGGTTCAGTCCATCTTATTATTGTGTGTTTGAGGGTACAGTTGTCCATTGTGGGTGTGTGTATGTCCAGTCCATGAGTTAACGTGGGTCAGATGTCAGGAGGCAGAGTTCAGGAGTCTGACGGCTGTGGGGAAGAAGCTGTTCCGGTACCTGGTGGTCTTAGTCCGGAGGCTCCTGTAGCGCCTCCCAGAGGGCAGGAGGGTGAAGAGTCCATGTGATGGGTGACTGGGGTCTCTGATGATTTTCCCAGCCCTTTTCAGACACCGCTTCCTGTAGATGTCTTTTATAACAGGAAGTGGTGCTCCGGCGATGCGCTGGGCAGTTTTCACGACCCTCTGCAACGCCTTCCGGTCCGAGGCAGAGCAGTTCCCGTACCAGACTGTTATACAGTTGGTCAGGATGCTCTCGATGTTGCAATGATAGAAGTTCACCAGGATTGGAAGTTGTTGAGCTCGTTGAGGAAGGAAACATCAGAGGATGCGGGGGAGGGTTTGGTGGTCCTGTAGTCTATGATGGTCTGGAGTCCTTGCCACATGCGTCGGGGGTTGGAGTTGGAGAAGTGTTCTTCTACCTTCTTTTTGTAATGGTGTTTGGCTTTTTTGATGCCCTTCTTTAGATTAGCCCTGGCTGTACTGTAGGCGTGTGCAACTCCTGACCTAAAGGCGGTGTTGAGGAGGAGTCGAACATCCCGGTTCATCCTGGAATTACCTCCAAAGCTGCCTCTTCTACGATTTCACCTGAACCTGACCAGTGTGTCATTTGTTGGGACAAGAAAAATGTATCCTAACAATGTGGCAAACAAATTAATGAGGTGCTTGAGAAACTTTACCTTCTGTAAAGTATTGAGTCAGAAACACAGGCGGCAAGAATGTGCATGTTTGAAAGTGTCTTTGTGGGGATGGATGGCAGTGGGCTTCATGTAAGCAAAAAATGATGGTTGTCATGCTCAAAGTGGCTTCATCTGACGATAGTACAATCAAAATAGATGTAAAAGCTATGTTACTTAGATAAGATTAAGGAAGTGCCTTGAAATGTTGGCTTGTGTTTTGGTGTACTTTACTGGCATAGATAACACAGCCCATCAGCAAGCAAGGGAAAGAGCATAAAACATAACAAGTATTCTAAATCCACAAGGCCAGTAAGGTGTTTCACAGCCTTTTAACGCACCAACTACTAAAGTTCTGTCCTCTTTCTTTTTTCCTCTATCTTATCTTCCTCATTCAGTGTCAACTTAATCAATGTCCTCTTCATTTCCCCATAATACTGGGAAAACAAAGCTTTTTTAGAGCTCACTCAAGGTTATAGTTTGTGACACAGTCTCGTACTATTCATGAAAAATTATGCAATTATTTGTTCAAACAAGTAAAAACAATTTACCGTAGAAGCAAAACAATGTTATATTTATCCAAATACACATGATTTTCATTTCTATCTGTAATTCAACTGAAGTGGACGCAACAATAATTTTATCCAAAGACATGTCCTTTCCCTAAATCTCTACAAAGTTAAAACAGCTGTGTCACATTATTAACATGTTGCACTATACAGGGAGTGCAGAATTATTAGGCAAGTTGTATTTTTGAGGAATAATTTTATTATTGAACAACAACCATGTTCTCAATGAACCCAAAAAACACATTAATATCAAAGCTGAATGTTTTTGGAAGTAGTTTTTAGTTTGTTTTTAGTTTTAGCTATTTTAGGGGGATATCTGTGTGTGCAGGTGACTATTACTGTGCATAATTATTAGGCAACTTATCAAAAAACAAATATATACCCATTTCAATTATTTATTTTTACCAGTGAAACCAATATAACATCTCCACATTCACAAATATACATTTGTGACATTCAAAAACAAAACAAAAACAAATCAGCGACCAATATAGCCACCTTTCTTTGCAAGGACACTCAAAAGCCTGCCATCCATGGAATCTGTCAGTGTTTTGATCTGTTCACCATCAACATTGCGTGCAGCAGCAACCACAGCCTCCCAGACACTGTTCAGAGAGGTGTACTGTTTTCCTTCCTTGTAAATCTCACATTTGATGATGGACCACAGATTCTCAATGGGGTTCAGATCAGGTGAACAAGGAGGCCATGTCATTAGTTTTTCTTCTTTTATACCCTTTCTTGCCAGCCACGCTGTGGAGTACTTGGACACGTGTGATGGAGCATTGTCCTCCATGAAAATCATGTTTTTCTTGAAGGATGCAGACTTCTTCCTGTACCACTGCTTGAAGAAGGTGTCTTCCAGAAACTGGCAGTAGGACTGGGAGTTGAGCTTGACTCCATCCTCAACCCGAAAAGGCCCCACAAGCTCATCTTTGATGATACCAGCCCAAACCAGTACTCCACCTCCACCTTGCTGGCGTCTGAGTCGGACTGGAGCTCTCTGCCCTTTACCAATCCAGCCACGGGCCCATCCATCTGGCCCATCAAGACTCACTCTCATTTCATCAGTCCATAAAACCTTAGAAAAATCAGTCTTGAGATTTTTTTTTCTTTTTTTGTGTCCCGTTTGGATCTTTAGCCATCAGAATTGTTGTCTTAAGGCCAAGAAAGATGCCAAGCGGATTTATTTTACCAAGTGGATCATCATGGCCTTGCCATATTGGTCCATTTGACTGACCTTTATTATAATTATGAATTTATTTTATTTTCAGTTGCTACAAACGGGACAGACATGACTGGGGGATAGGACCGGGAGAGAGAATGAAAGAAAGAGAGGGAGAGAAAGAAAACCAAAGGGGAGAAGAGACGGTGAGAAGGGGGAGAAGAAAGAAAGAAAAACAAACAAAAAAAACAAAACACCTGGGTCACCTGTATGGAGAAAAAAAACAGAAGAGAAAGCAAACAACAAAGAGCAACATAATAAAAAAAACGGCACCATCACAATAAACTAGCTAGCAGTAGATATCAGTAGATACTAAATAATAAACGATATTGTGCAGCACGCAAGATAGACAGCGTACAATGTGCTTTGAGGCAGCAGCCAAGAAAGTTGTAGTCCGCGTCTGTGAATACCCGTGTGTACACCTGTGTGCATACCTGTGTGGATCAGCATGCTTGCATTCCAAAGGTTTCTCCATGTAACGATCTGCTAGGGAGTGTGGGGAGCCACAGCCCCGTCCTCCAGGGTATGAAGCAGGTATGGAGTAGAGATGGACCGATCCGATATTACGTATCGGTATCGGTCCGATACTGACCTAAATTACTGGATCGGATATTGGAGAAAAATAAAAAAATGTAATCCGATCCATTAAATATCACGAAAGCACCTCACAAAACTTGCAACACGCCGTAACTCACCTCAGAACGTTAGCACGTCAGAGCAGTATGCATCACGTGATAGAGCGGCTGTGGCCTGTGGGTGGTCTGGATAGCATTTGGAGCTTCGCTAGCAACCCGGCATTTCATCTCCGACAAAGTTATCCCGAGAGAAGTAAAGCAAGTGTGTAAGTCCATCTCTGAATGTTTGTAAAGCATTCCTGCGTTAAGCTTAACAAGCGACTGCCTCTCCTGCTGCTACTTCAATCATGAAACTGCTTAACGATCAGCTGATCGGCTTTTCTGTCACGAGTCCGTGTCTCTAGTTTGCTTTTGGCCCACTTTGCACCAGAAAGAGGAAACCAGCGGATAAACAACAGCAGCACGTTTAAGCTTGATCAGCTGTTGTTAGAATGTATTTAATATTACTTTCTACTCCAGGATCTTTTTCTACGTAGCTGACGCTGGTAACTGTGCAGGGGCGGATCTAGCAAAGTTTAGCCAGGGGGGCCGATAGGGCATTAACAGGGAAAAGGGGGCACAAAGACATACTTTTCTTTCTTATTCTCATTTAAAATGTCTAGCTTTTAATAAATAATTATCTGACACCCAAAGTTTTAATTTGATGTAAAATGAATAGAAGTCAATTACTGTATATAGTAACTATTAAGTCTAATATATATACCCTAGTAAGCTATAGTACTTTTTCCTTTGGGAAGGTACCATCTGTGCAGTCTGCAATTTTGTTGAAGAAAGATGTTGAATCTATTTAATATTTCTTGAAAAATAATTGATTTCTGTGCATTTTTTTTTCCACACTGCATCAAATTAAGGTTGATTACGTCGATTAAGCATCATGAGGTGGAGCGTGAGGGGTGGTTCCCTATTTTTTATTTATTTATTTTTGTTGTTGCTGGGAGTTGGAACCCTATTAGTTAGGTTGCTTAATATTTATGCTAAGTACTCTTTAAAATACCAGAATAGGGAGGATGGTGTAGGTTTAAGTTTATTAGATTGATCAGTATTGCTGAACTATGAAATTTTTTTTTTTGCATACAGGTATAACAGAATAGCTTTAGTGTAGTTGTTGTTTTAAACTTGAGTATGAACTTATCCAAAATGCAGCAAGATATTTAAAAAACAGTTTTGTTGATTAAAAAACACTATATCGGATTCATATCGGTATCGGCAGATATCCAAATTTATGATATCGGTATCGGACATAAAAAAGTGGTATCGTGCCATCTCTAGTATGGAGGAGATCAAAACTCCAGACATCCAGAGGTCCCCAGAACACAAGAGACCAAGGAAGACCAACAGAGGGGCAGCCGCGCAACTGTCCCAGTAAGAGCTGAGGAGAGTCCCAGATGAGGGCTCACTCAGCAGCCGCGGAGCAGAAGCCAGGGGGAGTTGCAGTGACGCGCCCGTGAGCTCCGCCGGCAGCCAGCTGTGCCTGAGTGACCGAGCCCCAGGCCGAGAGGCCGGGGGCACCCCACCTCCGAAGTGGCCCGAGCGAGCCCCAGGCTCCAGGCCCCGATAAGCGGCCGCCAAGGAGTGAGCCGGTGTGTACCCGGACGCCCACCCCCAGACACAAAGAACCACCAACACACCGACACCTGAGGGAATCCGCCACTGGCAGGGGAAGTGGTGGGTGGAGATAGGCCTCCAAACCTTGGAGGGCCTGAGATGTCCCCAGAGAGGTGGCGTCTGATACCCAACCTGACATATAGACACAGACATACAGGCACACACAGACACAAACATCCATCCCCACCCTCATGCTCTCATATGCACTTACTCCACACTCAACCAACATGGAGACAGACATAAAGAGACGCTGTACACACGATCACACTCCCTAAGCGTACTCTACGAACCGGGTCTAGGTACCCTTGCCCCTGGAGGGGGGAACTGCACCCAGACCCAGGTGGTGTTACCCTTTTCCCTGCGGTGGGGAGAGGCAGACCGCCCCGACTCCGCAGCAGCAGTCTTGGGATATTTCTTGGCCCAGTCTTGACGTTTCAGCTTGTGTGTCTTGTTCAGTGGTGGTCGTCTTTCAGCCTTTCTTACCTCGGCCATGTCTCTGAGTATTGCACACCTTGTGCTTTTGGGCACTCCAGTGATGTTGCAGCTCTGAAATATGGCCAAACTGGTGGCAAGTGGAATCTTGGCAGCTGCATGCTTGACTTTTCTCAGTTCATGGGCAGTTATTTTGCGCCTTGGCTTTCCCACACGCTTCTTGCGACCCTGTTGACTATTTTGAATGAAACGCTTGATTGTTCGATGATCACGCTTCAGAAGCTTTGCAATTTTGAGACTGCTGCATGTAACTAACAGTGAAGTGTTCCAATGTTTTTCTTGTGTTTATATTTGTAAGTTTCCTTTAATTGTGGAACTTTGTTTTGTAATTGGTGGTAGCGGAAGTAACGTGCAGCACGGACTGAGTTTGTGGTGACACTAGAGCAGAGAAGCATGGCGCTCTGTGAGTTCAGCTGCATCGTCCTACTGCTTTAAACTGGACTTAAGTTTTAAAGAACACATAAGTTAAGTTAAGTTAAATTAAACCCAATTGTGGACTTACCGTTGAGAGGAGTAGCGGCTTGCGCGAAGAACGGACTTTCTCCCGTTTGGCTACAGCAGGCAATGAGGTGTGTTCAGGGTGCCTCTGTTAATTTCAGTTTCAATGAAAGTGCCATAAAAAGGCATTTATGTGTCTATACCTTTGTTGTTTGGATTTACTGTGATAAGAGTTATTGTAAACATGTTGCTTATTGTAATTGTTTTGTTTGGGTAGTTCTCACGACGATGATGATGATGATGATGATGATGATGATGATGACGACGCTGAGTGATCTTGTCGCCGAACATTGAATAAATCATCTGTAAACAAGAACTTGTCCGCGTGGTGGCTGACGGGAGCTACAGTGAGAACTCAACTGCTCCTTGTGAGTGGGCGAGAAAGAAAGGAACATAAGTCATCTCATAGCGTGTCTACAAGGGTCCCCAAGCTCCTACCAGAAGCCAAGAACGGGTTTGCTCATCCTAACAATTCAAAGAAAGGACATATTGATCTTCTCAAGTGTGCTGCAGAAAATTAACTTGAAGACCATTTGCAAGTTTGGATGCTTTAAAGTGTTAATAACGGTGTCCTGAAGTGGCTTCATTGTAGCTGCAAGCAAGAAGGTTCAAGTTTACAATTGATCATGAGTTTGAAAAATTTGTTTCTTTAAGGGTTGTTTGTGATTTCAGACATGTGTTTAAGGGTTATAAGAATAAGCTACTAAAGCAGTCGTGGATTTTATGCAAGGTTTTATCTAAAGGAAGTAACCAAGTTTGTTACAAGCTATAAGGCAGTGTTATTTTATGTTATCAGATTCCTTTACTTAGCCTAACATGTCAGTCACAAGTCTCTCTAAACTGAGTGACAATCCTGAGGCAGAGACTGTGACCAGGCCTCAGCAAAACCCTCCACTGTCCAGTTCTCCTCTGCAAAATACAGATGGTCCACAAGAAGTTCGAGTAACATCAGATGTTCATCCATCAACAAGTAAGTTTGCACAACAAAAAATTCAAAACCCACCTCGTAAAAGCCAGAGGTCAAGAACCTTAACTGAAAAGGGAAGAGGAATGTTAAACCAAAGGATTAAGGAGTTGGAGCAAAGTTTTAAGATCAAGTACGAAAAGTGGAAGGTTCTAGCAAAGGATGCTAACCATTCAATTTCTGACAATTGTTCAGATGAAGAGCTGCAAGCAATAATAAACAACATTAATACTGCTTCCAGCGAACTAAACGCAGCATATGAAAACTGGCGTTAGGTGGACATTCCTGATAACAATGCACGCCGCAGAATTGATACCTGCGAGGAGGTAACAAGAACTGTTATTAAGACTGCACAAAGACGTTTGAGAGGAAAGGCACCAGTCAAACCACAGTTTAATGTAGATGAATCCTTTTTAATGTCTAAGAAATCATATGGTGTCAGTAAGCACTCACAGGTTTCCAGTCAATACAAACAGTCACACGTTGCAGCAAGAGTCGCTTCTAAGTCCTCCAGTGCGTCATCCATGAGCAGACAAGAAGCTGCTGCTAAAATGGCTGCAGCCCAAGCAACACTGGAAATCCTACATGAACAACAGTGTCAGCAAGCAGAGCTTCTGCAGCTGGAGGCTGAAGATAAAAGACAGATTGCAGAACAAACAGCTGAAGCCTGCAGACGACGTTTAAGAATGGAGGAAGAAGAAGCACAGTTACAAGCAAAACTTGAGGTTGAAAATGCTGCCAGGCGAAAGCTTTTGGAAGACAAACGCAAGGAACTGGAACGATTGGAAGCACTCAAACAGTTAAGGGTGGCTAAGGCAACCATGCAAGTGTATGAGCAAGATGAAGATTCAGAAGAAGAAATTAAGCAGTTACTGCATGAATGTAAAACTGAAAGCCAAAGTGAAGGGGACCGATTTTAGCACACAAGTCACATACGTAACTCACCAGAGTTACACTTACCACAACAAGCTGTTATACATCCACAGCATGATGGTGGCATCGCAGCACTTGCCATGGTATTAGCAGATTCTATTAGTGCCAGTCGTCTTCCTATGCCAGAGCCGACAACATTCAGTAGTGACCCGCTAAAATATAAGAACTGGAAGGCTGCCTTTCAAACTTTAATCGAAAGAAAAAACATACCAGCCTCTGAGAAAATCTACTATTTGTGCAAGTACGTTAGTGGACCAGCTAAGAAGGCTGTTGAAAACTATTTCCTGTTAGGCACTGAGGCTGCTTATAAGGCAGCATGGGAAGTATTAGACGAGAGATTTGGAAACTCCTTCCTTATTGCCAAAGCCTTCAGAGACAAACTCAGTGCATGGCCCAGAATTGGCTCCAAGGACAGTCTGGAACTTCAGGAATTTGTGGACTTTCTACGGAGCTGTGAAGCTGCGAAAAGCCAGATTAAAGGGCTAGAGGTTCTTAATGATTGCAATGAGAATCAAAAAATCCTCTCCAAGCCTCCAAGCTCCCCGATTGGTTGACATCAAGGTGGAATAGGAAAGTGTTGACGATAGAGGAGGAGACTGGCAGATTTCCAAGCTTTAGCCAGTTTGTGCAGTTTCTCATAAGGGAAGCCAGGATCGCATGCAATCCTGTGACTTCACTCCATGCCTTGAAACAGTGCGATGGAGAAAGGGCCAAGCCACAACGAAACCAGACTCCTGCAGCTAAAGTTCTAACAACAAACACTGATGAGAAGATTGCTACCAGCAGTTGCCTGTTTTGTGAAAGACCAGGCCACAGTCTGTACAAATGTAGAAAATTTTTGGAACGACCAATATTGGAACGACACAGGTTTTTCAAGATAATAAGCTATGCTTTGGTTGCTTAAAGCCTGGACATCACTCGAGAGACTGTAAGTACAGAAGCACTTGCAGTACATGCCAGAAAAGGCATCCAACTTGCTTACACGATGATCGAAGAGAAGAACAGAAGACACGAAAGACTGAAGGAATAAGGCAGGAAGCTAGACACAGAGAACAAAGCAATGAACATCTAGAAGAAAGGGAAGCTATAGTAATAAGTGAAGCAACATCCAACAGAGTTCAGCATGACAACACAAACATTCAGACATCTACAATCATTCCTGTGTGGGTTTCAATAATGAAAGAGCCTGACAGAGAAACACTTGTGTATGCTCTCCTTGATACGCAAAGTGACACAACTTTCATTCTTGAGGAGGCAGCAGATTCTCTAAATGCAAAGGGGGAACAGGTCAAGCTAAAGTTATCTACTATGGCCTCTACAAACAAAGTTGTAGCTTGCCAAAGGATTTCTAGGTTGCAAGTTAGAGGATTCAACTCGGAGAAGAAAATAACTCTTCCTACAACCTACACAAGAAAGTTCATTCCGGCGATCAGAGACCACATACCCACACCAGAGACAGCAATGGCATGGCCCCATCTTGAGCAGATTGCAGATAAGATTGCTCCTCGTCAAGGGTGTGATGTTGGTCTACTAATTGGCTACAACTGTTCTCAGGCACTTCTTCCTAGAGATGTGGTGTGCGGTGAAGAAAATCAACCATTTGCACAGAGAACAGACTTGGGATGGAGCATTATTGGACATGGCAGCCCATACGTAGACTGTGGAGACACTATTGGAGTGAGTCATCAAGTCATCACAAGGCAAGTGACACCGGAACTTCAGCTTCCATCAAGTCCCAAACAGGAAGTTCACTATGTATGCAGAACACAGATCAAGGAAGTCATCTCATCTGACATAATTAAAGCGCTTGAATGTGACTTTAATGAGAGAGTTGCTGAGGACAATCACTTCTCTCAAGATGACCTCCAGTTTTTGTCGAAATTGAAACAAGGAATCAAACACAAAGAAGATGGTCATATTGAGATGCCTCTTCCATTTAAACGAGAAAGGCCGAGCTTGCCAGACAATATGGTGTGTGCTATCCATCGTCTTAAGCACTTAGAAAGGAAATTAAGGAGAAACAGCAGATATTACCAGGACTACAAAACCTCCATGAAAGAGATGGATGGAGAGAACCTCAAGAAAATTGGATGTGAGTTTGTCATGAACACACCATCTGCAAGTCATAAAGGTGGGGTTTGGGAACGCCAAATACGCACCGTGCGTAATGTTCTGGCATCCGTTCTCGACCAAGCAGTTAAAAGGCTCAACAGCAGTTCGTTAAGAACCTTCCTCTACGAAGTTATGGCAATTGTGAACAGCAGGCCATTAACAACAGAGCATTTGCACAATCCATCTGGTCCAGAACCCTTGACACCTAACCACATTCTGACAATGAAGTCAAGCATTATTCCCCCACCTCCTGGAAAGTTTATCAAGGAAGATGTGTACCTGCAAAAACGATGGCGCAGAGTACAGTTCTTAGCCAACAGCTTCTGGGAACGGTGGAAAAGGGAATATCTGTTGAATCTTCAGAGCAGACAAAAACCCTCTACAGAGGGTTGTGCGGTCAGCTGAGCGCACCATCCGCTCCGAGCTCCCTGACCTGCACTCAATCTACAGCAGGCGGTGCTGGACCAAGGCCAGGAAGATCGTGAAGGACCTCAGCCATCCCAACAACAGACTGTTCTCTCTGCTGAGGTCAGGAAAGCGATTCCGCTCCCTGAAGACCAACACAGAGAGACTGAGGAGGAGCTTCTTCCCGCAGGCGATACGGTCTCTCAATCACACCACCACACAGTACTGACCCACACATACAGTTCTTACACACACACTGGACTTTCTGGACTTTGGTTTTGCACAACACTGGTCACTATATTCTTCATTTCTGGTTAATACTTGTACAGCTGCTGTTATTGTGTATATATTTATTTAGATTTAGATTTCTTCATACATTCTTATATAGTTCTATATTGTGTATTGTGTATTTTGTTGTACAGTTATTTTATTTTCAACTTTAATTTATATATTTATCTTTATCTTATTCTTCCCAGTTAAATTTACCCTTCATTCTAATTTGTGTTGTACAGTTATTTCATTTTTAACCTTAATTTATATTCTATTCCTTCCTAGTTAAATTTACCCTTTTTAATTGTTCATATTTATTTCCTATCTTATTCATAGCCTTTTCCTTTTTTGTTTTCTTTAGGTCACGAGCAGTTGTCCAAGCATTTCACTACATATCGTACTGTGTATGACTGTGTACATGACAAATAAAATTTGAATTTGAATTTGAATTTGAAATGGAACAGAGCAAGACGAAATGCGAAAGTCAATGATATTGTACTTCTCAAGGATGATTCTGCTCCACGTAGTCAATGGAAGATGGGAAGGATCATAGATGTCTATCTGGGACAGGATGGAAAGGTGAGAAGTGTGAGGTTGTTGATCAGTGACTCAACTCTAGATGCTAGAGGAAGGCGCACCACAAAACCAACCCATCTGGAGAGACCCATTCAAAAGACTGTAACTCTACTGGAGGCTAACTGAAGAGTCACTTTGCCAATCCACCAGTTCAATTAATATTAAATGTGATTTCTTGTTATATCCATACATGTTAAGTTTTATGGGAAAATCACAGGTGATTTGGTGGGAGTGTAACTAACAGTGAAGTGTTCCAATGTTTTTCTTGTGTTTATATTTGTAAGTTTCCTTTAATTGTGGAACTTTTTTTTGTAATTGGTGGTAGCGGAAGTAACGTGCAGCACGGACTGAGTTTGTGGTGACACTAGAGCAGAGAAGCATGGCGCTCTGTGAGTTCAGCTGCATCGTCCTACTGCTTTAAACTGGACTTAAGTTTTAAAGAACACATAAGTTAAGTTAAGTTAAATTAAACCCAATTGTGGACTTACCGTTGAGAGGAGTAGCGGCTTGCGCGAAGAACGGACTTTCTCCCGTTTGGCTACAGCAGGCAATGAGGTGTGTTCAGGGTGCCTCTGTTAATTTCAGTTTCAATGAAAGTGCCATAAAAAGGCATTTATGTGTCTATACCTTTGTTGTTTGGATTTACTGTGATAAGAGTTATTGTAAACATGTTGCTTATTGTAATTGTTTTGTTTGGGTAGTTCTCACGATGATGATGATGATGATGATGATGACGACGCTGAGTGATCTTGTCGCCGAACATTGAATAAATCATCTGTAAACAAGAACTTGTCCGCGTGGTGGCTGACGGGAGCTACACTGCATCCCTCTGCAAGATATCTCACTATTTTTGACTTTTCTGAGCCTGTCAAGTCCTTCTTTTGACCCATTTTGCCAAAGGAAAGGACGTTGCCTAATAATTATGCACACCTGATATAGGGTGTTGATGTCATTAGACCACACCCCTTCTCATTACAGAGATGCACATCACCTAATATGCTTAATTGGTAGTAGGCTTTCGAGCCTATACAGCTTGGAGTAAGACAACATGCATCAAGAGGATGATGTGGACAAAATACTCATTTGCCTAATAATTCTGCACTCCCTGTAGAAGTGAGCTTGTGTGCTCAACATAATGATGTTTCATCTTACACTCCTATTATAGGAAAATGTCTTCCAGCAGTCTTTAAAAGCTCAAAACTCTCCACTGAAGAGCTAATAATACTTGCAAATTGCTTTTGTATATAAGGGTATAATATTTGTTAGGGTTTAATTACTCACAGATATGTGCAGACAGCATAGCTCATTGCGGGGAGTTGATACACAATGCAATTATGTAAAAGGGATGTACTGCACCTATGGGAACAATCAGGTTCACAGTGTCTCCATTGTGGACATTATGCACACGCACAAATGCTTGCTTTACTCGTGTAGTTAGATACAGCTGGGTGCATGTTAATCAGAGACTGTTAGGCCTGCACTTGAATTTGTTTGACAAACAGGAATGTTAAGCTGATCACTACACGTGCAGGAATATGATCACGATTTATAGTTTTCATTTCAACAGTGAGAATTTAATAATGTCACCTTTAAATACTCAGCAAAAAAGATAATTACTCTCTACCTGAAACTGCTCCATTACCATCCTTTATTTGTTTATTTATTCATTTTCTTTTGTACAATCCATTGCAGGAGAACAGAGCAAGGAATTTTAAATCTGGATTGGACTGAGTATAGCCCCGATACAGTGCTCTAAACTCCTGTTTAGAGTTGATAACGAGTCGTTTTAACATGTTATTGCAAAACACCATTTGTGTCTTTTGAGTCTTTATTATTAATTGAATAATTGAAAAAAATAAAGTTGTTATGGCAAGTTGTTATGGCAAGTAAGCTTAGTCAGGGAAATCATTGGGAATCCATCCCCATTAGAACAGTGGCCTGGGGGAGGGTGGGGGATGGGTTAGCTTAAAAGAACTACCAAATGTTTACAAGGCATTGAAACACAGCCAGTGGTAAAGTGATTTCATCTTTAAGCTATAATGATGTAATAAAAGTAATTAAAATAACATTAGAAAATGCTTTTATTTGATTGGGCTAAAGACTTTAAACATCAACCTGTTGTTGTATTTTAGTAAAAAAAATAATACATAGAATAGGCACAGGTGCCTTCACTATATGTATACCATTTGTATTGGCAACTTGAATTATCCTGTGGCCAAACACTAAATGCAAGCACACCACATAGCAACTGTAAAAACCTGTGTTGGGCATAACACATTAATTTAGCAATTATATTGTTACTTGCATATACAGTTTTTTCAATAACCATTGAATGACTGAAAGTAAAAAATAACATATCAAATTTGCCCTTTTGGCTAGCAGCCAGCAACCCCAGACCCATAATGAGATTTTAGGTCAGTCTCTGCCAAACCCAACCATGGTGGCAAATTTGAGAGGTCCACAAATCTAACAGGGAGACTGAAGCAGATATTATCAACAATGAAACGTTATGTAGAATATTCTGCATTAGTGGACCACTTATATTGAAGTGTATGGATTATGCATATTTTATATGCATAAAAAAAACAAATCACCTCAAGTATATTTTGAAAAATGCAGAGGTGTGTTAGGTATACTGCCTATTATTAAACATTGGGAGACTTTAACTGATCTAATGGCTCTATAAATCCTTAATATCCAAATCCCAGCTCTGAAATTGTACTCAGTACCTGATCTTAATTAGACAGCATGTAGCATCCTTTTCAGTGCAACAGTGAAGTTTAGATTAAGTCCCATCCTAGTCCCACTGAGTGCTAGTCTCCAGAGAAAGACATTTTACTCAAAGGCTAGATTTAATTAACGTCTGTGAAAGAAGCTCTACATTTCAAAGTGTGTACTTCCAGCTGGGGGTTGTCTCACCTGTCTAACTAAGAGACACATCAAGAGCCAAATGAAAGTGCATTACATCAAAAGTGCATCAGCACAAGTGCGGTTCTTCTTTTGATGGGACAAGGGAAGCCTTAAAGATAAAGACTCTCCAGAACATAAGAAATTCCTTTTTCTGTATTGACTCCTTTCTTGGCCTCCTCATACTTGATACATGACAGATGTCATAGAATATTTACCCCTACCTTCTAACATCCTCTATCGACTCAAACTGTCAATGGAACCTGATGGGAGGTAGTCAGAGTCTGAGCTGCTGCACTTTGTCAGCAATACCACAAAACCTCGACAGGAAAAAATAGACAACTTGGGATTGCTTTTTTTAAGCAACTTCCCAACCAGCCCGGCAAAAGCAGTTACAAAATAGAATCAATAGATGGTTGTTGTATGCGAATATGGACATTCAATCTTTCCACGAAACTCAGCACGTACTGAAAAAATTATATTGTTTGGTTTACACTGAAAATTAAGGAAGCAATATCAAGTGGTGGAGCAGCAAATAACTTAGATATATAACTCTCTTATGCAGCTTAATTACATTGTTCCTCCAGAACCACATGTAAATCCAAATTCATGTGAATATTTAGGCTGATGCTAAAACAAAGCCACAAGATAAAAATGTGGTTATCTGATGTTTTTAGTTTCGTGCCGCAAATGAACATTGACACAAATCAATAGATATAAATTTAGACTATTGTACCAACTGTCGTAAGACCATATTGGCCGAATTCTGAATGCCTTAGTCACAATTGTAT
The DNA here is from genome assembly GCF_057382275.1 of Copadichromis virginalis. NCBI lineage: Eukaryota > Metazoa > Chordata > Actinopteri > Cichliformes > Cichlidae > Copadichromis > Copadichromis virginalis. The sequence goes on from NC_140629.1 coordinate 9,987,695, forward strand.
GTAAGTATGTATGTATTATTATTGTTATTATCATTGTTATTATTATTAGTTTAGGATATGAAAGGTCAAACTGAAGGACTTTTAAGAACTTTAAGATGGAAACAAGTGCCAGTAAATACTGTTGCATACTCTACTACATGTTATCTGTATAGGTTTATGAAGATCCATTCATTTACTTTGCAAAATGTAAAACTTTCATCACCGCTTGACAGCTGTGTAGGCATAGATGCTTTTTGATGATTTATTCTTTTAACTTTTCATATTTACTTTTAGCCCTAATCATATTTTCATTTCAGAGCGTATGGCTTTTTTTCAAGTTACCAGTGTGGATATAAATGAATGCCTGATTACTTACCTGGTTCAATAAATGCCAGGTTACAGTAAAGAAGGTTTGAGTTAGGCTTAGTTTTTGTTTTGTGTTTTGTTTTTTTAGCCACATGCGAATTAGGCACGTTTTCAGACACCCTTAAAAAAGTCTCAAACAATAATTTTGGAACAGTGATGAAGCCTAAATTGAGATTTTTGGTTTAAATATAAAAATAGCATAAGAAAATCATGCAGGTTCACGATAACCAAAATTTAGCATCCACAATAATATAAAATGCAAAAGACAGTTAAACAAAGTTTTTTTGTTTGTTTTTTTGTTTTTTACATTTTTGTAAAAAATGTTTGCTCAGATTTAAAAGGTATTGGTTAACATGAAATGGCCTTTTGGCACCAGTGAAAATTTTACAACATGCTTTACTTTTTTAGAATGCAAAAAAAAATTTCAATATTTGTTTTGATCAAATCAAGAAAGAAACCAAAGTGCAAAAATAAAACACAGCTGAAATGAATCAAGGAAGATAAAGCAAAGCAAGTTAAAACTTAAATGAAAAAAAGGAAAACGTTTTTAAAATATTCATAAAAAAGTTCATAAGCTTAAGCAGCAGTAAAAACCGAAACCAAAATTTATTAATATAAACCAAAAGACTAAAACACACAAACCTAACAAATTCCAGAGACAGTGACATCATGGTGGTCACTGTACTGTACTGTCAGACTATGTTTTCGCTTTTAGATATGACCCACATACGATATTTATATTATTTATGAAAGGATAGGATGAACATGACACAGCATTTACAGAATTTGCAGAAAAAATCTATTATATACAAAACATTTACTATATAGAAGGTGATTACATATTTAAGACGATTAGGAGATCAATCAAATATCAGCACATGCAATCAGATGGTAAGTGTTTATCATTATTAATGCTTTTAAATATTCTTCACTTAGATAAGCTATTATTCAGTTTATGAATGGAAGATATTCATAAACTGAATAAAAAGAAAATCTTAATATCATAAATAAACATTAATAATATGAACAGGGTGGGTGGGGGGGAGAGAGAGGCACTCATTTTTCATCTTTAAACAGCCTTGTTATCTTGTCACCGGATGTGCCTTTGCCATTAACTTGCACGCAGGGAAATATGAAGGAGCAAACAATGAACATGACAAAATGTGAAATTCCCCAAGCCTCTCTCAAGGTCTCATTTCCCTGGCAGCTGCCGGGGAGCAGGAAAGATAGATCCTCTATCAACAGCCTTTGGGAGGAGGGCTGCACATTTTTTTCCCCAGGCAATTTATCTACATTCAGTCAGCTTAAGTTGCAAAGAAGCTTAATCCCTCTAGAATGTATCTAAGAGAAAAAAATTATAAATAAGTAAATGCTCTGACTGTGAAGTCAATTTAATCTCATGGATTGAGCTCATTAAAAGCAACCTGCAGTGAATTATGCCCAGAATGAATTACCCCAACCCTTCATTGTGAAGAGAGCTGCTATGTGCAGGTCACCTGTCATGCAGACATATTCACGTGCTCAATCACAGCAGCAATGATCCCTGTACCTGCTACAGTTGAGTCACAGGAAAGTAATCTCCAATTCTAATAATGCCCAGATTTGAGTATCCTCGCAAATGGTGAATAGACCTCAATCATCTTACAAATTGCCACACTTAGGGTTATAAATTTAAGAACATAATTTTTCATGGAAAGACTGATGGACTTCATTTCACATGCTGCTCTTACACTGCAGAGTTTGGAGCAGGTGTGCAAGTGTTTCTCAGTATGCCTAGTATGTTACTGTACAGTACACGCAACAAATAATGATCAAGCTGGGATATAAAGATATCCTGCTCTGTTTAAAACAATATCGCTTCTGTTTCCTCAAAGCTGTGGCAATACTTCGTAGAGACAACCTGTCAAACAATATTCTTCTGGTGAAAGTATTTGGTGCAGCCACAACCTTGTTTTTCCAAAAACAATATCTTTCCAAAGGCTATGACTTTGAAACTTATTAGAATTTTTATAAACTCCATTTTTCATTTATATACTGCATTTCCATGTATCATGTCCTGTTTAAATGAACTGCTGCACCTGGTTCCCGTTTAACTAGAAAAATCTAACGGTTTGATTTAACAACAATCCAAACAAGATTTATCAAACATAAATGAATGTAAATAAAACAATTATGAGCAGCTACTGTTTGTACTTTCATTTATACAAGCTTGGTATGGTTCAATAAAAAGGTATAAAATGTTATATGTCTAAAAATGTTGGTGATATTTATAGAATGGAAGAAAACAGAATATCTTTTGAAAGAACTAAAATGTTTTTAAAACAATCCATGTCACTTGCTCAAAGTTGCCTCTTTGTTATGTGGACATGACATTTAGCTTCTAGTCCTATAATTTAGCATATATGATGTATTTTGTGACTTTTGTTTGTTGCTGTATTTGAAATCCTAAAATGTGAAAATTAGAGATGAAACAAAATATAAAACTTTTCTAAGTTCAGATATTGATGATAGACAGCAAGTAGCTTTTTACCTGGTTCACGTTCAACATTAACTGATTTGCCCTGCAGTAGTAAGCAAGCAAGTATGAGTGGATGGATATCAGCGGAATATCTGAAGCTGCAACAGCTTTAAGAATAAAAGTGAAAAGTATACACAAAGCCTACGACTGACTGTCCTGTTTGGAGTGTTGGGGAGTAACGGAATACATGTGCTGGCGTTATGTATTTAAAATACAAAATATGAGTAACTGTATTATGTTACAGTTACCGTTTAAAAATGTGGTATTCCGAAAACAGTTACTTTGTGGAAATAAAGGGATTTTCCTGTTTCATATGTTAGGCTGTCCCCTCTCTATGTTTAGTAATTCCACGCCAGTGGAAACCCAAACAAAACACGCATTAAGAGGCTCTAATGCCCGTGTCTCAATCTCGCGGCTCATGTCACCTCTACTTGCAGCTCGTATAATGACATGAAGAAAAAAAATGTTAAATTCTTGTTCAAACAAATTATTTAATATGAAGGCAATAGGCAGAGTGTTATAGGTATAGCCCTAAAGAATGAAGCCTCATGGGCAGTATAGCGTAGTTGTAAGTAAGCTGTTAAGACTTGACTGTACACAACTGTACTTTCAGCGCCTCTCTCTGTCTCTCACTAGCAAAGTTGATCCAGACAACAAAGTAAAGCTAGTTTTTGGTTACGAGCCCGACACAGAACCCGACATATTAGCCAGAGGTCCATTTACTATGGTTCGGAGTCGTGGACCTGTTTTATATATGCGCGGAATAGTTTTCTATACGAAAGCGCTGCAAAAAGTGTAGCCTTACCTAATGTCCACCCTACTGTTACTCATTTTTATTAAGATTTAAAAATCTAGTTGGTATTGGTATGACGAGTAGCCTTCAATAATAATAATAAATCACACAGAAATAGTACATTCATGTGGTTTTAAAAAGCATGATAATATATTAAGTAATCCAAAGTATTCAGTATACGTTACTCTCATTGAGTAACATAACGGAATACGTGACAAAATACATTTTGAAGCATGTTTTCTGTAATCTGTAGTGGAATACATTTTAACCTTCCTGCCATCCTTTAAAAAACTCACACCCATCACCCTAGGGACCATTCTCAGCCACGCCATAAAAAGACCATATATCCATATTTTATTCCACTTTAAATTAGCCAACCTTGTAAAACTACTTCTCCCTGAAATATTCATGTAAAGTTTTAATTATATTTTCGTTGTTTTAACCCTTCAAATCCCAGTGTTATTACATGAGCGCCCTGTGTTATAAGCCCCAAAAACCAAAAAACGAAACTAAATATTTCCACAAAAAACCAGTTGAAGTAATATGTGATTGTCATTATAAGTAGGCCTTTAGATGGACCAAAGATTGGCACCAACATACATTTTGACCTGCCATTATTTTCTTTGCATTTTTTTTGCAATTTAAAAATTAAAACTTCAAGGCCCTGAGTCTTCATTGACATCCAAGAAAAGAAGAAAAAATAAAATCATATGATGATAATTTGGGGTTGAAAAATAGCATTTATAATGGAAGTCAATGGGCAGAAAATGGTCCCCAGGGTGATGGGTGTGGGGATTTCTGCTGCTCAGCCATTTTAGGCTGATTTAAGGAATTCACACTGGAATATTAACATTGACAGGTAAAAACTATCCTGTGGCAAGTTTGGTTATATTCCACTGAACACAGTGGAAATGGCAGCCATTTAACACATAGCAGTGGCACAAAAAGGTCCCAAGAAGGCAGGAGGGTTAAAAGTAACCTTCCCAACACTGCCTGTTTGTAGCAACAGTCATTTCTCCTGTTTTACAGGTCTGTCCTCTATCAGTCACTGCAATTGGGCCTGTACGCTAATGTTAGTTTTTATGAATCACAACTATTTGACCAACATTTTGTAACACAATAACTGCAGGTAATCTGGTAAAGTTTTTGGTCAACTAGTTTTTTCAAGCAATAAAACATTAACAAACTGGAATTTCAGCACCACCTTCATGTTTTTAAAGTTGCCACTTGACATATACTGTAGCCATCACTTTCACAAGCAAATTTGGCCATTGCGTATCCACCTACTGCTAGGGCATTCAGTCACGCTGTCCCACAAGCTCCAACGGCAAACAGATGTTGGCTGTCTAAAGAAATTGTCACCAAGTGCAAGATATACAGTTCCCAAGTATGCACGCATACTTCCAACACTTAAAGGAAATACTGTCAACTGTCTGACAACTAGTGATGTGCGGATCGATCCGGAAATATCGATTCCTCCGATACCAATCATTTATGTTCTAGAATCGATTCTCACATTAAAATATCGATATTTTAGTAATTTAGGGTAAATTTATAGTTTATCATTAACAGGAACACAGTGGAAAGAAACTATATCATTCGGATTGTCTACATTCAAAGGAACTACTTCCTCTTCCGCCTTTCATAGTTGTGTGCGAAATACGGCTGTATAAATGTCTCACAGTCGCTGGCGTGCGCACTCACATATTTTACCTCCACAAACAGCTGAGACATGGTTTGCGATACATGTGGCAAAAAAGTGAGGTGTTGTGGCCATACTTGCCAACCTGTTGGGGTGGGGGGGAGTGATAAATAAATTTTACAGTGTTTATTTATCGGATAAAATACGTTAAATGTCACCATTATTATTGGTGGGGGTGTCCAAATTCAGAGGCTGCTTCCACCTGAGGACTTCGTGGTCTAAAGAAAGACGGGTATACGTCACGAGCTCCCTCGGTGGAGTGAAACTCTGCCGTCTGCTCCTTGCTATCTAAAATATAACCGGGTGCTGACGTAAACTCTCGACCGTCTCACACTTCTGTTTAATCAGTTTTCTGTTTGACGTTTATTCAGCTGTGTGAAAACCCAGAGGAACCCACCCGATGGATTAATAAAGTTAAATTTAATTTAATCTAATCTAATAACTTTAATCTCAGCCAAACCGATTTACTCACGAATAAATAAAACACTGAAAAAGCCAAACAATAACATTTTTAAGTTATCAAAGTGACTTATATATCATGTTTAACCCGAGTAGCGAAAGACCGCAGGGGTTTGAAAACGATGTGTCGGGTTGGCTCAGATATTTGAAGTTTACACGGCTACATTATCACCTGAAAATATGTTAAAAGTTTTTTTGCGACCCAGAAAGAGAAATAAGAGTAATATTAAAACTAAGTATCTGCCGCCATTGTTAGAGACTGGAATTGGCTGGGCTGCGCTATGAATTCTGCGATATGGTTTTTCAATTTTGTTGTCCAGGTGGAAAATCGGGAGAATGGTGGCTCCGGGAGATTTTCGGGAGGGGCACTGAAATTTGGGATTCTCCCGGAAAAATCGGGAGGGTTGGCATGTATGGTTGTGGCAACATCACTAACCTTGTCAAACACCTCAGAGTAAATCATATCACAGAATATGATGAGCGTATGTTGAGGCAACCTTAAGAGGAGGACAGGGACAGGTGCTGCTAGGGCGAGACAGACGTCTCTCACGGAGTCCTTTAGTGCTGCAGGCAGGCAAGGTGTTCAAATAGCGCACAACTTCAGTTTTTTTTTATTTCTACTGAACTCTGCATTATTAAGTGATAAGAACAAGAAATCTGATGTCCTGTAATCATTATGACGCTATAATTTGAGATACAATAAATAAAATAAGTTTTTGTATCTGTATCGGATCAGTATCGTCGATACCACCCTGAATATTACTTGGTATTGGATTGGAAAGGAAATCAGTGGTATCACACATCACTACTGACAACTCAAGAAAGCTCGTCGGGTAATCCCTTCCCATGTCTCAATCTTGGCTGGGCCTTATCTGAAATTTTGACTTGGCTACTGTCACAGGATCTGCTATGCCTCTCTTTTACCTCATTTTCAGTGATTTAGGATTCCACTGAAAACCTGTCTAAAAGTCTAATATAGTCAAATGCTAATGCAGATGTCAGGCACTTACAGTTTTGGACATAATGCTATTAATATTACATGACACCAAACATTTTTTTTAAATGGACGTGTAAAATGGACGTAAAATGTGGTGGTACTGGCAAATGTATTTGCTTGCTAGTTGTAGTGGTTTCACTCCCAGACCGCTCCTTGAACCTTTCTCACCTTTATAATGTATACTTTAAAAATGTAATTGTTTATAAGAAGTATAAAAGGCAAGGTAGACACATTTTGTGTATTTAAGAACCACAGTTTATTTCATCTTTGTTTGTTTGACATTACCCAGCTCTGTGATTAAAAAACCAATGAATGTAAAACTAACTTAAACTGGGTTAAATGATAGTTTAGCTAAAACTAAATACTTTTGTCTATGTTAAATGGCTTTACGGTATAATGCATTTAATTTATCTGAATGATTAACGAAATGTTCTTTATTTTTTGTGTTTAACCCTTAAGGACCCACAGTGACACTGGTGTCACTGCCCCTTTACACGTAGAGAAAAACTATTTATAATGGTTTAACTTTGACTTTTAACTAATAAAGTCCCTAAGTGACATCTACTGCACAAACTAGTTCAGTCATGTGACAAGTGAGGCACTCTGGGTGTTCAAGACACCATTTTCAAAGTCTTGTTCCACCTGGTTAGCTAATGAGACCACTATGCTAATTTTAAAAACTTTCTTTTCTTTTTGCAAAGGTAAGCTTTTACTCATTCAGCAATTCTAAACTATAGATAAGATGTCATAGGTCATTTGTAACCTAGTTTGGTAATATTTCTGAAACAATTTGATCTAGAATCAGTTTGTTAAATATCGCTGTGACAAATATGTCACATCGGGCATTAAACTCCAAATGTTCTTAAAAAAAATGTTGTGACATATTTGTCACAAAAAGACAAAAACTGATCATTTGCTTAGTCAGTTTAGCTCATTCAGTTATTTTAAGTAAATGTATTCTTTGTTGTTAATTCTCAGTCATATTTAACTAAATTCAAGCATAACTAATTTATTAAATTACCTAAATTTGTGATGGAACTTTACTTTAGCTTTTTTTTTTTTGTCATTTTCACTCTTTGGTAGAATGGATAAAAAGAAAAAAATATAGTGTTCAAGATGCGCTAGAGTTTATCACTGCAGAGGAGAGTGAGTATGAGGGATGTGAAAGATTCTGGAGACCCTAATTACATCCCCCACAAAGATGTGGAGAGTGATGAATCAAGTGAATCCAGTGATTCAGACAGTTGTGATTCAAGTGATTTAGAGACAGAGCCACAGCCATATGGACACTGGGCAGCCCAAGGCAGCTATCAAAGGACAAAAATTCTCCTGGAGAAAGAAAACGTTCGAAACCTCTGAGACCACATTCAAGGGACCCTGTGCCAAACCTCCAGATGAGATCCACACTCCACTGGAGTACTTCAAAAACTTCATCACAGATGATATGCTGCTGTTGTTAATGGAACAAACAAATTTATACAGTGTACAAAAATCCAACCACCTGAGAAATGTAAATACCACTGTTAAAGAACTAGAAATACTCATTGGTCTCTATCTGAGGATGGGTCTATGCCAAATGCCTGGAAATCGAGCATACTGGGAAAATGACACCAGGTGTCCTATGGTAGCAGATAACATGTCCCGCAACCGATTTCAAACCCTGTTGGGATCTCTACATTTCACTGACAATACAGATTTATTACACAGAGATGCAGAAGACAAGTGCTGGAAGATCTGTCCATGGCTTGAAATGTTTCGCAAACAATGCCTGGATATCGTCCCAGAGGAGTACAACTCTGTTGATGAGCAAATGGTACCCTTCAAGGGGACACACAGCCCAAGAAGGCAGTATGTGAAGGGAAAGCCCCACCCCTGGGGATTGAAAATCTGGGCCCAGTGCTCATCCTCTGGTATGCTCCATGATTTTGTTGTTTATCAAGGTGGTACTGGGAAGAAGACTTTACTTGGGATTGGAGGAGATGTTGTGGTGAAGTTGTGTGAAACTCTGCCAGCTGAGCAAAACTACAAAGATTTGCTGATAACTTCTTCTCCTCAGCCCCACTTGTGCTCACACTTCTTCAGCGACAGATCTGCTTTGTAGGAACACTTCGTGGAAATCGCTTAGCAGGTTGTCAGCTTGAAGATGAAAAAAAGTCTTGCCCAGAGAGGCAGAGGATCTGTTGATGCCAGGGTGACTAAGGAGGAGAGCATGGTTATTGTGAAGTGGTATGACAACAAATCTGTTACCCTCATCTCATCCTATTGTGCAACTGAGCCTCAAGATACAGTCCGTCGCTGGAGCAAATCGGGCAAGGCATTTGTTGAGGTCAAAAGGCCACACATTGTGAAGGAGTACAACACATTCATGGGGGGTATTGACCTGCTTGACGCCTGCATTGCAAGGTACAAGTACCACATGAAGTCACGGAGGTGGTATCTCTACCTGTTCTGGCAAACCACCATGCTCGGTGTTGTCAACGCATGGTTGATTTACCGTCGTGACTGCAAGCTACTTGGTGTCCAAAAGCCACTGAAAGAAAGAAGCTTCCAGGCAGAAGTTGCCACAAGCCTGATCCTTTGGAAATCACACAGGGGGCGCCCATCACAGAACAGAATTCTGTTTTTAAAAGCAAGAAAGTGTTTACAGAATTACTTTCTAAATATGGAACAAATGTACCTTGTATGCCCAATGTGACGCATATGTGACATTTCAGATCTGGGGCAGTGGGTGGAGCTATTACAAAAAAAACTTCAGAAATGTGTTATATATGATTCATTTGATATAACTTACAACCCCCGTAATTTTCATGAAAGTAGAAATAGGTCTGGGTTCTTAAGGTTTTTCACCTACCTATCTAGCAAAACGGCTATCTAACTAGCTAACTACCTGATTGACTGAATGAACTTGAAACTGGTCAAAATAAATTGAGTGAAATTCAAAGTCTGGTTTTTTTCAAGTGTGGGCACCTCACAGACAGAGAACACTTGACACAGACCAGGATGGGACTGCCTGGCAAACAAGCAAGGCACTGCCAGGCTTGTATGGTGATCATTTGTAAGCATCAAATGCAGAAAACTTGATCTGCGAATAACCAGACCTAGTATGCTTTGCAGCTCTTGCACTCTTCCCATGCCAAAAAAAGGGCCAAAAACACAATGTTTCATGCTATTGAGCAGACGTTGTTCTGAAGTTATGAAAATATATTACTGTAATTTAATTCTTGCTTTGCGTTGTGCTTCTGTTGCTGGCTGTTTTCGGTGAACGTCTAGGTTTCCAACATGATTTTGCTTGACCTTCGGCGTGAATGCACCATTAAAGGCGGTGTGACAAGTTGAATCTTTCAGGGGAAGATTGAACTTGTCACACCGCTTTTAACTTTCTTGGAGTAGCACTGTTGGCCCTCCACATCAAAAGGAATCAGGTGAAATGCTGCCTAGACACCTCCTAGCTGAGGTATTTCATGCAGCTTTTTGGACGATGCAAGAAACATCTTGGCTAGGAGAAGGAAACCCTGAGGCAGATCTAGAACAGACTGGAAAGTTTATGTCACCTGACTGGCTTTTGAACACCTCAGTATCCCCCATGAGGAGCTGGAAGTTGGTAGGAGGGAGGACAGTTCTCCCAGGGAGCCACATCCAGATAAAGGGTAGAACATGGATGACTTCTGAGTTCTTTCCCTCGCTTCAATTGGCCCCCCTGGTAAGTTCAACCAGCCATGAGCAAGGCTTTTGACAGCTTCCTATTAGCGAGCAAACAAATCCACGTGGTGCTGAAATCAAGAACAGTCATTTGAGAGTCACATGTAGAGGGAGTCCAATCCTAACAAGAGTCCCAGTTCAACTCTGAACCAACCTGATCTGCATAACCATCAGTAAAGCAATGCTGTTTGGGGAAGGATTTCTGTATGCCTAAGCCAAATGCTGCTGGATTTCTTGTTCTCTATATTGATTTATGTCTTGGGTTGAGCAGGTTAATTAAATGTGAATAACGTGGCAGCAACATTATATTGAGCCCACAGTAAAGGCAAGTGGAGTGATTGTTTGAGTTGCTACAACAGCAATCAATGCAAAATAACGAGGGAATATCTGTCAGCGTGCCCCAAATGGAGGGGGTGGAGTGTGATGTGCAGATGAATTAAGCAGCTGCTATAAGACACTTGGGCTGTGTCTGAGGTTTAGCTGTGCATTAGTAATGAGTTAGTGGATTAACAGGGGGAAGATTCTCTGACACTTTCAGGTTACCTGTGGAAAATGCCATCACAAGGATTATAAGGGACACCATGTGGAAAATATGAATGATATGAATAGGAAAATAAAGCCCTGTGTTTGTGCCTTACATCTCCGCTCTCGAGTTATGCATTCGGGAAAAAAAAAAGTCCTTTTTCCCTCTAACATTTGAGACTGCAGAAAAGTTCACAAACAGGAAGACGACTTCCAAACCACGCGAACAAATTATATTTGTATGTGCTCTGTGGACTAGTTTTTATTACTGCATCTACGGCTCACTGAGTCTTCTCAAATCTGTCTCTCAGTGGGTCATAAAGTGTGAAATCTGTGTTCACACAAATCATCTGACAGCAAGACTGCAAAAAGAACTGGAGCACTCATGTCAGAGATGGCTGTTTTTAACACACTGCAACAGCCAAAAAAACTATTCCTGGATTTAAAACTGAGTATTTTAATATTCCAATAAACAGGATTATGTTTGGTCAGTTGGATTTATATTTTATCAGGCTGCTGGGCCCTGTTATCATTCCCAGGGCATCAAATATGGCCATTTTGTCCAAACCTCTTTGGAGTCCCTGAGGACCTCAGTCAAAAATATGAAATTCTGCCTACACAGTTTTAATAAATTGCACTACTACTCACTTAATATTTGTCAAGGTTTCTAAAAGTAACCTACAGTGTCCAGAGATGCAGGGGCAGTCGGTCGGGCATTTTAAAGAGAACAAATCAGATGCCCTTGCTGTCTTCATCATCTGGATGGTGAACTTTGCAGACTGGAGGTTATCAGAACTGGAGTTTTTCCTTCCCACTGTCACCAAGTGCTTGCTTGTAGGGGTCATCTGATTGTCGTGGTTTTCTCTGTACAATTGTAGGGTCTTTACCTTACCATATAAAATGCCTTGAGCCAATTGTTGTTGTTTTGAAGACAGATCAGGTGGTCCTTTTTCTTCCCTGACTTCCTTGCTTTTCTACTGGTCTGTTTTTCTTTTTTGATGGCAAACTTTCCCCCCCCCCCCCAAGAGAGACAACATTTACCATCTAGGTCATAGGTGTCAAACTCTGGCCCGCGGGCCAAATTTGGCCCACAGCCTAATTACATTTGGCCCGCGAAGCCATACCAAATTACTATCAGAGCTGGCCTACTGGTTTTATACAGCTAATTAGGGCTGGGCCATATTATACCGTTCACGGTAATACCGGTATAATGTTAGGCAACGATAGGAAAATGAAATATCGCGATAGAATATAAGTAAAACGCGCATGCGCAGTGCCTTTGTTTTCATACGCACATGGCCGATTGTTGAGTGAAACAGATGAACCAGAATTGGTTTGTAAAAATGGTGCAACTTCAGTGATGTGGAACTGGTTTGGTGTTTGTCCGTCAGATACATGACAAAGCATTTTTTTTGCAGATGATGCAAGCGGCCGTCGTTATTGTCGTATTTGTCGGACTAAGATGCTCTTAAATCTGGGAGTAATCTGGGTCCTAAACCCCCCTCTTCAGGTCAAACGAACACTGCAGAGTTAAAAACTGTCTAAATTCTTTACTGCTTTACCAGGTGTAACTATGAAGTTTAACTTCCAGGCATCCATGAGAACAAAAAGGATTACATTTAACGGAGTTAGAAGTTAGCAGGAAGCTAGCGGAAGTTAGCTCGCTAGTTTTGCTAGTTACCTAAGCATGATATTGCATGTTTTGACTGAGAGATTTCTGAAAAAAATCAAACGTATAGCTCTATCACTTCCAACATAAATGAAGACAGGAGACTAAACAGCAGTGACGTTTGTAGGGTTACTGAAGTTGGGCTAGCTGGTATATAATGATGTGCTACGTGATCGCTAGCAACACAGCTATGTTAGCATAACATAAACAGTGAAGCTGGAGGACGAACACTAACACTTTTCCACTTATAAAAGTTAACGTGACGGTTCCTTATGGTTAGAGACAAATGCAATCGCATGGCAGGATGCTGTAAACGGACCAAACTTCAGTCAGGAGAACAACTGAGATAATCCATCCACAATACGAGGTTAGTCATTAATATACTGCAACAACATGGGAATAGAGCAGCTGCCAGAGAATTCAACATTAATGAATCAATGGTACAGAAGTGGAGGAAGCAAGAAGAATGAGTTTAATAAAGTTTGATTTATCTGACTGCTTTGTTTCGCTTAATGTGCCATATAATCCTGTGCACCTCATGGTCCGAAAAATACGTACTGCACACTGCAGTTTAATGTTGCAAAGCACCTCTTTTTAACTTCAGTGGATATTATACATGGTTATGCTCAGGATATGTCAGCCCATTTCTACTGGAAATGCCTTTTGGTTAAACTTTCAGCAAGGAATTTGCATTTGCACTGTTAAATTTTTATAAAGCTTTAATGTACATAAAAACCAGCTTCTTGTTTAAGTGAAAATAAATGGAAGGTTGTCTTTTTGTGCTAGTAATGTTGTGGAGTTGTATTTTGTCTCGCATCAATTATATCGTCAGTTATATCGTTATCGCAAATTTTCAAATATATATCGTGATAAATATTTTTGGCCATATCGCCCTGCTCTACAGCTAATACATATATTTAGTATTAAGCTTTGCTTGTTCCATATTTAGCAAAATGTGTTTGAGTCCATAAGAAAAGATTCATTCTTATATCTGGAGGAATAAATATATTTCAATAAATATTAATGTTAGCCCGCGACTTTGTTCCAGTTTTGAATTTTGGCCCACTGTGTATTTGAGTTTGACACCCCTGATCTAGGTTATTGCAGCCCAAGTTGTCAGTTCTGAGGAAACACTTCAGAAAGCTGTGCCTTTTTTGGCTTCCTCTTTGGTCACCATTGTTTCGGTTTTTCAAAATTCTCATTTTATTTATTTCTTTAGCCTTTAGGCAAAATTTCTCTCTTAGAATAGCTCTACAGCTTTCTGCCTAAGGTTAATGGTTTTTTTCAGTATAGATATGTGAATATGCAGACTGAAGATTCTGAATATACCCAGACTTTGGCACACGCTTTACTGTTAATTTTTAGGCACAAGGTTAGGACATTTCTACACACAGTGAATACTGGAGCCTCTAACAACAAACAGGAAAAAGCAAATTACACATCCCAAACAAAATTCATCAAGAAGACCAGGGGGTTGATGTTATGAGTAATAGATTTTTTTGATTACTGTAAATCACAATAGATAATAAAAAAAAAAACACAGCCCTCACAAGCATATTACTCTTTAAGATGCCTCGATGGCACTGTTGCTGCCACCTTGATTTTTTTTTTTTAATCCTTATATTTGGATAAGAGGATAAGAGTTCTACGGTATCACTTACAGGTGCCTAGTTTGATCAGCAGCTTAATTCAGTAACTATATAGGTGCAAAACACAGTTATGTGGTCCTTCTTCTGGAATGGACCACACATTAAGCCATAATTTATGTTTTTATCATATTTTATTATTATTTATTTATTATTTATTAATAATCCATCCAAAAGGCTCCTCCAGCAGTACAAATGCAGCGAAGAGACCTAGCAGAAAGGGATCAGTTCTAGCTATCTGTGAATAAATTCGCTCAGCATTCGTCTGAAATCAGAAACTGTCCATTGAGGCCCAAACTTTCTTTTCCGGCTGTAAATATTCTTTTTAATGCTCTTAAGTTGGCCAATGTAACATTTTATAGGTATGCATTTTGAGGGTGAGCAAGGTCCAAATGTCTTGACACAGTTTTGAACTTTGTAGTTATGTCCAGAACATTTAATAACACTTAATTGATATTTATGGTAAATGGACTGGTTCTTATATAGCACTTTTCTACTAATCTGAGCACTCAAAGCGCTTTACACAACTTGTGCATTCACCCATTCCCACAAGCACATCTTTCTAAGTGCTTCATAGCTAACATTCACACACAAATACTCCGATGGATGCATCGGAGAGCAATTTGGGGTTAGTATCTTGCCCAAGGATATTTGGCATGTAGGGGAAGCCAGGAATCGAACCACCAACCTTCCGAGCCGTGGATGACCTGCTCTACCGCCTGAGCTACAGCCACCCCAGATTTATGTAAGAGAACAATGCACTACATACACATGGAGGAAAGGGCAAAGAATGCTCGAGAATGATTGATTGATTGATCATACTTTATTCATCCCGAGGGAAATTGGGTTAAGGCTGCCAGCCGTGCCAGCACCAAGTCAAGTGATATACTGCTAGAGCTTTGACACATTGACTCTGCCTTGAATACACGAACAAGGAACGTGGTTGTGGATCAACTACTTATTTCATGTAATGATATCAATTTAAAACTCTTAACCAGATTGTATTTCTGGACTTTTAATATATATATTCTTTCTCTATTAAACCAAAACTGCAATAGAATTTTCTTTGTAAGTGAGCAAACTTACAAATTCAGCAGGGGATGAAATAAATTACATGTTGTCATGTTGGATATATGCAATTTTAATGAATGATATACAGGTGGAGGAAATAATTATGTCACACTTCTCAAATTCTGAAATGCTCTCAATAGGACTCACAACGCTGATGAGAGATGGCTAGGGAAAAAAAGGAATTTCTTAAAAATAGAAAAAGCACCACATTAGACATGCTAATTCAAAATCCAACAACAGAGATTCTGGAATAAGGGAGAGTAGAGACAACAGCATGACAAAAAACCAAAGGAATAAACACACAGTAAATACACAACATGGAGTAGAGGCTAATAAGGAGCAAGTGACCTCAATCAGACACTAATGAGTGCAAGAAAAAGAACAAAGTGGGTAAGTAAGAAAACTAAAAGCCACGTGAGGTTCTAACTTTTAAAACAGGAAGCAAAGTGGATGGGTGGACAAAAGGCCAAACACACACACAAACACACACAGACAATAGTTGGACACAAAGGGGGAACACAGGAAGCACTTGGAAAAGGAAAACACTCAAAAAACTACAAAACTCAGAAGACTACAGATACACTTGTCTACCTTCACACATATGAATTTAAGTGATATCCTATCCGATTATTAAGTGATGACGTGACGAATCCTACTTCCGGGCCTAAAGTAGTCTGCATTTAATATGGCTTTTGTGTTGTTAACATGTTTAATGCTTTGTATTTTCTTCTATTTAATCTCAAAAAGCTCCTAAAAAAAGTCAGTGATCACCGTTGACCTCCCTCGGCTTTTATTACCACTAATCATTTATTTAAGCTCAGTTTTTAAAACCTTACGATGTAACTACAGCCCAGCCCATGCAGCAGTATATGAATGACTAACCTCGTATTGTGGATGGATTATCTCAGTTGTTCTCCTGGCTGAAGTTTGGTCCTTTTACAGCATCCTGCCATGCGATTACATTTGTTCCTGACCACTGAGAACCCTCACGTTAACTTTTATCGAGTGGAAAAAAGGTTAGCTTGTTTATATTATGCTAACATAGCTGTGTCGCTAGCGGTCACATAGCACATCATTATATACCAGCTAGCCAAACTTCAGTAACCCTACAAACGTCACTGCTGTTTAGTTTTCTGTCTTCATTTATGTTGGAAGTGATAAGAAAGCTGTATGTTTTAATTTGTTTCCAAAACCCCGCAGTCAGGATATGCTATATTGTATTTAGATAGAAGCTAGCGAGCTAACTTCCTGCTAACTTCTAACTCCGTTAAATGTCATAAATTCCGTTTTCATGGATGCCTGGATGTTAAACTCAGTTGTTACACCTGGTAGAGCAGAACGCTGATCATTTTATTAAAGATGAAAGACTTAATCAGAATCAGAATACTTTATTGATCCCTGGGGGAAATTATTTTTTGTTACAGTGCTCCAATATAAACCAACATAAACCAACATTAAGACAAGACAGACAATACGCTAACTAAGAATAGTACAATATATACATATATATATATACATAAGTCACTCATAAATAAATAGCTGGAAAAGAAACGTGTAGTTGTAGCAGTAACCAGTGTGTTAAGTGGATGTGTTGTACAGGGAGACAGTCACAGGCAGGAAAGATTTCCTGTGTTGTTCAGTGGTGCTTTTCGGTAATCTCAGTCTCTCACTGAACGTGCTCCTGTGACTGACCAGCATGTCATGGAGTGGGTGGGAGGTGTTATCCAACATTGTCTTTATCTTGGACAGCATCCGCCTCTCCGAGACCACCTTGAGGGAGTCCAGCTCCACCCCCACAACATTGCTGGCCTTACGGATTAGTTTATTAAGTCTGTTGGCATCTGCGACCCTCAGCCTGCTCCCCCAGCATGCAACAGCATAGAGGATCGCACTGGCCACAACAAACTCATAGAAAATCCTGAGCATTTTCTGGCAGATGTTGAAGGATCTCAGTCGCCTCAAAAAATAAAGACGACTCTGGCCCTTCCTGTAAAGTGCTGTGGTGTTTTTAGCCCAATCCAGTTTATTGTCAATGTGTACTCCAAGGTATTTATAGTCCTCCACAATGTCAACACTGACCCCCTGGATTGAAACAGGGGTCAAGTGTTTCCTGGTCTTCCTGAAGTCCACGATCAGTTCCTTGGTCTTTGCCACGTTGAGCTGCAGATGATTCTGCTCACACCACGTGACAAAGGAGTTGACCACAGCCCGGTACTCTGTCTCATCATCCCTGCTGATGCATCCAACCACCGCAGAGTCATCAGAAAATTTCTGAAGATGGCAGGTCTCTGTGCAGTGGCTGAAGTCTGTGGTGTAGAGGGTGAAGAGGAAGGGGGAGAGGACAGTCCCCTGTGGTGCCCCTGTGTTGCTGATCACCTTGTCAGACACACACTGTGGGAGACGTACATATTGTGGTCTTCCTGTCAGGTAATCAACAATCCAGGACACCAGAGAAGCATCCACCTGCATCGCTGCTAACTTATCACCCAGGAGGGTCGGCCTGATGGTATTGAGAGCACTAGAAAAGTCCAAAAACATGACCCTCCCAGTGCTCGCCGGCTGGTCCAGATGGGTGTAGACACGATTGAGCAGGTAGATGATGGCGTCCTCAGTTCCACGACGAGGCTGATAAGCGAACTGAAGGGGATCCAGGTGTGGTCTTACTGTGGGTCGCAGCTGGTCCAGGATGAGCCTTTCCAGGGTCTTCATGATGTGGGAGGTCAGTGCCACGGGCATGTAATCTTGGGGGCCACTGGGACGTGGCATCTTTGGTACAGGGACGAGGCATGATGTCTTCCACACCACTGGGACCCTCTGCAGACTCAGACTCAGCATAAACAGTTTATGAAAGACTCCACACAGCTGGGGGGCACAGGTCTTGAGGACGAGGGGACTCACTCCGTCTGGTCCAGCAGACTTGCCTGAGTGAAGTCTCCTCATTTGCATCTCAACCTGGTATTGAGTGAAGGTGATGGGTGGGGGAGGGGTGTCAGGAATCTCACAGGAGGCAACAGCGCCATGTGAAGAGAGAGGCTGGCACAGTGGTGTGGCTCTGGATTCCAGGCTGACTACAGGTGAGGTTGTGGGGGTGGGAGCAGACACTGTGGTGTCGAATCTATTGAAAAACAGATTCAACTCGTTAGCTCTATTCTCACCTCCCCTGCTGTTGGTTGGCCTGAATCCAGTGATGGTCTTCATGCCCCTCCACACCTCTCTCATGCTGTTCAGTTTCCACTCCAGCTTCCTCCTGTAATTGTCCTTAGCCTCTCTGATCTTGTCCTTTAGTAACACCTGGACCTTCCTCACCTCCTCTTTATTGCCCCCTCTGAAAGCCCTCTTCTTGTTGTTGAGGAGGGCTTTGATGTCCTTAGTCACCCACGGCTTGTTATTTGGGTAACAATGAACAGTCTGAGCTGGAACAATGGAGTCGGTGCAGAAAGTTATGTAGTCTGTGATACACTCAGTAAGCCCATTGATGTCCTCGGCGTGAGGCTCACAGAGTGTTTCCCAGTTGGTCACCTCGAAACAGCCCTGTAGTTCCGCTATTGCCTCCTCTGACCACCTCCTAACAGTCCTGGTGGTCACAGGTTCCCTCCTCACAATTGGCACATAGCGGGGGGTGAGGTGAATCAGGTTATGATCTGACCTACCAAGTGGGGGGAGGGAGGAGAAGTGGATAGTGTCACATGCAGCTGTGGGGTTAGCAGAGGGAGGAACATAAACAGCCACCAAGATGACGTGAGAGAATTCCCTGGGTAAATAATACCGCCTGAGTCCAACAGCACACAGTTCAATGTCCGGGCAACAAATCTTTTCTTTGATTGTTATGTTGGCAGGGTTACACCACCGGTTGTTAACTAAAACAGCAAGCCCACCTCCTTTCCTCTTACCGCTAGCGATGCTGTCCCTGTCCGCCCGAAGAGTGTGGAAGTCTTCCACGGAAGCATTCTCATCAGGAATGTCCTGGTGCATCCATGATTCGGTGAAACACATCAGGCTACACCCTCTGACTCCGTACCAGTGCTGAGAGCTCGTCGATTTTATTTGCCAACGATTGCACATTTCCCATCACGATAGACGGCAGACACGGTTTATACCTCCTCCTTGCTTCGAGCCTCCGCTGTCTCACCGCCTCCTTCTTTCTTCTTTTCTGTCCTTGACCTCTGCATCCCCGATGTGTTTTCCTCCAAATTTCAGCTGGTGCTACTGCGGGCCTGGCCAGCGAGCTGGCCGGCATCAGGGCGATCAGCTGATCTTTGGAGTAAATAGTCCGTGAGTGTAGGAGATGTGCCGCGGTGCCGTTCCTTAATAAAAGTAACAGTTCCACAGCCACCAGAAGAACAAAAACTCTCTCAATCCACATGATTGAGTAAAAGATAATAAACGGATGAAAATACAAGTCAGAAAAAAAAAGAATACGTAAGAAAAAAGAGCTAAACTAAGAGAAAAAGCAGGAGCGACTGTAACAGGCTGCACGCTGGTTGGCGCATGCGCACAGCAGTGTTTTAACTCTCAGTAATGCCACAGTGATCATTTGATATATGGACCTGCAGCAGAGTTTAGGCCCAGACACGGCTAGTGACGTCAGACTGAACGATCGGATTGTTACTCAAATGGGATGTCCCATTCGGTGGTAATTAGGTTGAAACCAACCTAATTACCACATATTTGTGAAAGCTAAGTTCAATTTCATTGGCAACACTCTGGCATGATTACTGCCAGACCTTTAGAATCAATATATCATTTTAATAAAAAAAAAACCTCTCTGACAAAGAGAAGTAACAAGATCTTAAAAACCCACACATCATGCCAATATCTGAAAAAACAAATGAGAATCAAAGGCACTGACAGCCATCATTCTAGAAGTCATTTCTTAGGTTTTGGGACTATAGTGAGCCACAGTGAGAGCCATTATTCACAAATAGAGAAAACTTGGAATAATGGTGAACCTCGCTAGGTGTGACGGGCCTACCAACATTACACTCAGAGCGCATCAGCTACTCATCCAAGAGGTCACAGAAGGACCCAGAACAACATCTAAAGAAGGCAGGCCTCACTTGCCTCAGTTACAGTCATGGTTGTAATTCAGCAATAATGAAGACACTGACAAAAATAACACTCACGGTAGAGTTCCAAGGTGAAAAACACTGCTGATTATCTTGATGACAGCCAAGATTTTAAACACATATTTAACTCTCTTTAAGAAGAAAGAAAGAAAGAAAGAAAGAAAGAAAGAAAGAAAGAAAGAAAGCTTGTTTATTCCATTTATGTGGATTTCTTTTAAGTTGTGTATATGCAAGAAGTGACTTGCAGTGACATGGCAACTAGAAATAAAAGAGAAAGTGACTGACACACCTGCATTGTGAATTGATTCCTTTATGGGTTAAACATTTCTCAACTTCAAGCCAAGTGGTTGGTATCCTGCCTCTCATTGGTAGTTGCTTCAGTGACTGACACACAACAGGGTGGGAAATGCTTTACACGGTTACCTAGGCAACTGGAGTCTGGAATAGCTGCTAGCAACTAACTGTCCACTGCAATGTGATGTGCAATGAGAAAATTATTGGATTTTTAATGGCTAGGTTGATGTTGTTGTCATGACAACGGAACCACTGCAATAAAGTTCATATTGAAGACAAATAAACTCTGAGTCAGATTAATCACGGGTCGCACCACCACTGGCTTTAATATTCACCCCAAGTAACAGACAAAGACTGAATGAATGACTGAGTCATTCCAAACATATCTGAATCACGATACTCACAGCACTCAAGCGGTCACACTCACAGGCAGTCAGTTGTTGAACAGTGACACAAACATGACTGTGCAGCAGTTTAGGCACACCCTGTGATTTATGTTCATTATTTTTTCAGTTTATTTTGGTGTAGAAAAAAGATGCAACTGCTGCTGGGATTTTGAACTGTCTCTGTTTCCAGCTTACAATGAGAGCTTGTTCAAGTCTCATCATAAAAGCTGCAGTCTGACACTTTGGTGTGCTAATTTGTACTTCACTTCTTTGTCTTAAAACAAAGTGACAAAGTTTTCACATCAGCTGCTTAAGAATTAACTCACAGGTGTCAGTATAGTAGGACAATGAAACTAGGAAATCCCCCCTATATCAGTATTTCACGTTTTCAACAACTACCAATCATTTCGGTTGCTCTGCTTCTGTAATTTATGTAGACAGCAGTATTTCTTATTTAATGCATATTCATAGTGTACTGGGTAATTGTACGGTCTTATGATAGATAGTGTTCTCAGTTATTGATTCAAGTGCAAGTGCAGTTTTATTACCGTCAGCTTTCATTCACAGTGTCGTTATGAGCAAAATGAAAGGTGGCAGTAACATTTGTCAGTTTTTTGTTCAGAAAGGAACAAAAGTTGAGAGTAGTAATCAAAAAATATCAAACGAATGATGGAAAATATAGATTACTAAATGAGATTTTGGTGGTAGTCACTGCCATTCAGAGAATATTCATGAAATAACTCTTTCTTTTTTTTCTCTCGTCTTCATAACTGGTAAAAAGTGAATTTTACCATTACAAAAATATATTTAAACAGTGTCACTTAAATGAACTAAAAATGCATATTTTCATTTAATTTTAAAAAGGAGTATGCTTATTTAATTAATCAGTACCTACTAACCCTAATCTTTTATAGTCTTCCCAAAATTCACCAATCTAATAGACAAGTAACCTATCTCTTGTTTTCAGATATTTTGGATTTGGCAAGGAGTATTAAACTGACTGCCACCTACCAAGCAGAAAACCTTGGTTTTTACAAAGCTTGCTGCTTCAGTCTTTATGATGGGAATTAGCAAACATTTGAGAATGTTATAAAGATAAATTGCAATTAATTGCAAAGTCCCTCTTCGCCGTGAAAAGCAAGTTAATCCCCCAAAAAACCCCATTTCCAGTACATTTCAGCATTCTCACAAAAAGATCTGCTGAAATCATTTGAGTGATCCTCTCATTAACGCAGGTCAGAGTGTTGATGAGGATGAGGCTGAAGAACACTCTGTCATGCTGACTGAGGTAGAATAGCAACTGGATGTTTGATGCTTTAAATAAATGTTCTTACTCTGTTGATCATGGTTACTTGCAAGGAAACATGTGGAGTCATCTTTGCTTTGCATAAAAAGGGCTTTACAGGGAAAGATATTTCTGGCACAAGATTGCACCTAAATCAGCCAATTGTCAGATCATCAAGAACCTCAAGGACAGGTGTTCTGTAGAAGTCTTCACAACCACTCAACAACCAACGTAAGTCCACCAAGTGCTAGGACCATCACCTAAAGACATTCAGCTTCAGGACTAGGGCAGTATTGATCCTGGCACAATTCGTCTGTGGGGTTGCTTTTCCTTGAATCGCTACCTTATCGTGGTGGAGGGGTTTGTGTGTCCCAGGGATCCCAGGGGCTATGTTGTCTGGGGGCTTTTGCCCCCTGGTAGGGTCTCCCATGGCAAACTGGCCCTGGGTGAGGGACCAGACAAAGAGCGATTCATAAGACCCTTATGAAAAGGACACCGAGGGAACAGTTTACCCTGCCCGGGATAGGGTTACCGGGGCCCCGCCCTGGAGCCAGGCCCGGGGAGGGTGCCCGAGGGCGAGCGTCTGGTGGCCGGGCCTTAGTCCATGGGGCCCGGCCGGGCACAGCCCGAAGAGGAGACATGGGCCCATCCTCCCGCAGGCCCACCACCCGCAGGAGGCGCCATAGGGGTCGGGTGCATTGTGTGCCGGGTGGCGGCCAGGAGCGGAGGCTCTGGCGGACTGACCCCCGGCTGCCAAGACTGGCAATAGGGACATGGAATGTCACCTCTCTGGTGGGGAAGGAGCCTGAGTTAGTGCGTGAGGTTGAGAGGTACCGGCTAGATATAGTCGGGCTCACCTCTACGCATGGCTTGGGCTCTGGAACCAGTCTCCTGGAGAGGGGCTGGACTCTGTCTCAGTCTGGAGTTGCCCCTGGTGACAGGCGGCGGGCTGGGTATTCTAATATCCCCTCAGCTTGCTGCCGGTACGTTGGGGTTTTTCCCGGTGGACGAGAGGGTTTGTTCCCTGCGCCTTAGGGTCGGGGAACGGGTCCTGACTGTCATCTGCGCTTATGCGCCGAGTGGCAGTTCAGAGTACCCAGCCTTCTTAGAGTCCCTGGGGGGGGGGGGGGGGGGGGGGTGCTGGAGGGTGCTCCACCTGGAGACTCTGTTGTCCTGCTGGGAGACTTCAATGCTCACGTGGGTAACGACAGCGAGACCTGGAGGGGCGTGATTGGGAGGAACGGCCTCCCTGATCTGAAACCGAGCGGTGCTTTGTTATTGGACTTCTGTGCTAATCACAGTTTGGCCATAACGAACACCCTGTTCGAACATAAGAGTGTCCATAAGTGCACGTGGCACCAGGACGCTCTAGGCCGTAGGTCGATGATCGATTTTGTAATCGTATCAGCAGACCTGCGACCATATGTTCTGGACACTCGGGTAAAGAGAGGGGCTGAGCTGTCAACTGATCACCACCTGGTGGTGAGTTGGATCAGGTGGCGGGGGAGGACGCTGGACAGACCTGGTGCACCTAAACGCGTAGTGAGGGTGTGCTGGGAACGTCTAGCAGAGGCCCCAGTCTGCGAGATCTTCAACGCACACCTCCGGCAGAGCTTCAACAGCATTCCGAGGGAGACTGGGGACATTGAGTCCGAATGGACCATGTTCAGCGTCTCCATTGCCGAAGCTGCTGCATTGAGCTGCGGCCGCAAGGTGGTTGGTGCCTGCCGTGGTGGTAATCCCCGAACCAAATGGTGGACACCAGAGGTGAAGGGAGCCACCAGGCTGAAGAAGGAGTCCTATCGGGCTTGGTTAGCCTGTGGGACTCCGGAGGCAGCTGACAGGTATCGACAGGCCAAGCGGAATGCGGCTCGGGCAGTGGCTGAAGCAAAAACTCGGGTGTGGGAGGAGTTCGGAGAGACCATGGGAAAAGACTTTCGGACTGCCTCGAAGAGATTCTGGCAAACCGTCAGACGTCTCAGGAGGGGAAAGCGATGCTCTACCTGCACTGTGTATAGTGCTGGCGGAGCGCTGCTGACGTCGACTGAGAAAATTGTCAGGCGGTGGAAGGAATACTTCGAGGACCTCCTTAATCCCACTGACACGTCTTCCGAGGTGGAAGCAGAGTCTGGGGATGAGGGGAATGACCTGCCAATTTCCGGGGGCGAGGTCACTGAGGCAGTTAAACAACTCCTTGGTGGCAGAGCCCCTGGTGTTAATGAGGTCAGCCCCGAGTTCCTGAAGGCTCTGGACGTTGTAGGGCTGTCCTGGTTGACACGCCTCTGCAATGTTGCGTGGAGATCAGGGGCAGTACCTGTGGACTGGCAGACCGGGGTGGTGGTCCCCATCTTTAAGAAGGGGGACCGGAGGGTGTGTTCCAACTACAGGGGGATCACACTCCTCAGCCTCCCTGGGAAAGTCTATGCCTATGGCGTTATTTTTGTGCCACTATTCTGAGCGCACGTAAAAAAAAATTGAGCGCACGTAAAAAAAAATTGCAGGTGCAAGTGTTGCATTTTGAGGAGAAATTTATTTTGAGCTTACAAAAGCTGAATTTGAGTGAACAAAATTCATTGCTGCGTGCAAAAAACGTATTTCAGTGTTTGCGCTTATCCATATACACACACAATAGCACCCCCTCTCGCTCAGTTTTTTCATTTGCGCTTGCTCGCAATGTGTTGCTTGCGCTCACAACATTCTCTGCTTCGTACGCTCAACTCTCTGTACACCGTTATAAGTGTGCCACAAAACCAACCAATCACAGACTTGGTTTCAAAAATTCTGATTGGCTCTTACAGTCTCCAATCAGCTCGCTAGCTACTGCTTTCCGGACACCGGAAACACTGTCCACTCAGCCTCGCTTCTTGCAGATAGAGGGATTTTTGATTTACTCTGCAGCTAAAGAAGAGATGGCAGAATCAAACAATGGCTCCAATAATACTACACCACAGTATCAGGTGAGTTTAATTTTTTTTGTGTGAATTTAGTAATTTGCTGTCCTTTCTGTTTAATATGCTGTGAAATTGTAGTTACAGATGCAGCTGTAGAGTTTAAGCTAGCCTTATGGGTAATTACCAGCGTAGTTGTCTTACTGAGGCAGTGTATCCTAATCATGTTTTTTAGGGTAATGGTGCAGTTGAGTCAGCAGTAAGAAATCTGGTGTCTTTGCTGCTTAACAACATATCCACAAATCCTTCAGGGAGGCCAACAGAGAGTGGGCAGCCGGAGCCTAGAAATCTGACTATCCAGCAAGAGATGACAAGGTTTTTGCTTTTTTTGTGTGTTTTTTTTATTTTAACTTTTTGCAATCTTTTCTGTTAAAGTTATTTGGTTTGTGGATTTATCAACATTGATTTTTAAATTAAAATGTGCTATTAAGGACTGGTGTCATATTTAATAACTTTATTAAACAATAACCCTTATGTTATGCAACACTGCATTTTTTAAACTCATGCATTTTCATCCCACAGATCATTTCCAGGATATTTCAAATCACACTTGAGCCGTGGTAAAAAGAGATGTTTAACATCTACTAAGCAGCTTGTTAAGGCAGGCAGTAAGACCACAGGCCTCAGTTTTTATTTGCTGTCAAAAAACACATCCTACACACCTTTGCCAGCTGAGGAGCTTGAACTCCTACAAGCTGGCATGGGGAGACAAACAGTGTCTCTTCCAGAAGATGGTGACCATGCAGAGGTAAGTTTGTGTAGTCAGTATTAAAATCAGTCATTGGCAGACGCATTTAGCCTGAATCATATGCCACAGTCCATTTAGTGTTCCATTCTGCTTAACGGTGTTTTTAACTAAGATTTCTAGACTTCTGGAAGAAACCTTTCCAACAATGGAATATCTTTGTGGAGGATGGCTCTTACATAAGGCAACAGGTTTGTTGTTAATTCAGTTTTTATGTATTTTTTTGGCATTCTTGCGTGCTCATACTGCATTATGATTATGTAGTTGATACTTTTGCTGCTTGATTGTTTATGCTATTTTTCTGTCAATAAAGGTGGCAGTGGTCGACGAAAGCTCACTGTAATTCCACCTGAAACAGAAGGATATTCTGTCAAAACACTGAAAGCTGTGTCAGGAGGTGGCAAATCCACTTTTTACATAGTACCTCTTCAGGAAACATTAGACACATCTCCTCTACCTCCCGACTCACAGCACTTTTCAAAGATGCCAAAGAAGATATGTTACCACTGTAATGAAGTTATGCCTCTGCAGATGCTTGCAGTACACATCAATACGTGCAAAGGAAAATTCTCTCCTGATGAGACTGATGATGAGGTGAGACAATTTTGATGAAATCAAAATGAGCAATTTTGATTAAATAATATAGTATCACAATTACTGTTTTTTGATTCAGCAGGAATCGGAGTTATGCATTGTGAAAAGCAAATGCAAGGTAAACCTAGCACATTACTAAAAACCATAGTAACTACAATGAATTTTGTATCGGTAATGATCTTTTTCCCACTATGCCTAACATGTACCCATTTTTGGAATTGTAGGTTATTTGTCCAATATGCACTAAGGATTTTCCTGAAGATGAGATCACAGTCCATGCGAGTCTGTGTGGGGATAGGTAATCTTTTTTCAGCCGTTTATGAAAAAATGTCAATCAGTAACAGTCCAAGCAAACATATGTATTTTTATTTTATTTTTTTTAAACTTTGTTTTGTCATCAGCTTTCAATGCATGGTGCCTGAAGAAAATGACCAAACTACAGGGACACCAGCTCAAACTTCAGTATGCACAACAGACAGGTACTTTTTGCTCTATTATAATTCATATACACACTATTATGCAGAACCATTTGTTAAAATTATGTGTAAGATCTTTTACACAATACCTGGGGTTTAATTTCATATAAAACATTTTATGATCACACTACTTTAAATTATTGTTAAAGGTTGTTGCACAGAACATGCTGCAATAATTTCTAATCACGTTTAATGTGGTAGCCTCTTTTAATCTAAAGATGATTATTTTTCTTTGAGAGCTTAGGATGTTTTCTACCCTGTTTTTGTTAAGCGTGGAAGATGTATTGCGTTGCCTTGAACAACAAGTCGACACCACAACAGAATTTAAGTTGTGTGTGGACAGAGAAGACCTTCCAGACAGAGGCATTCTCCAGTGGCAGAGAAAAAAAGCTGCATCTCCCACCAGTGTTCTTAGGGTGGTTTTCATTGGAGAGGCAGGCGTGGATACAGGAGCACTTAGGAAAGAGTTTTTGAGTGGTGAGTTGCCTATTACCTGTTTTGTCCTAGTGTCAATAAATAATGGATAACTTAAAAATGCGGATATTTTTTGTATGAAAGACATGATTTCAGGTATTGAAAGCAGATTCTTTGAAGGACTTGAGAACAAGGGCAAAAACCCCAAGTATTCTCTGACCGATCTTGATAATGAAAACTTCAGGTTGGTTACATACGAGCTTTGTGTATTACATTTAATACGCATCCGATATTTTTGTAAATGTTACCTGAAAATGAATTATAATCATTTGTCTACACAGAACTGTTGGTGAAATAATTGCAGTCAGCCTCGCCCAAGGAGGCCCATCTCCTGCCTTTTTCAAAGAATGGTGCTACAATTTCCTCTGCTCAGGAGAGGTTGATTTCAGCTGTCTGTCTAAGGAGGATGTTGCAGATGTGGAATCTTCCCTGCTCATCCGCAAAGTGAGCACCTGGTTTAGCTCTGGCACATGATATATTATGAGTATGGTGTTTTTAAACACTTTTAACCTTCTGTATTTCCTCTTTCACATTATACATTTCCAGGTTGAAGATGCAGCAGACATACAGTCTCTGATGATGTGGGCTGATGAAATTGTCAGCTGTGGATACACAAACCAGATAAAGATGGATAGTAAGGAAAGCATGATCCGGTAAGGGAGAAAAAATCAGAGAGATCATTAACCCCCCCCTCCCCAACTAGTTTTTCTTTTTTTTTTTTTTTTTTTAAGTGCTATTGTCTTACACTCTACAACAAGACTGATTCCAATGCTACAGCAGCTCCGAAAGGGCATGGAACTGTATGGTCTTGTGAACCTGATGGCTGTAAATCCTGAAGCTTGCCACAGTTTGTTTGTTCCTGGGAAAATCCTCAAAGTAAGTATTAACATAGCAGCTTCAGTCTGATCCAAAGACAGTCCACTTATCTGTACTGTAGTTATCCTGTATTTATTTATTAGTTTTGAATGAACAATATATCTATAATATAATCTACTTTATTTCCTTATTTACAGCCAGACGCTGATTTCATTATGATGAGCTGCCAACCACATTTCAGTGAAAAAGGGACATCTAGGGAGAGAACTGAGAGGAAGATCATAAATTTTTTGCAAGATTTCTTGCAGGAGATTGAAGTATCAGGTACTATATAGTATTAGCTGTATATACCTATAGTATTGTATATATACCGTATGCATCTGTTAAATATTTTTGCTTTAACATGCAGGGCACTAGAAAGTATTCTTAGTTGTTAATTTAAAACATTGTAATCCAGATTGCTTTTTATTTAGAAAAGACTTCAGAAACATTTTCAAACATCACAGATGGAAACACAGGCGGTGCAGGTGGTGAAAAATCAGAGTCTCTTGCTGTCCACCATGTGCTACAGTGGATGACCGGCCAGTCCCATGTTCCCATCCTTCCTGATGAAAAGAGACATTTCAAAATAACATGCAAGTTTGACCATGAATGTAAGGAGCGGCTGGGAGATCACTCCATTTGTTACCCAGTTGTGAGTGCATGCACTTGTACTGTGACTTTTCCAGTGCAGCATCTGGACACTTACACAGTGTTTAAAACCATAATGAGTGCAGCAGTTAAATATGGTGGTGGATTCCACAGAGTTTAACACATTGTTGTCTTGTAATTTGGAAACTAAATGAGTAAAAATGTTTGTAAACATTAGCTGTTAAGATGTTCGTAGCCGTTTCATGAAAATGACAAGACTTCAAAACTTTGTGTAGGGTCCTACGTTGATAGATAATAAGCAAGTGCTTTGTTTGCTTGTCTACTTGTAATCTGAATGTTTTAGCAAAGAAATCCAGTATTTGAGAACTTAAAAGAACGTTGACTTTCACGTCCATGTTAAGTGTCACTGTTGGTTTGACACCTGTAGCAAGAATTGTATGTACAGGTCACGACCGTGTGACTCAGAATGTTCCAAGGGATTAATAGTTCTCTGAAGCCCCTCCAGGGTTTCCTCATCCAGTGGGCATTCAACTTCAGGAACCACAACTGTGCTGTTAGATTCTTCTTGCAGTACAGCACTCTCCCAGTCAATGCCTGGATCCCGAAGCTCCTTCAAATCCACAAACATATATAATGGTCATTATTCCAGAATAGGTACTTTTGGGAGGAATGTTATTTTGTGTAAGCGTTTTTTCCATTAAAATACAACAATTTAAAAAGAATGCCTTTGTTTTCATGTTCTTCTTACTGTAATTTAGATTAGTGGTAATTGATAAGCAAGAATGTATAAAATCACCAGAAGCATCTCCCAGATGTGCTGCAAGTGTTTTAATTTGTTAATTTCAGAAGAGCAGAGTTAACTGCTAACTAAAATTTTGAAATTCAACATTTAAATTAAAAAAAAAAAAAAAAAAAAATCAGATTATGAGCTGGTACCTCAAGTCTCTCGCCCTCGTCCAGCTCTTGTAGATGTCCCATACACCAGAGCTGTTCAGGAGTGAGACCACCTTCTGTCCTGAGGGGATGATTATTCCATCCTCCAACAAAGGTGACAAGATCTGCTCGGAGTCGAGGGACAAAGATGTAGTGGACACCAAAAAGATGAATGACATCTGAAATGTCAAGCAGGCCATCCTCCTCGAGTGAGTGAAGAATATCATGGTACTTGCTAGTGACTGCAATCCAGACATCACGCCAAAGTCGTTCTACTCTGTAAATACATTTGAATTTGGATTTCAGGTATTTCATGCTTCAAATCAATATCAGAACTGCTACAACAATCTACCCATGCAGTCAATAATAATATAAAAAACATCAAAAGACTAACCTCTGATTGTGGACACTCTTTCCAGATATGAAACTCGCTCTCCCTGTTCCTCTTGTGGCAAACATGAAATGTGCAATGTCCAGGTTTTCTACTCCTTGATCTGCCCTAACCCTATGATAAAAATACATTTTTAAGGAATTTTTAAAGTTTTCTTTAATGATACTTGTTGCTAGCATATAAATTAAATCAGGGCATAAAACCTTGATGGCAAGCCGTGAAGCTGGGCTGATCTCAGGAAAAATGAGAATGCAGTTTTTGCCCTGTTGTTAGTTGCTGCATCCAAGTACAGGACCTGCAGTAAAAACAAATGGAAAATTAAAGATCTGGTTTCAGATCATGTATAGTTTTTCAGTTAATAATGCAGTTTCATAATAAGTGTTCAAGGAATATTGTACGGTTCTATGTTCATAACCATAATTCAAAGCTTGAGTAGTCTATACATCAATATTGGTAGTACTTATCAAAAAATGAAAATGGCCTTTTAGTTTAACCTTTTTTGGTAAAGAACTGATTAGAAATTTAAAAAAATAATAATTGCAAATCGTCCACTATGTTGGCTTGCTGAATAATTGATGTTCATAAAAAAACAACCTAATAAAGCTCTCATTTCAAAACTACCAAATATTCTACATAACAGTTACACTTTTACCTTCCTTGAGTAGCCATCCACTCCACCAAAGATCACAACATTGTACCTGTTTCAGAGGGAAAACAATCTCACTAAGGCTTGATTTGCAGAAAATGTAAGACATTGAAAATAAATTTTTCAGTATGCACACTTGCCACTGACTTAAACTGGACACTTGTCAGGTGTGCTGAAAATAATATCAACATTTTTATATGTTTATAAGTTCAATGAGACTAAATATTTTAGTTCTCTTGTCATGATTTTTTTTAAGTTTTCTGGAGCACTTAACATATTATGTGTTGATAGGCTTGTTATCATGGAAAATATCGATATACAAAGTGTAAATAATTGCTCAAGAAAATTTACAATTAACAATATTGCTGGTTTTGTTACACATCCTGTATTCCTTTTACTTAATATTACTCTATCAAGTGCTTTTTAAAATATTATAAATACACTGAAAGACCTATCAGATAAGGTTGATTAAAGCAGATTTAAAGTATAACGTGCATCTTTCTGCCCAACTTGTGTTAGAGCTATATAAGTGGGTATTTTACCTTATTAGCTTGTGATTTGTGTCTATGTGGACCAGGGAGAGAGGGCCTCGCACCGAGTAGCTTCTTCGCACAACACAGCCTAGTTCTGTGATCCGTTTGAAGATCCCTACAGCATCAACTCGATGCATGGAGGCCATCATTCTCCACCACTGAACACGGAGACCCATAGAAACCAAATGTCCTTGAACCATTCGATAGCCAGCATTTGGCATCTGATTTTTGATAGCCGATATGATGTTGTCCAGCTCTTGGTCATTCATTGTGCTGTATGTTCCTCTCACAGACAAGTCAAATTCTTGCATCCTCCTGTAGATTGTTCTTCTTGAAACACCAAGACATTTAGCAATGCAGCTGACTGGCAGCTGAATGTCCAACAAATTCTTGAGTCTTTCTCTCTCTAGTACGATTTTGGGGTGGCCAGGTCCCAGACCAACTTCTGTTTCCAGTTCAATAATGGCCACAGAGCTGATGTTAATTTCACACTGAACCAGATGATGAACGTTTTGTAGAGCCTCTGTAATCTCTGACAGACCGCCTATTTGCTGAGAGAAAGATTCAAACAGAACAAGCTCATGACGAGTCAAGAACTCCAAATAATCCAGATTTAGTGGTTGTTGGTTTAAAGCAGCTTTCAGTTTAGAGAGGAGTCTATGCATCATTTGCTGTCTCAGTATGTCCTGTTAAAAGCAGCAAGGAACATGGACAAGTACAATGAAATGATGTATCTCAGACAAAAATAAACAACCCATAAAACAAACTACATGAGGTACATCATTTTTCAAGTTTGCATAGTTTGCAAATTAGCTAACGTCAGTTATCAAGCGAATAATAATTAACAAAATGATTTTATATTACTTACATGTGGCCGGGACATGCTCTTTTCGTGCTGCTATTCAGTATTCGACGACATAAAAGAGAGCTACTCAAGTATAATTTGGAAAAATTAGTCAGTTGGCATGGTTGTATGATGCAACTACATTCTACTACACCAACAATAGTCTTAAAAAATAATATATTTTAAAATAAAATGATTAAAGATATTATCCGCAAATTGGGGTTTAAGAGATTTTAGCTGGATTTAGCTACATTTCGGACAGTGTTTCCGGAAAGCAGTAGCTAGCCAGCTGATTGGAGACCGTAAGAGCCAATCAGAATTTTTGAAACCAAGTCTGTGATTGGTTGGTTTTGTGGCACACTTATAACGGTGTACAGAGAGTTGAGCGTACGAAGCAGAGAATGTTGTGAGTGCAAGCAACACATTGCGAGCAAGCGCAAATGAAAAAACTGAGCGAGAGGGGGTGCTATTGTGTGTGTATATGGATAAGCGCAAACACTGAAATACGTTTTTTGCACGCAGCAATGAATTTTGTTCACTCAAATTCAGCTTTTGTAAGCTCAAAATAAATTTCTCCTCAAAATGCAACACTTGCACCTGCAATTTTTTTTTACGTGCGCTCAATTTTTTTTTACGTGCGCTCAGAATAGTGGCACAAAAATAACGCCATATATGCCAGGGTGCTGGAAAGGAGAGTTCGTCCGTTAGTCGAACCTCGGATACAGGAGGAACAATGCGGTTTTCGTCCTGGTCGCGGGAGTGGGTGCATGGGAGTTTTGTTTTGTGGACTTGGAGAAGGCATTCGACCGTGTCCCTCGGGGTGTCCTGTGGGAGGTGTTGCGGGAATATGGGGTGTCTGGCCCATTGCTACGGGCCATTCGATCCCTATACAACCGTTGCAAGAGCTTGGTTCGCATTGCCGGCAATAAGTCGGACTCGTTCCCGGTGGGTGATGGGCTCCGCCAGGGCTGCCCTTTGTCTCCGGTTCTGTTCATAATTTTTATGGACGGAATTTCTAGGCGCAGCCAAGTGGCGGAGGGCTTTCGCTTTGGTGGCCTCAGAATCTCATCTCTGATTTTTGCAGATGATGTGGTTCTGTTGGCTTGATCGGGTGAGGGCCTCCAGCTCGCACTGGAACGGTTCGCAGCCGAGTGTGAAGCAGCGGGAATGAGGATCAGCACCTCCAAATCTGAGGCCATGGTTCTCAGCCGGAAAAGAGTGGAGTGCCCACTCTGGGTCGGGGATGAGTTCCTGCCCCAAGTGGAGGAGTTCAAGTATCTCGGGGTCTTGTTCGCGAGTGATGGGAGAAGGGAGCTGGAGATCGACAGATGGATTGGGGCTGCAGCTGCAGTAATGCGGACGCTGCACCGGTCCATCGTGGTGAAGAGGGAGCTGAGTGTAAAAGCGAAGCTCTCAATTTACCGGTCGATCTACGTCCCTACCCTCACCTATGGCCACGAGCTGTGGGTAGTGACCGAAAGAACGAGATCGCGGATACAAGCGGCAGAAATGAGCTTCCTCCGAAGGGTGGCTGGCCTCTCCCTTAGAGATAGGGTGAGAAGTTCGGCCATCCGGGAGGGGCTCAGAGTAGAGCAGCTGCTGCTCCACATCGAAAGGAGCCAGCTGAGGTGGTTCGGGCATCTGACAAGGATGACCCTGGGCGCCTCCTGGGTGAGGTGTTCCAGGCATGTCCCACCGGGAGGAGGCCCCGGGGCAGACCCAGGACACGCTGGAGAGATTATATCTCTCGGCTGGCCTGGGAACGCCTTGGTATTCCCCCGGATAAGCTGGAGGAGGTGGCTGGGGAGAGGGAGGTCTGGGCCTCTTTGCTTAGGCTGCTGCCCCCGCGACCCAGCCCCGGATAAAGCGGATGAAGATGGATGGATGGATGGATGGATGGGTTGCTTTTCATTCCAATGGAGTGGGTTCACGTACAATTTTGTCCAAGAACACAGCCAGGAATAAAAAATGGTATCCTCAGCAGCCAATAGCCAATATGAGGATCAATTCTCAAGTGGCTGGTGGATCAACGATAACCCACGAATTCTGACAAAGTCAAGCATTCATTACTGCCATCAGTCAGGATTTGGGCTAGAAATTGATTAACTGCATGACAGGATGAACTGAAGAGGTCTTGAAAAACAACAGCCAACATTGTCAATTTTGACTCTACATAAACTTAATGTAATTGTCAATATTAGCCTTTGAAGCCTTTGAATGTGTTTGAATGTGTTAGGTAAAAAACAAGTGTACTTTGTACTTTGTTTTTCACAGGACTTTGTGCAGACCTGTAAAAAACTAAGTACGCTCTAACTAAAAACTTTTTTTGTCACAAGGGTGTATCTTGGTTTATTTAAGAAATACAGAAATGCAAACACATAAGTAGGTGGAAATTTTAAATATGAGTATATGTGATGCATGTATCAAATCTACTTTTGCAATTGGCCCTAAAAGGCCAACCAGCATTTGAGTGCGCTGGATCCAGCAGTAATGTGTATCCAGTCTCTGATCTGTATTTAAAAAGTGTACCATGTATGCCAGTCAAAATAAAGAGGGATCTATCAAATGATATAATTTCAAAAATTAATTGTGTGAAAATACATAACTACACAACTAATGTCTAAATTGTCAGTCCCCTTAACAAAATGTTTGCACAGACTCTTCAATAAAATTAGAGTCACTCTCGAGGCTATAATACATGCAATCACTTACTGAGCCTGACTAGCAGAGGCTAATTTGAGGGTAAGTTCTCATTTGAACCACCCCCATGAGACATAATTGTCGTTGGTGACTTAAAAATTTTAGTTTAGTTTAGTTCATTTCCACACACACACACACAAAAAAAACTATGCAAATTGCATACAATACAAAAGCCAATAATTACAGTGCAGGAGCAGAAAGAAGCCTGAAGGGATTATTTAGAGATCTCCCCTATGTGAAGATGAAGGGAAAAATTAAAGCAAGAATTATTTACGCATTATTGGTTTGTTAAAACTTAAACCAGCTCAAAAGTATTTAACACAAACACTTTTTTAAAAGATAAATAAACAAACCTGGACTATTTTTGCAGTATTTTATGGTATTTGACAATGTAATGACTTTTTTTTAATAATGAAAGAATTGATTTCATATTTTTATGGAATATGGAAGCTGTTCTTGTCCTTTGTTCAACCTCTTGTAGATGTATCTGGGAAGCTAAAGCACTAGTTAAAGTTTGCAACATCTTTAAAATACCATTAATTTACAAAGCTTTGAACAAAACTTTGACAAAATCAT
Source organism: Copadichromis virginalis (assembly GCF_057382275.1). Classification (NCBI taxonomy): domain Eukaryota; kingdom Metazoa; phylum Chordata; class Actinopteri; order Cichliformes; family Cichlidae; genus Copadichromis; species Copadichromis virginalis. The sequence continues at coordinate 10,023,474 of NC_140629.1, forward strand.
TTGTTTACATTTAACCATACTACGTATAGTGCTATGAAAAAATATTTTTCCACTTCCTGATCTTTAATTTTTGAGTAATTGTCACACTTACATGTTTTTGTTCATCAAACAAATTTTAATTATTAGAAAATGATAATTTGAGTAATAAAACTGCAGTTTTTAAATTATTTAAATTATTTCATTTCTTAAGGGAAAAGTGATGTTCAAATCAACCTGGCAATATCTGAAGCAAAGCTTTAAATTTATTCATTAGTCTACACTCCTGCTCAATGGCCTATGAATCCAACCTATGGATCCTGAAAAAAGAATGAGACTGTGGAAATAAGCTTCATCCATAGGATACCTGGGCTCTCCTTTAGAGATGGGGTGATCTATATCATTTGGGAAGAGCTTGGAGCACAGCAGCTATTCATCCAGATCAAAGAATCGCTGTCTCCTTAGTGCCTTCTAGCTGAGGTGTTTTGGGCATGTTCTACAGGGCGGAAGCCCATGGAGGTTGAGGCAAGATGAGCTAGAGAGAAGAATCTTTAAAACAGCATGACTAGGTTATACAGATTTTATCAGATTTGTTTTTGTAATAGGTGGATTTTGTGTTACAGGACTTAAAACACACAAATCTTAGATGTCACACACCCCTGAACACTGTGTGGCTAATGCCTTGACTGACGTTAATTACTATACGCCAAGTTGTGTAAAAAGGTGCAGCTGTACCTACAAAAAATGTCCCAATGTATAGGTTTCCCTTTTTTTACTCCCAGTTGGTGTTTTAGTGTGAATTCTGCATCACATAAATGTAGCATAAGAGGCCAGTGAAGCTGCCAAGAGACAAGTCAGCTAATGTAGTTTCTGTCTGATCTAGTGCAGCTTCCTCACTAAGGAACGAGGGAGCGATAACACTGTCAGGGCAGATTTTGTATTTTAAATCATCTCGGCAGCAGTGTGTACTCCAGTATGAAGTCAGTGAGCGAAAACCTCGAGGTGATTTTTAACAGTGTCTTGACTTTTGAAGAGCAAGTGAAGAGGCAGAAGTGGAGCTCTGCTTTCTGCAGTTGAGGAGCAAATCAAAATCAAGTTTTTGTTTTCTCCCCTTCTATCAGGCTTCTTTTTTTCTCATCTGCTATTTCAGCTTTAGTCAGCCACTTTAACATGTCTAACTCCTTCAGTACCAGCAGCCTATTTACACTGAAGTAAAAATTAAATTAAAATTAACAGGGAGCACTGGTTAGAAGATGCAACCAAGGTCATAGACATTTGGACAGTGACCCAATTTTTGTTTTCTTCAGTATACTACCACAATTGATTATGCAACAAAAAGTGTTTTTTCGAGGGATGTAAAAAAAAAAAATAAAAGCCTGAATTATCCATTAGGAGTCACGTGCATCTTTTATATTCTGTCTCCATTTTCACAGCTGTTCGTGATTGCTCTCAGTATAAGCCTACCTTGAGCCAACATGGCGGCGCGTGCACACGCAGCGGCTTCTCTCTCTCCCGAACAAACTCATTTGCTATTTATCTAGGGATTGAGAGTAACGCAATTTCTATTCTCTGTATGTCCTGTACATGTGGCAGAATCGACAATAAAGTTGACTTTGACTTTGACTTTGACTTTGAAGGTGCAACAAGGTCTTGATGCAAGTGAATCATTAGGCTGAAGACAGCAAACCTTTGAGAACAGTTGGGTACATTCTTAAATAGAAGGAATGCACTGATGAGCTCAACAACACTTAAATGCCTGAAAGAACATGTAAGATAACTGGAGTGGATGATGGCCCAATTCTTTCAGTTGGTAAAGTAAGCCCCCTCACAATAAAGAACACACAGAAAGAGCCACTGTAGGCATATCACTCCCAAAGTTTACAGTTAACCCTCATCAACTTCATGAATGTAAATTTAGGAGGCTTTACAACAAGGTGCAAAATACCAGATTTATGAATAGAAGGGACGATCAGCAATTTTTATTATTATATATAAGTACTGTCATCTTGGTGTTCCAAACATGCAAAAATAGGGGAGGATGTTAACTCGTGCTAAACCCTACTGACCATAGATAGGTTACCAATGACACACTCAATGTTAAAAGGTTAATCTCAGAAAGTCTACACTGCCGTAATTGGCTGATTAAATATTTGCATTTTCATAGTCTCTGATCCTTGTAACAACTTATGTTCTGTGCATTGTAGGAATGAAGTCTGTGCTTTGTATTATCCAAGTAGTGTGCTTTGTTTTCTGAAGGTCCTCTGCATCTTATACCCAAAGCCCCAATGCTTTTATATGCCCGCATTTCTAAAACTCCCAAAGATTTCTTTGTAGTACATACCCATAGATCATTTATGACCATAAAAATGTTGCCTAATACAATATATAATCAAGAAAAAATTAAGCTGTCCTTTCAGACATGTTTGACAAATTAGCAAGATAAAAATGTAAATTCTAGCAGACACGTTTGCTCCTTTAATTGGTGATTTGTGATGTTTCCTACACATAAACCACCAACCCCAGAGAGGCCATTTTGCTCAGACAATGATATATAAGCAAACAGTTATGCATCCAAATGTGACTACCTACCTAGATGAAAAGAAAAGCAGTAAACTTGTATAGGTTAAAACATTACCTTCTCCTTTGCTTCCAATAGGAATAGACATACTGATACAGTATCAGACATACTGTCTGATACTGTGATTCACTCATAAAAGTGGTTGCTTTCTCATTCTAATCTTACACAATATCATGTTTACTTGATTCATACAAATGTTGCAAGAGAAAAATGGCAACACTAAGTTGTTCTTTTTCATCATCTCTTGGTGAATAATGGGGCGTGTCATCAAGTGCCTGCAGTGTTTTTAGCCAACATGTATACACAAAGTGAACATCAAACCTTTTTTCTTAAAGATTTCTCCCCGTGTAGGAGTTTGTTCTTCAATGCTGAGGTGAAGATGGAGGTAGGCACAGTGTCATCATCCACTGGTTTTAAAGTCTGCATTAACATTTTGGGTTGCCCTTGAGTCCTTTGATCTATGATGCTAATAAATATTTTCATGATGTAACTAAATGCATGTTGATGGCCAAAAAACCCAGGTCAGGCTAACTTTGTAATTGTGAGCTCACATTGTCCTTTGTTTTCTTGGACAGAACCACCTCTGGCTCTGACGGTGTACTACAAAGCAATATTAATGGCTTAGTGGGCTGTGTCGAACTTAACTGTTGCAAAAGGAAGTGGCACGTTTTCACTGATTTGTCTGTTTACAGCATGTTTTAAATGCAATATAGATTTTTTTTTTGCTGTGTGGATACATTTTATATGTGCAAGTTATTAAGCTGTACCTTACTACAACCACTGAATGATGTGCAAAATGTGTGTTGCATTGTTACTAGAATGTGAGTGTATCCATTTCAGTGATGCAGAAAATGTATAAATATTAATACTTGATTCAAATCTCCTCTTAAGCCTCTTGTAAACTGCTGGAATTGCCAGTACTAAAACACAGAAGACACACTTTATGCCTAGTCAATCAAAATTAGTGTCACTTTTAATCAGCTGACAAAGTAATTTCTACATTTTCTTTAACAGGCTATTGGACAGTAAGTTTTAATGTTTAAATGTATCCATTTCAAAGTTTCAGAGCTCTAATGTGTAGACCTCATCCTAGATATAAAGAGGAGCACTGAGAATGCACTCAGCATTAAAACAATTAACTCGACTTAAAATGTTTACTTTGCCGCTCTATGCACTAAATCCCAAGATTAATGATTTTCTGGAGCATTAATCTGTGATGTTACTTGTAAAAATTTTCTATGTTCTTTATAGATTTTTAACAAGCATTTTGTCATCATCATCATCTGATAACATCTCTGATTGGAAGAGGTGGCATTAATAGGGGTAATTGTGTACGTACATTCACGTGTTGAACTTCTGAAGCCAGAAAGTACAGCTTAACAGAGAAAGTTGATAACCACTGCTGTGATATCTGTAATCTCCTGCTTGGGTTTCAGGTTTTGTCAAGCCAGCTAAAGCAAAGAAAGCCTGGTCGTGTTAAACTTTGTCCCTGTCCATGGTGTGACTACGATCATAATTCAACTGACTCTATACGGTGACTGCTTGAAATCTAAAACTCAAGCACATCCTTCCTTGAGATGCTCCTCAAAGTCTTTACTGTAACCATTGCTGCTTACTGTTTGTGGGTCTGTCTGCCTACACAGCATGATTTATTGAGTTGAAATTAGCTGACTGAGTTGGCTATTAAAGAATATCCAATTTCTTTTCTTTGAGAAAAACTTTTGTATTATGAAGCATCTTTGGTCAGTTTATCCTCTGGCAGTGAAGCCTTGTACACTTCTACTAGCAGTCACACCATCAATAAACACTAACAACCCAGTTCCATCTGCAGTCATAGATGTCCATCCCATAACATGCCTCTACCATGTTTAACAGATGATGTGATATTCTTGTGCCATATGTTCCTTTCCTTGTCCAATCTTTTTTCTTCCCATCATTCCAGTACAAGTCAATCTTGGTTTTATTAGTCCAAAGATTTTTTTGTTAGAGCTAGGGACATTGTTTTAGATATTTTTTACATCTAATCTGGCCTCCCTGCTCTTTAATGTTAGAGTGTTTGTTGTGATTTGGCGCTATATAAATAAAATTGAATTGAATTGAGTGTTGTTAACCCTCTGTGCATTTATAGGTATGAAGTTGTTGTTTTATTGTGGACAAATGATATGCCTACCTCCTCAACAGTGTTCTTGACCTAGTTAGATGTTGTGGTTAGGAATTTTTCCTAACCAAGAAAAGGACAAAGATTGCACCAGATCATAGATTTCTTCAGTCCTAATTTTCTTGCTATATTTTCGGCCTAATGGTGGCTTCCCTCAGTTCCAATGACATCTCTTTTAACCTCAAATTGACAGCTTTAGTGAACAGTTACCAAATGCTAGTTCAACGCTTGGAATCAATTCCAGATTTTCCTTCTACTTATTTTTTATGGTATAATGAGGTAACTTTACCTGACCACAAAATTGCTTTTGAGTCCAATTACTGCTGACCCTCTAAAAATGGGGGACAATGTATATACATGTGTGTGACTCCAGAATAGTCATGGCAATAGTTTTTTTAAGTTCTTGAAATAAAACATGCACTTCAATTGCATGTTTGATTTAAAATGATATGTGATGGTGTACAAAAGCAAAATTACAAAGACTGTATCATTGCCCAAATGCTTAAAAATAAAAACTGTGTGTGCTACCATCTGTAAAATTCTATAATTATTTCATAAATTTTATTTCTGCTTGAAATAAAGTTTGATCTCTGCAGTGGGTTCAACCACAGGTCAGAAGAGTTACCCCTGCAGTACAGCTATTATAATAACAATAAGAGCAATGCTTATCATCATGTAAGATGTTGCAGTGTCCACAACATCAAAATCTCTGCAGTATCAGCTCATGGGCTCTAACAGATCAATAGGAATCTGAGTCTGTGAAATTCAAGAACAGTGTTACCATTGCCCTGAGCATTCTGTGATAAAAGACGGCAGAACAGACAGTGATGGATATAGATTTCGAGAGGGTTTTTATCTCAAAGCCATTTTGTGTCTTGTTGCATATATGATGTGCACGACTAGTGGATGTTTCAATTGAAGCCAAATGTGTCTGATCAAGGTAAATATTGCTAAGATAGGACATCGTAAAATGTTATATGCTTTAGGTGAGAAAACTCAATTTTCCCTCCAGGGAATACTATATTTCAATCACCTGTGAAGACTTTACTTTGTCTAAACCAATTAAAATGCCTTGCTGGATATATAATTGGATGTATATACTGCAGAGGCCTTTGCAGTATATATCCAGTAGCCTCACAAAATTGGTTTACAATGGATTGTTTAGCAGTACTAATGTAAATAAAGACAATTTGCTAAAGCTAAACCTGACAGGCTTCACACATCACCCACTGGAAATGTCAAAGTTGGAGTGTGCTCTCTTTATATGTTTCATTATATTCCCTTTTCATAGAGTTGCTCTCACTACTGAATAAAAAACACAAGGCCAAACACATACTTCTCAGTGCTCTCACTGTTAAATTGCCTGTTTTCATTGTCAGTTTCATGTGTGTGTGTGTGTGTGTGTGTGTGTGTGTGTGTGTGTGTGTGTGTGTGTGTGTGTGTGTGTGTGTGTGTGTGTGAGAGAGAGAGAGATTTTTGTGTTTGTTTTTAGAGTGCCATATTCAGTGTGCCTGGGCAGGAAACTCAGCCACAGAGAGAAAGTGGGAGACAATAACTGATCTTAACTAAATAAAACTCATCCATTTTGCAAAGGTTGAGTTCAATTCAGTTTCATTTATATAGTGCCAAATCACAACAACAGTTGCCTCAGGGTCCTTTATATTGTATGGTAAAGAACCTTAAGGTTATTTCTAAGCACCAGAAAGTAAGGTTATCTAAGGAGTCTCCAAAGGTTGATTCTGTTCATCTGGACGAAGCATATTCAGTGGGAGAAACGTTTCGTCACTCATCCAGGTGACTTCTTCAGTCTCAGCTGACTGCAGGTTTCCCCAATCTTATAAACAGTACTTTTGCATAATGACTGAAACCAGCGCACTGAAGGAACATGGCCATTGATCAGTGGTCATGAGAATTTGCATAAACATGATGAAGGAACTGCCTTAAGTATCAACCTTTGATACATAAGACCTGTGTTGCTGTCTCTTCATCACCAGTTCGTCAACTAACCCATATTGGTAACAGGCTCTCATGCTCCAAACTATTGTCTCTAGTCCTTGTACTTACTTTATTCTCATGTATCGCTTCCAATCTTCAGTTTTGCTCATTCCTCAGATTCCTGGTCATAGACACTATTGTTCACGCTCCACCTGTTGGAAAGCTTCCTGCTCCACACCTGCCTGCCCTCCTGCCACCATTGATCACAGGATCTCTTGGAACGCAGGTCAGCCATCTCTCTCTGCTCAGCCCACCTGGAATCTCACCTCCTTTCTCAAAGTACCTCCACCTGCAACATAAGCTACTCCCTCTGTTAAGATCCACATTCACCTGGAGGAGTTTTAAGAACACTCCTTACCTGCAACCACTCAGTCCTTCTCGCTAGTGCTCCCAGGCCCAAAGCCCTCATCCAGCAAAGTTCGCCATGTTTCTTTACCAAGTTATTACTCTGTGTTTGGTGCAAAGAAAAGAAAGTCTGTTTAAATGAATTCAGCCAACTCCGCACCTGGTTCTGCACTTAGGTCCAGTTTCAGTACAGGCCTCTGTGTCATAGGGGTTCAATGGATTGTGTGGTGGTGAGAGGTAGAGGCCTTGGCAGTTGGATACCAAGCCTTTAAAACTGTCTTGTGGGACATGGAATGTCAGCTCTGTGCTGGGGAAGGAGCTTCAGCTAGTGCATGAGGTTGAAAGATATTGATTAGATGTAGTCCGACTTACTTCATTGCACAGTTCAGCTTCTGGGACCTGTGAGATTATTATACTATCTTATGCCACCTTATACTTCCAATCAAAGAATTGTTGAATCATTATACGGTTATAGGCCACTTTAACTGCCATAAATGTAAATTATGTCAGTTTGTTTAATTTATTGTGTTCATTTATGTTATTTATTTTCTTTATTTATTGTTCCTTTTGGGGTAGGAACTAAGGTTCATTCTGTGTTGCACACAGGCCTTTTTAAGTGACGTAAAGGGAAGTAAAAAGCATGTGCAAGAAGCTAAGTTAATAAGTTAACTAAGGCAGAAGAAGGAATAAATAAGCAGTTTAAAGTAAAAGAAAGCTGCAAAGAAGAAGAAATTGGGAATTATTTTTGTTAAGTTTTGTTCCTGAAGCGGACTCATTCCCTCACGGTTACGTGCAGCCAGCGAGGTACGTTAACTGTGTTTGTTTATCGCGTATTTGTTAACTTGGGTTTAAATGTTTATTTGTAATATTTATGTTGGTCATTCTGTACTTTTATGTAATAACAGTTTGACGGTGGATTTTATGGTGTTTCTGAGGAGAAGTGTGACAGAAGAATAAATCCATCTGTGAATGAAGAACCGTGGTGTCGTGTATTAACTGGAGGGAGTGATAGTCAAACTCGGACCTGCCCAGACTCGCCCTATCAGCGCAAATTCGACAGCTCATCAAGACGGGAACACAGATAAGCCACTGTTTAGGACACACAGGTTCATAAGGTTTTCATGAAGAAGTCTATAAGCCAGACTCTAAAGTTTTTGGTCTGAAAAGTAACACAAGAGTTGGAAACTAAAAGGAACTGTGTATAACCTGGCAGCCACGCTGTTTCACGTATATGAATGTGCATTTACGTAAGAGATGTAAATTCATGTTCAGCTGAATAATTATAGTTGGCTCTGAAAGGGCAGAAGTAAACTTTGTACATTTTGACAGAAATTCAGTTTGTATTTATGGTTCAGTGTCTTTTAAGAACTCTGTTAAGTGTACTTACTCTGTAATATTCTACATGTATGGGCTAATTTGAATGAGAGTGACTTCATTTAGTTAAGCTCATTCTTTCAGTATTCACAAATGTTGTTGCAGCTTGCTCTTCTATGCTGCCTGTGTATATCTGCGTCTAAATAATCAAAATGTCACATACAAGTAAAGAAGCTCAGGGTGCAGTAGCTGCTCCGGAAGAAGAGACTGAGTTAGAACAGACAGGTGAATCAAATATCGGGCAAAATATAGCACCACCTGAAGAGCCTCGTAGAAGTGAAAGAGCCCGAACATTAACAGAAAAAGGAAAAGAGTTTCAGAAAGAGCAAATCAAAGGGCTATTGCTTCGCTTTGACAGCAAATATGAACGATGGAAAGCTCTGATTAAGGTAGCTAAAAGATCTGTATTAAAACAGGATCCTAGTGACATCCTACAAGAACACATCACCAGTATTCAAAGGGAATTATCTGAGTTGAACATTGCTTATGATGATTACAGAAGAATTGATCAACCAGCCCATGACATGCGTCGCAAGATGGATAACTGCATCTCGATCACAAAGACTGTAGTACAAAATGCTCAATCTGAAATGCAGGGAACAGCGGAGGAGTTGATTTGGCCAGATAATAGTTCTGTATTCTCATCGTCAGCCTCCAGTGTTTCACTTCCTGCCTCTAATGGTTCTAAAGCTTCTTCTATTCACTCAAACGTATCTTCACTTAGAAGACAAGAAGCTGCTGCCGAGTATGCAGCTACACAGGCTGTACTGCAGATTATGGCTGAACAAGAGGGCCACGAAGAGAAACTGCAAAACCTTGAAGCTGAAGAGAGGTTGATCATTGCAGACCAAGAAGCAGCAGCATTAGCTCGTCGTCTTGAAGGAGAAAGGGAAGAAACTGAACGTAGGCTAGAAAGAGAGAAACAAGAGGCTGCTCTCTTAAAGAAACAGCAAGAAGAGAATGCTGCAAGAAGAAGGTCTGTAGAAAACCTAAAGAGAGAACTTGAGCGTTTGGAAAATTTGAAAAGGCTGAATGCAGCCAAAGCAAGGCTTCAAGTATATGATGAGAGTGAGCTCAGTCCAGCCCAAGGGAATGCTGCACAGAGCCTGGATCTACATAAGGTTATGCAGCCACTCAATCAGGTGAAGACTGAGGACCAGCACTCACAACCACCAAAGGATGCAGTGCTAACACATGTGCTCCACGATAGCACAGGAGAGCTCGTGAAGGTCTTAGCTGAGGCTATATCAGCAAATAGGCTACCCATTCCAGAGCCCACAGTTTTTAGTGGTGATCCACTCAAGTTTAATCATTGGAAGTCATCCTTCCAAACTCTTATTGAAAAGAAAAACATTCCAAGCTCGGAGAAAATATTCTTCCTCCAGAAATATGTTGGAGGAGCAGCTAGAGAGGCATTAGAAGGTTATTTTCTGATTGGTTCAGATACTGCATATGTTGCTGCATGGGAACTCCTCAATGAGCGATACGGCCAGCCTTTTATGATTGCCAAAGCCTGCCGAGACAAATTACATGCCTGGCCAAAGATAGCATCAAGAGAGAGCGCTGACTTAAGGAAATTTGTGGACTTTTTACACAGTTGTGAATGTGCCATGGCTCACAATGAGAGTCTGCGTATTCTTGATGATGGCATTGAAAACCAAAAACTGACAGCCAAGTTGCCTGATTGGTTAAGCAGCAGATGGAACCGAAAAGCCACACAGTATCAGCTGGAGCATGGAAGGTTCCCAGATTTCAAGTATTTCGTAACTTTCCTGACTTTGGAGGCTAATATTGCTTGTAACCCTGTTACATCTTACTATGCTTTGCGGCAAGGGGAGCCAGAAAGGACAAGATCTAAACCTCAGAATGTAGTGACCTCTAAGAACCAAGCAGCAAATGCAAGGATTTTTACAACTAACACCACTGAGAAGAGCATAAGCACATGTATGTTTTGTAAGAAAACAGGGCATGTCTTGCACAAGTGCCGTAGACTAACTGCAAGGCCAGTTGCTGACAGAGTGAAGTTCATACAAGGTGAGAAACTGTGCTTTGGCTGTTTGAGTCCTGGCCATCAATCCAAGCATTGCAGCAACCGGATGGTCTGCGACACCTGCTCAAAGCGCCACCCCACATGCTTACATGAGGGTCGCTCAAAGCAAAAGGAAAATGACGAGACAAGTTGCAGTAAAGAAAGAAAGCCACAATCGCCGCAAGATACCACTCACGAAACCACATCCAATAGAGTTGTGCATGATGGTAACAGTGCTCAGACTTCAGCAATAGTTCCTGTTTATGCATCAATGCCAAGTGATTCAAACAAAGAAGTCCTTGTCTATGCTCTGTTAGATTCACAAAGTGATTCTTCATTCATTCTTGAAGAAGTGGTAGATGCTCTTGATGTTAATGCAGAGCCAGTCAAGTTGAAGCTGTCTACAATGTCTTCCAAGGAGACAATTGTACCATGCAAAAGACTCAAAGGTCTACAAATAAGAGGGTTATCTTCTTCTAAGAAGATCACAGTGCCAACGGTCTACACTCGTGAATTCATACCTGCCAATCGTACACACATTCCAACACCAGAGACTGCAAAGGCATGGCCTCATTTAGAGCATCTTGCGGAACACATTGCCCCGCCGAAGAAATGTGAAATCGGTCTTCTTATCGGGTATAACTGTCCACAAGCACTAATGCCTAGAGAAGTTGTATGTGGTGAGGACAACCAGCCCTTCGCACAGAAAACTGACGTAGGCTGGAGCATAGTGAGCTATGGTGATCCAGGTGAACACTACAGTGATGCAATAGGAGTAAGTCACCGCATCATTGTAAAGCAAGTGACCCCTGAACCCAAAGTAACAAGTAAGTTGAAGAGCGAAGTTCATTATGTTTGCAAAACAAGAATTAAGGAGATGACTGCTCCAGAAGACATACTTAAGGTGCTGGAATCTGACTTCAGTGAAAGGCTTGGAGAAGAGACAAATCTCTCGCAAGAAGATCTCCGGTTTTTGACTAAAATGAAAGAAGAAATTAAGCACAAAGAAGACGGACATCTTGAAATGCCTCTGCCTTTTAAACAGAGCAGGCCAGAGCTACCAAATAACAAGCCAAGTGCTGTTCAACGCCTCATGTGCTTGGAAAAGAAGCTCAAGAGAGACCAGAAATATCGGAGAGACTACATGAACTTCATGGAAGACATTATCAGTCGTGGTGAAGCAGAAAAGGTCCCAGAAAAAGAGCTTGATAAACGATCAGCTTGGTATATTCCCCACCATGGCGTATACCACCCTCAAAAGCCAGCGAAACTGCGAGTGGTCTTTGATTGCTCGGCAAGATTTCAAGACATGTCATTGAATGACTACCTTCTTACAGGGCCAGAGCTCACAAACACCTTGGTGGGAGTTCTTTGTAGATTTCGAAAGGGCCCAGTCGCTATTATGTGTGATGTGGAACGAATGTTTCATCAATTCCATGTAAAGCCTGAAGACCAAGACTACTTGAGGTTCTTATGGTGGGAGAATGGTGATCTTGAGTCTCCGCCATCAGTTTTTCGGATGAAAGTCCATTTGTTTGGAGCAGCTTCCTCACCTGGCTGTGCCAATTTTGGACTTAAACATCTAGCCACAGAAGGTCAAGATCGATTTAACCAAAGCACTGTCAAGTTCATCCGAAGAAATTTTTATGTTGATGATGGACTGGTGAGTGTAAGGTCTGATGCTGAGGCAATCAAGCTGATCAAGGAAGCAAGAGAGCTTTGCAGCACAGGCAAGCTTAGACTACACAAGTTCATTTCCAACAGCAAGAAGGTATTGGAGTCAATACCAAAGGAAGAGTGTGCAGACAGTGTCAAAGAACTGGACATAGATTTAGGGGAGCCACTCCTAGAAAGAGCACTGGGCGTGCAATGGTGCGTATCCTCTGATGACTTTCAGTTCAGAGTAACTGTCAAGAAACACCCAATGACGAGAAGGGGAGTGCTATCCACAGTAGCTTCCATCTACGATCCTTTGGGTTTCGTAGCACCGTTTGTTTTGCGTGGGAAGTTGATCTTGCAACAGTTGAGTCGAGAGAAAGCTAGTTGGGATGAACCACTTTCAGAGGAGTGCAGATCACAGTGGCAGTCATGGTTACAAGATCTCCATAACTTGTGTCAAGTAAAGATTAAGAGGTGCTACATACCAGCAAGCTTCATAGATGTCAAGCAGTACGAGTTACATCACTTCTCAGATGCTAGCTTCACAGGTTATGGGGAGTGCACTTATCTAAGAGCAGTGGACTCTAATGGCAGCGTACACTGCTCACTTGTCATGGGGAAAGCACGTGTTGCCCCCACTAAGGTCACAACAGTTCCAAGGCTTGAGTTGTCTGCAGCAGTGGTTGCTGCGAAGATGGGTGCCATCTTAAAACATGAGCTCGAAATAGACAACCTTAAGGAATATTATTGGACTGATTCAAAGGTTGTTCTCGGGTACATTAATAATGATGCCAGACGCTTTCATGTTTTCGTGGCAAATAGGATCCAGAGAATCAAAGCCACCACAGATGTCAACCAGTGGTATCATGTGCAGTCCGAAGACAATCCGGCGGACCATGCTTCGAGAGGGTTATCGGCAGATCGGCTCGTTGCTTCAAATTGGTTCACTGGCCCAGACTTTCTGTGGGAAAGGGAGCTACCCACAAGAGATGCTAAGGTGGGAGAGGTTAGTGATACTGATCCAGAACTTCAAAGGGCTCAGGTGCTCAACACCAGCGCAAGGATAAATAGAACATTGTTGGACCGCCTGACTAAGTTTTCTGACTGGAAAAGAGTTGTTAAGGCTATTGCTTGTCTTAAACGTCATGCTAAGCAAGTTAAGGGTCTTAGTCCCAAACTCAATGGAAGGACAAGGTGGAGGAGGGAGTACCTTCTTAATCTCCAGCAAAGACAGATATGGCATGGGGATAAAAGGAACACCAATGTCAATGACATTGTTATTCTTCAAGAGGACAGTGCTCCGCGAAATCACTGGAGACTAGCAAGAGTCACGGAGGTGTACCCCAGCTCTGATGGAAGGGTCAGAAAGGTATAGCTGTTGGTTAGTGACTCAACTTTGGACAAACAGGGAAAACGCACAACTAGGCCAGTTTATCTTGAAAGGCCAGTGCAAAAAATAGTACTACTTGTTGAAGCAGAATAAGCATGTGTTAAACTAAATGCTTATAACTTGAAGATGCAAATCTGTGAAGAAATCTCAAGTTGAGATTTGGTGGGAGTTTAACTGCCATAAATGTAAATTATGTCAGTTTGTTTAATTTATTGTGTTCATTTATGTTATTTATTTTCTTTATTTATTGTTCCTTTTGGGGTAGGAACTAAGGTTCATTCTGTGTTGCACACAGGCCTTTTTAAGTGACGTAAAGGGAAGTAAAAAGCATGTGCAAGAAGCTAAGTTAATAAGTTAACTAAGGCAGAAGAAGGAATAAATAAGCAGTTTAAAGTAAAAGAAAGCTGCAAAGAAGAAGAAATTGGGAATTATTTTTGTTAAGTTTTGTTCCTGAAGCGGACTCATTCCCTCACGGTTACGTGCAGCCAGCGAGGTACGTTAACTGTGTTTGTTTATCGCGTATTTGTTAACTTGGGTTTAAATGTTTATTTGTAATATTTATGTTGGTCATTCTGTACTTTTATGTAATAACAGTTTGACGGTGGATTTTATGGTGTTTCTGAGGAGAAGTGTGACAGAAGAATAAATCCATCTGTGAATGAAGAACCGTGGTGTCGTGTATTAACTGGAGGGAGTGATAGCCACATTATGCCTTGGATTAAGATCATTAAATCATTACACTGTTTTATGATGCATTATACTGCTGAGTTATAAGAAATGCTGTTTGTGTAGAATCATGGCCGTCCTTTTCGGATTACAAAGAGAACAGAACATACCGTAGAGGTTTTCTGCCCCATCTCATCAGGAGGAGATAAAACAGGAAGCCAAGGCCGTCCCTTAGGCGCCATAAGAGAGAAAGAATGTGAATGCTTAGTGTGGAGGGGGGCTCAAGCTATAAGAATGTGAGAAACGGTCAGATACTTCGAGATCTGGTGGGCACCCTCCTGTCCACATCTCCCGTCCGGACGTTTATGCTCAAAGTGTTGTATGGAATAATGAGAATTGTATGGAATAAAGAAATTGTTGATTGAGCATTTATACACCGAGTGTTGTTCTTCCTTCAGCCCAAAGATCAAAGAATTGGGATATTTAACAGACCAGTCTCTTGGAGAAAGGCTGAACTCTGTTTCACTCTGAAGTTGCCTCTTGCACGAGCAGGACTTGGTATAGTTGTATTCCTCCGGTATGGTGGTATTTTCCCTGGTCAGTGACTGAGTTTATTCCATGGGCTTTAAGGTCACGGAACAATACCTCACTCTTACTTGTGTGTATGTGCCAAATGGCTGTTCAGAGTATCTGTCTTACTTAAAGTTTGACCAGAGTATTTACTTAGATAGGAGGTCCATTTAGGCTGTCCAACTTCCTACTCTGGGATTTCAACGCTCACATAGGCAATGACAGTGTGACCTGGTTGGGGCTCCAAAATCTGAATCTGAGCGGTGTTTACTTATTGGACTTCTGTGTTAATCACAGTTAGATACTTTCATTATTTTGTTGCCCCATGAAAGACTTTGCAACAATGTGCTCTTTAAATAAAGATTACTGAATTATCATAATCATTATGCTTAATGACCCCAATGAGCTTAAAGTGTACTATTGTGCTGCCCCCCCCCCCCCCCCCCCCCAGCCCCCCAGGGGTGTGTTCTGAGCCCCCTGCTGTACTCTTTGTACACATATGACTGTGTGGCCACTACCAGCTCCACCACCATCATCAAGTTTGCTGACGACACCGTCGTGGTGGGCCTGATCTCTGATAACAACGAGACGGCCTACCTGAAGGAGATTAGGAATCTGGAGAACTGGTGCCAGAGGAACAACCTCCTTCTAAACGTCAGTAAGACAAAGGAGCTGATAGTGGACTTCAGCACTAAGCAGGAGAGGAACTACCAGACCCCCGTCATCAACGAGTGCCCAGTGGAGAGAGTGGACAGCTTCAAATACCTCGGAGTTCACATCACGCAGGACCTGTCATGGTCCTGTCACATCAACACCGTGGTGAAAAAGGCCCGTCAGCGTCTCTACCACCTCAGACGCTTGAGAGACTTCCAACTGCCCTCCAAGGTGCTCAGGAACTTTTACTCCTGCACCATAGAGAGCATCCTGACGGGAAACATCTTAACCTGGTTCGGGAACAGCACCATGCAGGACAGACGAGCTCTACAGAGGGTTGTGCGGTCAGCTGAGCGCACCATCCGCTCCGAGCTCCCTGACCTGCACTCAATCTACAGCAGGCGGTGCTGGACCAAGGCCAGGAAGATCGTGAAGGACCTCAGCCATCCCAACAACAGACTGTTCTCTCTGTTGAGGTCAGGAAAGCGATTCCGCTCCCTGAAGACCAACACAGAGAGACTGAGGAGGAGCTTCTTCCCGCAGGCGATACGGTCTCTCAATCACACCACCACACAGTACTGACCCACACATACAGTTCTTACACACACACTGGACTTTCTGGACATTGTTTTCACTTCATTACTTAAATCACGCTGCTGTTATTGTGTATATGCTGCTGTTATTGTGTATATATTTATTTATATTTCTTCATACATTCTTATATAGTTCTATATTGTGTATTTTGTTGTACAGTTATTTTATTTTCAACTTTAATTTATATATTTTATCTTATTCTCCCAGTTAAATTTACCCTTCATTCTAATTTGTGTTGTACAGTTATTTCATTTTTAACCTTAATTTATATTTTATTCCTTCCTAGTTAAATTTACCCTTTTTAATTTTTCATATTTATTTCCTATCTTATTCATAGCCTTTTCCTTTTTTGTTTTCTTTAGGTCACGAGCAGTTGTCCACGCATTTCACTACATATCGTACTGTGTATGACTGTGTACATGACAAATAAAATTTGAATTTGAATTTGAATGCAAAATGCACATGAAACAGAAAACATTACCCATGTTAACCCAGCTCTGAACTCACGGATGCTAAATATTGCTTACTTGAAAAAGATGTGCAGAGAAACTCGGTGCACCATCTGCAGGAAACAACTCCAAGTTCAACAGCAAACCTTCTTCTGCTGTTTTTTATTCTGCTGTGAATTCTAGGCTTTGGTGACACCTGTGCTGCGACTCAAAAAAGCCAGGCTGACACTTTGACAGGCGCACTCCAACCCTTTGTGGCATTGTGAGCGTTCAGCTCCAGGGCAGTTACATAGCACTCCCACTGGAATACAAAACCAATCCCCACATGGCAGTTTGACAAATCACCCATCGATACCCAGGCCTGTAATTTGCACAAATATGGAACACCAAACACGAGGGATCAGGACAGGTTTAAATATTGGCCCTGTTTTGCAAAGATGGAGGTTATCACCCTGCACCTAAGGCTGGCCTTTTTCTGCAGCATGACTCAAGAGAGCAGTTGTTGTCGTTGTGTTGGTCCGTCCTGTTCATCAGCACAAAGTAATACATCCTGGAGAGTTGCAGTGCCTGCTGCTGCTGATTCATCTGAGAAGATTCACTGGGCTCTGGTATTGATCTGTGAACCAGGCTTGTGCCCAGGAATATCATTCCCCCCATCAGGCGACAGTCAGACGACACTAGGCTCAGCAGCAGCAGCACTAAGAAAATGACATTGATGAGTGGATCTTTTAACTATGCTGGATGACACTCTGCCGCAATTCTACTTGTGGGCCTACACATAGTATAGATTTGTGTCTTTTATGATAAGATGATTTGGTTTCAGGACAAGTGTATGCCATCAAAACGCGCTGGAAACGTGCTGGTATGTGGGAACATGCTATCTCCAGTTTTCCTGATTTGCAGATTCTTTACATTTAAACATTTTATCTTAATAGTCACAAACAAATATAGTCCTTTTCACTTGTCTTCTATTTCCATTTCATTTTAGGAGCGATTATATACTATACTACAAAGCAAAGTTCGGCATTTTCAGAGAGCATTTCTTTTCTTAAGCCACTTAATTCTATTCAAGCATAACAGAGGAAGCTAACTTACCGGTGTTGTGTCTACACATAACAAACAACTTAGCAAAGTGCATACAATTATATCTTTCGGCACTTGGTTACTAGCAGACTGTTGAAATAACATAATTTGTTCCCATTCCCTATATTGAATCTACAAAAATGCCAAAGATAACACAGTTTGACATCATTAAAAATTATTTTTGTTTGAACGAGGAATCACCTTGAGGACCTTGCATATTGGCACAATGATGTGTAACCTTAAAATTTGCCAAATTTAAGACAAAAAAAAGGAGTGACACACCTGACACAGGACCAGAGAGATGCATATGGCTCTTCAGTTGATCCATGTACTGTTAACTAAAGCCTCATCAGAGACTTGTAAGGGTGGCTGTCAAGAAGCAGTTCTTAATGAAAGGATACAGGGAGAATTTGCTGAGGTATTAATTAAAATTACACATGATCTGAAGTGAAAATCAGTGGCAACAGATCTTAGAGTGCCTTGTCCAATTGAACTGAAGAACTGGAGACTTATTCCTTATTCCCTGCTTATTCCTATGAGAATTCAGAGTATTTAGAAACCTGTGTTTGTAATAGCTTGAAATGCTCTTTCTGACTTATTTGCATGTGCATTTGTACATATTTTGATAAATCACTTTCCTAATAAAATATAAGGAAATGAGAGATGGCTCAAAGCTTCTGCACTGTACTATAAAAGGCAAACGAAATACACACACACTTAATGGAAGACCCCCCCCCCCCCCAAAAAAAAAACAAACAAAAACAAAACAAAACAAAAAAAACCAAAAGCCCAACAATTTAAGATTTCATACAGTGGTGTGTACTTTTAGTATTGTGGGGTCTTTACCTTACAATATGAAATGCTTTGAGGTGACTTTTGTTGTGATTTGGTGCTATATAAATAAAACTGAATTGGATTGAATTGAACTGAACTACTCCACGTTCAAAGTGGCTCTAATCAGAGGAGAAAGAGAAGTGGGAGATGCTGGTATATGAAGCAGACGCCTCAGTTGGCAGCTTGATTAAACGGAACCTGTCAGCTGAGGTGGTAAAAACCAGAGCTGAAGGGAGCAGTACTCCCTGTTATAATAATAATAATAATGGATTGGATTTATATAGCGCTTTTCAAGGCACCCAAAGCGCTTTACAATACCACTATTCATTCACTCTCACATTCATACACTGGTGGAGGCAGCTACAGTTGTAGCCACAGCTGCCCTGGGGCAGACTGACAGAAGCGAGGCTGCCATATCACACCATCGGCCCCTCAAGATTACAAGATTTTGTTTTTCTTGGATCATCTACAACTTTTTTACACAATTATCAAAAAACACAACATAAAAGGTTATGCTCCAGATAGACAGGTGGCCAAACATATTTTTGGCTAGCTCTAACAAGATCACTTCACCTTTAAATTTGCCTTTTAGCACCTGTTAGGCTTGAGCGAATACAGCCAAAATCAGAGAACAGTTGTGACTTTGTAAACAGTGGCATTCTCAAATATTTTTCATATGAAGTCTTCCTTATTAAAATACAGCCAATATGAATGGAAATAACAGCACAGATGCAAACAAATGTAAGATTAGCCACTTTATCTTTAGACTAAGCATATATTGGTTTCCCTAATGTGGTGCCATTGCTATTAGAAATGAAATTATTCCATTATGTCCTCAGTTCCTTGGACACCGGGGGTGCAAGATATGAAGTAGTTTTGGTGCTCAATGCGGTGCTTGAAACTGAACACGAAAACATGTAATAAACATTTGGGGGTGGGGGGCATCCAGATATCTGGCTGACCTCTGGATTGACTTAAGTAATAATTTAAAACCAGCAAACGAGAGTGTCTGGACTATAACTAAAAACACAGTGCCTGCAAACCTGTGTCTTTTGACCCAGCATTGTGAGTTGTAGTTTATTTTGATGTTTATGGTTTATGTTTAAGTTCATTAGTTTATCTAAGTTAATTTGCTTATTAGTTTCCCCTTGTGTTTTCAACCCCTGTTAAGTCTCCCTTGCCCATCATGTGTTTCATGTCTGTGTGTCTGTCTGTGTGTCTTAAGTTGTCAAGTTCATGTTCTCATGTCTGCGTCTCATTATGTTTCCTGTTTTATTTTGAAGAGGTCCTGGGTTCTGTGTTTAGTTTTAGGTCGTGTCCAAATTCATGGGCTGCATCCTCCTGAGGACCCGGCTTTCGTGGTCTACGTGGACCGGGTCCTCAGAAGGTCGGGTAGGCTGGAAGTGCGAGGCTGTGAAATTGGACAGTCTAGATTTCAGATTAGCGTCACCGCTGTCTCGGTAGAGTTTAATAAACTCAGCTTTCTGCTCCTTGCTATCTAAAATATAACAGGACACTGGTGTAAATTCTCGACCATCTCACACTTCTGTTTAATCAGTTTTCTGTTTGATGTTTATTCAGCTGTGTGAAAACCAAGGAGGAACCCACCCGGGGGATTAATAAAGTTTTTTTTAATCTAATCTAATCTAATAATTTTAATCTCAGCCAAACCGATTTACTCACAAACAAATAAAACACTGAAAAAAGCCAAACAATAACATTTTTAGGTTATCTAAGTGACTTATATATTATGTTTAACCTGAGTAGTGAAAGAGCGCGGTGATCTGAAACTGATGTGCCGGGAGTTTGCCGTTCTCACTGGCTCTAGTGACCCTCGAGCTCCTGGCTAGCTATCGAGCTGGTGGGTAACAGACGTCTCCGAAAACGTCGGAGCACTTTTGCAAATATGTGAGCAGATATTTGAGCGGATATTTGAAGTTTGCACAGCTACATTCTCGCCTGAAAATATGTTAAAAGTTTATTTTGTGACCCAGAAAGAGTAATAAGAGTAATATTAAAAACTTAGTAGCGGCCGCCATTGTTGAAAACTGGAATTGGCTGGGCCGTGCTATGAATTCTGGGATATGGTGGGCCACAAAGGATTCACCCGACCCATCCTTCAAATTCAGTGAAAAGGAGGACGCATTTGTTGGCTGCATTCGGAGGCAGCGAGTGCAGAATTACAGTATTAGGTGAATGAGTATTTTGTCCACATCATCCTCTTGATGCATGTTGTCTTACTCCAAGCTGTATAGGCTCGAAAGCCTACTACCAATTAAGCATATTAGGTGATGTGCATCTCTGTAATGAGAAGGGGTGTGGTCTAATGACATCAACACCCTATATCAGGTGTGCATAATTATTAGGCAACGTCCTTTCCTTTGGCAAAATGGGTCAAAAGAAGGACTTGACAGGCTCAGAAAAGTCAAAAATAGTGAGATATCTTGCAGAGGGATGCAGCAGTCTCAAAATTGCAAAGCTTCTGAAGCGTGATCATCGAACAATCAAGCGTTTCATTCAAAATAGTCAACAGGGTCGCAAGAAGCGTGTGGAAAAACCAAGGCGCAAAATAACTGCCCATGAACTGAGAAAAGTCAAGCGTGCAGCTGCCAAGATGCCACTTGCCACCAGTTTGGCCATATTTCAGAGCTGCAACATCACTGGAGTGCCCAAAAGCACAAGGTGTGCAATACTCAGAGACATGGCCAAGGTAAGAAAGGCTGAAAGACGACCACCACTGAACAAGGCACACAAGCTGAAACGTCAAGACTGGGCCAAGAAATATGTCAAAACTGATTTTTCTAAGGTTTTATGGACTGATGAAATGAGAGTGAGTCTTGATGGGCCAGATGGATGGGCCCGTGGCTGGATTGGTAAAGGGCAGAGAGCTCCAGTACGACTCAGACGCCAGCAAGGTGGAGGTGGAGTACTGGTTTGGGCTGGTATCATCAAAGATGAGCTTATGGGGCCTTTTCGGGTTGAGGATGGAGTCAAGCTCAACTCCCAGTCCTACTGCCAGTTTCTGGAAGACACCTTCTTCAAGCAGTGGTACAGGAAGACGTCTGCATCCTTCAAGAAAAACATGATTTTCATGCAGGACAATGCTCCATCACACGCGTCCAAGTACTCCACAAGGCAAGGCTGGCAAGAAAGGGTATAAAAGAAGAAAAACTAATGACATGGCCTCCTTGTTCACCTGATCTGAACCCCATTGAGAACCTGTGGTCCATCATCAAATGTGAGATTTACAAGGAGGGAAAACAGTACACCTCTCTGAACAGTGTCTGGGAGGCTGTGGTTGCTGCTGCACGCAATGTTGATGGAGAACAGATCAAAACACTGACAGAATCCATGGATGGCAGGCTTTTGAGTGTCCTTGCAAAGAAAGGTGGCTATATTGGTCGCTGATTTGTTTTTGTTTTGTTTTTGAATGTCAGAAATGTATATTTGTGAATGTGGAGATGTTATATTGGTTTCACTGGTAAAAATAAATGATTGAAATGGGTATATATTTGTTTTTTGTTAAGTTGCCTAATAATTCTGCACTCCCTGTAAATTTGGACAGCCTTCGTCGCGTCACTGTGACGTAATAGGCCTACAAAGGCGGCCTCAGGAGGATGCAGCCCATGAATTTGGACACCCCATTACTCTCCTCTTGTGACATCATTATGTTCATGTTTGTCAGCTGTTTCCCCATGTGTTTCCATTTTCCTCATTATCCTCCTGTGTATATTTAGTCCGTGTGTTATTAGTCATTCCTTCTCAGATCGTGTGTGTTTTCACGTCGTGTCTCCAGGTATCCATGCCAGTTCTCCATGTTTAAGGTTTTTTTTATGTTTTAGTTCACCCAGTTTAGGTTATTGTTCAGTTTCACCCATGCCCTTTGTATTTATTTTGCCAGCCATAATAAACTGCTCGTTTTCTGTTAATCCACATCACATTCCACATTCTGTTTCGGTCTGCATTTGAGTCCTTTTTTTGCAACACATACAGTCTGCCTCTGCCAGCCTGTGACAGAACCAAAAAAGTTGTGTAGTTTAAGTGTTTTTTTTTTCTTTCGCAACTGCTATTGTCAAAAAGCAACAACAATAACATTCCTTATATTCTTCTTCCTTGTTTTTATTTTTAATGTTTAGTTTGCAGCTGTCAGTTGTTATCAGGGTGGCACTCACGATTTTCCTTTGACACTTCCAAAAGTTGCTTTGAGGGGCTGTATGCCTAAAATTTAGGCAAGGTCGCTTACGGAGAAAATACCGGAAGACAACAGATGACCACAACAAGAAGCATGGCCAACAGGGAAACAAACGCCGACACTGCGGTGCAAGTCTCGGATGACAGTACACCTAAAGCTGGACATACACTGTGCGTGTCACAGTCCGCTGTGGCAGACCGTGTGGAGAGTGTGTGGAGGACTCAGGTGCAGACACAAGTGATACGGGAGTGAGCTTAAACCAAAAGCGAGCCTTTTATTGTGGCTGATGAATACAAAAGAAGCAAACAAGAATAAGGGCAGCACAAGAGCAATAACTAAACAGAAACCTAAACTGGGAATATACTATGGTAAGGCTATGACTTAGAATACAACAGACCGGGCATGGAAACACGGAAGGTGGGAACACAGACGACGCGACACAGACTGCATGAAACACCGAGACTAAATACACATGAAGGATGATCAGGGGAAGTGGCCACACATGGGAGGACAGCTGACACACATGAACCTAACGACAGGACAGGAGAGGTGAAACTAAATACACTGACATTGAATACAGACTTTCAAAGTAAAACAGGAAACATGGAGATTAGACATGACATGAACTAAACATAACCACGCAGACATGACTCATGACAGGTAGACGCACGAACCAGGGAGACGGAGTACAGGGGAAGATGACAGAAGCGACAGCATGAACTTGACAACACAAGACACACAGACATAAACACATGAAGGGCAAGGGAGGCTTAATACAAGGGTCATATAATTACAAATGAGCTGGAATAACTTAATGAACCTAAACAAACAATAAACATTAGTCCTAATGATCTATGAGTGTCCAGAAGCTATCGCAGGTAAGCTCATAAGGAAAAAAGGGAAAAAATCAGCATAGAAATCAATAAAATCAATAAAAGAAGCAAAGCATTAAAGAGCAAAGAGATGAAGCGTCCACACTCACAAAAGGGGAGGAGTAATAGTAATAGGGGAGCAATAGTGTAGTCTAATTTGTTCTTTTCATTTAATAATAGAGTCCATATTATATCAACAGCTACATTCACCCTGGAGAGAAACTAGTGAGAGAGACCATCAGGACCAAGCTGGGTTTCCTGGGTCCAGAGGTTTGGAGAAACTTCTTCCCTTTCTTTCATCACAGCTGTCCTGTGCCAGAAGTTCTGTTGACTCTTAGAGCCGGATCTTTGACGTGAACGACGCGAGCCGGCTCCTTATTGCGAGCCGTAGGGTTTTTTCTTTTCTTTCTCTCACCCTCTCTCTGGCACTTTTTTCCGCTTCGTGAGCCATATGTGTTTTGCGCTGGGAAGAGGGGGGAGGGGCGGTAGTTACACTCGCAGTAGCACAGGAGCAGAGCAGGAGGGAGAGAGAGAGAAAGAGCAAGGGACAACAACGTCACGTTAGAAAGGTATAGTAATCATCCACAACTATTTTCAGTTGCAGATGACAGATGATGATGCAAAGGATTCAGAAAGTTTTGTCATGCAGGCCCATATGACAGAGAATATGCATCTTCTTTTAGTTTTCATATTTTAATTTATATTTAATTGTGTTGTGGTTTGCAGTGTTTTCTGTTGTTTCACTTTAAATTTGTTTAAAAGGAAAAAGCTGAAAATTTAAATAGTTAAAAGTTGAAATGTGAATAGTTGGTTTTTGTATTATATGATTTATTTATTACATTTTCTGTGGAGCGAATAAATAAAGGTATATTTACGGTGGCCCCTAGAGACAAAGCACGTACAAACTTCAAAACACATAAAAACTCCAAAGCACGTAAAAACACAACACAAGTGCTCCAGGATGCTAGGCACAGTGTTGAGCTTTTGTTACCTAGTGGCTACACAAGCCAGCAAGTACCAATGACCGGATTTGGTGTGTGGTAATAACAGGTAAATGAACATTTTTTTTTTATATTATTTGAATATATATGAGTGCTTGTGTATAAATACACAAACAATATACATATGCTTTCAATTGTGCAATTTAAGTCATCTAGGTAGCTCTGTTTTGGAAGTTCAGTTAATGCTAGAAATGTGTTTTGGAGTTTGTACGTGCTTTGTATCTAGGGGCCACCGCATATACTTATATATAAACATACACTCAACAAAAATATAAACGCAACACCTTTGTTACTGCTCCCATTCCCCATGGGATGGACGTAGAGACCTAAAATTCATTCCAGATACACAATATAACCATCCCTCCCAAACAGTGGTCACAAATCAGTCCAAATGTGTGGTAGTGGGCACATCTGCTATATTGAGATAATCCATCCCACCTCACAGGTGTGCCACATCAGGATGCTGATCTGACATCATGAGTAGTGCACAGGTGTACCTCAGACTGCCCACAACAAAAGGCCACCCTGGAATGTGCAGTTTTGTCTCACAGCAAAATGCCACAGATGCCACAAGCAATGAGGGAGCATGCAATTGGCATGCTGACAGCAGGAATGTCAACCAGATCTGTCGCCCGTGCATTGAATGTTCATTTCTCAACCATAAGCCGTCTCCACAGGCGTTTCAGAGAATATGGCAGCACATCCAACCGGCCTCACAACCGCAGACCTCGTGTAACCACACCAGCCCAGGACCTCCACATCCAGCAGGTTCACCTCCAAGATCGTCTGAGACCAGCCACCCAGACAGCTGCTGGAACAATTGGTTTGCACAACCAAACAATTTCTGCACAAACTGTCAGAAACCGTCTCAGGGACGCTCAACTGCATGCCCGTCGTCCTCATCGGGGTCTTGACCTGACTCCAGCTCGTCGCCGTAACAGACTTGTGTGGGCAAATGCTCACATTCGATGGCGTCTGGCACGTTGGAGAGGTGTGCGCTTCACGGATGAATCATGGTTCACATTGTTCAGGGCAGATGGCAGCTGAGAATGTCCCAGTTCTTGCATGGCCAGCATACTCACCGGACATGTCACCCATTGAGCATGTTCGGGATGTGCTTGACCGGCGTATACGACAGCGTGTACCAGTTCCCACGAATATCCAACAACCTCGCACAGCCATTGAAGTGGAGTGGACCAACATTCCACAGGCCACAATTGACAATCTGATAGACTCCATGCGACGATGTGTTGCACTGCATGAGGCAAATGGTGGTCACACCAGATACTGACCGGTTCTGGGTCCCCAGACCCCCAATAGCGCAAAAAACTGCACATTCCAGGGTGGCCTTTTGTTGTGGGCAGTCTGAGGTACACCTGTGCACTACTCATGATGTCAGATCAGCATCCTGATGTGGCACACCTGTGAGGTGGGATGGATTATCTCAATATAGCAGATGTGCCCACTACCACACATTTGGACTGATTTGTGACCACTGTTTGGGAGGGATGGTTATATTGTGTATCTGGAATGAATTTTAGGTCTCTACGTCCATCCCATGGGGAATGGGAGCAGTAACAAAGGTGTTGCGTTTATATTTTTGTTGAGTGTATATAAATAAAACCACTTTTTTTTTTACATTAGTAATTCCTTGTGTGCATAATTTTATATTATTGTTAATAATAAATTAATTAAAGCAACAAAACAACCTGAAGAGCCGGTTCGGAGCTGAAAGAGCCGGCTCTTTTTAGTGAGCCGAGCCGAAAGAGCCGGTTCTCTAAAAAGAGCCGGAAATCCCATCACTACTATCAATTTGTCCATTAAACTACAATATTCACTAAAGAATCCTCACAGAGCTTTTAGACATAAAGCGAGATGAGAGGGCTGCCAGAATGTGGAAGTTTTGAGCTCTGGCCGCGCTACATGCAAAGACACAATTGCTTACAGTTGTCACAGCAAGTTGCAGTGCCTTCATCTTAATCAGAGTGTGGAAATGTTGCACTCTGAACGCTCGTCAACACTGTTCAGAATGACATGACAACAGTTCTCTGACAGATTTATCACATCTTTCTTTACTAGAAACCCCATATACATATTCAAATACAGTAGGTGCATTTAACCCAACATTCACATGCTCAGACAGAAGTGTCAAGGTAACTTGGAGTTCGGTATCTTCGTAATGGAGAATAAAGGAGCTGGGAATCAAACCACTGTTCTTCCGATCGGTAGATCACCCGCTCTGCCTGCTGAGCCACAGCTAACCCTTATTAAACTAACTATATAGGAAAATATAGTAAAAGGAGGAAAAAGGAAATGTCTTTGTGAAATCGGTCAAGTTTTCTTGGTGAGGCTTTAGTGCCTTCGGGACTGGTTGTCAAGTGTTTGTATTCTTCTATTGCAATATAGTGATCTTCTGAATATACAGTGTGACAGAACAATATCATATAAAAAAAATAAACTGAAACTAAACACGACAGATGAGCAAACCCACTCTGAGGAATAACTTCAGCAAAGCTGATTTGGAAACAAACATTTGAAACCAAATTAAATTAACTAGTAAAAAGTACAATAGGTCGTGCAGTCAAAATTATCATAAATATGCAACATTTAGATAAAGGCGAATTATTGTGTAGGTGTGAGGAGACTGATTTTTTTGCAGAACAGTGCCACATTATTTTAATCCTCTCTTTGGGTATAGAATAACGGTTCTTTTTCCAGGGTGGAATGATTCTCCTTATTAGATATTCACTGAGTTCCTTCGACTTTCCCATTGTTCTGAGTATTGGTCAAGAACTTGAAACTACCAATTATTACCAGTAATCACCACTTTTTAAAACATTTGCATTTTTGAGCCTGTATATATACTTTTGTTCCCATGTGTAAATGTAAACTTGCCTCTCAGTGGCTATCTTGGTAACGCCTTTAGGCATTTAAGATTTGCTCGCATTAGGCAGATATGTACACTGTCTCTGCACATTTGACCCACAAAGTCCAGTTTATTTAAAATTGTGTGATCACTGCCCCCATGTCAAGGTGCAGATAAATGTGCAGTGCCCACATCTTTTCAAGTGACAATGCATGTAGTGTAGTCACTAATCACAGAACTGAAATACTTCCTCAACAACAGCTCTGTGTTAATAGTTAAGTAAGTGTTAAGTAATTAGTAGATTTAAAAGGCATGTAAGAGGAAAATGTGTCACTGCAAATGAAATCGCCCGAGTTAACCAACAAAATAAACAAAATCAGGAACCTTACTTTGTTCTTTGCTTTGCTTTGAGTGACTGTGAGAGACAGTAATGTGAGACAGGATTGAGAGCCCATAGTAAGCAGTGTTTGAGGTTAATAACCATCCATCCATCCATTCGCGTCCGCTTATCCTGTTCAGGGTCACGGGGGGTGCTGGAGCCTATCCCAGCTGTCATAGGGCGAGAGGCGGGGTACACCCTGGACAGGTCGCCAGTCTGTCGCAGGGCCAACACACAGAGACTGATAACCATTCGCACTCACATTCACTCGCACATTCACACCTATGGGCAATTTGGATTAACCAATTAACCTATCCCCACTAAGTGCATGTCTTTGGACATGTTAATAGGTTAATAACCCTCTACATTAAAGAATGGCTCGAATGCTGCATTTGTAGAATCAACAGACAAATCTGATTGGAAAAAAAAAACACACAAAAAAAAAACCCACCAAAATTTTTTACTGACTTTACTTCAAAATAAGATTTTAAAGAATTCTTTTTTTTTTTCACGGGTTAAATTTACATCACATGCGTACAGTTTACCAGCATTACAGCTTCTTTTATAGCTTAGTCCAGGGTCCATGGTGCACAGTCAATTTCAGATCAATTCAATTTTATTTATACAGCGCCAAATCCCAACAACAGTCGCCTCAAGGCGCTTTATATTGTAAGGTAGACCCTACATAATACATACAGAGAAAAACCCAACAATCATATGACCCCCTCTGAGCAAGCACTTTGGCGACAGTGGGAAGGAAAAACTCCCTTTTAACAGGAAGAAACCTCCGGCAGAACCAGGCTCAGGGAGGGACGGCCATCTGCTGCGACCAGTTGAAGGTCAGATTCATGCTATAGCTAATCCAACAACCTAATGTGCTTATATTTTCCTCAGTTTGGCTTTTATAAAACACACAATTAGCTTTATTGTTTGGGGAGTGGTTTGTTTGTTTTTTGTGTTACGGTGTGAGACAACATCAGGCATCTTTGCTGTTGCAGAATTCTCCACTAGATTTCATTTCTGGATTAACTGGCAGACCTTATGACCTCTGTGAGGCTGCTAACATCACACCAAAAACAGAAACAGGAAAATACACACTCACACCAATTCATGATACCAGGCTGAATGTTAGGCTTTCAGCATGGCATCTCCTGCTTCCTGCCTACAACCTGTTTTACCTACCAAAGGTCTCCACAAAGCTTCGAGGCTGTGTGTACTGTACATTTGCGACCGAAGTTACATATCTGCTAACACTGAAGCTGAACAAAAATGGTGTGCACAGAGCAACAGATGGGGCACCTTGTCTACTTCTGCTATTCCTTACCTTTTGATGCCTTCAACAGCACAGAGTTCAGCCACTACACCTTGTTGTTTTTCTTTTACAAGAAGTAATAAAACAAAAAATAGGGCATGTTGAGCTGAGGGCACACATCATGCTGCAAGCAACAAAATGTGTTTTGATTTTTGTGCAGGCTGTGATCATTCTCAGCACCTCGTATTATTCGGCTCCACGAACAGGTTTCCCCTTCCCTAATATCCTTTGAACAAGCAGCATTTTGTTTACATGAGGCCCAAGTAAATGTTTGAAGTGCCTTATACACCATCAAACCTAGTTGCCTAATCTGTTATTCAGGTGCGTTGAGCTCTGGTAGTTGAGGTCATAATAATAGAGGCTCGTCTTTGATGAGAGCAATGTCATAATAGAGCCAGACTGTGTTTAAGTCTGTATGCTGAGCAGCTCATAAAAAAATCCTCCTCACAATACACCAATAAAGTAGAATACATTTATATGCAAATTAGAAGCTGGTGATACCACGTTGCCAGCAGGTATTAGGGAATAAGCGTGTCTTAATGAAATACCTTCTGCTTGCTGGCCACAGTATTATATAAACTTGCTCGCCATTCAGCACAAAGAGGGTCAATTCTACTTTTTATGTTGCTTGCTCACCTTTGACAAATTTGTTTAAAGGAGCAAGGAAAGTCTGCTGTTTCTCCTGCAGCAGCGGGAAGGCAGACAGGGCGGCAGCGGAGGCTCTGGCAGGATTTGATGTGATGCCAGCGGGGGCGCCGAGGAAAGTTTAAACTGCAGAAACAACAACTGCGAACATGATACTGTTACTGCAGATTCACCAGATGCTGCTGCTCTGTTACGCTCCAGCCCTACTGTCTTTGAAAAATGAGGTTTGTGTAAGTGCCCATAGCTTCTCCCCTTTTGTCTTATACTTACTTATTATCATCCAGTAGATGATTAATATTGTGACTCTGTTTTTGCTTTTCTGTCATACCGTAACCAACTTATTTAATTGTTTCCATGTTTCAGACCCTTAAGTAGTGTATTTGGACAAATGGCACAACTTCCGTGTCATTGGCTCTGGTACTAAATTAATTGAGCACAAAATTAAATTCTCAGTCACCATGCCGCTCAGAGCTGCAGGGCTAACATGATTATAGTTTGGGTTAAAAAAACACACACCCTTGTACAACAAGCTAAACTTTCTAGATGTAGTGAAAACTGAGTTTCACCACATTTTACATGCACTGACATACGCAACCACTAGCAGTTACATAACTGTAAAATGTACCTTGAGGCTGTAATAAAACATTGTAGTCTCAAACATGATGTGCTGAACTCTGCCTCAGCAGATGAAGCTGTCACTAATCGCAAATGATACGAGAATCTCAAGATAAAGTGCACAACTCCAATTTGACCCTTTAATTCTGACTCTGGGGGTGAAAGACGAAGCCTCTGCAGCCGACAAATGCGTCCTTCATTTCCCCGAATTTGAAGGATGGGTCGGGCGTGTCCTTTGTGGCCCACCATATCCCAGAATTCGGCTCAGCCAATTTCAGTTTTCAACAATGGCGGCCGCTACTAAGTTTTAAAATTAGTCTTATTACTCTTTCTGGGTCACAAAATAAACTTTTAACATATTTTCAGGCGAGAAAGTAGCTGTGTAAACTTCAAATATCTGCTTGGTTTATCAAGACATCGCATATTTGCAAAAATGTGCCGATGTTTTCGGAGACGTCTGTTACCCACCCGCACGATAGCTAGCCGGGGGGTTCAATCACTCAAGCCGGCGAGAGCAGTAGACTCCCGGCTTCATCGTTTTCAGACCCTGTCTTTCACTACTCAGGTAAAACATGATATATAAGTCACTCGGATAACTTAATAATGTAATTGTTTGGCTTTTTTCGGTGTGTTATTTGTTCCGGAGTAAATCGGTTTTGCTGAGATCAAAGTTATTAGATTATTAGATTAAATAAAACTATTAATCCATCGGGTGGGTTAAACAGAAATCCCTGCAGCATGGACTACCCTAAAGCTACATTCTTTAGGGTTATACCTGTAACACTCTGCCTATTGCCTTCATATTAAATCATTTTTGTGAATAATCTTTTTAAAATATTTCTTCACGTCATTATGCGGGCTGCAAGTAGAGGTGACATGGGCCGCGAGATTGAGACACAGACATCAGAGCCTCTTAATGCGTGTTTTGTTTGGGTTTCCACTGGCAAGGAAACTAAAAATAGAGAGGGCATAGCCTAACATATGAAACAGGAAAATACCCCCATGTAATCCATTCATTTCAACAAAGTAACTGTATTCTGAATACCACCTTTTTAAACGGTAACTCTAACAGAATACAATTACCCACAATTTGTATTTTAAATACGTAACGGCGGTACATGTATTCCGTTACTCCCCAATACTGGTCACCAGTGAACAGACCAGAGGCGCTGACCTCACCTACTCATGCAGGCACTGACAGTTTGGCTCTTGGTGGAGTAAAAAGGAGTCCTCGTATGCAGCGTTCTGCATGTTGATATAAGTAGTGACCATATGAAAGATGCATCAACCAGGTGCACGCAAGGTTCCAAATCCAACACATTTTTTACTCATCAGGCTAATTAACCTATCTGCAGCAAGGCTACAGCTCTATATCAGCAGCCATCTGCTGACGTGCTGTCTGTGCCATTACTGGCTCCTCCACCCACGTCTCAGCAGGCACGCCACCCATCAATCACAATCTGTTGCTCTCACTCGCTCTCTGATGATTTAGGCCTTCTGCACCATCATGGGCTAATTATTAACAAGGCTTAACAAGGCAGACATGCAAAGAGATATATGGCTGGACAGAAAGATGACCTCTGCTAATCTGCTGCCTCCTCATGTTAAGTGCTGCAGGAGAAGGATTGGAAGTATGAGTCTTCTGCCCAATAATAAGAAACAAATTATACTCATCAAGTATCCTTTGGATATATTTGAAAAAATGTCCTGCCTGGTATACAAGGAACAGGAAGATAAGGACATTTAGAATCCAAATGTAATTCCTGGCTCACTGCTTTTTTATGAAAAAATCCACCTGAGTGTGTGATAATGTTGTGTTTTCTTTTTTTCTTTCTTTCTTTAAACTAACTTGAATGCACAGAGCTCTCTGTGTTCAACTTCAAGGGCAGGGAACTAGACTAGGACATTCTTAACTAAGAAGGTTCTAAGACATACTATACAAAAACATAATTTTTAGTATATGCATAAGACTGCATATACTAAAAATGTTTTTGAAAAGACTGAAATTTAATCTAAATATCTTGTATGTTAATTGTATGGATTCATGGCCACAACATTACACCAGTCTGACTGAATTACATAATTCTTATAATGCAGTGCTCTGGGTATTTTTATTTCTGAAGTTAATCGGTTTTAGTTTGACACAAAGACCAAGCAATGACAAAATGCTGATATGTACTATTTGGTTAGGTTCCAATTCAGACTATGCCGACCTTAAGCTATCTTTTTTTTTTTTTTAAAGTCAGGTTGCGTTGGCAGCAACAGGCTATTTCAGATGTCCTCTACCCCCAGCAACATTTCCCAGTTCTTCCTGGGAGACAAGAAAAGATGAGATATTTGATCTCCCTAGCAAGTTCTAGGTCCACCACAGTGTCCCTTCATAGTTGTTCTGGACAGATCCTGATCAGATTGCCCTAACAAGCCTAGATATCTCCGTTGACTGGGAATGCTAAACGGCTCTATCCATGCCCCTTATGGAGTCCCTCACCCTATTTCTAAAGCTCTAAGGCTGTGTTTACCCAACCTATGGAGGAAAATCTAAACTAGAAATAAGAAATCAGAACAAAGGATATTAATATCTATGAAAAGGTAGATATGGTAGTAATGTTCCAACCTATTTGAAGCCAAGAACATTACTACCATGTGATATGATTTCAACATACAGTGGGGCAAAAAAGTATTTAGTCAGCCACCGATTGCGCAAGTTCCCCCACCTAAAATGATGACAGAGGTCAGTAATTTGCACCAGAGGTACACTTCAACTGTGAGAGACAGAATGTGAAAAAAAAAATCCATGAATCCACATGGTAGGATTTGTAAAGAATTTATTCGTAAATCAGGGTGGAAAATAAGTATTTGGTCAATAACAAAAATACAACTCAATACTTTGTAACATAACCTTTGTTTGCAATAACAGAGGTCAAACGTTTACTATAGGTCTTTACCAGGTTTGCACACACAGTAGCTGGTATTTTGGCCCATTCCTCCATGCAGATCTTCTCGAGAGCAGTGATGTTTTGGGGCTGTCACCGAGCAACACGGACTTTCAACTCCAGCCACAGATTTTCTATGGGGTTGAGGTCTGGAGACTGGCTAGGCCACTCCAGGACTTTCAAATGCTTCTTACGGAGCCACTCCTTTGTTGCCCGGGCGGTGTGTTTTAGATCATTGTCATGTTGGAAGACCCAGCCTCGTTTCATCTTCAAAGTTCTCACTGATGGAAGGAGGTTTTGGCTCAAAATCTCACGATACATGGCCCCATTCATTCTGTCCTTAACACGGATCAGTCGTCCTGTCCCCTTGGCAGAAAAACAGCCCCATAGCATGATGTTTCCACCCCCATGCTTCAGAGTAGGTATGATGTTCTTGGGATGCAACTCAGTATTCTTCTTCCTCCAAACACGACGAGTTGAGTTTATACCAAAAAGTTTTACTTTGGTTTCATCTGACCACATGACATTCTCCCAATCCTCTGCTGTATCATCCATGTGTTCTCCGGCAAACTTCAGACGGGCCTGGACATGCACTGGCTTCAGCAGCGGAACACGTCTGGCACTGCGGGATTTGATTCCCTGCCGTTGTAGTGTGTTACTGATGGTGAGCTTTGTTACTTTGGTCCCAGCTCTCTGCAGGTCATTCACCAGGTCCCCCCGTGTGGTTCTGGGATCTTTGCTCACCGTTCTCATGATCATTTTGACCCCACGGGATGAGATCTTGCGTGGAGCCCCAGATCGAGGGAGATTATCAGTGGTCTTGTATGTCTTCCATTTTCTGATGATTGCTCCCACAGTTGATTTTTTCACACCAAGCTGCTTGCCTATTGTAGATTCACTCTTCCCAGTCTGGTGCAGGTCTACAACACTTTTCCTGGTGTCCTTCGAAAGCTCTTTGGTCTTGGCCATGGCGGAGTTTGGAGTCTGACTATTTTAGGCTGTGGACAGGTGTCTTTTATACAGATGATGAGTTCAAACAGGTGCCATTCATACAGGTAACGAGTGGGGGACAGAAAAGCTTCTTACAGAAGACGTTACAGGTCTGTGAGAGCCAGAGATTTTCCTTGTTTGAGGTGACCAAATACTTATTTTCCACCCTAATTTACGAATAAATTCTTTACAAATCCTACCATGTGAATTCATGGATTTTTTTTTCACATTCTGTCTCTCACAGTTGAAGTGTACCTCTGGTGCAAACTACTGACCTCTGTCATCATTTTAAGTGGGGGAACTTGCACAATCGGTGGCTGACTAAATACTTTTTTGCCCCACTGTATGTTCCCTGCACATTAGGCATTTGACTAGTTCCCTCTGCACAGATGGATATGTTTAAGGTGCCGTAAGCAGCCAGTGTTCACTAATTAGATTGCAAGCTATTGCACGTATGCAAAGCCTCTGTACATCAAAGACTTAGTAACATAACTGTAACTACGGTTGTCATCTGAACCTTACAAGATCTGTGCAGTTTTTCATAAATAAGTTGAAGGCTGCAAAGTGTGCAAACAGCTAAGAATTGTATTGGAAGCTCAGTTTGCACCCTGCTGAGCACAGCATGTAGTGTTTCTTTGCCTTCACCTTTCCAAACACATGTAGAGAAAGCTGGAGGCAGACACTCAGACATACACGAATCCTTTGTCTGCACAGCATCTGTTTCTCTGTTCTGTGACTATCTGGCCAACACCCTTATATTTGCCGGTAAACAGCATGTCAACCTGCGTGAATTGGCTTCTCTGCACTGCACCGTCACCATGCCTTTTCATGTATTAACGTCATGCTGAGGCAGACTGGATTGTCGTTACGATGTCCCTATACAAACAAACTGTCAAAAAAAACAAAAACCTCCCTCTTGTCTATCTGCACTTTGCATGTGGCAAGGTAACCAATGGGCTCTGCCAGCAGAGATCGGTAAAAAGTAAAGGTATGAACCATGAAATATTCATGACTTCATATCCAGAGCAAAGCCTTAAGCAGAGCCCCTCACAGTCTGTTACACTCTGATGGGAAATGCATGACACATAGCAGTGTACACAGACATCCCCTGTTCCTCTGTTTTGTTTTGTTTTGTTTTTGGGTGATTATATAAATCTAAACCTCTCCATTATGTGGAAGGTTTAAAATGTGTAAGAACGAGTTGAGCATTTGATCATTAATAAATTACATGTATTTATTTTCTGTTTACTTTCATAACGTGTCACGTACAGAAGGGTATGTTAAAATTGCAATTAAGTCACAAAGAAAGAAAGAAAGAAAGAAAGAGTCTGAAAAATGAAGCTAGTACAAATATGCCTTAAACCCATCTTTTTCTATGGCCAAGATAAAGTGACTTCTCTGGTTGCAAAAAGACTTGAAGATGTATAGACATCTATAGGAAAAAGGCCTCCATTGCTTTGCTTTGAAACCTCCATAAACACTTTCTTTATCGTTTTAAGTGATGTCGACTAAAACACAAAGCTTATTTTGTAATAGATGATTTTCTTGACCAAGGTCGGAAATCATTATTAGAATCAGGAAACCAGTTTAAATCAGAGTATGTTGAGTTGTTATCTAATTAACATGTCTTCTCAGACAGATCCTCCTCTTGCTGGTTACATCAGGTCAAATCAGGCATGAAAACACCAAGATGGCAATGCTGAAATTATTCAATTCAAGGCTATCATTAACTAATGGATGATGTTGTGTCTCTGTGACTATGTACATCTTTTATAAACAGTCTATGGCTAAAACTTAAACCCAAGTTAAAAAGTAAAAATCAAACTCTGAAGTAACATCATGTTCAAGAAAAGAATAACAAAATGTACTGCATACAGAAGTTTAACCATTGATCATTAGCTTAAGCTTACCACTTAATGTCAAGCCTAATAAGGCTTAAGAACTTTACGAAAAATCCTGTTTCAGAAATAAATAAATAAATAACAAGAGTGACCAAAAGCCTCATGGACTCCAGAAACCAGAGTGTACATTACAATGTCTGCATCCTGACCTGTAAAGATTACATGAAATATTCATGGCTCTATATCCCGAGCAAACTACATAGCAAATTACAGTGTGACAAATATATTCCACCAGTATCAGGACAGTAAGACATTACGTTAACAAATTACTTCTCTTTGTTTTCTTCTTATGGTTCTCTAAAACAGTCAGGTAGGTTTAAACACCTGCTACTTTAATTAAGCAATTGTTCTGCTTTGGAATAGCTGTAAACACTCATTTTCTCACATATGATAATTCTAGTAGAAATGGATGATAATTAGCGTTTTTATTTCACTTCCAATAATGGGTAATGTTTTTTAGAAGATGACATTTATTGTGTAATTGTAACTAATTTTACTACAAAAAGATTATTATTGATTGGTGTATATCTCTGAGCAACCACATAATGATACAACATAACAACCCTGACAGCTTAATTATGAAAGGAAATTCCCCTTAAAATGCATTTAAACAATAGTTTCCTTCCACGCCTAGCTCGTTTTTAGATATCTGAACTGTCACGTCTTTTTTTCAGCAGTTGAAATATTTTTTAATGGCTGTTTCCCTTGTTAAAAATGAATAAGGATAGTGAATTCAAGGTTAGCAAAAGGGGCAAGAAAAAAAGAAAGAAAACTTATGTGGTAACTAGCGTGGATAATATCGATCGATGTAGCCATTCAGGTCAGCTAAAAGCTGCACCAATTATTATAGTTTTGTGAACAATAGGTCAAACAACCAGGAGTAATGTGAAAAGAGTTCCTGGTGACAAACTTACATGGCTGCCATTTTTCAAACAGAAGTTGCAGTGACACTGAGGGAGAGGTAGGATGAACAGAAACAGAGATGGGTAGGGTATTGGTCATTTGGGTGAAATGGACCTTTAAAAAGTCCAGCACTGTAGGTGTATATTTAGGTGGCAAAGTAACTGTTATACCTAAATTATTCAAATGCAAGTCTGCTGTCTTTGTTGCCCATTAACACATTAAGATTCCCTAAACATGTCCACATGTAATATACTATCTTTCTTCAATTCAATTCACTTTTTTTTATTTATATATCACTAAATCACAACAACAGTTGCCTCAAGATGCTTTATAGTGTAAGATAAACCTTTACAACAATAGAGAGAAAATCCCAACAATCAGATGACTCCCTATGAGCAAGCACTTGGCAACAGTGGGAAGGAAAAACTCCCTTTTAAACAGGAAAAAACCTCCAGTGGAGCCAGGTTAAAGGAGGGGCAGCCATCTGTGAGGAGAGGGAGACTGGAAAGAAGAAACAACATGGAGGAGAGCCAGAGATGAATAATAACTAATGATTAAATGCAAAGTGGTGTACAGAAACACAGAGATTGAAAAAAGGGTGAGTGAAGAAGAAACGCTTTCTGCAGTGGGGTTCAGGGTCACCTAATCGCTATATAAATAAAACTGAACTAAACTGAATTGAATGAAATATTCTAAATGCTGTTTGTATTATTTTATATCATATACACATGAAAGATATCAAGGTCATGACTATATAGTCAGTATTATGACTATAATACTGATAATAACCACTGCAAATACTGACTTTGAATTTAAGGTGGACAACTAAGGGAAACCGGACATGTCAGGCCTCCTGGGATGATTAACTCTCACCTGTGTGTAATTGTGTGATCAACTGTTTCCTGCTTCCAGGTGAATAAGCCTTGATTCCTTAAGCAGAGTAGAAAACTTGTATATAATAGCCAGTAAATTTACAAAAACAAAATAAGCAACCATGAAACTTGACATTATATAACCTATTTAGCCAATATCTGCCTGTTTACGTTCATTACAGACTATAGACTGAAATGACTCTTACCATGTATAAACTGACCTACTGTGACTTCAGTAATACACATAGGCTGTTCTGCCTTTGCCTCGCAATTAGCATCACAGCCCTATATAAATGGAGTTAATATAGATCAATAATACTAACATTAATTAATGTTGGGCAATGTTATGCCTCACTATTCCAAGCTGCAAAGATTAATAACAAAAAAAGTATTCAAAGTATTGATTTATCTTGTTGCCATAGATAAGATATGCCATAAAGGAGCCACACTCAAAAAAGTTTTGGGGAAAGTTAGTGTGAGGGCATAAATAACAACTAATTCAGCTCCACTTTGATGGGTCTCCCTCTACATCTGCCTGACATTCACCATGTCCATACTGAGGCGCACAGTCTCGTCCTTTCCAAGCTGTCACTGCTGCCTCTGCTCCCAAGGGGCAAATCCACCGCCAAATCATATCATTGCTCTCTTATCAAATGGTCACCAAACTCTTTAAAGCCAACAGTTCAGAACTCTTTCACATAAAACAAAGTGAAATCTAATACAAAGAAGGACAACAATGACGAATCTTCTCTCAGACTTGTCTGATCAAGATGATTTTGAATATTAATTCTCTTCAAATTTCTGAAGGCAAGCTGTAAGTCATAAGCCCAGCATTTCTTACTTGGCCTTGGTCAAGCGGGCAATAATACAAGAACTCATTCAGAACTCTGCTGCCTGTGGTAGAAATAATATTTCATGTACAGTCCTCCTTGGGTTCTACTAAAAATATAGCAAAGATTAAATGAAACTTCCACATTCAGTAGCAGTCAAAATTACACAGATATTTGACAGAAATGATTAAACAAAGCACTGCAACATCGACAATAGTCTTTGGTGACATTTACTTTGACAACATACTTCTGAAATCTAGAGTTTGTTTTTTCTTTGATATTCCAGTCTGTAGTGTCATCCTGCCAAGATCTAAAGAGCTCTCTAAGGTCTTTAGAAAAAGGTTGCGAATGTCAGTGAGTCTGGAAAAGGATTTAACTTCATGGGAGGTGTGCCAGGAAAAATATTACAGCCAATAAACAGATGGCATAAACATGTGTGTAAGCGCAAAAGCAGCAAAGTATATATGCATTGGTTGTGGTAAAATTATAAACCCATCCTTTGTAATGAATGTCAATCAGAATTTGGTGTACATGCATGAGACTGAGCCACTCAATCCTTGCCTTTCAAATGGATGTACTGTAGCTGTACTCACGTATCAGGCTGTTATATAAATATGTGTGTGCATGAGAGATTGCACAATACCACTTTTTTATGTCCGATACCAGTATCATAAATTTGGATATCGTCCGATACCGATATGAATCCGATATAGTGTGTTTTTTAATCAATAAAACTGTTTTTTAAATATCTTGCTGCTTTTTGTATAAGTTCATACTCAAGTTAAAAAAACAAAAACAAAAAAACACTAAAGCTATTCTGTTATACCTGTATGCAAAAAATGCACTGCACCCAAAATATTTCATAGTTCAGCAATACTGATCAATCTAATAACCTTAAACCTACTCCATCCTCCCTATTCTGGTATTTTAAAGAGTAAGCAACCTAACTAATAGGGCTCTAAAACTCCCAGCAAAATAAAAAATAAAAAATAAATAAAAAATAGGGAACCACCCCCCACCTCATGATGCTTCATCGACGTAATCAACTTTAATTTGATGCAGTGTGAAAAAAAAATGCCCAGAAATAAATTATTTTTCAAGAATAATTAAATAGATTCAACATCTTTCTTCAACAGAACTGCAGACTGCACAGATGGTACCTTCCCAAAGGAAAAAGTACTATAGCTTACTAGGGTATATTAGACTTAATAGTTACTATATACAGTAATTGACTTCTATTCATTTTACATCAGATTAAAACTTTGGGTGTAAGATTCAGATAATTATTTAATAAAAGCTAGACATTTTAAATGAGAATAAGAAAGAAAAGTATATCTTTGTGCCCCCTTCTTCCTGTTCATGCCCTATCGGCCCCCCTGACTAAACTTTGCTAGATCCGCCCCTGCACAGTTACCAGCCGTCAGCTACGTAGAAAAGGATCCTGGTGTAGAAAGTAATATTAAATAAATTCTAACAACAGATTGTCAAGCTTAAACGTGCTGCTGTTATTCAGCCGCTGGTTTCCTCTTTCTGGTGCAAAGTGGGAGATAAACAAACAAGGGAGACAGACTCGTGACAGAAAAGCTGATCAGCTGATCACTGATCAGTTTCATGATTGACGTAGCAGCAGGAGAGGGAGGGGGAGAGAAGAGGCAGTCGCTCCATTAAGCTTAAGCTTAACGTGGGAATGCTTTACAAACATTCAGAGATGAACTTACACATTTGCTTTACTTCTCTCTGGGATAACTTCATCGGAGATGAAATGCTGGTTTGGTAGCGAAGCTACAAATACACACAGCCGCTCTATCACGTGAGCGCACTGCTCCGACGTGCTATGGTTATGAGGAGAGTTACGCGTGTCGCAAGTTTTGTGAGGTGCTTTTTTGATATTTAATGGATCAGATTCCATTTTTTATTTCTCTCCGATATCCGATCCAGTAATTTATGTCAGTATCGGACAGATACCGATACGTAATATCGGATCGGTCCATCTCTAGTGTGCACATGGTCGGATAGATGCATAAGGTGTGCACATTTTCACATAGTTTTTTTCTTCACAAATAGAGTTGCAGAGCGACAACTCACTCATTTTTTTAGAACATTTCTCACTCTCAGTTTGTCACCCCTTCTCATCATATTTTAACTGAAGCGTTATTACCTAGACCCTTTAGTTTCGATTTCCAATGTGAAGGAATGAGGAATCGGGCTTTTCTGTCTGGCAATTCGGCGAATGAGTCTGGGTTTGGTGAGTAGTCTGACTGCTTTGTGACAAGGGTTTGGTGTAGGGGTGGGATTATGGTGATTTGTTTTTCAGGAGTTGGGCTCAGCCACTTAGTTTCAGTGAAAGGAACTCTTAGTGCTTTAGCATACCAAGATATTTTTGACAATTTCATGCTCCCAACATTATGGGAAAAGTTTGGAGATGGCCTCATTCCTGGTGCAATATGACTATGTACCAGTGCACAAAGCAAGGTCCATTAAGACATGGACGAACAGGTTTGGTGTGGAAGAACTTGACTTGGCCGGCACAGAGTCCTGACCTCAACCATATAGAACACATGAATTAGAATGGAAACTGCAAGCCAGGCCTTCTTATTGCATTCTTTTCAGGATTGTGGGTGTGGCTGGAGCCTATCCCAGCAGCAGTCGTAGGGCTAAAACACAGAAACAGATAACATTCCCACATAGGGCCAATTTAGAATCGGTAAGTAACCTAACTCAACAATCTGCATGTCTATGGAAAGAAGCTGAAGTACCCAGACAGACACTTAGAGAACATGCAAACTCCACACAGAAAGGTGGAATTGAACTCACAATGAAGACATCACAAGGTTAATTTTGCTTTAAATATTATTTATTTTCTATCACTGTAGGACATTAGGAAACTTTTAAAATTTATTTTAGATAAATTACATATAATTAATAATAAAGCCTCCTGTTGTACTTTCTTTATTCATCTCTTTTTCACGTTTATCAACCACTACTATATTTAATTATTAGTAATTATTTAACTCTGGCTTTTTCTCCCATCGTGTGTCTTTTTGTCCTGTCTCTCTGTGCGCTCTTCTCTTTCCCTTCGCCCCCATGTCTGCCGCTTCCTTGTGCGTGGTTCTCCTGGAGGTTTTTCTAACTGTTAAAATTGAGTTTTTGCTTTCCATTGTTCCCAAGTCCTTGCTTATACAGAGTTGTGTGATTGTTGGATTTCTTTCTCTAATATTGAATGGTCTTTACCTTATAATATAAGAGCTCATTGTTGTGAAATGGGGCTATATAAATAAAAAAAAAATAAAAAAATCTTTTATACTCTATTATTTATTTTTTATAGATTCACACACATTCACTGGAAAGAGGTAAGAACCTCACAAGAAATACAGCACTGTCTCAAAGAAATGTTCATATGAGATTTGTGACTTGAACACAAATCCAATGTAGTACAAAGTATGAAATAGGTATTCAACTGTTTCTCTACACTATGTATACAGCTGGTGCCATCTGAGAGAAATATTTATGGCCTGGGAGTTGGTAACAAGGGTCACTCTATTTAATCTGCTTGTTAAATGAAACATTTTGATTGCTCTTGCTGGGATCATATCTTTTACACTAAAGTAGGCCATTGCATTCATGATATCAGTGTGTTTCTTCATTTGTTGTGATAAGTCACTACACTGGAGAAACCACTGTGGTCTTCCATTATGGTTTGTGGTGTCACCTGCCTCTGTGGAAACGTGCTTTTGGCACAATTTGAAATGCATGCTACTCTGTTTCTTTGTTGGACTGTAAATAGGGAAATTATCTTGACATTACTGAATCCTCTGACCATTTATTTCAGTGACATCCTTGTCTTTTGAGCCTTGGGCTGCATTCGTTGGCCTGTCTTGTTGTGTAACACTGATTGCTTGAGTTTTTGCTAACATTTTTGGTGGTACTTTTATCTTTTTTTTAACACATTACCACATGTGCTGCTGCTAACTGCTCTGCTTTTTCTCTATGCTGTATGTGTGTCAGCCTAACTGGACAAGCATCTAACTCTATACTAGCTCCATGACTAGTTTGCCTTGGTGCTATTTTTTATTATCACTGGCCTTTCATGGTGTCTGTAAAAACATGGATGGAGTTCTATCAACTTTATGTTAACCGTGACTCTGTTTTTTTTTTTATCAAGGAAATCATTTTTTCCTAATTATTGTTCATATTGTATCGTCCTGCCTTACAACAGCTCGTGGCACAGAAAAACAACCAGATTTTTTAGTGGTTTTTTAGTGAAGCTTCCTGTACTACCTGTGAAATGTTGTAGTCTGCTGTAGTTGTAACTGGCGTTATTTACACTTCTGTTGAACAAATCATTGAAAAGCAAATTTCCCTTCAAGCATATCACCTTTCTATGTAGATACTGTATACCCCTTACTTAGCTCTGTTTCTTATCTTTATGTTTCTTCCTCAGAATTTCCTGATAACTAGCATTCTCTCAATCATAAGGCATGACAAGCTCCAAAGGTGAGGGGACTCAACAGTAAAATCTTAGTTACTTTGATCCTGCTTTCTGAATGGTGCCGACTACCTGCATAGAAACCATTTCAGCCAAGTGACTTCATAGAAAGTAAAACAATGGTGGCACTGACAGCTTTATTTGGAACGACTGAGTCTTTGTTATTTGCCTTAAGGGGCTTTACAATTTGCCAAGCATATAACAGCCTTTCTTCTCAAATCACCCCTTTGGATACAGAAAAACACCCAAACAATGTTAACTGAAAAAAGGAGATCTCAGGAGAAGCAGTTGGGGAATGTATTAAATGAAGAAAAAAAAAGTAAAAATACACATTTGTTTGTTCACATGTATGTAAATGCACTGCTCCAAAAATTAACAGCACGCTTAAATCAAACATTGGATCTTGATTAACAAAATATTCAGTTTGAAAATCTCTGCTCTTATAAATCTCTTATGAATCTCCTGAGTATAAAATGACAGTCAACTTCAAATATAAATCATAGGCTGATC
The DNA here is from genome assembly GCF_057382275.1 of Copadichromis virginalis. NCBI lineage: Eukaryota > Metazoa > Chordata > Actinopteri > Cichliformes > Cichlidae > Copadichromis > Copadichromis virginalis. The sequence goes on from NC_140629.1 coordinate 10,067,135, forward strand.
ATAATGTGGCTCAGTGGTGTGTGTGGGCCTCATGTACCTGTTTGCATACCCAAAGAAATTTGGGCATACTCCTTAGGAGAATGTGCCCTGGGGGCTCCGCTGTGAAGAGAAGAGGATCTCCCAGTTCTGGTGTTCTCTTTTACGAATGCGAGTGGAGCTCTATGGTCTTGGGCTATGACTAGTGATCCAACTAAAGGATTTTGGGATCTTGTACCATGCTTATGGAGTCTGTTTCCAACAGTTCGGTTAGAAGAATGCACAAGAACAGGCAGGTGAAGGCCACCTTGGAAGTTTTTGGCAGTGCTCCTTCTGTTCTTCCGCATTCCATTATTTAATTATTACTACACCCTTCTACAGCCCTGGCCAGGTCTTCTCATGTAATGGCTTGTCTCCTGGTAGCTTTTTCACACTCTTGAGACTGCGCTGGGAGACAAAATAAACCTTCTTGTGGTGACATGTATGGAAACACCTAGCAACAACAAATGGATGTGAAGGCTCAGATGGTGGCACTTTCAGATTCAGAGCAGAGCATCACATCATCTGCTTGCCTTTCTGTAAAACTTACTGCATGCCACCAGTACATGCTCCATCCATTTGCTTATCCTTTTCAGGGTTGCAGTGGGCCCTATCCCAGTGGTCATAGGGCAAGAGGCAGGGTACACCATTTAGACTGATCAATTAACCTATCCCCACTAAGTGCATGTGTTAGACTGCGGGAGGAAGCCAGAGTACCCAGGAAGAACGCAAAAACACAGAAACACACTGGCCTGATGGTAGACTTGAATTCAGGACATTCTTGCTGTGTGGCAACAGTATTAACCGCTGTGCCACCCTACTACCGTTTTCCTCATTACCTATTAGCAGTCTAAATGATTTGAGATCATTTAGACTAACTCTAACCACTTACATAAGCTGTATGTGGACATAAAGCCATACATTGCATAATATGCTATGAATTGTATGAAACATTTGTAGTAATTTGTAAGTGTTCTGACCTTTGGGGGTGGTGGATTTGATAAAAGAAGTTCCTGTTTTCTATGGCTCTTACACTCTTACATAACTAAATGCTGAAGTTGGGGAGTGATAAAATATCGACTTCTTCTATAGTTTGGTAATGAATCAAAATGTACCCTCTATGCTTTCCTTATCTGAGGACACATAGACTGTTTGTTGGTACTAAACAGCTTTCCCAGCTAATGAGTTTCTCCCAGATCACCACTGAAGTCGCCCTCACCTCTTGTTCCTGTAGAACTTCCTGACATTAAGAAAGCTAATTCCCAGACACTTGTGCCCTCAATTTCAAACTAGCACCAAATCCTCTTAATAGATTACGCACCATCAATCAGCACACACAAAAGCAAGTGAGGGAGTAAGCTCAATACCCATGACTAAGCTTATTTGCCCTGGTGGTGATATGACAGCAACCATCGGAGAAAGGGATGTTGAGATGCACTTTTCCACCACATTACATCTCATCCACAACAGCAGACAAGGCTAATGAAATAGGATATGGAGAGTTCCCCTCAAACAGCCTTGCCTGTGACAATTGCCATATGGGACCTTTAAAAAGCTGCATCTCAGATAATCCAGAGGGGCTGTAATTTCGCTTCAGTTTCATTTTCAGTGTCGCAGAGGCAACCTATAGCCAATTAGTCCAGCGGTCATCAGTGGAAGAGGAGATGGAGCTGCGGTCACTGCCGGTCCTCAGATGGCTGACCTTGGGAGCAGCAGACTTTCCCTGCATGCATCTGGGTCTATAGAGGAAGTGGAGCTTAAAAGCATCCTCCCTGCTACACCTCCTGCCCCAAATTAGATAGAAGCCACTAGATAGCACATAGCATCAAATCTGGATCACTCCTGCCCCCTACTGGTAAGAAACCGGTATACCAGAGACCAACAGCAGCAGCACAAGGTGATGATCAAATGTTGCACTGATGGCTTAAAAGACAGGACTCTGGAAAAGGTGGAAAGTTGCAGAGGCTTGGCTCACAGCACAACACATGACAAATGCTGAAAGTCCTGTGAACAAGCACTTTGAGTGAACTAGACTTCCGAACACATGAGTACAAACTGACTTCTTTCAAAGTCACCTAAAGAATCTCTAGAAGTTAGGAGACTGAATGGTTTTAGAAACTGTTCCTGACTTTCAAAACTAGGCCACTCCTGATTGGGGAAATTTCACAAAGGACGCACAGCAGCTTCTTCAATTCACACCCTTTGTAGTGAGCTTAGGAATTATGAGTTTTCCAGGGGAAAAAAGGGGATTTGTATGCTGAAGGAGCCACTGGAATGACAGCCGCTATAAATGAAAAAAAGAAAAGAAAAAAAGACTCACACAGTAACAGTAAGCCATTATAGAAATGTCAGGTCACTTCTTTTGCCTCTCATGTAACGCTTCTTAGCTGCACTATGTTAAATGTAATCCATTTACTGTGCGGACATACTGTAATTATAATAATAACAAAATAATCAGGAAATTAAATTCCATCCCAGTCAGTCATTATTATGTCTTTGACAATTACACAGTGAGCTGGGAGGGAGAAATGCAATGTGTCATTCTTTGAAAGGTGCTGTGCCGATTTTACAGTTTTCACCACGAAAGCACAACGGACTCTACTTCTGAGCATATTAAATAATATACAATCTAGATAAAAACATTATCTACATTAGCCACAAACATACTTACAGTTTATCAGTGATCCCTTCATGTTAAATTTGTATTAGTTCTTTTTTTCCTTCAAATGAGGATGATGTGTGGTTGGCAAAAAAGTGTTTTCAGCACAAATACAAACTGTTACAGGCGGAATGAACCCTGGCAGATGTTCCTGGTTGGTTCATCTGCTCTCTATCACCATATAATGGAACCTGGAAGGCAGTCAACACATCATATCGTACCATGTGATTGAGCTCCAGCCAACGGGTGAGCCAGTTGTAATGCCAGTATCATTACTTTTACCAAAACTGTAGCATTATCATCAAGGGCTCATTAAAGCCATCATGCCTCCATATGTTTTAATCAGCCTGTCCAATTACTATCACAAAGTCCACCCCCGGGGTGCATCTGAGCTAGATGTGGATCATACCTTTTTTTTAATGACATATGACTTGACATATGTTAGGTCTGAATTTTTTTTTAAAAAGCAAGAACCGCAGGGTATTTTCCCTGTTTTTCTGTTATCTATCTGTAGATCGACAGAAAAAATCAAAATGTTTGTAACACTTTAAGAAAAAAAAATAGGGGGATCTCTGGGAGTCCTCATTGTCATATTTTTTTGTGTTAAATGTTTTAGGTGGTGAAAAGTCTTGACAGCTGGCCGTCAGTTCAGGACAAGGACTCCTCTACTATGAATTTGTGCTGTTGTAAGAGCTGAAGAGTGTGGTTTAACATTACCTTGCTGAAATATACAGGGCCTTGCCTTAAAAAGATGTTGTCTGGATAGGAGCATAAGTTTCTGTATGTGCAACATATGTTTTCATGTTACACCAGGCAGTGTAATCTTTCAAATCATTGAAAACAAACAAAGTTTCTTAAGCCAGTTGAAGTAGAAATATCTCATCTTAAAATATTTAAACACATCCATGATTGCAGTGCTGCTCACTGGCCGTGATGTGTTGTAAGTGAGTAAATGTGCAAAAATGTCCTCACTCAGATCAAACAGAAAACTTGGTTGTTATTCCCACTTGCTGCCAACCAGCTGGTTTCATTCCTGAGCATTACTTCATACCTCAGATCTGTGCATAATACTGTAAATCTCATGTAGGAACCTTGTTTTTATTTTGTTTTGAAAGATCTGTGTTCAAAGTCTTTTTTTTTTTTCAATAAAGACTTTTGGAAAAGGGTAAACCGCTTTGTTTTAACGACTTTGAGAGGTTGTCCATGCTTTTCTTGCATCCAGACTGGATTACAGCAGATGGCTGAAAATACTGCCAATAGACTCTTGACTCTTACATGTACAGAAACATACAGTGGGGCAAAAAAGTATTTAGTCAGCCATCGATTGTGCAAGTTCCCCCACTTAAAATGATGACAGAGGTCAGTAATTTGCACCAGAGGTACACTTCAACTGTGAGAGACAGAATGTGGAAAAAAAATCCATGAATTCACATGGTAGGATTTGTAAAGAATTTATTCGTAAATTAGGGTGGAAAATAAGTATTTGGTCACCTCAAACAAGGAAAATCTCTGGCTCTCACAGACCTGTAATGTCTTCTGTAAGAAGCTTTTCTGTCACCCACTCGTTACCTGTATGAATGGCACCTGTTTGAACTCATCATCTGTATAAAAGACACCTGTCCACAGCCTCAAACAGTCAGACTCCAAACTCTGCCATGGCCAAGACCAAAGAGCTTTCGAAGGACACCAGGAAAAGTATTGTAGACCTGCACCAGACTGGGAAGAGTGAATCTACAATAGGCAAGCAGCTTGGTGTGAAAAAATCAACTGTGGGAGCAATCATCAGAAAATGGAAGACATACAAGACCACTGATATTCTCCCATGATCTGGGGCTCCACGCAAGATCTCATCCCGTGGGGTCAAAATGATCATGAGAACGGTGAGCAAAGATCCCAGAACCACACGGGGGGACCTGGTGAATGACCTGCAGAGAGCTGGGACCAAAGTAACAAAGGTCACCATCAGTAACACACTACAATGGCAGGGAATCAAATCCCGCAGTGCCAGACGTGTTCCGCTGCTGAAGCCAGTGCATGTCCAGGCCCGTCTGAAGTTTGCCAGAGAGCACATGGATGATACAGCAGAGGATTGGGAGAATGTCATGTGGTCAGATGAAACCAAAGTAGAACGTTTTGGTATAAACTCAACTCGTCGTGTTTGGAGGAAGAAGAATACTGAGTTGCATCCCAAGAACACCATACCTACTGTGAAGCATGGGGGTGGAAACATCATGCTATGGGGCTGTTTTTCTGCCAAGGGGACAGGACGACTGATCCGTGTTAAGGACAGAATGAATGGGGCCATGTATCGTGAGATTTTGAGCCAAAACCTCCTTCCATCAGTGAGAACTTTGAAGATGAAACGAGGCTGGGTCTTCCAACATGACAATGATCCAAAACACACCGCCCGGGCAACAAAGGAGTGGCTCTGTAAGAAGCATTTGAAAGTCCTGGAGTGGCCTAGCCAGTCTCCAGACCTCAACCCCATAGAAAATCTGTGGCGGGAGTTGAAAGTCCGTGTTGCTCGGCGACAGCCCCAAAACATCACTGCTCTCGAGAAGATCTGCATGGAGGAATGGGCCAAAATACCAGCTACTGTGTGTGCAAACCTGGTAAAGACCTATAGTAAACGTTTGACCTCTGTTATTGCCAACAAAGGTTATGTTACAAAGTATTGAGTTGTATTTTTGTTATTGACCAAATACTTATTTTTCCACCCTGATTTATGAATAAATTCTTTACAAATCCTACCATGTGGATTCATGGATTTTTTTTTCACATTCTGTCTCTCACAGTTGAAGTGTACCTCTGGTGCAAATTACTGACCTCTGTCATCATTTTAGGTGGGGGAACTTGCACAATCGGTGGCTGACTAAATACTTTTTTGCCCCACTGTATTTCACCTACCTCAGCATCACTCCACCAGCTAAACAGAAAAGATGTATTGCTGGACCACTGAGGAGGACGGTAGGACACCCGTAGAACTTCAATGACCAACACATTTTGACTTTTGGCTTTCATCAAGTGATGTATATACTACAACTTTAACATGGAGCCACATTTGCAATGTAGGATTATTTATAGAGCTTTTGGTTACATATATGTTCTTGCAGAGGCTTGCTTCTTCTTTTTCCCACACAGCTTGTTCAGGAAAGTTGAACAACAGTTGGCAGACTCTTACTAGCTATAATGATTTAACAAAGAACACAAATCAGATCCTGTTTGAAAAAAAATACTAGCTGTTTATCTTCATAACTTACAATCAGACGTCTCAGTACTGATGAGGAATTAGGCCTCACAGGGTCAAATAAAAGCAGAATATCTGGATATCAATAAATGTATTAAAATTTCATACTAGAGAGTAATCTACAGCACGGGAACAACTCCCCTTCCAGCTTAGATCGTTTACCTCACCATGTGTCTTTATGTGAACACTATAAATTACTTCTAATTGTGTTCCCTCATTGTTTGTTCATTCCTTTTACTAAAGAGTTTTTAAGGCTATCATAAATTAAAGTAAGATTATTATATTATTATTATTATATATTATAAGATTATTCTAAACTACGATTATTTTCTAATGGCATCCTAGTATAAAAGCCATCTCAGTCACAGCGTGACTTATATTTGATGACACCCCTGTACACACACTCTCGTGTCAAAATCCAGCATATTTTGATTCATAACTAAGCAAAAATCATTAGACCAAAAAATTTACAACACTGAGGAGACCGTAAGCGGAGTCAAAGAGCCACCAGTTAAATATACTGCTGCTCACATCACAGACAGGTTGATGCTTTTATAGAGCCTGGCTGCTTGTCAGAGACTATCGAGCTGTTATCAAGATCTCTTTTGCTGTGCAGAATGAGAAGAGCAAAAGAATTTAAACTGTGTGCAATCACAGTCTGACTGACACTGAGAAAATAAATACACCGATGGACAATCTATGTTTTCCAATCAACACTAAGAAAATAGAATCGTCTAAACGCTATTGAGCGGCTGCTACAAAATCATATCATTGTAAAAAATTTGACTCAAAAAGTGAGCTTACAAAAGAAGCAAAAACGAACAAATGTCATTTCAACAACCAGGACTGCTTCACAAATACTGTACACAGCCACTTCCTGAATCACTGTTTAGTTCACTTCAGTTTTACTTATGAAGTGTATGTTCACAGCAGTCACCTTAGTGTGCTTGATATTGTAAGGTAAGTCCCTACATTATTAGAGAGAAAACCCCAACCTGTATGAGAGAACACTTGGCAACACTGGGAAAGAAGAACTCTCTTTAATAAGGTTATATTATAATTTCAGGACCATGGACAGCACAGTGTGATCTCATGAGCTGTGCTGTAACACAAAAGTTCTTTTAGTAGTCCCAGGCCCTCCAAAGGCCTATCTCCCCTCACCACACTCCCTGCCGGTAACTGATACCCTCAGGGGTCGGTGCGTTGGTGGTTCTTGGTGTCCGGGGCTGGGCGCTCAGGTATGTACCAGCTCACTCCCATTGACTACTTGGCGGGCCTGGTGCCTGTTACTCGGTCAGGCCTCTCCCGGGGCAAAGGAGGCCCTCGGGCACATTGTGCGCTGTCGGTCCTACGTGCTGCACAACAACATTCAATATTTAGTATTTACTGCTGTTTACACTTAGATAGATTAACGTGATGGTGTTGTGTTTAGTACGTTGCTCTGTTTTGTTTTTTTTTTTGCTTGTTTTCTCTTCTTTTTCTCTCAACAGGTGATCCAGGAGATTTTTTTTCTCTTCTTTCTCTTTTTAAGTGCCCTTTCTCACTGTCTGTCTTCCCTTCTGTTTTTCTTTCCCTTCATCTTTCTTTCTCCCTTTCCTATCCCTCAGTCATGTCTGTCCCGTCTGAAAACTGAAAACAAAATAAAATAAATAATAACAACAAAGGTTGATCAAATGGACCAATACGGCAAGGCCGTGATGATCCATTTGGCAAAGTAAATCCATTGGGTATCCTTGTTGGTCCTCAGACAACAATTCTGACGGCTAAAGAACCAAATGGGACAGGCAAAAAAAAAAAAAAAGAAGTAGTGGATTAACACAAATTACACTGTATAAAGAATAAATCTCATTTGTGTTAAATGTCTGCCTTCTACTTCTCTTTGTTTTGAAAACAAACACACACATCAATAAAACCAATAATAATTAGTTTGTTTGTTTTTAAAGTTTATTAATGTAAATGCACTGTCCGAACAAAAACAAAGACCTCCTTCATGATATTAGAACAAATCAAATCATTAAAATAAAAAAATGAGCCGCTTTTAAGACTTCTGTCTCTGACGTCCATAAATGATTCGTTTAGTTTAGTTTATTAAGAGCTGCATTAGCTCCTGCAATAGAGTTGCTACTCTTTCATGAACATGAAAGACAAAAAAGACCCATAAACAAGAAAACAATACAATTAAAAACAATAGCTCTACATTAAACATACAACATTAAACATTAAACGTACGTTAACTGTTACAAATAATCTATAGGATTCACAATAGCTCATTCGTGCTTATTTAAATTATTAATTCTGTCCCTGGGACCAACATGCTCATCACATAAAACGTCCAAGACCGAAGAAAAAATAACAAATTTTGAGGATTATTCCTGTGTAAATATATAATGTCTCGATTCCTTATAAAAGGTTGCTGTGTTCATTCTTAAAATCAAAAATTGTGGAAGTTTCTCCACTCTTCAGCCATTTTGCTGTGAACTCCACTTTTTAAGGCTGCGAAAAGAAAACAGTCTGAAAAATGTTGAAAAGCACCCGAGGCAAAAAATGGGATGGAGAAAATTTGTTTCTGCTGGTATTGTGTGAGGTCGATCGCTCCAGTGCATGTATGAATTCCAAACCATCTCAGCCTTGCCTCTGTCTCCAAACTGCTCAACCTGAGCTCTCCTTCTCTTAGAGTCTGATCTTGCAGACTGATTGGAGTTAGTGTTGTAGACCAAAAAAGCAGACACGTAAAGCAAAACCTGGTTTTAACAGAAAGCTAGCTGTTTAATAAGGCCGGTGAAAAAATACAAGACAAAGGCGGACCGAAACTAAACTAAACAGTAACCTAGACTGGGTAAACTAAAACCATGAAAACCTGGAGTTGAGAAACATGAACACCTGGAACATGATACATGGTAAACAAATGACCTGACAACGACTGACAGAAAATTCAAACACTTAGGAAGGAAGCGAAAACACATGGGGAACACAGCTGGGAAGAATAGACCTAATGGCACAAGAGGAAGCAAAACTGTACATGGGTACAAGAGACTATCAAAATAAAAAAGGAAACGCACAGACCAGGGAAGAAACAGAAATAGGAACAGGAACAGGGGACAAAAACAATTACATTGTTGAGAGAGAGAGAGAGAGAGAGAGAGAGAGAGAGAGAGAGAGAGAGAGAGAGAGAGAGAGAGAGAGAGAGAGAGAGAGAGAGAGAGAGAGACATGAAACGAAACACAAGGAGAAGAGCACGTAAACTGAAAAGCGAGACAAGGCAAAGGGAACCTAATAGAGAACAAAATAGCTGCTGTCTTTCTGTCACAAATCATCACTGATGGTTATTTGCACCCACTCTACCTTGCTTGCACTCTCTTCCTCACCTCTCATGGACACTGTATGTTGCTTTGGATTGTTCATGCCATTAAACTCGCCTACCAACACTATTTTCCTGCATGTTCACCTTTTCCTCTGTTCATTCCACTTCTTTCCACTGCATACCTTCACCTCTCCAGGCTCTCTCCTATCACTACACAGATCACAATGTCATCTGCAAACATCATAGTCCATGGAGTTCAGAGTCCATCCCTAGTGCCATACTACCTGTGCCTTGAATCCATCTGTCACATACCATACCACATACCTCACAACTGTCACGGCTGCCGAGGCGAGCCGTGTGGAGTTAGAAGAAGGACCCAAGATGCAGGCAGTGGATGAGATGCCGGTGAGTTTATTTACACAGTGGTGAGAAGGCAAAACAGGCAAGAGGGAAGACAAAGCTAAAGACCTGAACTGGGAAAGCTAAATGACAAACCTGAGATGAAACAAAAAGGGAAGCGAGGCAGAGAGACGAGCAGGACACCGAGGAACACAGACTGACACGGAGTTACACAGACGAACCGGCAACAGGCAGGAAAACACACAGGGCTTAAATACACACACCAGTAATCAGGGGATGAGAGACAAGAGGGCAACACAGCTGGGAGGAATCTGGGCTGACGGGACAGGGGAAACGTAAACTGATCACACTCACATACGACACGGACCTTCACAATAAAACAGGAAACTCAGACACATGGAACCAGACAAGACATTGAACTAAACAGACAGATTCACAAACAGATGGGGTGACACCATAGACAGACAGATACAGACGCAGACTCAGAGGCAGACCGAATATAACACAGAACCTAAACAATCATCTAGAAAATGATAACAAACTAAAAGCGCTGGGTCACCGACCCAGGACCATGACAGTACCCCCCCCTCAAGGGCTGGCCCCAGACAGCCCAGCAGAAACACAAAAACAGACCAAAACAAAACAGAAAAGGACCTGACCAGGGCAGGCGGAGGGGGCCCAGGACGGAGGGACAGAGTCCAAAAAGGCCCAGATGGCCAAGTTCAGGAGGCCGACCATGCGAATGGCAGCGGGGCAGGTCCGGATGCCGGCCACGCAGTAGGCAGTGGCGCGGAAACAGTTCTGGGGGCCGACCGTGTAGACGGCAACAGCGGCGTGGAAACAGTTCCGGGGGCCGACCGTGCGGACGGCAACAGCGGTGTGGAAACAGTTCCGGGGGCCGACCGAGCGGACGGCAACAGCGGCGTGGAAACAGTCCTGGGGGCCGACCGTGCGGACAGCAACAGCGGCGTGGAAACAAGTCCGGAGGCCGGCCACGCGGAAGGCAGTGGCGGCGTTCAGGAGGGCGTTCAGGAGGGCGTCCACGGTGGCGGAGATGCCCAACAAGCGGCCCGGCAGATGACCGACGATGTGGAGGTGGTAGTAGGGGACCTGAAGGCTGCGTGGCCCCTGCAGCCCCAGGCGAAGTGGAGGCTGGACCAGACGAGGCGGAAGCGGAGGCTGGACCAGACGAAGCTGATGAGGACACTGAAGCAGAGGCTGGATCAGACGAGGATGATGAAGCAGAAGCGGAGGCTGGACCAGGCGAAGAGGCTGAAGCAGAAGCGGAGGCTGGACCAGGCGAAGAGGCTGAAGCAGAAGCGGAGGCTGGACCAGGCGAAGAGGCTGAAACAGAAGCGGAGGCTGGACCAGGCGAAGCAGCTGATGAGGATGCAGAAGCGGAGGCCGGACCAGGCGAAGCAGCTGATGAGGATGCTGAAGCGGAGGCCGGACCAGGCGAAGCAGCTGATGAGGATGCAGAAGCGGAGGCCGGACCAGGCGAAGCAGCTGATGAGGATGCAGAAGCGGAGGCCGGACCAGGCGAAGCAGCTGATGAGGATGCTGAAGCGGAGGCCAGACCAGGCGAAGCAGCTGATGAGGATGCTGGAGCCGGACCAGACGATGCTGATGAGGATGCTGGAGCCGGACCAGACGAGGATGAAGCAGTGGCTGGACCAGGCGATGCTGAAGCAGATGCTGAAACCGGACCAGGCGAGGCTGAAGACTCAGAGGCCGCAGCAGGCGAGGGTGATGAGACTGCAGCAGGCGAGGGTGATGAGACTGCAGATGATGGCTGGACGGGCTCCTCGGGCCCCCCAGCTGACGAGGCAGGAGGCTGGACGGGCTCCTCGGGCCCCCCAGCTGACGAGGCAGGACGCTGGACGGGCTCCTCGGGCCCCCCAGCAAAAACAGTCTCAGAACCAGTGGGCACTGGAGCCCCTGGCACACACAGAACAGAACCAGCAGGTGCGGAGACCTCTGGCAGGAACGCAACAGGACCAGCAGGCACACGGGCCTCTGGCAGGAACGCAACAGGACCAGCAGGCACACGGGCCTCTGGCAGGGACAGAACAGGACCAGCAGGCACGCGGGCCTCTGGCAGGGACAGAACAGGACCAGCAGGCACGCGGGCCTCTGGCAAACACATAGCGGCCTGCAGCTGCGCAGAGCATTGACCCTGCTCAGGCAGCGACAGCCGGGTGCAGTCCTCAGCTGGCTTCTTAAACTCCAGGGGTCCAGAGTCTGATGGGGGCTGAAACCCAGCCTCTGGAGAGGCCCTGGAGTGCATCTCAGTCTCAGAACTGGCCAGCCTTTGAGGAATGTTGACATTATTATTAGATTTGTCTCTCTGCTTGGAATGGATGGGCGAGGAATAGTGTCTTTCGGGTAGAATTGACTTATATTGTTTTACAGGTGAAGCAACTGACACAGGATGCAGGGCTGGTGGCTGCTGAACAGGAGGCTGAACTGAAGGTGACTGACATAATGGTTGTGATGACAACGGTGGTGAAGTTGGAGACTGAACGGAGGATAAAGCTGATGATTCTTCTGCCAACTGAGCTACAGACCGGGCTATGGATTGTAACATGGTTTGTAATAAGTCCGGCTGTGACTGTAATTGAGCTCTGGATTGTGAGGCTGAATGTGGCGGAGGTGGCGACTGGGCTTCTGGCCGGGCGGATAACTGAGCTTCTGGCCGGGCGGCTAACTGAGCTTCTGGCCGGGCGGCTAACTGAGCTTCAGGCGATAAACAGTTTTTGTCCTGTGCCGTACAGAACATCACCCCTGAGTAAACGGTCCCACAGTTCAGACCAACAATACTGTCCTGTCCACTCACCACAGCTGGCCGCTCGGAAATCCCCAGGTCCGACTGTGGCGAGGAGCGTCGGCAGCGTGAGCGCCGTTTCCCCCTTGAAGGCTGGGTTGACGGGCCGGGCAGAACATCCTCTGTCGGACCGGGCAGTGAAGCATGAGTTGCAGGGTGGGTGGTAGCAGCTGGGGGGTGAAGACGGAGTCCGTTCAGAATGAAATTCTGTGCGAGCGGGTGAAGTGAGCTGAGCAGCCAGGGGAGACCAGAAACCAAGCGCTGTAGCCGATTAGCCACGGCTTGGCGAAATCCTCTCCCCTCGTGCTCCAGCCACGCGTTAATTAATTTGTCCACGGAGTAAACAATGTCCTCCCGGAGCTCCTTGGGCGGGTTGAATGCTGCTGGGTCCATAGTGGCCGGTTCGTACTGTCCCGGCTGCCGAGGCGAGCCGTGTGGAGTTAGAAGAAGGACCCAAGATGCAGGCAGTGGATGAGATGCCGGTGAGTTTATTTACACAGTGGTGAGAAGGCAAAACAGGCAAGAGGGAAGACAAAACTACAGACCTGAACTGGGAAAGCTAAATGACAAACCTGAGATGAAACAAAAAGGGAAGCGAGGCAGAGAGACGAGCAGGACACCGAGGAACACAGACTGACACCGAGGAACACAGACTGACACCGAGGAACACAGACTGACACGGAGTTACACAGATGAACCGGCAACAGGCAGGAAAACACACAGGGCTTAAATACACACACCAGTAATCAGGGGATGAGAGACAAGAGGGCAACACAGCTGGGAGGAATCTGGGCTGACGGGACAGGGGAAACGTAAACTGATCACACTCACATACGACACGGACCTTCACAATAAAACAGGAAACTCAGACACATGGAACCAGACAAGACATTGAACTAAACAGACAGATTCACAAACAGATGGGGTGACACCATAGACAGACAGATACAGACGCAGACTCAGAGGCAGACCGAATATAACACAGAACCTAAACAATCATCTAGAAAATGATAACAAACTAAAAGCGCTGGGTCACCGACCCAGGACCATGACAACAACTGTCTACCTGTGCTCATACATGTCTGCCACCACCCTCACATACTACTCTGCCACCCCTGATCTTCCTATGCAGCACCAAAGTTCCTCTCTTAGCACCCTATAATATGCTTTTTCTAGATCAACAAAGATATATAATACAAATATAAAATATAATAATAATATATATAAAACAGGTCCGCGGCTCCTAACCATAGTAAAGGGCCCTCTGGCTAATACGTTGGGTACCGTGTTGGGCTCATAACCGAAAACTAGGTTTACTTTGTTGTCTGGGTCAACTTTGCGAACGAGAGACAGAGAGAGGTGTTGAAAGGCTGCTCCAACAGAACGTATTGTATTGGAGGAAAACACGAACACAGTGTGCAGTCGAGTCTTAATAGCTTACTTACAACTGGGCTCGTCAGGCACTCTTTTTGGCTGCAGTGGTTATTATTATATTTACATGTTTCCATCTACCGTTTCTGGTTGGTGACAACTCTTAATTTTCGACTGTTCTTTTTCTCCCTCCCTGGCGCTCACAGATACATGACGGGTATGGCAGTCCATTCTCCCTGCAGCATGGACTACACTGCCCATGAGGCTACATACTTTAGGGTTATGCCTGTAACACTCTGCCTATTGCCTTCATATTAAATCATTTTTTGAATAATAATTTTTAATAATATTTCTTCATGCGGGCCACAAGTAGAGGTGACATGAGCCGCAAGATTGAGACACAGGCATTAGAGCCTCTTAATGCGTGTTTTGTTTGAGTTTCCATCGGTCTGGAATTACCAAAAATAGAGAGGGGACAGCCTAACATATGAAACAGGATAAGACCACTGTGTAATCCATTTATTTCAACAAAGTAACTGTATTCTGAATACCACCTTTTTAAACGGTAACTGTAACGGAATACAGTTACTCATATTTTGTATTTTAAATACGTAACGCCGGTACATGTATTCTGTTACTCCCCAACAGACTGGGAGGACACAAATGCTCGGGAAAACAAGAAGGTCTAAGGAGATAAACATAGAAACATGGAATGACACACACAAGGAAGGGAACATGGGCACAGAAAATGGAGATAAGGCACAAGGACTAACACACCTAAACACAAAGACATGAGGGGAGAATAAAGGTACATAGGTTAACATTGAATAAACTCAGGATTCCCACTAAGAATAATAAACCATAACACAAAAGGTCATAAAAAATACAAGAAACACAAAATGCAGGTTCAAAAGGACCAAGAACCACAACATGAACCGGACAAAGAGGTTTCGAGCTTGGTGTCCATTCTACATTATCATGCTATGAGTGCATCAAAGGGCACTTGGGATTGTTCTGAGAAGCCCTTCCACATGACATGGGTGTGTCACCTAGAGTTAACATTTAACTAGTTTTAAGGAACAGTGTCAAATAGGTTCTACCTTCGGAGGCACTGGTCCTCCAACAAGTGTAATTTAAGTGAGAGAAATACGGAGCCTCTGATGGATACAGAGCTATTCTCTCAGTCACAACAAGAGCAGACAGTTAATTATGAGGCCGAAAAACCCAAAGAAAGAACATCATGGGCAAAGCAAATTAGAATGAAACCTGCATCGTTTGAAAGAAGCCGACTTGAATATCAAGCGCAAGTGTGAACAAAAGATTGAACAGCGTTATTTATTTAAAAGAAAAAAAATTGGACAGCCTGTCTTTGAGCTCAAGTCAAGTTTGTGCAAGATAAAATCATAACTGATTAGTTATAAAGCTATGCTCAGTGCTGTTTTGCTATAACATGTTAACTCTGAAATTATTTTTGTTATTATTATTAACAAGTTAGATATGAATAATTGCAAAAAATTGGAAAAATGTTTAAGAAGTCATCACAGATTAAGTCACCCTAGCTCTACTCTAACCATATTTTGGAAAAGGCCAAAATATAGCTTTTGAGATAAAATTTGAATAGTTTTTTGTTTTGTGTGATGGAGTATGATTATTTTCTTTGTTCCCTGACTTCCAAGACTCAGTAGAACAGTTTAATTAAAACAAAAAGTGCATGTTCTGATTGCCTAGTGTTTGCAGGTCTACGTCAGTTTGGTTAAGTAAATAAAGTAAGTAAAAGTAAACAAACATTTTCTTTGTACCATACCTTTTAACATAAATAACACAAAGTGCTTGAGAACAAAATATTAAAAGCATAAAGACAATGAGTTATGCAAACGGAAGTAGTTTTTTGTGGGCAGGGAACCTGCTGGGGTTGTAAGTGCACTGGTGTATGCTGGGGTTGCCCATACAGAGCTCTGAAAATCCAAACTAGAATATTAAAGTGGAATCCAAAGTTAACTGGGAACCAGCGCAACTGAATTAGTAATTGTGTGACATTTGTGTGCTTAAAAGGTTTAGTCAGTGCTGAAACCACTGCAGACATTCAAAGGAAACTTTTTAAGACAAGTAAACAATGAATTACAATAATTCCAACAAAATGAAATGTCCAAATCTAACAACTATTATAAAAATTTAAATCAAATATAAAAGATTCATCATACCATTTGTTACCATCGGTTATTTCATCCGTAGTCACTTCATCATTCGGTTTGCCTTATTTCTGGTCACCAGGTCACTGCAAATCCAGTGTATGTGGCTTTATCTGTGTAGCATACAGTAAGTCAAGACCATCAAAGTGCATATATAAAAAAAATTTCTCTCTCGCCCCTGTGGGCAGTCTTTATCCTTCCAGCTTGGGTCCTCTACCAGAGGCCTGGGAGCTTGAGGGCCCTGCGCAGTATCTTTGCTGTTCCTAGGACTGTGCTTTTCTGGACAGAGATCTCAGATGTTGTTCCTGGGGTCTGCTAGAGCCACTCACCTAGCTTGGGGGTCACTGCACTGAGCGCTCCAGTTACTACTGGGACCACTGTTACCTTCACCCTCCACATCCTCTCGAGCTCTTCACTGAGCCCTTGGTACTTCTCCAGCTTCCTGTGTTTCTTCTTCCTGATATTGCTGTTATTCAGTATCACTACGTCTATCACTGTTCCGTCTTCCTCTGTTTGTCCACCACCACTATGTCAGGTTGGTTAGCCTATCCGTCTGTATCTGGAAATCTTGCCTGGTGTGGTAAATCCCAGACTCTATGGATCTTGTGCTCAGAGCTTGTTACTGTGCTGCCATGATTAGTGCCTCTGTGCTGTCTTTCAGTCCAGCTTTGGACTGGTAGGATTTCTGGATGTCAGCCACTTCATCTATCTGCCGGTGGTACATACCATGCAGGGGCCTGTCCCTCCATGATGGTTCCTTCTCTTTCTTGGGTTTCTGCTGCCTGAGGTATTCACTGAGCATGCAGACGTTCATGGCCATCTTACTGAGCTAGATAGATAGTTAAAAAAACAGGGATTTTTCCTTCTCCAGTCAGTAAGTGTTGTCTGTACTGCCAGATATGGTGTTATTTTTATTGTCTTTATAAATACTTGTTTAATGACTTTTGAATGTTTTTAATAATGGCGTACTCTGTTTGTCCAGTATTCAGTTCAGATCAGATGTGACAAGAATGTGCAGCCTTGTACTGTAAAACCTCACTGTGATAATAACCTTTTTTATAGATGCATCTTAAGGGAACCCACATAGTAGTGGGAAAAATTTCCTTTTGATATGGAGATTTTACCAAGACTTAAATTGAGAGATTAATGCTGATTGTATACTCTTTCTCTTTCTTTTTCTTTTAATTTTTATAAAGCACTTCAGGATTTCCACCTGGTGTAAAGACAGGGAGGAGTTTTTTTTTATTCAAAAAGGGAACAGTTTTCTAATAACTAATCTTTTTTTTTTTTTTTTGCTTTAAAACAGGATTGTGCGAGTGAGGAAAGTCTGTTGGGAGTGCTGACTGTCTCTGATGAAGCAGTGCCCATTTCTTCAAATCCTCTCCACCTCAAACCAGAGTCTACTAACATTCTTTTTGAAGGAGGTATTTAATGGAGGGCCTTGAGAACCTACCTCAAGTACTTTGCCTCTTGTTTGGGGCTGTTAATGCTTTATCCTTGGGCTACCCTCAAGCCATGAAAAACAGTTTCATATTTATTCAAAGACTGATGCTTGGCTTGGGACAGATGCTTTAACAGTCAGAATGTAACTAAATTAGTCTCATACATGAAATTAAATTATGCTTTGCGACACTTTATATGTACATGTAAAATCTAGCAGGAAGGTTAGCTCTGTGGTCGGCATGAAGCTGGACACTGGTGGCAGTGGCAGAGAAGAGGCAGAGAAGAGGACATTATGGACAACACTGGGCATCCACTGCATATGGTCATAAACAGCCAGAGGAGTCTGCTCAGCATGCGTTGCTTCTTCCAAAGTCTACTGTTTAACTCCTCACTGGAGGGGAAAGGGAGGGGACAAAGGAGGGAGAGAACAACTAAACTGTAGTGCTTTTCACTGTGCAATATTTTTTTATATTTGACTGTGCAACAATCACTGTGCAATATATTTACAATAGTTGAAATGTGCAATAGACTTGGGCTGTCTACATCTCATCAATGGGTATATTTTACAGATATTCCTATTTATCCTATTTATCCCTATTTTATTTTTTGGTAGTCCAACTCTGTAACATGGAACTTCTGTTGGTGCTGTGCTAGTGTAAACTGAATTTCCTGGAGGAACCCACCCAAGGGATTAATAAAGTTTTATCTAATCTAATCTAATATGTGTCTTAAACCTGCATTCTTTTTAAAGGCCAGCAGGGGGCGTTATCTGTAGTTGCACGCACATGGGAAAATGGTTCTCTAACCTCTATAAACACTTTGCTCCTCACTTATGGTCTCAGTTGCTCAGTGCAGGGAATGTTATTTAAAGCTTTAAGCCCATTTTGTAAATTTTGTTCATCTAAAGTGTCAGAAAGAAGGATTACCCAGGATATACTGATGGCCTACCGACTTGTCACTCATAAGACGGTAAGCAATGAGCATGCAGTCTCATAATCAAACTCATAATCATAATCATAATCTCTCCCTCCACCTCTCATTCAGTTTCATAACACCAAGATGGGGATGGCAAAAATGTTCATCTTCAGGCTTCAAAATGGAACCACTTGGGTTCTGGCTTCCTCCCACAGTCTTAAGACATGTGGGGTTAGGTTTATTGGTAACTCTAATATGCCTATAGGTGTGAATGTGAGTGTGAATGGTTGTCTGTTTCTGTCTCTCTGTGCTGACCCTGCATCAGACTGGTGATCTGTTTAGGGTGTGCCCCACCTCTAGCCCAGTGGCAGCTGGGGTAGGCTCCAGTCCTCCCCACAAGCCTGATAAGGCTAAATAGAAGAGAATGGATGGATGAAAGTTATACCTGTACCTATCCGATTGTTCAGTCTGACGTCACTAGCCGTGTCTGGGTCTAAACTCCGCTGCAGGTCCATATATCAAACGATCACTATGGCATTACTGAGAGTTGAAAAACTGTCTAAAGTCTTTCATCTTTAATAAAATGATCAGCGTTCTGCTCTACCAGGTGTAACAATTGAGTTTAACATCCAGGCATCCATGAAAACGGAATTTATGACATTTAACGGAGTTAGAAGTTAGCAGGGAGTTAGCTCGCTAGCTTCTATCTAAATACAATATAGCATGCATGTCCTGACTGCGGGGTTTTTGGAAACAAATTAAAACGTACAGCTCTGTTATCACTTCCAGCATAAATGAAGACAGAAAACTAAACAGCAGTGACGTTTGTAGGGTTACTGAAGTTGGGCTAGCTGGTATATAATGATGTGCTACACATAGCACATAGCGACACAGCTATGTTAGCATAATATAAACAAGCTAACTTTTTTTCCCACTCGATAAAAGTTAACGTGAGTGTTCTCGGTGGTCAGGAACAAATGTAATCGCATGGCAGGATGCTGTAAAAGGACCAAACTTCAACCAGGAGAACAACTGAGATAATCCATCCACATATGAGGTTAGTCATTCATATACTGCTGCATGGGCTGGGCTGTAGTTACATCCTAAGGTTTTAAATACTGAGCTTAAATAAGTGATTAGTAGTAATAAAAGCCGAGGGAGGTCAACAGGGATCACTGACTGTTTTAGGAGCTTTTTGAGATCAAATAGAAGAAAATACATAACATTAAACATGTTAACAAAACAAATGCCATATTAAACACAGACTACTTTAGACCCGGAAGTAGGATTCGTCGCGTCATCACTGAACAACCGGATACCTGTTGCTCTTGACTTCTTGTTTCAATTTTCTGTGTTTTTATGTGGACAGAGATATTTTTCAAAATGAAAGTGGAAAATGCAGACTTCTTACATGTTCTAGTGTTCAAGCTCACATTAATCCTATTAAATATTTTTACACTGGCTTCCAACTGACCTCAGAATTTGTTTTAAAATTCTCATACTTACACACAGAGCACTAAATGGACACAATCCAGACTGCTTATTTCAAAAGCTTGTTTAATACACTGCTGTCCGCAGCCTTTGTTCACGGGCTCAAAATCTATTAGTTGTTCCTCATACAAATTTTAAAGACTAGGGGTAAACAGGTCTGTGGCACCGGGACTTTGGATCAGTCTACTTCTCCTGCTACATTCAACTGACTCTGTGAACTCTGGCCTTCTGTTGAGATTCTTTTATTATCATTACTTGATCTGTTTTTTATTATCTGGTTATTATTTTTATTTTTTATTGTTGTTATTTCATTTGAACATTGTTTGTATTGCTATTAACTGTGTTTGCGATTATTCCTAGTTTTTACCTTTGTTGTACGCCGCTTTCTGACTTTATGTCTGTGCAAAGCGCTCAATAAATAAACATTACTTACTTAGACAGTGACTAGGGTTACACCACCTGTTGCTCTGGCGTGCTTTTGACTGTGCATGTCATTACTTTTGTGTGTTTTTCACGTGGACCTTAAGAAAAATCCATTTTTAAAAAATACACAAATTTTGGGGACTATAGCCTTAAAGCGTCCACATGCTGCAGTTTAATGTTCACTGTTAAAAATTCCCAGGATACACACATTGACATGGAAAGTGTGACAAGTGATAAAACAAATGATTAAATGATGCATTTACTTGTAATTGTGAGTTCTGATCTGTTCGGCCTTCTGGCTCGCTGCAGTATTAAAATCCTGCACTCTAATTATACACCACAGACTAAAGACAAAAAACATTTATCATCATATGCATTTTTATCTCCATTAATTGGAGGCCCTACACCACCCTTGCTTTCTCACACAAAAGCCGCGTACATGTACCATGAACCGTGCTGCAGCTGCATTCCATTGTCCTTTAATGTGATACAGCATGCAGCAATACGAAGTAGAAGCCAGGAGCAACATGCTGCAACTCGAACCTCACTGCCATCAGTGTTGGGGGCTGTAAGAAGACCAGCTCCGTTTAGGTGCATTACACCTGCAGCCTCTTTAAGAGCACAGAGACTGCTGCAAACTGATTCTTCACACGATGAAGAGCCTCGCTTACCTCACGCTTGTGTTCTCTGCAGTCCATACAGGCCTGCTAAGAGAAAGACAAACCTGCCTACAGGTGTGTGCCACCTCTCAGTGTCCTGCCCCACCGCACGCCAGGTAAAGGACGCCTGCGGCTGCTGCGTGGTGTGTGCGGCCGGGGAAGGTGAAGCGTGCGGGAAGCGCAGCAGCGGCCACCTGTCCTGCGGTAACGGGCTGCGGTGCGACTCAGGCCCGGGGAAAGCCGGAGGGTTGCAGAGCCTGTGCATGTGTGCCTCCTCCGGCCCGGTGTGTGGCAGCGACGGCAGGACGTACCCCAGCATCTGCCGCCTGAGAGCCAAGAACAGGAGAGCCGAGCTCGGAGAGACCTCCCCAGTGTTTTTAATCCAGAGGGGTCGGTGTGACTCTGGTAAGCTGTGGGATATTAGCTTTGGTCTAATATCCCATCTTTGTTGTTTTCCTCTTTCTTTCCTTTTTTCTTTAAAAAGAGATCTGTGTATAACTGATATGAAACAGCAATTGTTAAAGTTAAAACTGTGAATAATACTGAAGAATGATCTTATGACAACATTTTCTGTGGAGCAGGTAAATTAACATATAAGTGATTTCAGAGAAGCCAGAGTGCATGTCCTGACGCGTGATGACACCGTAGCCTCTAAACAAAGGGGGTAACCTACTTCTGCTGCACAAAGGTTTTTTGTTTTTTTTGTTTTGTTTTTTTTTTACATAAAATCGATAATGAACCAAATTAAAAATGCATCCTCGTACTTCTGTTTCTCTTTATGTTATACTTTTCTGCTAATTAAGGATTAATAGTTTGATAAAGATGAACTAAATTATACAGTGGCGTTAATAGAGTAGTATAAGCAATGCTATAGCTGTGTAATAGCAATCAGTTTTCACATATGAACTTGGGGACTTTTCTTACAAGTCCACAGTTGAGGTCTCTAGACTTTTAAAAGGTAATGATGTTGAACAGCATATCTTTCCTTAACACCAGTGTTTCTGACAATGCACAAGTTCTACTGCTATTATACACTGTGTATAAAAGATGAATACAGTGATGTCATCCAGTTTAGCACCATGTTGAGTTTTTGGTGAAATTTTCTGGACAAGCCTCTTACCACCAACCATCCATTTATGACTACAGTGTATCCATCTTCTGATAAACCCAAGAACAGGAGGGCAACAAGCCAGTGAACTCCTAGTGCCAGTCCTAAGCCAGGGTAAATGGGGAGTGTTGTATTAGGAAGGGCATTTGGTGTAAATTCTTAGCCAAATCAAGCATGTTGATCATAAAGAATGATGGAGCCCGAATTAACGACTCAACCTCAGAAAACGGTTCAGTAAACCACTGAGCCAGTTTCTGCTGACCAGTTGTCAAAATGGTCTACTGTATAAACATCAGGGCTAAAATCAGTTTAAACTGGGTTCGGAGTTGGAACTTTCAAAAATGAGTGGCAGATCAAATGCACTGGAGGATAAAATTATGCCCACTTACTGCTGAGAATTTTTTAAATTAGTTAGACAGACAGAAATGCTGTGATTTAATAAATATTTCTGGGGAAAATGTATGTGGGAGTTCCACTTATGTGCTTACATAACTACAAAACTCTTGTCTCTCCTGGGATGGTAGGTCTTCTCATTGTGTGTTGCCTGGTGATATTATTTGTATGGCCCCGTGGACAATCAAAACATACTGTTCCCATATACTAGTGATGACACAATGGTTAGTACTGCTGCTGCATAGCAAGAAGATTCCGAGTTCTAATCCATAAATTGTCAAAGGAGTTTGCAGAGGTGTTGAGGAGGCAACAATTTTCCTTCACTTTTTAGCCAAATTTAGGGGGAGAGGGTGGTATCTTCTTAGCAAGCGTTAAATAGACATCTGGCAAAGTCATCTAAAGAAAAGCAGTGACTGCTGTTGCATTATGGGGGGTATAGGATTCACATTTCTTGGATTTATTCAAATGTTAAGCCTCAGCTGGTCTGTTGCTGCTCCTGTGACGCTGAAGATTGCTGTAAATCTCAGTTTTTTCTATTTCTGTGGTTCGTGGCTACTCATCTTCACCTGTGCTTTTTAATTTCACTCATAAAGCTAATAAGTCATTCCCCAGAATGTGTCGGACTCAAAATCATCTACCTTGGGAAAAGTTGTCTTCCTGGAATATGCTGATATAGGGAACCTCATAATGTTCTGCATATTCATGTGACATAAAACAGTGCATTCTCAAATTCTCCACTGATGGCTTTTCGTTCTCCTGAGAGAAACCCAGCACCACACTGCCACCCAAATATATCCTCTTCATTTTCCCTTCCTGTCCTATCCATTTTCAGTTGCACGTTTTATCACAGCCTTCCAAAGAGGTGAGAGAATACATCATGCATTAGACCTCCAACTGCTTGCCTATGCAAGCTGGTTTATGCAAATCCCTGAGCACTGACAATGTAGATGAGGCCGTAAAATATAAAATATAGCAAAAAGGAGATGGGAATATCCCTGTCAGAAGGATTAAATATAGCCTTCACTTTGCTCAGATACTGGCTTCATAGATATGTGACCTCCTCTGCGGTATGTGAGTAGAACGGTATAAATCAGAATATATCACAAAGGAAGGCTGCATAGCACAAAGTAATCCATTCACATCCAATTAGATTTACCCTAAACAGAGGAAACTCTTGTGTCTGGTATCTGCCATTTATTTAATGGAAGAAGTGGAGATGGGGACACTCAGTTTTCCCCAGCATCATGAAATGTAACAAAATGCTAAGCAGAGATGAATGAATGAATGCCTTTATTTGTCGCTTGCAGTTGCCTGCATCAAAAGGTCTTGTGCGTAGCATGGAACAAAAGTGCAAAGACTCAACTACCCTATCACTGTTAAAAAAAACCATCCTAAAACAACAGTAATATTCCGGCAGCTGGGGCGCCAAAATACGACCATGAAATAACAGAAAATAACTGTCCCATAAAAATACGGTCATTTTCAGTAATGAAAATAGAGTTTGTTGCGCTAATTTGACATGGGATTCTGCCTTTTCCAAGTGCTTTTAGACATTAAATTAGGAACATTTTTACATGATCAAACAATGAAATTACCTATAAACAAGGTCACTGAATGTGGCAATATGAATCATAATACGTAAATGTACAGAAATATACAGTTAATTTAAATAACAATTGATTGCATGCCCTGGGACAGAGGCGAGGCTGCCATATCGCACCATCGGCCCCTTTGGCCATCACTAGTAGGCGGTAGGTGAAGAGTCCTGACCACGGACACAACGACGGAGATTGTCCGAGCCGGGGCGCGAACCGGCAATCTTCGGATCACAAGGCGAACTGCCAACTCTTGAGCCACGAACGACCTAACTAGCAACGATAATAATACTTATGTGATGTAACACAAGCTCATAGGGATCATGTTATATACTTTTCCATAGCATTACATTTGAATTCAACAGTTCAATCTTTCAAATAACGGACAGATACATTTGTGAAATCATGATACATTTGTGAATGTATTTTAACAATCTAAATATGCATATGTACAGACAGATACATTTAATAATCAAGACCAGGGGTGGAAGTAACGAATTACAAATACTCACGTTACTGTAATTAAGTAAATTTTTTGGGTACTTGTACTTTTACGAGTAATTTTTCAAGTGTGTAATTTTACTCATACTTGAGTACAACTTACACCATGTAATCTACTTCGCTACTTATAAAATCAAAAGTCACTACTGAGTACGCCCACAATTTGACTTAATATTCAAACCTTTCGTCTGCATTTTTGCAGCCAATAACGCCGTGCAATCGAGACCGCGCCAATTTAAGACGTAAGCAAAGAATAAACTCCGCTGCAGCAGCAGGCACAGGTGTCTAGAGGTGCTAAATGGTGGAGTATAAACTACTTTATAGACGGAAGATTTGGAGACAAAGAAGCCAAAATGGAGACAGAGGACAACACTGTCAATCATGAAAATGACGTAGAAAAGACGGAGGACGCGTGCCCGTGGCCGTACCTGGAGGAATTTTTCGTGTACAGAGGGAGAAAAGGAGACAGCGTCCAGATGCAGTGCAAACTTTGTTTGACCTCTACAGTCATTTCAGCTTACAAGACTTCAGTGTCTAATCTAAAAAAACACATTGAGGTAAGAGGTTTTACAACTATACGTGTATGATATTGCTTTCTTATTTTTCATGTGTGTTAAGGTTACTAGTTTGGCTAAGATATTGTCACCGCCATTGGTTAGCCTGATATTAAAATAAGACGGAGCTAGCTAATGTGCTTGTGTGTGCATGCATAATTGAGCTAAATTCGTAGGAATGTTTTAGCTTATTATTTGGATAACCACCGTCATTACAATAAATTAAACTTGTAGTCATTTAAAACTCACAGGCTTACAATCAGCTGCCCTATATTTTAAAAAAAACAACTAAAACTTGAACACAGTGCTGAGCTGCATCTCAAATTAATCTTCCAGCTCTCAGCTGACATGTACCAGAGCCCGATTGATGGATCAGTTGATCAGTATCATTGGCCTGATATAGGTCTATCATAGTGACATGGCTCTTAATCAGTAGGGTTATATGTTTCCCAATATGATATCTTTTTTTAAAGAACATAATGTGGATTGTTTTTATTTGTTAGCTGTATGGGCAGCATTTTTGTGTATGTGATCCCTTTTCTTAAATTAGATTTGCTAGATACACATATTTTGCTCTCTTAGTATTTTTAGGACCCGACTAATACTGAAAACTTTAGGGTGATACTGATAAAAAGGAGTTAAAAATTTAGATACTGATACATTGGTCGATACTCTTTTTACAGATAGTATACATATTACAGAACTTAGAATGTATACAGAAATTCATGTTTTTTGCAATGATCGTTCAAAATTGGTTTACACTTGTGAATAAATACAGCAATATATCTGCAAAATTTGACCAATTCACCACTCTTTTATACTATGCTCAACAATCAAAGATTAGCTCAAGTCTAGTTGAATAATGTTTTAAAAACGTGTTTTCCTTTAGTGTTAATCACAGTGATGTTATGAAGTAATGTATGAACCTGACGTATGATAATATTTATCTCTACAGAGGAAACATCCATCGAAGATTGAGCAGTACAATATCACTGTGGCATCAACATCTCGACAGCGAAAGACCACAGCCACACCAAACAAGCTCTCAGCAAATACGCAAGCCAAGTTACCAGACCTGATGTTGAGAACTGCAAACAAACATGTTCCACAAGCAACTGTTGACAAGCTTGTCATCAATTTCATCAGCGATGTGCATGTCACCTGCTAAACCTTGTGGCAACAACTGATGCTGCCCTAGCAGAGAGCATGAATGACACCTACAAGAGGCTCTCCCGTGCAACCTTTGCAAAATGCCAGGCCATTTGGAACAAAACTGGCCGATCTCATTTGGCTAATGAAGTGGTAGAGGACAAGTGTGAGCTACAGATCATTCGTCCCAATGCAACACGATGGAATTCAACCTACCTTGCCATTGAAAGGATAATACGCATCATTGATGAGAAGGGGGAAGATGCCATCAGGAGCATTTGTGAGGAGTTCAAGGTGAAAATGTGAGTAAAATTGGACACCTACCAATATGGTTTCAAATTTTGTGAATTTTCCTTAATGTATGGTTAAAAACGTGAGCAGACTCTTAATATTAAATCAGAAGATCCCTATTATAGTCATGGTGGGTTTTGTTGTTGTGTGTTACAGGTTGAGTCCTGCAGAAGTTGCATTCCTAAGGGAGTACTGTACCACCATGAAGCCACTGGTGAAAGCTTCAAACATCCTTCAGTCTGAGTCCACTTCCTTTATGGGATGGCTCCTGCCAGTAATCCAACAACTACTGTCCAAACTTAGCAGGCTGGAGACATCAAGCAAGACATGCGTGCCACTCATCAGAGCCCTGCAAAATGGCCTTCAAAAGCGTTTTGGAGCGATGATGGAGGATCCAGAGTTGGCTGCAGCTGCAGTCCTCTTACCCAAGTTCAAGACTTCCTGGACTGACAGAGCAGACGTAACAGAGGCTGGTAAGGATTCATGTGATCCCATCCATCCATCCATCCATTTTCATCCGCTTTGTCCGGGGCCGGGTCGCGGGGGCAGCAGCCTAAGCAAAGAGGCCCAGACCTCCCTCTCCCCAGCCACCTCCTCCAGCTTATCCGGGGGAATACCAAGGCGTTCCCAGGCCAGCCGAGAGATATAATCTCTCCAGCGTGTCCTGGGTCTGCCCCGGGGCCTCCTCCCGGTGGGACATGCCTGGAACACCTCACCCAGGAGGCGCCCAGGGGGCATCCTTGTCAGATGCCCGAACCACCTCAGCTGGCTCCTTTCGATGTGGAGCAGCAGCTGCTCTACTCTGAGCCCCTCCCGGATGGCCGAACTTCTCACCCTATCTCTAAGGGAGAGGCCAGCCACCCTTCGGAGGAAGCTCATTTCTGCCGCTTGTATCCGCGATCTCGTTCTTTCGGTCACTACCCACAGCTCGTGGCCATAGGTGAGGGTAGGGACGTAGATCGACCGGTAAATTGAGAGCTTCGCTTTTACACTCAGCTCCCTCTTCACCACGATGGACCGGTGCAGCGTCCGCATTACTGCAGCTGCAGCCCCAATCCGTCTGTCGATCTCCGGCTCCCTTCTCCCATCACTCGCGAACAAGACCCCGAGATACTTGAACTCCTCCACTTGGGGCAGGAACTCATCCCCGACCCGGAGTGGGCACTCCACCCTTTTCCGGCTGAGAACCATGGCCTCAGATTTGGAGGTGCTGATCCTCATTCCCGCTGCTTCACACTCGACTGCGAACCGCTCCAGTGCGAGCTGGAGGCCCTCACCCGATGAAGCCAACAGAACCACATCATCTGCAAAAATCAGAGATGAGATTCTGAGGCCACCAAAGCGAAAGCCCTCCGCCACTTGGCTGCGCCTAGAAATCCTGTCCATAAAAATTATGAACAGAACCGGAGACAAAGGGCAGCCCTGGCGGAGCCCATCACCCACCGGGAACGAGTCCGACTTATTGCCGGCAATGCGAACCAAGCTCTTGCAACGGTTGTATAGGGATCGAATGGCCCGTAGCAATGGGCCAGACACCCCATATTCCCGCAACACCTCCCACAGGACACCCCGAGGGACACGGTCGAATGCCTTCTCCAAGTCCACAAAACACATGTAGACTGGTTGGGCAAACTCCCATGCACCCTCAAGTATCCTGGAGAGGATAAAGAGCTGGTCCAGTGTTCCGCGACCAGGACGAAAACGGCATTGTTCCTCCTGTATCCGAGGTTCGACTAACGGACGAACTCTCCTTTCCAGCACCCTGGCATAGACTTTCCCAGGGAGGCTGAGGAGTGTGATCCCCCTGTAGTTGGAACACACCCTCCGGTCCCCTTTCTTGAAGATGGGGACCACCACCCCGGTCTGCCAGTCCACAGGTACTGCCCCTGATCTCCACGCAACATTGCAGAGGCGTGTCAACCAGGACAGCCCTACAACGTCCAGAGCCTTCAGGAACTCGGGGCGGACCTCATCAACACCAGGGGCTCTGCCACCAAGGAGTTGTTTAACTGCCTCAGTGACCTCGCCCCCGGAAATTGGCGGGTCATTCCCCTCATCCCCAGACTCTGCTTCCTCCTCGGAAGACGTGTCAGTGGGATTAAGGAGGTCCTCGAAGTATTCCTTCCACCGCCTGACAATTTTCTCAGTCGACGTCAGCAGCGCTCCGCCAGCACTATACACAGTGCAGGTAGAGCACCGCTTTCCCCTCCTGAGACGTCTGACGGTTTGCCAGAATCTCTTCGAGGCAGCCCGAAAGTCTTTTTCCATGGCCTCTCCGAACTCCTCCCACACCCGAGTTTTTGCTTCAGCCACTGCCCGAGCCGCATTCCGCTTGGCCTGTCGATACCTGTCGGCTGCCTCCGGAGTCCCACAGGCTAACCAAGCCCGATAGGACTCCTTCTTCAGCCTGGTGGCTCCCTTCACCTCTGGTGTCCACCATTTGGTTCGGGGATTACCACCACGGCAGGCACCAACCACCTTGCGGCCGCAGCTCAATGCAGCAGCTTCGGCAATGGAGACGCTGAACATGGTCCATTCGGACTCAATGTCCCCAGTCTCCCTCGGAATGCTGTTGAAGCTCTGCCGGAGGTGTGCGTTGAAGATCTCGTGGACTGGGGCCTCTGCTAGACGTTCCCAGCACACCCTCACTACGCGTTTAGGTGCACCAGGTCTGTCCAGCGTCTTCCCCCGCCACCTGATCCAACTCACCACCAAGTGGTGATCAGTTGACAGCTCAGCCCCTCTCTTTACCCGAGTGTCCAGAACATATGGTCGCAGGTAGAGCAGGGCGATATGGCCAAAAATATTTATCACGATATATATTTGAAAATTTGCGATAACGATATAACCGACGATATAATTGATGCGAGACAAAATACAACTCCACAACATTACTAGCGCAAAAAGACAACCTTCCATTTATTTTCACTTAAACAAGAAGCTGGTTTTTATGTACATTAAAGCTTTATAAAAATGTAACAGTGCAAATGCAAATTCCTTGCTGAAAGTTTAACCAAAAGGCATTTCCAGTAGAAATGGGCTGACATATCCTGAGCATAACCATGTATAATATCCACTGAAGTTAAAAAGAGGTGCTTTGCAACATTAAACTGCAGTGTGCAGTATGTATTTTTCAGACCATAAGGTGCACGGGATTATAAGGCACATTAAGCGAAACAAAGCAGTCAGATAAATCAAACTTTATTAAACTCATTCTTCTTGCTTCCTCCACTTCTGTACCATTGATTCATTAATGTTGAATTCTCTGGCAGCTGCTCTATTCCCATGTTGTTGCAGTCTATTAATGACTAACCTCATATTGTGGATGGATTATCTCAGTTGTTCTCCTGACTGAAGTTTGGTCCGTTTACAACATCCTGCCATGCGATTGCATTTGTCTCTAACCATGAAGAACCTTCACGTTAACTTTTATAAGTGGAAAAGTGTTAGTGTTCGTCCTCCAGCTTCACTGTTTATGTTATGCTAACATAGCTGTGTCGCTAGCGATCACGTAGCACATCATTATATACCAGCTAGCCCAACTTCAGTAACCCTACAAACGTCACTGCTGTTTAGTTTCCTGTCTTCATTTATGTTGGAAGTGATAGCAGAACTGTACGTTTGATTTTTTTCAGAAATCTCTCAGTCAAAACATGCTATATCATGCTTAGGTAACTAGCGAAACTAGCGAGCTAACTTCCGCTAGCTTCCTGCTAACGTCTAACTCCGTTAAATGTAATAACTTTAGTTTTCATGGATGCCTGGAAGTTAAACTTCATAGTTACACCTGGTAAAGCAGCAATGCTGATCGTTTTATTAAAGATGAAAGAATTTAGACAGTTTTTAACTCTAAGTGATGCTGCAGTGTTGTTTGACCTGAAGCATACGGAGTTTAGGACCCAGATTACTCCCAGATTTAAGAGCATCTTAGTCCGACAAATATGACAATAACAACGGCCGCTTGCATGTTCTGCAAAAAAATGTGCTTTGTCGTGTATCTGACGGACAAACACCAAACCAGTTCCACATCACGGAAGTTGCACCATTTTTACAAACCAATTCTGGTTCATCTGTTTCACTCAACAATCGGCCATGTGCGTATGAAAACAAAGGCACTGCGCATGCGCGTTTTACTCCCATTCTATCGCGATATTTCATTTTCCTATCGTTGCCTAACATTATACCGGTATTACCGTGAACGGTATAATATGGCCCAGCCCTAGTCGCAGGTCTGCTGATACGATTACAAAATCGATCATCGACCTACGGCCTAGAGCATCCTGGTGCCACGTGCACTTATGGACACTCTTATGTTCGAACAGGGTGTTCGTTATGGCCAAACTGTGATTAGCACAGAAGTCCAATAACAGAGCACCGCTCGGGTTCAGATCAGGGAGGCCGTTCCTCCCAATCACGCCCCTCCAGGTCTCGCTGTCGTCACCCACGTGAGCATTGAAGTCTCCCAGCAGGACAACAGAGTCTCCAGGTGGAGCACCCTCCAGCACCCCCCCCCCCCCCCCCCCCCCCCCCAGGGACTCTAAGAAGGCTGGGTACTCTGAACTGCCACTCGGCGCATAAGCGCAGATGACAATCAGGACCCGTTCCCCGACCCTAAGGCGCAGGGAACAAACCCTCTCGTCCACCGGGAAAAACCCCAACGTACCGGCAGCAAGCCGAGGGGATATTAGGATACCCACCCCAGCCCGCCGCCTCTCACCAGGGGCAACTCCAGACTGAGACAGAGTCCAGCCCCTCTCCAGGAGACTGGTTCCAGAGCCCAAGCCATGTGTAGAGGTGAGCCCGACTATATCTAGCCGGTACCTCTCAACCTCACGCACTTTGTCTTGAGCTCTCAGCGAAGGCGGTCGCACTTTCTCCTCTCCTCCTCACCCTTATCTTCCCTGCTTCGCCTCTATGTCCTTGTCTTGTCTTGTGTGAATTTACTTTCCCTGGAACAGTCTCTCACTGTCGTTCTCTAAACCTAAAAGAGAATTATGGATTTGATCAACTGGTCTCTGAGTGCTATTGACACCCTTTTCTCAACGAGAAGTCGGGGCTCGGGAGAGCCTGAGTGCCCTGGAGGGACTTTCCCTGCCGGTTACACGATGGACGGGTGGCAGAACTGGAGGACCGTGTGCCTGGCGGGACTGTCGATCGAGGACGCTGAAGATATCTACCTATTCGGAACCATGATAACAGGGTTCATGCTGATCGGCGTTGGCTTAGCCCTGGTTTATCAGAGAAATAAGAAAGCGGAACCGGCTGTTCAAACCCCCACAAGGCTGCCCGCTGGATTCGAAGCGACGGGACGAGGTGCGACCTCTCACAACGAACGTAATATGGTCAACACCTTGGAGACGTTTACAGCTGCTGTGAAGGCTCAAAACAACACCATTGAGCGTATGAGGGGAAACATCAGAGAGAGGCCTGCTCAAAATGAGACCCTTGAGCGACAGTTGGAAAACATCGCGGAACGGATCACTGCAGTTGTGAGGTCTCAGAATCAAAAGACTGACAACACCACGGAACAGAAGTTTGATACCATCATGGGGAGGCTCGCAGCTCTTCAACGGGAGATCGAGAGACCAGCCTCGGAGTGCTAGAATTCGAGCTGCTCACAAAGGAGAAATCAACAATATTCAACATTTGGACACCACGGCTCCAGCTGCAGGCCCAAGGCTGGAGCCCACCAAAACAACTCCCTGATAACGACTGTGTGATGACTATTCTTCCCGCCCCATGAAGGACACCTGGATTGGCTGGAGGACTGTTTACTTAGCCTGATAGGCCGAAGGACACTGTCTCAGCTAAACTATGGACACGCACACACACACACTTACACTGATAAGCACTCACTCATCCCCCTCCCTTTCCAACGTCTTCGGTGCTTGTGCCCTACCGGGGATGATAGCAGTCAACTGGACCAGCACAGATGCTGCAGGACCGGATGCGCTGTCTACGCCGGCTCTCTCTTACCCTTTACCCGCCCCTGTTGCTTGTCTCGTGTTTCTATGGTGTATTGATAGTCATGTGCTTTTGTGCTGAGGTGTTTTTTCTTTTATCAAACTGTTCTCCCACTAGGAGCTCAGTCTGAGTGGAGTTTTTTTTCTCCTCCTCTTACCTCATGTAGTGTATTTTTGTTGTTTTTTTCCTATCAGCCTACCTTCTGACATGTCTGCCCAATGTGATGTTTGTGTAAAGTTGGTCAGAAGGTTCCTTTGTGAGTGCGCATGCGCCATTAGCGTGCTGCCTGCTGTAACCCCTAATTTCCCTCGGGATGAATAAAGTATTCTGATTCTGATTCTGATAACTCAGGCTCCTTCCCCACCAGAGAGGTGACATTCCATGTCCCTATTGCCAGTCTTGGCAGCCGGGGGTCAGTCCGCCAGGGCCTCCGCTCCTGGCCGCCACCTGGCACACAATGCACCCGACCCCTATGGCGCCTCCTGCGGGTGGTGGGCCTGCGGGAGGATGGGCCCATGTCTCCTCTTCGGGCTGTGCCCGGCCGGGCCCCATGGACTAAGGCCCGGCCACCAGACGCTCGCCCTCGGGCACCCTCCCCGGGCCTGGCTCCAGGGCGGGGCCCCGGTAACCCTATCCCGGGCAGGGTAAACTGTTCCCCCGATGTCCTTTTCATAAGGGTCTTATGAATCGCTCTTTGTCTGGTCCCTCACCCAGGGCAAATTTGCCATGGGAGACCCTACCAGGGGGCAAAAGCCCCCAGACAACATAGCCCCTGGGATCCCTGTGACACACAAACCCCTCCACCACGATAAGGTAGCGATTCAAGGAGTGATCATGTGATCCCATTTTTGTGTATTTTTACATTTGAACACATGCTTAAGTGAGTATTTCACCTAATACATTGTAAGTTATTGATGGTCTGTCCTGAATACTAAACAATCCTTTTTGAGAATTTGCCGATTTTAAATTTGTGTTCAGGAATAATCACTGAAATTTAAATAACAAAATTGTGTTATCTACTTGCAATTACAGCCTTGACATACATCAAACAACATCTTGAAACGACAGAGCATGAGAGTGAGGATCAGCAAAGAGAGTCATCTGATGAAGATGAATTCTTCTCCAGACCAATCTCCAGAAGGCTGCAAAGTGCAGTTGAGCTTGATGGTTATCTTGCTTGTGCCACAGACACCATGGAGCTGCTGCACTCCTTCTCAGCCATCAAAAACCTCTCTCTTAAACTGAACACAGCTCTGCCTGCTTCTGCTGCGTGTGAACGACTTTTTAGCTGTGCTGGTCTACTCTTCACTGCCAAACGAAGTCGGATTACCTCTGTTAATTTAGAAAACCAGCTCTTGCTGAAACTGAACAAAAGGTTCAGAAAGTAAAGTGTGAAAGAAATGCTAAGAGATTAAGACACTTACCTGCCTGTTGTTCAGTGTATGGGGAATAGTTTAAATGGTTCTACGCATGTTCAGAAACATTTTTGTCATTGTTTTAACAAACAAAATTCCTTCTTTTATATCTACATTTATTTACAAAACAAGTTACCTTTCTATACCTTGTTCATCTGAAAAATGTGCTTTGAACATAAATATTTATACTGGTGAATCGAGTTGAATGCCTGCTATTGACAACAGAATAAAACATCAGTCTGTTAAAAAGTAATTAATACTCTGAGTAGTTTTTGAGAACAGTACTTTGTACTTTTACTCAAGTATTTTTTTAACACCAGTACTTTTACTTGTAATTGAGTACAATTTAACCAGTGTAACAGTACTTGTACTTGAGTACAAATTTTGAGTACTCTTTCCACCTCTGATCAAGACAATTATGTTGTATTACATTACAGTGATTTAACGTTAATTTACATTCAAAATGTGAAGTCAAAGTCTATTTACGTAACTTTAATGATATTCTAGAAGAACAGAACATTACTGTAAAATGCACAGTAAAATACCTTCATATTAGGGTTTTTTCCTATCCTACGGTCGCAGCCATACCCGCGACCTTGTTGTTGTTAGCTCACATTCATTGGCCAAAGCTTAGCGTCATGTTATTTATATTTATTCAAAATAATATGATTCTTACGCAATCTAAACATGTATATGTTAGCACACTGGATGACTTCTGTTGTTATATTTCCAGCATCAGGACTGATCTAGCCTTAAGCTACCGTTTATCTTATTAAAATCTTTATTTAGACTCTCCAGAATGCTCCAATACAAAACAGACTAATGTAGCTTGTCAACCACACTTAAAATACATATCTGGAAATTTAGGTTTGGATTTATGTAATTTCTGTGGAGTGAGGTGAGCTGATAAAGGCAAGTCTGCATTTGGAATTAACTGTAGCTGACAAACTATTATAGCATAAATCTGACCCGAAGTGTTCATAAGTATATATATTCACTCTTGATTTTTGCAAAGCTGGCTTTGGACTCTGATTCTGTAACACAGATCATGCTTTAGAAATACATTTTGCCCTGTATTGTGATGAACAAGTCTCTGCATCAGTTATCCGATTGTTCAGTGATGACGCGTCTAATCCTACTTCCGGGTTTAAAGTAGTCTGCGTTTAATACGGCTTTTTTGTTGTTAACATGTTTAATGTTATGTATTTTCTTCTATTTGATCTCAAAAAGCTCCTAAAACAGTCAGTGATCCCTGTTGACCTCCCTCGGCTTTTATTACCACTAATCATTTATTTAAGCTCAGTTTTTAAAACCTTAGGATGTAACTACAGCCCAGCCCATGCAGCAGTATATGAATAACTAACCACGTATTGTGGATGGATTATCTCAGTTGTTCTCCTGGCTGAAGTTTGGTCCTTTTACAGCATCCTGCCATGCGATTACATTTGTTCCTGACCACCGACAACACTCACGTTAACTTTTATCGAGTGGAAAAAAAGTTAGCTTGTTTATATTATGCTAACATAGCTGTGTCGCTAGCGGTCACATAGCACATCATTATATACCAGCTAGCCCAACTTCAGTAACCCTACAAACGTCACTGCACACAGAAGTTTTCTGTCTTCATTTATGCTGGAAGTGATAACAGAGTTATACGTTTTAATTTGTTTCCAAAACCCCGCAGTCAGGACATGCTATATTGTATTTAGATAGAAGCTAGCGAGCTAACTCCCTGCTAACTTCTAACTCCGTTAAATGTCATAAATTCCGTTTTCATGGATGCCTGGATGTTAAACTCAATTGTTACACCTGGTAGAGCAGAACGCTGATCATTTTATTAAAGATGAAAGACTTTAAACAGTTTTTCAACTCTCAGTAATGCCATAGTGATCGTTTGATATATGGACCTGCAGCGGAGTTTAGACCCAGACACGGCTAGTGACGTCAGACTGAACAATCGGATAGCAATTTGAGGGCCTGTGCTTGCTCTAAAAAAGATCACAATGCTTGTTGGGGAGATTGCATTTGCTCTTCAATTGTTCAAAGGACACAAAATGTCCATTTTCATAACAGTCTTCCACATACTGAATCCCCTTTCATTGCCATATATCCACAGTCTTCATCAGATGTACGAGTTCATTTAGTCTCAGAGAAATTTTTGAAGACAGTCCAAGTTTTCAGTCCAAGAGTTCTGTGACCTTTGCACCAGATTTTAACCAAATATCACATAAATGGCTAACCAGTTGTCACTTTAGACTCACTGACTAACATTACATTGTATGTGTTTGGACTGTGGGAGGAGGCTAGACAACCTGTGGAGAGTCTCAGGCTCAGGGAGAACATCCAAACTCCACGCAGAAAGGTCATACAGCTACTAGGTCCTGGGCATAACCGTTCCAAGAAGGAATCCTCAGCCTCACAATATCTCTTAGAGTCAGTAATTCCACTGATTGGTGGAGCTTCTCTTTTTGGGAAGTGACATTGCTAACTACTGCACCTCCGTGCTGCCTATAAGTCCCATTAATACAACCTATAGGTGGCACATGACGTTGATGACAACATTATCAAATGAATGTAACTAATTTTGTATTTAATAAGAATTGAAACTACTAGTTGAAGAATTTTCTGCAAGGTTTTTTTGCAACAACAAATGTGGCCCCCTACTGGCCATTATAAAGAAAGCAGGTTTAAGTCAATTGTACTTTGGTTTCAGACTTCAGACCTCAAAGTTACATCCATCTTTTCTATACAGTCTATGCCTTCTCTTTTGCTCTAATCATTAATATAAAATGCCAAATATGCCACTTGATCATAAACACAGATTAGGGACTAGTACTAGGATTTAGCTAATATATTAAATTGAATATTCTGATAGTAACTAGCACTTGGGTAAAGTAAAATGTGAAGTGAATTTAAAGTTTATATCAGAAATTGCTGATAACCTCACTGCTAGCAGTCTACATAAGATAAAATGAGGACAGTGCTGCCCTATGACTTGCAGATAACAGTGTGTATGTCGGGAGTCCTGTCGTTACATTTCATCACCTTCCTCTGCTGTAAACAAGGTGATCAGGAAACAGACAGGCGAGAAATGTTGGGATATTTACGGCTGCTATTTCTGTTGATACAAGATGAAGATTGTGTGTGTGTATGTGAGAGAGAGAGAAAGAGCATAAACTAAACAGAAAGTGCTCAGTTGACTCTTGAACTATTTGTGTTCCTTACTGGCTGTGTGCAGAATACCAGGTAATATGGGCGTTATTTACAGAGGAGCATATCTTCAGTGGCTTATA
Organism: Copadichromis virginalis; assembly: GCF_057382275.1. Taxonomy (NCBI): domain Eukaryota; kingdom Metazoa; phylum Chordata; class Actinopteri; order Cichliformes; family Cichlidae; genus Copadichromis; species Copadichromis virginalis. Next base: position 10,104,295 of record NC_140629.1, read on the forward strand.
AAACACCTTAAGTTACATGAATAAAACATGACTGAAACTGGAGGATGGAATCACATCCCTTCAAGCTACTTTGTCATTTGATGTTTTGCTGATAATGACTACAATAGAGAGTGCCATCTAAAACATCATTCAGTTGGGTTGAGATTTGTAATTGCTTAGGTCATAGCATGTGAGTGACGGATGAGGTCTTTGCAGTGATTTGCTGCAATCTTGTAAAACTATGCCAGCATAATGGCCCCAACACTATGGATCCAAATTTCTAGATGGAAGCTATTTTAAATTTACATTGTTTTCATTTTCATTTGTATATTTCAGGTCTAACAAAAGGTTAAACTACTTCATCAGTAGGGCTGCGCGATATGATGAAATATATTGGATACACTGTTTATTTAATTTTTTTCATTGTTTGGATGGTCATCACATGGATGCAGGCACAGAGAATACCAGCATAGCCATTAAAGATGAGGCAGAAACAGGTAGCTCCAAACAGAAGGACCAGTCAAAACAAATCAAGGACCTTATTCCTAAACTAGTCCCCACCGCAGAGTCAAACATGACAAACCTCTTCTACCACATACGCAAAAATCACACGAAAGAGTATGGAGAGAGTTTACGGATGAGACGCAAAAGAAGAGCCGTCAGGTGCTCAAAATAAACCTTACACTCAAACATTAGAACAGGCTTTTTCCCGCAGCACACCATGTAATAAATACTCAAAAAGAAAACTGCGGAAGTTACAACTTATATTTAACAATGCATAGTTTCATGCATCGGTCAAAACACTCGACTCTAGGTACACAATGTCCAGCTGAAAACACTTCACACAAGTTGAGCTGCCCGAGAGTGGCAGAATTTACAGAAAAAGCACTATTTTGCCATATACATCGTTGTTGGGATGAGAAATGTCTTTCATCGGGATATGAGATTCTGGTTATATCACACAGCCCTATTCATCAGGTAATGCATGTAATTTTCACTTTACAACTTTTTTGAAGTGCCTAAGAACAATTCCTGCTAAAAACAAAACAAAATATAATTTACTGGGCGCAGGTTTCGCTCACTGGGATGAGCAGGAGACCATATGCCGCACGGCTGAGAGCAGCTGGTTCGAGTCCGACCCCCCATGTCTTTGCTCCGCTTTCCTGTTAGCCTTCACCATCCCTATCAAAAACAAATCCATAAAAAGGCCCCAAAAAGTTTAACAAACATAATTTACGGTATAAATTCTTAATAGAAATGTTGAATTTAATGTGTGATGACAATATGAAAATTTAATAGCAGATTAGCATCAAACGCTGTATTCATTTGATGGAAGATGGAGGGACATGCAAGCTGGCAATGCTGTGTGTCCTTTGTGTAATTGAGAGGATACTGAAAGCTACAAATTTATCCTGTCAATGCAGAGCTCACTCTTGATTTGTTGGAAGAGCTTTCAGAGGCAGAAATAGTTGGCATTTTGCCAAAGTAGCTTTTGGCAAAAACACAGACTGTCATTTGCATTTAAGACCATTTCTGCACAGACAAGTTTGTTTGTGCAAACGAACACGGCGTCAGCTCAAGAACCTGGCAGCTTCAGACCAACAAGTTTGTTTACCGAGCTAAGGAGAACTTGGGAGATATTGCCCCCAAGTGAGGAAAATACTGTTTTCCAAAGCAGGGTAAATTCCATTTCCTTTCATGAGCACTCAAGCATCAGACTTATTTCATGTCAGATTAATGGGAAGCTTCTAATCTATACTAGCAAAAACATATGGGTGGGTATTGTGTGTGCTTTTGTATAAACCAATGAAGATGTTTGTGTTTGCAGTAAGCCTGTGATCCCACTAATATTAAAAACCATACAAGCTCTGAGTGGAGTAATAATGTGCCAGTACTTGCCTGATAAGTATTCTGTAAGTCTGATAAGGAAAGAATTGTAAATGAAACTATTATCTTCATGTCACATGATACACAGATTCAGAGACACGCAAAGCAAAAGTGTTGATATAAATGTTTGAATGTAATGAACTGAACCTAGTAATAACTAGGTTCGACCAAACATTAACAGAAGCTGAAGATGTTTGTTGCTTCCAGCTCTTTGTATGAGTCTTTTTACAGCCCCACTTTCTTTTAAACGATACATGACTGTTTTGGAAATAAAGTCTGTTTAAGTTTTAAGATTTCATTTTTCTATTAAAGAAATTTTTTTGAAAACTTTTATGCCTTTTCTTTTATACTAAAAGGGGCACAGCATCCGGGAAGTATACGCTACAAGTTTAACTTCATTGCAGATGTGGTGGATAAGATTGTCCCAGCTGTGGTACACCTGGAGCTTTTTCAAAGGTAAACCAAACCAAAGCAGAAAAATGAAGTAGCATTTCAAAATGCTCTTTTAGATGCAAAATGACCTTTGCTATTAATCTTTTTTTACTGCCAGAGTGCCATTTTCCAGTGAGGAGGTCTCTGTGTCGAGTGGCTCTGGGTTTATAGTGTCAGAGGATGGCTGGATTGTCACAAATGCTCACGTGCTTACCAACAAACAGCGGATAAAAGTTGAGTTGAAAAGTGGCGTACATTATGAAGCTGCGGTCAGGGATGTGGATCAGAAGATGGACATCGCTCTCATCAAAATCGATCCAGATGTGAGTGTCCTGCTGTTTTTGTGGGGCTCCCCAAGGGTTTAAGGCAAAATCAGTGGTGCGTTTCATCTTGCTGAGTAGCTTGTCATCAGAGGCTAACATCAAAGTGTATTAATCCTGCACACAAAGCAGTGAGAAATCCAGGGAGAGAGTCATCAAGGGCCTTTGCCTACCAAAATTAGACTCTGTTCCTTAACATGGCCAATTTGCAGACTGAATTCCTTTGGGGTGCTATTTGTTCATGTATCATGAATTCAAAGCCCCAGCTATTTTTTGTGTGTATACTTACAAGAGCGGTTTTGAATAAAACATGTTCCAACTTAGACTTGCTCATACAGAACTGGCTGCTTTGTATGGTAGCAGGTGCTCTATTCCCAACCACTTCAGTCAGACGGCACTCAGTGTGAAGCACGTGATTAACATCTTTAGGGCTGATCTGAATACAGGAACACCTCAAGATCAGCAGAAGTTAACCAGAAGCATCACTGGATTTAACTGCTTTAAAGCTGAAGGAGTTTTCTCTTTTTAAAAACCTGGGAGTGGTGACAGTTGTACAATGCTTTAACACTCTGTGATACATTCTTTGCATAAGGGGTTCTAAAGCTTGCCTAAAAGGCATATTTGTTGTGACATAAGAGCCCATACCCCGGGAGGTGCAGCTATAAATTAAATGAAGCATTACAATTCCCACTAGAGATAAATGGCGTGAGCCTGGCAAAGGAGGAACCAGGCAGAGTCAAGCTGAAGCATTTTTTCGTTTGGTGTACAACTAAATGTTTTTGTATTAAAAAATGCACTTTAAACACTCATTTCCACCGTAGGGCTTTGGCAACCTTTTCCAACCAGTGACAGTTAACCTTCATCAACATCAACAGAAATCTCAACAGAAAAAGAAAAAAACTGCTAATAATAATGTTTGAACAAGTGAGTGACTGGAACAAGTTATGCAGTGGAAGATTTTCTAAAATTCAGCAACATGATTTTTGCTTGCAGGACTAGTTTTGAGAGACCATAAACAGCTGGTCTCTGAATGAGTTGAATTTCACAGAGGAAGGATCGTTTCACCAATGGAAACCTTACAAAAAAGTATAACAGTTTTATTACTGGTTTATCTCAGGTTTAGTGGGCAACTCATATCTTCTGAGGCTATTGCAGAAGCTAGCATTAGAATCTGCCATGGTCCATTTGCTGTGTCTCCTTCACGGTTTCTTGCCGGACCCATACTTAAACTCCTGCTCGGAGGTGCTGATTCTCATTCCTGCTACTTCTCAGCAATGAACTGTTCCACTGCAAGCTGGAGGCCACCACCTGGTAAAGCCAACATAAACACAAAAAGCAGAGACAAAATCCACCTACAAATTCTGTCTATAAAAGTTACAAACAGAATTTGTGTCAAAGGGCAGCCCCAGCAAAGTCCAACAGCCACTAGAAACAAGTCCAACTCATTGTCGTCAATGCAACCAAGTTCTCACTTCCATAGAGTCCTTTTTTTTTTGTGTCCCGTTTGGATCTTTAGCCATCAGAATAGTTGTCTTAAGGCCAAGAAAGATGCCAAGTGGATTTATTTTACCAAGTGGATCATCATGGCCTTGCCATATTGGTCCATTTGATTGACCTTTATTATAATTATGAATTGATTTTATTTTCGGTTGCTACAAACGGGACAGACATGACTGGGGGATAGGACAAGGAGAAAGAATGAAAGAAAGAGAGGGAGAGAAAGAAAACCAAAGGGGAGAAGAGACGGTGAGAAAGGGGGGAAGAAAGAAAGAAAAACAAACAAAAACACCTGGATCACCTGTATGGAGAAAAAAAACAGAAGAGAAAGCAAACAAAAAAAGAACAACATAATAAAAAACAGCACCATCACAATAAACTAGCTAGCAGTAGATAACAGTAGATACTAAATATTAAACGATATTGTGCAGCACGCAAGATAGACAGCGCACAATGTGCTTTGAGGCAGCAGCCAAGAAAGGTGTAGTCCGCGTCTGTGAACACCCGTGTGTACACCTGTGTGCACACCTGTGTGGATCAGCATGCTTGTATTCCAAAGCTTTCTCCGCCCCAGATATCCAGAGGCTCCAGAGTACAAGGACCCGAGGAGGACCACCAAAAGGGGGGGAACCGTGCCACCCTCCTGGGAAGAGCTGAGTAGAGCCCCAAACGAGAGGTCACCCAGCAGCTACGGAGCAGAGGCCAGAGGGGGTTGCAGTGGCGTGCTCGCGGGCTCTGCCGGCAGCCAGCTGTGCCAGAGAGGACCGAGCTTCAGGCCCAGAGGCCAGAGGCCTGAGGGCATCCCACCCCCCGGAAGGGGCCCAACCGGGCCACAGGCGCCAGGCCCCGCCAATCGGCCACCAGGAGTGAGCCGGTACATACATGAGCGCCCAGCCCGAGACGACAAGGACCACCAACACACCAACGTGTGAGGGCATCAGCCACCGGCAGGGAGTGTGGTGAGGGGAGATAGGCCTCCGTACTTTGGAGGGCCTGAGATGTACCCAGAGAGACCCAACCTGACATATAGACAAAGACGAACAGGTGCACGCGGTCACAGTCCATATTTTCAAAGTGCCTCCAATAGGATCCCCCAAGGGATGATGTCAAACACCTTCTCCAAGTCCACAAATAACATGCAGACTGGTTGGGCAAATTCTCCACTCGAATATCTCAAGAGGATAAAAGCCAGGACAAAAAACACATTGTTCCTCTTGAATCTAGGTTTGACTAATGAACAGACTCTCCTCAGTAGTACCCTAGTGTAGACCTGTCCAGAGACCCTAAGTAGTGTGAGCTGTCAATATTTAGAGGACACCCCTCTACTCAAAGATGGGAATCATCACCCTAGTCTACTAATACAAAGGCATTGGCACAGATCTCCACATGATGTTGCATAGGCGTGGCACCAAGACAGCCCTACAACACCCAGGATCTTTGGGAATTCAGGGCAAATCTCATACATGCCAGGGGCATTGGCATCAAAGACCTGTTTAACTGCCAAAGTGACCTCACCCCCCAGTGGTGGGTGAGTCACCCCGCTCATCTCCATACTCTGCTTCCTCTATGAAAGGCATGTCAGTGGGATTGGGGAGATAATCAAAAATATTCCTTCCACTGCAGCATCCTGTCAAAGTTCAGCAGGAAGTAGGTACTTGTGATCTTGCTAGACGCGCCGAATGAATCCTCACTATATTTGGGTTCCCCCCCAAACTCATCACCAGGTGGTGATCAATTTAAAGATCAGCTTCTCTCTTCACCTGAGCATCCAGAACACCCAACTATAGATCTGATATATAGGGTGGGCCATTTATATGGATACACCGTAATAACAAGGGAATAGTTGGTGATATTAAAGTCCTGTTTGTGGCACATTAGTATATGTGCGGGGGCAAACTCCTCAAGATGGGTGGTGACCATGGTGGCCATTTAGAATTTGGCCATCTTGGATACAACTTTTGTTTTTTCAATAGGAAGAGGGCCATGTGACACATCAAACTTATTGGTAATGTCACAAGAAAAACAATGTTGTGCTTGGTCTCAACGTAACTTTATTATTTCATGAGTTATTTACAAGTTTCTGACCACTTATTAAATGTGTTCAATGTACTGCCCATTGTGTTGGATTGTCAATGCAACCCTCTTCTCCCACTCTTCACACACTGATAGCAACACCGCAGATGACCCCAAAGATAAAAGTCTAAGGGGGTCAGATAGGGAGACCTTTGGGGCCATTCAACTGGCCCACGATGACTAATCCACTTTCCAGGAAACTGTTCATCTAGGAATGCTCAGACATGGCACCCATATTGTGGTGGTGCACCATCTTGCTGGAAAAACTCAGGGAACGTGCCAGCTTCAATGCACAAAGAGGGAAACACATCATCATGTAGCAATTTCAAATACCCAGTGGCCTTGAGGTTTCCATTGATGAAGAATAGACACACTATCGTTGTACCCCATATACCACACCAAACCATCACTTTTGTTGTTCCAACAGTCTTGGAGGGATCCATCCAATGTGGGTTCGTGTCAGACCAATAGTGGTAGTTTTGTTTGTTAACTTCACCATTCACATAAAAGTTTGCCTCATCACTGAACAAAATCTTCTGCGTGAACTGAGGGTCCTGTTCCAATTTTTGTTTTGCCCATTCTGCAAATTCTGTGCGCCGATCTGGGTCATCCTCGTTGAGATGCTGCAGTAGCTAGAGTTTGTAAGGGTGCCATTTGTGAGTTGCTAACATCCGCCGAAGGGATGTTCGACTAATGCCACTCTCCAGTGACATGCGGCGAGTGATACGCTGTGGGCTCTTGCTGAATGAAGCTAGGACAGCCACTGATTTTCCTTCATTAGTGAAAGTTTTCTTGCGTCCACATTTTGGCAAATCCAACACTGAACCAGCAAGCAGTTTGCTAACTGTAGCATGGGAGATGGGTGGTCTTGTAGGGAGTCTTGCATTGAAATCTGCTGCAATGACCCGGTTACTGCGTTCACCAGATATCAACACGATTTCGATCCACTCCTCACGTGTTAACCTCTTTGACATGTCAATGGCTGTGAACAAAGAGAAACTTGTAAATAACTCATGAAAGAATAATGTTACATTGAAACCAAGCATACCATTGTTTTTCTTGTGACATTACCAACAAGTTTGATGTGTCACATGGCCCTCTTCCTGTTGAAAAAACATAAGTTGTATCCAAGATGGCCGACTTCTAAACGGCCACCATGGTCACCACCCATCTTGAGGAGTTTGCCCCCTGTATAGGAATTTCTTTTATTTATGTATTAATCACATTATTTTATTTTATAATGCCTTGGTGCCACTGGATTTAAACATGTTCCACACTCACACTATAAGACAAATGGTGGGGGTGTAGTAAGGAAGTTGGGGGAAGCAGACCACTCCACAGGAAGAGTATTTTGTCTCTTCGAGGACTCTGGGAGGTAGCAAGGGAGTGTGAACCCTAAGGTGTGAAACAGCTGTGTACTGCCTTTTGTTCCTGAAGAAGGTATTTAATAACAGATATGATTCAATGCAGAGAGGTCTGTTAATACATAGTGAGTGAGAAAGGTGACTCGAAAGGAAAAACTCAATGCATCATGGGAATCCCCCGGCAGCCTACGTCTATTGCAGCATAACTAAGGGAGGATTCAGGATCACCTGGTCCAGCCCTAACTATATGCTTTAGCAAAAAGGAAAGTTTTAAGCCTAATCTTGAAAGTAGAGATAGTGTCTGTCTCCCGAATCCAAACTGGAAGCTGGTTCCACAGAAGAGGGGCCTGAAAACTGAAGGCTCTGCCTCCCATTCTACTTTTAAATACTCTAGGAACAACAAGTAGGCCTGCAGAGTGAGAGCGAAGTGCTCTAATAGGGTGATATGGTACTACAAGGTCATTAAGATAAGATGGGGCCTGATTATTTAAGACCTTGTATGTGAGGAGCAGGATTTTGAATTCAATTCTGGATTTAACAGGAAGCCAATGAAGGGAAGCCAAAACAGGAGAAATATGCTCTCTCTTTCTAGTCCCTGTCAGTACTCTTGCTGCAGCATTTTGGATTAGCTGAAGGCTTTTCAGTGAGTTTTTTGGACATCCTGATAATAATGAATTACAGTAGTCCAGCCTGGAAGTAATAAATGCATGAACTAGTTTTTCAGCGTCACTCTGAGACAGGATATTTCTAATTTTAGAGATGTTGCGCAAATGGAGTCTTACATATTTGTTTAATATGTGCTTTGAAGGACATGTCCTGGTCAAAAATGACTCCAAGGTTCCTCACAGTGTTACTGGAGGCCAAGGTAATGCCATCCAGAGTAAGAATCTGGTTAGATACCATATTTCTAAGATTTTCAGGGCCGAGTACAATAACCTCAGTTTTATCTGAATTAAGAAGCAGAAAGTTAGCGGCCATCCAGGTCTTTATGTCTTTAAGACATTCCTGCAGTTTAACTAATTGGTGTGTGTTATCTGGCTTCATGGACAGATAGAGCTGGGTGTCATCGGCATAGCAGTGAAAATGTATGCTATGTCTTCTAATGATGCTGCCTAAGGGAAGCATGTATAATGTAAACAGAATTGGTCCTAGCACTGAACCCTGTGGAACTCCATAATTAACCTCAGTGTGTGAAGAGGACTCTCCATTTACATGCACAAATTGGAGTCTATTAGATAGATATGATACAAACCACTGCAGTGCAGTACCTGTAATACCTACAGCATGTTCTAATCGCTCTAATAGGATATTATGGTCAACAGTATCGAATGCTGCACTAAGGTCTAGCAGGACAAGCACAGAGATGAGTCCACTGTCAGAGGCCATAAGAAGATCATTTGTAACCTTCACTAAAGCTGTTTCTGTGCTGTGATGAGCTCTGAAACCTGACTGAAACTCTTCAAATAAACCATTCCTCTGCAGATGATCTGTTAGCTGTTTGACAACTACTCTTTCAAGGATTTTTGATATGAAAGGAAGGTTGGAGATTGGCCTATAATTAGCTAAGACTAGCTTCATTTAAAATGCAGGACAATTTAGGAAAAATGAATTTTCCTTTACTTACAATGGTGTGAGTTGTACCATCCGGACACCTATGAATTTCTCTTTTGGTAGTGAATTTCCTGAGGGGAAATAAACACATATATATGACTTTATCACTGAATAAATGTTATCATGAACTGAATTCCTGGATGCTGTGACAAAAACATACGATTCTGCTCACTGCTGGCTTGTCTGTTGTAGGAGTTGGCAAGAAACTGACGTATTCTGTCCACAGGGATGGCAAAAGAAATTCCAGCAGCCACTTTCAGAGTATTTATGCCTATTACATCTCCATCCTGTTAAAAGCACAAAATAGAGGGGCAGCTGTGTCTGTGGTCTTCATTGAGTTCACAGTTTTGCCTCATGTAGAGAAAGAAACAGCAGTACTGTGTCCTTTTCTTCCACTGCACATAACACAACTCAGTGTCTATTAAGTGTTCTTTTTACCCACAATGCAAATCATCAGTCTTGGTTATTGTCATAACTTATCTGTGTTTTCACAGCAAAGGACAATTAAAAAAATGCATGCTCGGTATGGCAACTATTCTCCTTTAGAAAAAAGCTGCAATTTTCGGGAAGGCAGGCTGGAGGCAGCAACCTTGATAAATGAATATACAATCTGTATCATTTTATTCCATAGTAACAATGCAAAGACCTCCATAATCGGGTCTTGTCCTAAAATATTTTGTGGAAGGCTTAATTTTGAACCTGAGGGAGTAGAGTGAAGATACTGGGTATTAAATAAAACAATATCATGACCTTAGTCCACACAGTCATAAATAAAACAAGAAAATCGCCTACATAGCAGCAAGCATAACAAACATGCAAATGGCCTGGTCTTATCTCTTTACACGTGACAGCACTATAAATCCTCTTACCAAGTTGACAAGCGGTCCACCGGAGTTTCCATACTATGAATAATACAAAAAAACAAAAACATTTTCTTACCCATTGTTCATTAAGAATAAAAACAAATAAAGGCAGTTAAAATGAAAGGCATCAATAGGTTTATAATGCTTATTCACTCACATTTATAATGGCATCAGTTTGGATGTAGTCCATGTCAGAGTCCTTAAAGCCCAGCTCTAGGCTGTTGCGATTGGCAGTGCTGACAATGCCAGTGGTGACAGTGTTCTGCAGAGAGAAAGGGCTTCCTACTGCCACCACAAATTCACCTGGACGCAGGTCTGAGGACTGGCTGAGACGCAGCACGGGCAAGGGACCCTGCGATTGAGCCACAAAGAGACATGACAGGACCGGCCTAAGGACCACCTTGAACTTAAAAGGCTGGGGAGCCATATACAGGCACTGTCATAGCAGAGGGGTTTGATCCAAACAGAGGGTGAAAGGGCAGTCCAGGAAGGTAACAGCTTAACCTCTGTCTCTCTTCCACAGCATGTCTTTTATCCTGTCTTCCTTCTCTCACCCCAACCGGTCGCAGCAGATGGCCGCCCCTCCCTGAGCCTGGTTCTGCCGGAGGTTTCTTCCTGTTAAAAGGGAGTTTTTCCTTCCCACTGTCGCCAAAGTGCTTGCTCATAGGGGGTCATATGATTGTTGGGTTTTTCTCTGTATCTATGAAGCGCCTTGAGGCGACTTTTGTTGTGATTTGGCGCTATATAAATAAAATTGAATTGAATTGAATAGTACCAGTGCCTTAAACCTTCCTGTTTTTTTAAATGGCCAGCAGACTCTGACTACAAAAGTGCAGATTCATGTAAAATGCTGAAGTAACAACCTGCTTCTATTTGTGAATAGCATATCTTTAAGCCTCTGGAGGGTATAATTGGCTGTTTTTGACTACTTTTGATTTTATCTTTATATTTCACCTTTGAAGACTATTTACGTTGCCTTGTTTGACATCATTCTTTTCAGCACAACTTCACATGTATGAATTTACAGTTTGTTTTCATTTTGTCATACGGATCTAAAATCACACAAAAAAACTCTGAGTAGGAAAAAGTTCCTTTTTTTTAGTTTGAAAATCACAAATATTATATCAAATGTCTATATTATCAAATAAGTGGCCAATTAGCAAGGAGCATCTTCATAGGAATTATAGTTTAAAAAAAGGTAGCATGTGCAGTTACCATTACCTATCGATCAGTAAATATCACAATATAGATATCAAAGATATGAAGAAACAGTAAAATAACCAGATAAAAGTAAAAAGATAGATGCATGGTTTTGACCAATTTTATTAAAAAAAACCACAAATTTCTTATCTGGTGTTCCTGTAATGTTGTCTTGCACACTGAATTTCAGTAGTACTACCACTCAGAGGTTTAGCTGAACTACACCTTTTGTACTAATTATTGCCCTTTTGAAATATATAGGCATGTATTTAATACTGCATAAACTATAATTACTTTTGTCATTTCAAAATAAAATGTAGATGTTTGATGAGATATGAAACAAATTTCAACCAGTGGGATAACCTGTTTCTCTGTTGTTGTGTGATTGTCCAGTTTAATCCAAGATCTCAAGGAACGTGAGCCAGAATTTCCAGATGTGAGCTCAGGTGTTTACATCTATGAAGTAATACCTGGAACAGCTGCATCCAGGTAAGAATTGTGCTGCAATACATTTATTCTTTTGTGAAAAACTGAGATTTCATGTAGCTTGAAAATTAATAGGTAGGGGGCAGAAATGTACTATTAGAACTTGGCATCCGGAGATCAAGCTCTGGATATTTTCTGAAAAGCGTCAGATTTCTGCCTGACCAACCTGCCCTAATAGTAAGATCATAGTCAAGGATCCATGCAGCATATTCAACTTAACACCTGGACCTGTTAGCTTCCATTGTTGTTTAGTGTAGGTCTGACAATCTACATTTAAAAAAACAGAGACTCCAGCTGCTGGGTTGCAAAGCAGGCTAATCTGGTGGTAGCCAAACATCTAAAGAACTTCCAGCACAAAAAGGCGATGTGAGAATAGTGGAGAAGGAGTTGCCTCGTGTTGCTTATGTGACAAATATGGGGCAAAAGATGGCGCTGCCTTGGACAAACACTTGTTTTAGAGCCATTAGTGCTTTCAGTGCTTCAAAAATGTTTATTGTTATAAGTTATGGCTTCCATCTGTGACACCCCAGAGATTCATGCATATCTCTGATCTGTGGCTATTTCCTGCTATCCCCTGATATTGAGGGCAATTATCATATTGTAAACATCACATCAGGAATGCTGTTCGGAGTGATGTCAGGCCCAAATAGCAGCACCCTCTCTCTTCTTTCTCCTCCCAAAGTGTGTCAACTTGACAATGCTCTGTGTCTCACTCTGAAACTCTTATGATTCCTTATAAAAGATCTCAGATCATTATGTCAAAGCAAAATATCAACAAGTATGTATTTTAATGCTAAAACCTGGGCATGGAAGTTATGCACCCAGTTCTTGTTTTCAAGTCTTTCCAGATGTATGCTGTACAATCATTCCACCTTGGAAAAAAATGATTATAATAAGTTAGAAAAGTATATATTCACCTCCACTAATAGTTGGTTAAATATCCCTTAGTAAGTTGCAATTTAACCAGATATTATTAGTAGCCATCAATAAGCTTCTGGTAGGATATTTGAACACTTTCTTGGCAGAATTTTAGAGTTAATTTAAATTGATTGACTTGGCTAGTCCAGAAATTTTCAAAAGGGTTGAAATGGCCATCCCACAAACTTAGATTCAAGCTTAGAATCATCAGTCAAACAACTGTAAATAAGTACAAGTTATTTGTATGTGTCTCCAGTTTGCCATGGTCTGGAAGAAGACCCAAACTGTCTTCCTCAGATAAGAGAAAATTATTTAAGACCCAGGAATTACTAAGGCTTGAGCCTGCCATGAACTAGAAATGGCTGGAACACTAGTGTCACTGTCAACAGTGAAGCAAGTGTTACATCACACCGACTGAGGGGGTGTCAACCAAGAAAGAACAGCTATAAAATTGAAGAGCTTTCAAACTTGAGAACATTGCTGTTTAGCTGCCGGTACAGTGCAGCTAAGCTTCCACTGTATCTGCTGCATACACTGGAACATTGCACAGAGTAGGTGGAATATTTAATAAATCAAAGTTCTTCAGATTCACCTTAAATCAATAGTTTGACAGTTAAAACTTGGACACAATTCAGTGTTTTGACTTGTCAGTGCTCTCAAACACACATCCATGGATAAAGCAGGCTAACATTAGACCCAGCTCCAACCTGACAAAAAAAAATTGTGGACTATGCTTAAAAACTGGGTCTGTGCCAGAAAACCAACAGATTGAAATGAACTCTACCAATTCTGAAGAGAAAAATAGTCACATATATAACCATACTTATTCCAGAATCTTGTTGATGGCTATTTTTCAGCCAACAGGTCTTTTTTTGTATGCATGCACACACATCCACCTCGATGACTTCTGATTATCTTTGATTATCAGAAGTTTGATTATCATATTGTGTTATGATTCATCACAGGTGATAGTTTTCTTACTCACTATTGTGCTAAGTTTACTAAAAGATACTAACATAGTCTTTAGAGTTGAGTGATACATTTCCTGGAGATTCATTTGAGTGTAACTTTCCCATTATAAACTACACAGGAAAGGCATTGCTTCTTCAATATAATATCCAGTGCAGCTTTAATGTTATGGGTTTTGTTTGCTGTATTTTAAGTGTACATTGTAGAGATTATTGTAGACACTTTCCTATTGTTATCCTAAATGCTACACTGTTTTACAGATTAAATCTTTTCAAAGTTGGATACCACAGCTGTGGGCTTCATTTATTTATGTATTTTCTTATTTTTATTGCAAAGCTGCACAGTTGGGACTTGTTTTGGTACTGGTTTACAGAGTGTAACAATATCTGCTGTGAACTGGCATTTGGAGGCCTTTCTGGGTGGATTAAGAAATTTCTTGCAGTTCTCAAGGCTTTAGATTAAACTCATTATTCTTGCACTTCCCAAAGGCAATGCTGACATCTTTTTTATGGAAGACAGAATCCTTCTCTCTTTCTTTAGACTATATTCTTAATTGTCCTCCCATGACATTGAAGCCTTATACTTTGCACAGAACACAGCAGTTGACTAACATCCAAGCATTACAGCACAGCCTGTCAATTCACAGTGACAACTTGGATTGCCAGTCTAGTAACCTACTAACCTACTGTCATCCTGCCAACAGCAAGACGATCAGCAAATGTACATACCTAACATGCAAATATCTGCCAGTGAAGAGATTTACAATCAGTGAAGGGGGTTTTTTTGGGGGGGGGGCTGACACAGGAGCAGGCTTGTCTTGTGTGAAAGTTACTGGTGTCTTCCTTAGAGTTTGACACCTTTTCAGCTTGTGATTGATGGTATGGTGTTGATATCTCTGCAGGGGAGGTATGACTGATCATGACGTCATCATTGGCATCAATGGACACCCTGTCCACACCACTCAGGAAGTGAGCGATGCCGTCAAGCACAGCACCTCAGTCTTTGTTTTGGTGAGGAGAAAGGATGGGGATGTTACGCTAATGATCATCCCTGAAGAAACTGCCTGATACCACTGTCTGTCTGCAAGTAGCTGGGTTTCCATCCAATTGTACTGTGCATTTCCAAAAAGCAGAAGTATAAGAATTAGCAGTGCCAAAATGCCCCAACATGCTATTACCTTAGTTTTATGGTTCCCTTTTAGGAGGGTTACAGTTTCCTCATCATAGAAAAGAAGATGTTTTTTGGCATTTTGGTTCTCAGTTACAGTGTAATGAATCTTTGCCTGTTTTACTTTGCTTTCAAAATTGTCAGAATTCTGAAACAATTCACAAGTCCAGAAGAGCAAACAGTTGGATATCAGCCACAAGTTGGTAATTAGCACCACCATAAGATCTTTCAATGATGTAACATGTTCAAAACACCATAGTAGCATTTATAAAGATCTATGCCTTTTTTTTCTTCAGCTGTTCATTAGTCACACAGAAAGTTCAGAAATTCAATTAAATCATCAGAGGTACAAATGAATATTTCCAGTCTCAAGTTATGAAGTTATGAGCACACTGCTCATAATTCAAGATTCAAGATTCTTTATTCGTCACATGCATAGTTATACAAGTATAACACGCAGTGAAATGTAACCTGATACGCTCCTCGACTTGTACAAAAGGGGGAGAGAAGAACAACATTATATATTATATACATTAGGTGAATGTGCAGTAGTAGATTTGTATGCAGCAAGCAGGTGAATTCTGTAAAAAATAATTTGATTTAATTGACAGTACACATGTCTGGTTAGATCCAGCTGTTTAATAGAAAGCTGTAAGAAGGAAATAGACAGCTAAAGTTAAATTTGCTGCATTTTTTCAGGTGGTACACACTGTAACAAGTTTGAGAAACACTGATAAGTGTATGTGTGCTTTTGGAAAACATTTAAAGCTGCTGTACAGAATCTTTGAAACAAGCTTAAAACATTTTTAGAATATAAACAGAGCATCTGCTTCTCTTTACAGCTCCTCACTCCACCAGGGCTGTTTGGCACTTTCTGATAGTGTGCAAATGTGATGTACGTACTGCGGCAGTCATACAGACAACTGAACGGTCCAAAAGTTGGCCTACCTATTACTGGCTGAGGTTTTAGTAGAGTTGTGGCTGAACCACATAAAAATATATCATTAATTTTAATCTCCCCAATCAATTATAATGTTATGTTGGAATGTTGTTAAAGAGGGTCAACAATGTTTCAACCCAGTTTGTTTTTCAGATTCTGTATAGTAGCTTTAATATAGGGAGAACACAACTTCCAGATTGTGTGAGTAAAATTAGGTTTTTTCTATTTGTCAGTTTAACAGTTTCTGTTTTGCCTGTCACTGTTCCCTGTCTGTTTTCTTACCTGGTTCTTCCTGACCTTGCCCTTTCTCCTCACGTTCCTCTTTCCTCTCTCCCTATTTGGACTGACAATCATACACAAATAGATTGTATTCAATTAGATGAAAAATTATTAAGATCGCTAACAAAAAGTCCTCTCTCAGTCTACTTTCAACCAAAAGGCAAATAACCAAACCACATGAACATCTAATAAAAGATATAAACATTGAAACACTGATGCAACATTGTTCTTGATTAACGGATCATTTGATTTTACACTTTTACCTGAATGTGGCTCCTTTTTTTTGAAAAAACTTCCTTATATCCATTATGAACCTGGCTGTCTGTCTGTACACACACACACACACACACACACACACACACACACACACACACACACACACGCAAACACACAACAGGAGTTATAAGGTTAATGGGCATTCAGTCAGTTAGCTAGTTAGTATCCATTTCAAACAGGACAGTTGTAACCAACAGTAGGCTATGGACAATTTGAAGTTTTAGATTTTAAATAGGCTGTATACATTTCAATGGGAGCAACAGAACGGTCAAATGTTGCTGATTTTACTACAGTGTAGGAGGGATTGTAGGGTAGCAAACATTGTCGGAAAACACGTTTTCAACAGGTTACCTGGGTGTAATGCTTTTCAGCTAAAAAGAAACATGGTCTGACTCCTACCTAACTATATAAAGAGTAACTGAAGGTTAAATGCAGCTAATATGTCCTGTTTTAAGCCAGGCACTTATACTTCCGCTCCGCTGCGTCTCAGCCACCATCGCTCTGGCAGCAAGAGCACTACACTGAAAAAAAAAGTTCTTTCAATTTACTTGATTTTATTGTGTACATCGGTCCCACATAATATGAATAAGTATGACTGACTTAATTTTCCACTTTCCCTCAAGTAATTAATGCTTGTCAGATCAAAGTATTTTATTTACATCAGATTACTTTAAAAAATCATGTTTGATGTACTAATATTAATCTATTATCATAATATCAATGTATTGCATAATGTCAATATATTTTAATGTTTAACACCAACTTATTTTTATTTGCCAGTGGTACGCAATGATATTATGTAATGTAAACACATTGCAATTATGTTCCTGCAACACAAATTATGGCTTTAAATCCTACTTAATTTTTTCAATTGAAATATTAACTGATTATTATTGACAAAAAAGGCAAAGACTGTGAGTGCTACTGAACAATTCACCTTTATTAAACTGTAACAGCAGTGAAAGCAGCAATTCTGCCATGAACAAGTCCAAAATCGCATCCATGTAAACTTGTTAACACATTTTTAAAGATAGCCTGCAGAAATAACTAAAAGAAAAAGTTAGTTTGAGAATATATTTGCAAATATTTCACAAAAAACTGACCTCAGCAGCAAATAAAAGAAAGTGCTTATAGATGATCCTGTCATCTCTTACATATAACATTTGTATTAATTACACAATTGAAAATGTAAACTAAATTAAGACTACCTGAAAAAAAAGCAACACGCTTTTATGAATAAACAGATTTACCCAAATATAACTTGTGTGTTATTTGACAACAGTTTCAGCTTCTGTACATGTATTTACCTGTATAAGATTTCAACTAAGTTGAGCCTTAAATGACATTGTTACATAACTAATACCAAACACCTACATGAATTTTAATCTTCATTTTAAACATGTAAGGAGGACATTAAGGTTGACTTAGAACATATTGCTAAAAATCGTCAGTAAAAATTTCTTACAACATGATACCAAAAGGAAAAATTATCCTGCATTGCAGTCACACGAGGGGAAAGCAATAAAAACATAAGCAGTATAACATTACTGAACACAAAATGAAAAACTGCAAAGAATTGCAGAAGTGCAGTCTTTGACTTCTCAATGAAACAGATGGTTTTTGAAAGCAAGAACTTTAGAGAGTTTAGCTCCATCCAGTTCCATGAAAACCTTCTGGAAAACGTCGAAGTTATAGCGAAGGTCAGCAGGGTAGGCAAGGTTTAATGCATACATGAGTCCAAATAGCATTATTCACAGCAAATGCTACATTATCCAAAGTCTTCGCCACCCTGATGCCTGCAAGGACAACTCTTGTTCATCTGCTGAAGCTTGCTCTTTAAGAAGACAAATTCAAACAGTGGTGTCTTCAACAGTCTCACTGATGGCACGTTCTTCCATGCCCTGTAAAAAAGAAGCCATGTTAGTCATTTCCAAGTAAGTAATATGACACACTGTGGAAAGTCCAAAAAGAAAAAGAAAAAAAAAAAAAAGACAAGTACATACCACATACTCCTGGATAAGCATGCCAGGGTCTTCACCCATGTAGATACACACTCCCTTAACACACTCAGCATCAACATCTTCACACTGAAATGAAATGTATGTAATTAGCATCTTCATTCAGCTCTTGTCCTTCATTTAAGTTTTAATAGTGTACTTTACATGAATGTTTTTAAAGTAAAGGCACACAAATTAATAATAGGTTTACTGGCAATTAATAATAAGTTGACAAAGTGAAGGTTAAAAAAAACAAGCAGATGTAAAAATACAAAATGAGAGAATTTATCATGGGAAACATTTGAAATCTTCCACAATTATAAAATTTCATCCAAAGAGGATCGTGTTAAGTGAATGTTGAGGCTTTATCACTTACATTATCCATTTGTGCCACAATTCTGTTCAGTATTAGTCCAAGCTCTCCTCTTCTGTTGACCAACTTCACCAGGTTGTCCAAGTGGAGATCCAGCTGAGCCAGGAACTTTGTTTGAGGGGGGATAGTGGCAATTCTCTTAAACTCAGCGTTGATCTGAAAACATGAGCACAGAGAAATGAGCTTCAAAGGTTTAATACCTGGAAGAAGGCCGCAATCACTCATGCTGAAGAAATGGGCTGTCAAATAACAACTGTGCCTTAACCATTTTAGGCTAATACCACAAGAACACCGTGTATGAGGCAAACCTTACCTCATGGAAATCAAATAGAGCAGGCCATCTTGCCATGAAAGCCTCCACCATTGGTGCATCACGAACAACTTCATGTCTTCTGTATGAAAAAGTCTTTTCCATCTTGAGTTTCACCAACTCTGTTACTCTTTTTTATGTCCATGTGGTGGGCTTTGACATGTCAATAGCTTTAAGAGTCCCCTTGTCTGCTACTTCTGAAACTGAGGTAAGGTTAAGAAACTCATTCCCAAACAAGGAATCCATAAACTGAAGTCTGAAACTGCCCTGAAGACAACACTGTCTCTTGACTTCAACGATGAGATCCTCAGTTGATTCAGGCGCTCCATTAGAGAGTGAGCCTTCGACAGGTTCCGTCAGCCAAAACAGTCTTTAGGACCATAGGACTCCCCATAGGACTCTGTAGGCAACAAAGAATTACATATCAGACATTCAGAAAGAATCATTTCAGTTTAGTTTTCATAAAGCTATCCATACCCAATACTCAAAGTTATAAAGATCAGACATAAAAAAGAAGAATTTATCTAATGAAATACATGCGACTGAACCTATTACACTTATATGAACACCTTTTATTTCTATATGCCTTTTTAAAGTCACAATGTGGACTGATCCAATCTCATAGTCAACCAATGGATAAGTATCAAGGAGTTCACAGAGTGAAGCGAGAGTGAATATTCTTGTGGATACTGGGCGGAGCTCAAAAGCTCTGTCGTGCTCTCTGTACCAGCCACCAAGCTCTCTGACAATGTAGAATATGCTGTGGTACAATGCAGATATGGTTTTTCAGTATTCTGGCAATCCACCTGCTGCCCTTTGGGCCAGTACCATTCCATTTCTATAAGTTATACTCTTTATGTCACACACTGTGCAAGGTTGACCTCTAGAATGTCAGGGAATATGTACCTAATGACTTAAGCTATCTCCTCTTTAAGCAAATCCACTAGAAAGGCCGATACAGCTGAGCTCTCTAATTCAGACTTGCCAAGAGATGGGGAGTTTAGATGGTAAGCTATCATCATCTGATGTTTTGACTTCTGTAATCATAAAGGTAAAAATTCCACCATCACAAAAAACATTAATTTTAATTGAAAAAAGGTATTCCAGTCCAGAAGAGCATCAATGGTTTCTTTAAAGTACCAATCTTTGAGAAGCAGCTCACATATGTTCTACACAAACTAGAAAAAAAGAGGGGGGGGGGGGGGGGAAAGGGTCCTAATTTGTTTTGGGCCGATGTTGGAAAATTCACAATACATCACTTAATAAGACATAGTCTGTTGAACAAACTTATCTCCTTGTAGATATCTGCTGTATTATTTGGGCATGACCGATAGAATAGTCAAATAAGTGACACTTCACCTAAAACAATGACTAAATGGAAAAATGATTTGGCATTTATGGGCACAGGTTCTTAAACCCACGTCTAAGGTGTCAGGATCCTTATTATAACTTGAGTGCATGTCATCAGCAAGAATTAAGGTATGGCACTGTGGCCCTCCCAGCTTCTGAAACTCTGACGGTTACAGCCAGACTAATTAGCCAATGTAGCCATAGCTAGCACGAGTAACACAAACACTATTGCTCTCTCAGTGACGTTTTAACTTGCTAAGCCACCAAAAACGTCAGTGCTCTCTGTCACATGCATAAATTCCATATCTGACCGACAACAGCTGCTTTCTCCCGACTATGTGCAATTTGTTAATATTTTTTAGCTTTAGCCACAAAGCTAATACCAACTTTAGCTAGCACTGTAAAAACAACATGTAGATGCATTACAGATTACGTTTCATATAGCATGCACTACAACAATTCTGTGAAAACGTACCCAACTAAAACAAATGTATTTAAATTACTTACCTTCTCACTATGCCTGACTCAGTGCCAAAGGTTGCATGTGGCTGAACAGTCTTCCAGAATCTGGCGGTCAATTGCGCTCTCCTTAAATTATGTTGTTGTCTTATTGGATAAGGTCGGTCTTATTATCCAATCACATTTAGTTGTTGTCTATGAATATATTGCATCATTTCCAGTTGTGGTCAAACATGATTACAATGGTTTTAGTATTCTAATTTAGTCATTTTAAATCAATGCAAGAAAAATGAGTAGTCTCAGTATTGTTTATAATCGAGTAAATGGTACTTTATTTAATCATGTAAATAAGAGAAACATGAGAGGCTTGTGTAGCATTAACTAAATTCATTTGTGCAAATTCAAAAGCCTGCCAATTCCCATTTTTTCAGTGTAGAGCCAGAGCAGGGGAGAGGCGAGCTGGAACAAACCATTTTGCTGAAGCACCCCCAAAAATGGGCTAAAATCGCCCCTGCTAGTAACCATGATACTAACTGCGAGAAACGTTTCATACAGCATTGTTTGACAGAAATGAAGGCGAAAAAATGTTTTTTTGTTCATTCATTTTTTTCATGAGATCATTTTGATTTGTTAAGTATCTGAGGATGAGACCACAGGACTGTAAAAACATGATTGTTGGGCTTCATTTCTGTACTGAACAGTCATTTTAAGATTAGTTAGTAAATAACAATTAGCTTATGTTGTTCATGAGACTAAAGTCATCTCACGTTAGTAATGTAAATATAATAATATGGCCAATATTATATTTATTATTCGATTATTATGATTTGTTAAAGCAGTGAACTTGAACTCTGTGTTAAATACTGAGCTTCAGTAAAGATTCAAGTTGCATTTATTTGAATTTCATATCACCTTAAATCTTCACTCAAAGACAAGTATCTCTGACAGTGTATATATAGATGTATTATATATAAGAGACAAATATTGTTTGTTTAATATGTTGACATTATTACATTTGGCTCAATGCTTACATATATGTGTAAAAAGAAAATGTACGAGCTGTGATAACTGTTTCTGATAGAATGAAGAGTAGACTTCATTCTATTAAATATTCCTTTATTGGGTGAGAAAATCAGACCATGTCATAACTGCTTTAAGTCATACAGAATAGATATCAGAGCCTTAAACAGGCTGGCTTCTGCTAAGTGGGTCAAACTGGGCAGAAAGTATCCAAACACATAACATCCTTATAGAATATGATGTAACACTATACAGTGGGGCAAAAAAGTATTTAGTCAGCCACCGATTGTGCAGTGCAAGTTCCCCCACTTAAAATGATGACAGAGGTCAGTAATTTGCACCAGAGGTACACTTCAACTGTGAGAGACAGAATGTGAAAAAAAAAATCCATGAATTCACATGGTAGGATTTGTAAAGAATTTATTCGTAAATCAGGGTGGAAATAGGGGTGGGGTTTTATAATCGATTCATCGATTAAAATCGATTCTGGCTTGGATAACGTAAAATCGATTCATTAAAATCCTGAATCGATTTTTTAATATAAATTTATTTTGCCCGAAATGCCAGAATCTCTGGTGACATCTCACAAAATTTCAAGAACCACCAAACAGCTAAGACAGTAAATGAGAGCAGGTACACGGATTCTGCACAAAGACAAAACCCGCAGATCAGAATCAGTGAGATGTCGCCTTTCTCACGCTCGGGGCTGAAAGCCGACAGCTCGCTGATTCTGATCTGTCGGCGGTCCGCGCTTTGTGTTCACGCCCTTTATGCGCCGATTCTAAAGCTGTTAGTTTGAGGTCTCTCCAAACAATATTGACCGAACCAGCAGCAAAAGAAGATCCAAACTACGCTTCACATAAACATCGTCATGAATTCACTCTGACTTTTCCTGTTTTGCTTCCACCGCGATGCACAGCTCTCTCTCTCTCTCTCTCTCTCTCCCTCTCTCTCTCTCTCTCTGTCTCTCTCTGTCTGTCTGTTTTCTGCATTATTCGCTTGCTTGTTACGCACAAGTCTACTGTTGTTTACAGCGCTGTCGGCCGCTGTTTTTTTCCCTTTTACTTACTTCCGAAAAGAAAACCTAATTTCTGCTGTTCAATACTGAACAAATTTAAACTTTTTAAAATTATTCAAAATGCAAAACGCCGTGTCTCTAATAAAACCGCTGTAACTTCAGAGGTAATGTTCATATGTTGATTAATGGTTTTCTTTCGTTTTTGATGTACTGCAGAATATTTTTATAAAATCCCAGGCCAGGAAACTCACCTTCATGTTTTTCTGTGTTTTATCTTCAGCTACTTTGACACAAAGGCATCTGCTGTGATGCTCACACCTGTGATAAAGTCTTGCTTGTGTCAGCTTCCTTTTTATTGATACAAAAATATGTAAATGTACTGATCTGAATTATAATATTTCTGACTGTCAAAATTTCCCAGATTTAAATCGAATCGAATCGTGGATCGAATCGATTCGGGACCTTGTGAATCGGAATTGAATCGATTCTAGAAATCAGTGACGATACCCAGCCCTAGGTGGAAAATAAGTATTTGGTCACCTCAAACAAGGAAAATCTCTGGCTCTCACAGACCTGTAACGTCTTTTGTAAGAAGCTTTTCTGTCCCCCACTCGTTACCTGTATGAATGGCACCTGTTTGAACTCATCATCTGTATAAAAGACACCTGTCCACAGCCTCAAACAGTCAGACTCCAAACTCCGCCATGGCCAAGACCAAAGAGCTTTCGAAGGACACCAGGAAAAGTATTGTAGACCTGCACCAGACTGGGAAGAGTGAATCTACAATAGGCAAGCAGCTTGGTGTGAAAAAATCAACTGTGGGAGCAATCATCAGAAAATGGAAGACATACAAGACCACTGATAATCTCCCTCGATCTGGGGCTCCACGCAAGATCTCATCCCGTGGGGTCAAAATGATCATGAGAACGGTGAGCAAAGATCCCAGAACCACACGGGGGGACCTGGTGAATGACCTGCAGAGAGCTGGGACCAAAGTAACAAAGGTCACCATCAGTAACACACTACAACGGCAGGGAATCAAATCCCGCAGTGCCAGACGTGTTCCGCTGCTGAAGCCAGTGCATGTCCAGGCCCGTCTGAAGTTTGCCAGAGAGCACATGGATGATACAGCAGAGGATTGGGAGAATGTCATGTGGTCAGATGAAACCAAAGTAGAACTTTTTGGTATAAACTCAACTCGTCGTGTTTGGAGGAAGAAGAATACTGAGTTGCATCCCAAGAACACCATACCTACTGTGAAGCATGGGGGTGGAAACATCATGCTATGGGGCTGTTTTTCTGCCAAGGGGACAGGACGACTGATCCGTGTTAAGGACAGAATGAATGGGGCCATGTATCGTGAGATTTTGAGCCAAAACCTCCTTCCATCAGTGAGAACTTTGAAGATGAAACGAGGCTGGGTCTTCCAACATGACAATGATCCAAAACACACCGCCCGGGCAACAAAGGAGTGGCTCCGTAAGAAGCATTTGAAAGTCCTGGAGTGGCCTAGCCAGTCTCCAGACCTCAACCCCATAGAAAATCTGTGGCGGGAGTTGAAAGTCCGTGTTGCTCGGCGACAGCCCCAAAACATCACTGCTCTCGAGAAGATCTGCATGGAGGAATGGGCCAAAATACCAGCTACTGTGTGTGCAAACCTGGTAAAGACCTATAGTAAACGTTTGACCTCTGTTATTGCCAACAAAGGTTATGTTACAAAGTATTGAGTTGTATTTTTGTTATTGACCAAATACTTATTTTCCACCCTGATTTACGAATAAATTCTTTACAAATCCTACCATGTGGATTCATGGATTTTTTTTTTCACATTCTGTCTCTCACAGTTGAAGTGTACCTCTGGTGCAAATTACTGACCTCTGTCATCATTTTAGGTGGGGAAACTTGCACAATCGGTGGCTGACTAAATACTTTTTTGCCCCACTGTAGATCAACTTACCTCAGAATATATACACTGTAAAAAAAAGGGCAGTGAAATTGACATAAAAACCATGTAAAACCCCTACAGAAATGTATAGTAAACCCCAAAACACAACTTTCCTGTTTCGATCACAGTGAATTATTGTAAACCTTTAAACAGAATGTTCCTGTTATATTTACAACATGAATGTGTGATTATAATCAAATTTATTGGTTAAAACTACAAATACTGTGAATAAAAACAGTGAAACACCGTAATACTCATAACCAAACAATCATGTTAATTTGACATGCAAATACTGTAAAAATCACAGTTTTAGTCAGTTTTTCTTAAAAACACATGACCTATATGTAAGTCACTTTACAACTGCATGGATGTACTGGGCCTACTTTTAACATGATTCATGAAATGATGCAAAGTCATGGATAGGTCTAATAAAAATGTTTTCACAGAAGATGTCATTGTGAACCTGAGAGGTTGCCTCTCCATTTATAGGCTATATAAAAATATACAATTAAAATTGTTTACATCGTGTTTTTTTCTTAAATCATTCGGGCTATTTGCAGCCTATTGTAGGGTAACCAATAAGAAATTATTATTTAACGACTAAGTAATGCTTCTGTCATAATGCTTGTATTCTTTATGTTTCTTTTAATTGCAATGTGATACTTAGACTAGAATACTTTTTTGGGTTAGGTCAGCAATGTCTCATTATTACAGGCTAAACAAACTTACAGTGCCTCCCATAGGATCTCTATGGTGCCTCATCTCCACAGAGCTGTAAGCTACTTCAGGCCACTCACCGTTGCACTGAGCGCGCCTAATTTTGAATGTGCATCTGAAGCTCGTCTCTGATTGGATAATGACGTGAGGGCGGGAGGAGAAAAGCGCCTAGTTCACGACTATAGCTAACGAGCCAGCACGAGAGAGAAGACGGGAGAAGAAAACGTTGAACTTTCAGCAACTACGTTGTTAGGACAAATTACAAACATACGATTTCAAGTGTTTTTTGAGGATCTGTGTTTGTTCGTCAGAAAGTCTGCACGGTAAGTTCAATATCTTGGCGACGTTTTTTCGAGATAAAAGCACCAGTTGATATTTAGACCAATGCTCATAACCTAGCGCTAGCATGCTAGTTCAGCTGAAAAGCACAGGCAAACTTTTGAAATACTAAAAATGATCATCTGCGTCTTTTGTAAAAAGGTATTGGTCACATTAAGAGGCTATGTACTACATTGCAGAGTGCATAAGAATGAGCCTTGTTGTATTTTTAAATGTGTTGGCGCCAATTGCAGCCAAACATTCACCACGTACTCTGCTTTCAAGGGGCATTTTTATCGTGTGCACAATGCACCTGCACTTCAAGCTACTCCTAAAGCTCTTGTTGCAGATTTAAAATGTGCGGTTTCATTATGTGCCCGCCATTTTCAAACAGTGAAAGAGCTAGTGTCTCACTTAAACGATCATATTGCAGAGGGCAGGTCTGTGTCATGTCCAGGTTGTAAGCATATGTTTACAAAAAAGTCATCATTTACTTCTCACATGTGTAGGAAGCATAAAGCTTGTTCCCCAGATGGTATTGATGACATGTACAAGGAATCTCGTCCTCAGCCCCCAAATGACAGTACAGAATATTCAGAAAACACACATGAAACCATGGCATCTGCTAGTTCAGCCAGTGATATGCCAGAGAAGGATAGTCATTCTTATCTCAGAAACATGTGTCTCTTTTACCTTAAACTGCAAGAACAGCTGCTAATTCCTGCCTCTACTATACAGAGTATTGCTGAGGAAATGCAGAATGTGCACGAATTGGGTCAAGCCTACACAATTAATAAGGTAAGTTGTTTACTAAAAAATTAAATGAACCTATCAGATGAAGCAGTCACTAAAATCTGTGACTGCATTAAAGAGTCACACCAGAAATCAAACATTCAAAAAAATGTTTAAATACACAGAACCCAAGAAAGTGCCATTGGGAATGGATGAAAACATGACAGAAAAATGTGCTTACTACATACCAGTTGGAGAAACCCTGAAGAGCTTTTTAGAGTCACAGTTATGGAGGAATACACAGTCACAACAGTTTGGGGGTCCTGATGTAGAAATTTTTAAGGATTTATATGATGGCAAAATTTTCAAATGTCACCAGTTCTTTAATGAAAACCCTGAAAGCCTCAAACTGATTTTGTACCAAGATTCATTTGAGGTAGTGAATCCCCTGGGTTCTGCTAAAAAAACGCACAAACTTCTTGCAGTCTATCTGTCATTAGCAAATTTACCCATTCATTTGCGTTCAAATACAGATAACATGTTTTTAGTCTTGTTGTGTGTTGAGAATGACTTCAAGCGCTTTGGAATAGCCAAAGTTTTCTCAGAGTTGTTGGCAGATCTGAAATCTTTGGAGACAGATGGAATAGATGTAGATGGAGAAACAGTAAAAGGGGGTCTTTACTGTATTGCTGGGGACAACTTGGGTTCTCATTGCATAGGAGGGTTTACAGAAAACTTCAGCTGCTCTTAATATTTTTGCAGGTACTGTGAAGTAACACGAAGTGAGTTTTATGCTGATCCGAATGCCTGTGGTCCTCCACGCACTCCAGAGACATATGACGCGGCTGTTGCTGATCTCCAGTCTGAAACTATCCAAGACGTCAGAGGAATAAAGGTAAACTCCATCTTCAATACCCTTCAGTCTTTTCACGTATCCCAGCCTGGTCTCCCACCTTGTCTAGGTCATGACCTCTTTGAAGGAGTTGCGTCATATGATCTAGCACTGTACCTGAAGAACATTATAAAAAATAAAAAATGGTTCACATACTCCCTTCTAAACAGACGCATTAAACAGTTTAAATATAAAGGATCCGACGCACTTACAAAGCCATGTACTGTCAAACCTGACGGATCCAAATTATCAGGGCAAGCCGTTCAAAACTGGAACCTTTTGAGATTGCTGCCAGTTTTGATTGGTGACAAAGTACAAAACCATGAGGATGAAGTATGGCAGTTAGCTCTCCAGTTGAAAGACATTGTGGATCTTATTTGTGCTCAGAGCATTTCCTTGTCCCAGATAGCATTCGCTGACATTTTGATCCAAGAATATTTGGAGATGAGAGAGATGTTGTTTCCTGGAATTAAACTAAAACCCAAGCACCACTATTTGCGCCATTATTCAGCATTGTTGTTGCAATTTGGTCCATTGATGAGGTTATGGACGCTTAGGTTTGAATGTAAACACAGTTACTTCAAAAGATGTGCCAGACACTTGAAAAGCTTCAAAAATATTTGTCAAACTTTGTGTTATGCCCCCAGAAATGTGTTCTTTGTGTTCTCTTTATCTCGCTATCGTAGCTTAGAGCGGTGTGTGTATTTTCGTAACCATGACAACACGAGAGCAGTTTACGCTGAGAGTCAGAAAGTGAATCTACTGTGTGACTCGGGATATTAGCGTGTGGGCTCATTCAACCGCCGTTACAGGATTAATCCTTTTCTCTTCGCTAAGGCATAGTCTGTGAGTATAATTCATTTTGTACAATTAAGCGGTGAAGCGTTTTGAACCGTTGTCTGTTATTCGGTTAACTTTATTGTGTCTCATATAAGCTATGCGGCTAGGCTGTCAAGCTGTGATAATTAGCCAGATGCTTTGAGCTTATTGCATCTATAATACATTTCATATATTTCATTGTATTGTGTTTACAGTATATTTCATTGTATTGTGTTTACAGTTTCACAAAAAGTGCCCAGTAAAAACTTCTGGAATCCAATCGTCTGAGTCCTGGAGATTTTCTTGGGAGTGTTTAAGCTGAATGGAAACTTAGCCCATTACAGTGAAAAGACTGCAACGCAGCTAATAGGGATACGAGGATCGCCGCTGTACGGAGCTACTCATTATCGAGAGATAAGCAGCCTCCAATATAGCCTCGGAAAACTTCGCCGCAGCCGACATCTCCCGATACTGGAGACCCAACGACACGCAATGTCACAACGTAGCAATGCTGACAAAGGAAATGGAGACAACCAGTCAGAGTGTGTGCGCTCAAGGAGCAGTCGCTCATCTGGTACATCGTCTGGCTCAAAAATCAGCATAGCCATTGCCATGGCAAAAGCAAAGGCTGAAGCCGCGCAAGCTAGAGCGGCACATTCAAAAAGAGAAATCGAGCTTAAAGTGGAGCAAGCACGTATTCAAGCCAGCCTCGACGCACTAATCGATGAAAAAGAAAGGGATGCCGCCGTTGCTGAGGCGAACTCCCTAGTAGCTGGTCTGCAGGATATGGGTCTCGAAGTACGCAGCGAAGTTAACAGCCTGGTCCGCCAGTCTGTCAAAGACCAGCGCGTAGCCGCCTTTGTCTCCGAACAGGCCAGCCTGAGCGCCAAGGGTCTATCGGCTACAGAAAATAACCTTCCCCCTTCTCAGCCAGTCACTCACCCGCATAACGCGGCTCAGACCCAAGCTGCCGCTCCTGCTGCTATTACGCCACACCAAGCTCTTCAGGGCCCCTGGAGAAGCGACGCACCAACACGACAGAGCTCCAAGTCACCCTTCTACCCCCCTCCAACTCCACTCCTACAGCAGAACCCCAAACGAGATTCTACGTTTCCCACGCATCAGCCCATCCACGGGACACTCTACGGAGGTGATTACGACCATTCTACAACCACTGACCTCATCAAATATCTCGCTCGTAACCACTTGGTGACTTCAGGTCTCACCGCATATGACGACCAGCCAATAAACTATTGGGCCTGGAAAACATCATTCCAGAACGCCATTGCCAATCTAGACCTGTCTGCTGCAGAAGAACTCGACCTCCTAACCAGACACCTGGGAAAGGAGTCAACAGAGCAGGTAAGAAGAATAAAAACGGTCAACATCAGGAATCCAACTATTGGACTGTGCTCAGCATGGGGGCGCCTCGACGAACTATATGGCTCCCCAGAAGCCGTCGAACAAGCTCTGTTCAGCAAACTAGAAAGCTTCCCAAAGCTCACGACAAAAGATCCACGGAGACTCCGGGATCTAGCCGACCTGTTGTCAGAGCTACAAGCCGCTAAAGAAGATGGCTACCTCGCGGGCATGTCGTACTTGGATACCTCCAGAGGAATTAAGCCCATCATCGAGAAACTTCCATACAGCATACAAGAAAAGTGGCTATACCACGGGACGAGATACAAACAAGAACATTTCGTCAGCTTCCCACCTTTCTCCGTGTTGGTGAACTTCATCCGCACCGAGGCGAAAGCACGTACGGACCCAAGTTTCAACCTCTTCACGCCAAGCCCCCCAAACGAGAGAATGAATAAATGGGAGAGGCCCACGAAGACGTCCGTTCACACCCACAAAACACAAGTCTCAGGCACTGCCAAGTTCGAGTCTAAGGAAAGCAGGGAACGTATTGACCCGAATAAACATTGCCCCCTGCACAAAAAACCCCATCCTCTGAGGAAATGCAGAGGTTTCCGCGAGAAGAGCTTAGATGATCGCAAACAGCTTCTGAAAGAACACTACGTCTGCTTTCGCTGTTGCTCGTCAACAGAACACTTTGCAAAGAACTGCACAGCCAAGATAACATGCACCGAGTGTGGTAGCGCTGCCCACGTGACAGCCCTCCACCCTCACCCACCTACCTGGAAATCTAAATCGTTCCCCTCCATCTCAGAGGATAGCGGGGAGGAGGACAAAGCTGATAACCAGGAGGTCAACGCAACGTGCACACAGGTATGTGGGGAAGGTCTGAGTGCTAGAGCGTGTGCTAAGATCTGTCTCGTCAGGGTGTTCCCAAACGGACGAAGAGAGGAAGCCAAGAGAATGTACGCTATATTGGATGAGCAGAGTAATCGCTCCCTCGCGCGGTCAGAGTTCTTCGAAGCCTTCAAGATCCCCGGGCGCTCGTACTCATACACACTAAAGACCTGCGCGGGACGTACGGAGACATCAGGAAGGAGAGCCAGCGGCTACACCGTAGAGCCATTGGACGAGAAACTGAGTATCTCTCTGCCTACACTCCTCGAGTGTAACCAAATTCCCAACATCCGCGCGGAGATTCCCACCCCCGGTGTGGCCTATCATCATACCCACCTAAAACGCATCGCTGACAAGATACCACCTCCGGACCCAGACGCCAGCATTCTTCTCTTACTGGGCAGAGATATCTTACGGGTCCACAAGGTCCGAGAGCAAATAAGCGGCCCAGGAGATGCTCCCTTCGCCCAAAGGCTTGACCTGGGATGGGTCATCGTCGGAGACGTGTGCCTCGGAGGTGCTCACAGACCACCGGAGGTGAGAAGCTACAAAACAGCCGTTCTAGGGAACGGTCGTACAAGCCATCTCCAGCCATGTAACAACCAGATGAAAGTAACAGAGGTGTTTGAACAAGCACGTGACTATCAACAACATCCAGCGCGAACCCCGACGACGCTAATCGGAGACAATTTGGGGCAAACCGTCTTCGCTCGCACTCCCAACGACCACAAACTTGCTCCATCCAGGGAAGATTTGGAGTTTCTAAGGATAATGGAAGCCGAGTGTTGCCAAGACAGCTCCAACAGTTGGGTCGCACCTTTGCCGTTTAGGTCACCGAGGCAGCGACTCCCTAACAACAGGAAACAGGCTCTCGAACGCCTCGTCTCACTTCGGCGCTCACTGGAAAAACGACCACGGATGAAAGCCGACTTCCTAGAGTTTATGGAGAAGACGCTCAAGAAGGCGCACGCAGAAGCTGCCCCTCCCTTGCAACCCGGTCAGGAGCGTTGGTACTTGCCCCTGTTCGGCGTGTACCACCCCCGGAAGCCGGACAAGATCCGCGTGGTCTTCGACAGCAGTGCATCCTATGAGGGAGTATCGCTCAACGATGTCTTACTCAGTGGTCCCGATCTTAATAACAGCCTACTAGGTGTTCTTATGAGGTTTAGGAAGGAACAGGTTGCGATCACCGCCGACATCGAGCACATGTTCCACTGCTTCATCGTGAAAGAAGACCACCGGGATTTTCTCCGCTTCCTGTGGTATAGAGACAATGACCCTACCTCTGACGTCGTGGATTACAGGATGCGGGTGCATCTCTTTGGTAACAGCCCCTCGCCTGCCGTCGCAGTGTATTGCCTGCGGCGGGCGGCTAAGGCAGCAGAGGCCGACTACGGCAGCGATGCTAGGAGATTCGTCGACCGCGATTTCTACGTCGACGATGCCTTAAAGTCTTTCAGTACAGAGGAAGAAGGCATCGCAGTTCTCCAGCGAGCGCAGAAGATGCTCGCGGCTTCCAACCTCAGGCTGCACAAGGTTGCATCAAATTGTTCCGCGGTCATCAGAGCATTCCCCTCCCAGGATCGCTCTCAGGATTTCAATGGCCTGGATCTCTCCATCGATGATCTGCCTATCCAGCGTAGCCTGGGACTGTTCTGGAACATGCGCACGGACACTTTCACGTTCCAGATCGAGATCGATCAGAAGCCGTTCACCCGCAGAGGGGTACTCTCGACCGTGAACAGTCTATACGACCCCCTAGGGTTTCTAGCACCCATCACAGTTGATGGAAGACGGATCCTAAGAGAACTCACCTTGCAAGCGGAAGATTGGGACGCACCCCTTCCCAAAGACATGGAGACCGAGTGGACTAGATGGAAACAGTCTCTTCAAGACCTGGAGGGGCTCCAAATACCACGGCCTTATACGCCCCTCTCCACCACAGGAGCCCTAAGGAGAGAACTCTGCGTCTTTGCCGACGCATCCGTCAGAGCAATAGCGGCCGTAGCCTACATCAGGGTAACTGGCAAGCAGGGACAAACTGAGATTGGGTTTGTCTTTGGGAAATCGAAGTTGGCTCCCCAACCTAGCCTAACTGTCCCTAGACTTGAACTTTGTGCTGCTGTGCTCGCCGTCGAGATCGCCGAGATGATAGTCGCAGAGATGGACACAACGTATGACAACATCACCTACTACACAGACAGTAAGGTCGTACTGGGATACATCCATAACCAGTCAAGGAGATTTTATGTCTACGTACACAATAGGGTCCAACGTATCCTTCAGTCACCCTGTCCCGGGCAGTGGAAGTACGTTCCAACGCATCTTAACCCAGCTGACGTTGGGTCAAGAGCTGTAGTATCAGCCCTGCTCAGCAGTACACCATGGCTCAAAGGACCAGCCTTTCTTTGTGACGCATCAGGGCATCCATCCGAGCTTCAAGAGACGTACAATCTTGTCGACCCCGACATCGATGCCGAAGTGCGTCCACAGGTGACAACGAAACTCACCCATGTTGCTAAAGGCGTGGTACGCCCTCAACGCTTTGAACGCTTCTCCAAGTTCAGCACACTCCATGCAGCCATTGCACATTTGATCCACGTAGCTAGCTCCTTCGCTCGCTCGACGCAGGGCGAATGTCGAGGCTGGCACATCTGTCGTCCTACAGAAGAGGAGCTGCTGAAAGCCAAAGTGTGCATCGTAAAGAGTGTCCAGGGTGAGTGCTACGCGGAAGAGCTCAAGTGTATCGGTTCTGGAGTCGACATACCATCTTCCAGCAGCTTGTGGAGATTGCATCCCATTATGGACCAGGATCGACTACTCAGGGTAGGAGGTCGGATCGAGCAGTCAGGCTTAGGCATGAACGAGACTCATCCCATCATCATTCCTGGCCGGCATCACCTCGCAACTCTGCTTGTGTCCCACTATCACGAAGCAGTAAAACACCAGGGGAGACATCTTACTGAAGGTGCCGTTCGGGCCGCAGGTTTTTGGCTCGTGGGAGCCAAACGCTGTATCAGCAGTCTGCTCTACGGATGCATCACTTGTAAGAAGCTGCGAGGGAAGGCCGAACATCAACGGATGGCAGCCCTGCCGGCAGAACGGTTACAAGTAGCACCTCCCTTCACCTACATAGGTGTCGATGTCTTTGGACCGTGGGGCATCGTTTCACGCCGCACAAGAGGAGGAGTTTCGAACTCCAAGCGATGGGCGGTGATGTTCTCGTGTATGTGTTCCAGGGCAGTGCACATTGAGGTGATCGAAGCCATGAGTGCCAGCAGCTTTATTAACGCCTTGAGGAGATTCTTTGCGGTCAGGGGCCCCGCGAAGCAGATACGCTCGGACTGCGGAACTAACTTCGTCGGCGCTTCCCGTGAGCTGGGGATGGACAAGGAAAACTCAGGGTTCGACAGGGTGGAGAAGTACCTCAGTAAACAGAGCTGCACCTGGGTGTTTAACCCACCCCATGCATCCCATATGGGTGGCGCATGGGAGAGGATGATCGGCATTGCCCGCCGTATCTTGGACTGCATGCTGCTTGAACAGAGAAAGTCTCGCCTGACGCACGAGGTTCTGACCACGCTTATGGCCGAGGTAGCAGCAATTATGAACGCAAGGCCGATCATTCCAGTGTCATCCGACCCCGAGTCGCCCTGCATCCTCACACCAGCCATGCTCCTGACTCTCAAAACAGGCTCCGCGCCTCCTTTGCCGTCAGGCAAGTTCGAGGAAGCAGATCTCTTCAGGGAGGAGTGGAAACAAGTTCAGGGCCTGGCAGACATGTTTTGGAACAGATGGAGGCGTGAATACCTCAAAACACTGCAACTTCGACACAAGTGGCAAGGGAAACAGCCGAATCTTCAAGAAGGGGACGTAGTTCTCTTAAAGGATGATCGGGCAGAGAGAAATGAGTGGCCCATGGGCATCATCACGAAAGCCTTTCCAGCGAAGGACAGTCTGGTCCGGAGAGTCGAAGTGGAGGTCGTTAAAGATGGAAATAGAAGAGGATTCTCTCGTCCCATTACAGAAGTAGTTCTGCTTCTTTCTCCAAAGTCTGACTCTGCCAATTGATGTGGGCTCTTAAAGACCCCAAGCGGGGAGTGTTATGCCCCCAGAAATGTGTTCTTTGTGTTCTCTTTATCTCGCTATCGTAGCTTAGAGCGGTGTGTGTATTTTCGTAACCATGACAACACGAGAGCAGTTTACGCTGAGAGTCAGAAAGTGAATCTACTGTGTGACTCGGGATATTAGCGTGTGGGCTCATTCAACCGCCGTTACAGGATTAATCCTTTTCTCTTCGCTAAGGCATAGTCTGTGAGTATAATTCATTTTGTACAATTAAGCGGTGAAGCGTTTTGAACCGTTGTCTGTTATTCGGTTAACTTTATTGTGTCTCATATAAGCTATGCGGCTAGGCTGTCAAGCTGTGATAATTAGCCAGATGCTTTGAGCTTATTGCATCTATAATACATTTCATATATTTCATTGTATTGTGTTTACAGTATATTTCATTGTATTGTGTTTACAGTTTCACAAAAAGTGCCCAGTAAAAACTTCTGGAATCCAATCGTCTGAGTCCTGGAGATTTTCTTGGGAGTGTTTAAGCTGAATGGAAACTTAGCCCATTACACTTTGTCAACACGTCATCAGATGTATCAGGCTTATCTTTTAGCAGGGCAAGAATGCCGTGAACTGCTGCAAGTCAAGGAGAGCTGTGCGTTTTATCCCAACCTCTACAGTGACACTATTCAGCATGCGGTCAGGGAGTTAGCTTTTTCAGAAAGCAATACCACAGTTACCACAGACATTCAGTACAAGGGCACTGCATATAAAAAGGGACAGTTTCTTGTGTACAGAAATGACGAGTGTATGGAGTTTGGTGAACTTCTACTCATCTTGATTCAAAATGACACATCTGTGTATGTTCTAATGGATATCCACAAAGGCATCTTCCTCTCAGAATACCATCTGTATTCTGTGACAAAGGACAGTCTTGGGTTACAGTGCATCAACATTAATGACCTGCCTGATTTCTATCCTTTGGTATCATACATTCTTCAAGAATACCGAGTCATTCCACTAAAGCATAGTATTGTGGCAAAATAATGTCCAACTAATAGCTCACTTCTCACTGTAAATAGTTTAACATTAATATAAGTGTCACCTGATCCCCACCCTGCTCCATCAAGTGTATGAACTGTATGTGATTTTCTATTTTGTTTGGATGTGGCATTTCTTCTTCAGTGCAAGTATGAGTGACTCAGAGCGAACCTTCCTAGATGTCGCCATCACGGAAGTCCTACCAGAACTTCAAGCTGTGAACAAAAACATCCTGGAGGAGCACTTGCAGTCCATTGGAGTTGAGACAAGTGATGATCTACGCTTCGTAACGGAGGCAGATTTGATGACAGTGTAGTGTTCTGTTGCAGAGTGTAGCAACTCCGATCAAACACCAAGCTAAACCTCTGTCAATGAATACACGAGTCCGAGTAGAGTTGACTTTTTACTCAGAATCTTCATTTGACAAGTGGTGAAAACTGTAGTTGAAAGGAAATACAGAATAGAAAAAATGATCGTTTACATAAATATTGCATCACGAAATAACTCAAAATGTGACCTTACACCTTCGTGTTAGCTTTAGCAACAGTAATGATCATCATCAAAACTGCCTTTTTTAACATGTACAAATCAACCTCCATGAATCACAAATAAAATATAATTTTTCACAAATACCACTATTTATGCCTTTTTAACACCTTCATCGTGAAATATATACACTTACGGCGTTGCCTGAACAATGTTCCCAAGTGGATGGCTGTGGATAAGCCTCAGAGCAAGACCACATGTCACTCTCCCTCTTAGAGAACCAGGAAGAGGAATTAAACAGGAAATGAAGCAATACAGGTAACCCACCAGGAAGTGAGGTTATTAGCAAGTTCACCTTCAAAATTAAAGCTTCTTAACATTTTTAACTCTTTTTACTGTTCTTTCTAACTTAAATACATACAAAAGAATTACTTTAAGCAAACATTAAAGATAAATGAAATAAATGCCTTTGAGGCATCACACTCCCCGCCTGGCCTGTGTGAGGCCACTATGAACTTGAATGAGTCCAAACAACAGTCCTTAAATCAGTCCTTAGGCAGAAGAAGAACTACTTCTGCAACTGGCCTAAGGAAGGTTCTTGTGTCACCTTGGTCGGTCGTTTTTACTTCAACCCAAAACTGGTTTGCGAGCGCTTGAACTTGCCTCCATTGTTTTGTGAAGAGGTCCTTGTCTGTGAAATCTCCTGGAGGAGGTGGAACTCCTGATTTCTGTGTGAGGAGCATGGCTGGTGAAAGAATGAAAGGTTGGTTTGGGTCTGTAGACACAGGTAGGAGTGGACGTGCATTGATGATAGCTGTAATTTCTGCCATTAGTGTTGACAGCACTTCATGGGTCAGGTGACTCTTTTGCTGCAAGAGCATTGAATCAAGGATTCTCCTGGCAACACCAATCATCCGTTCCCATGAGCCTCCCATGTGGGAAGCATGTGGAGGTCTGAAGTTCCAGCTACATCCTTGCTTGCTGAGGTACCCCTGTACAGTATTATCCATCTCCAAGTCCTTGCTAGCTCCAATGAAGTTGGTCCCACAATCAGACTGAAGTTCTTTTGCAGGGCCTCTGAGAGCGAAGAACCGCCTGAGAGCATTTATACAGCTAGATGCGTCCATAGACTCAATCAGCTCAATGTGGACGGCCCTTGAACTCAAACAACTAAACATCATGGCCCACCGTTTGCTCTCTGCCTGTCCTCCTCTGGTGCGTCTGGTTACAACAGACCAAGGTCCAAAGACGTCAAGCCCCACGTATGTGAAGGGAGGGCAAACTTTGAGACGTTCCGGCGGTAAGTCGGCCATACGTTGTTCTTCCGGTCTCCCACGCAGCTTCCGGCAGATTACGCATTTGTGTAGGACTGAATTGATTAGTCGCTTCCCACCCAAAATCCACAGTCCAGCTGCCCTTATAGCACCTTCTGTGAGATGTCGACCCTGATGTCTCACCTGCTCATGGTGATGTCGTACGAGCAGTAAGGAAACGTAGCTGTCCTTGGGTAGGATTACTGGGTTCTTTTCTTCACACGTTAGTTGAGAATGTTTCAGTCTGCCTCCAACGCAGATAAGACTACTCTCCAAAGTTGGACTGAGTTTATGCAACGGGCTGTTTGTGGGCACCACTTTGTTTGCTTGGAGGGCTGACAGTTCCTTGGCAAAGGCTGGCATTTGTGCTGCTTGCAGAATGACATGTTTTGCTTGAGCTATTTCATCCACAGTACGAGGTAAGCAACATGTGTGCCATCCCGTACACCTGCTGTTTTGGTTTGAATGTTTGTGAGATCTTGCCACATGCATAAGGAAAGCCACTGCTCGCAGTAGAGAGGTAAAGGTGGAGAAACGGCGAAAGCGATCAGGGGTACGTACAGGTTCCTTCAGATGAGTAGTGTAGGTGCGTACCTGTGGTCGAATCTCTGAGTCATTTCCCGGGTCGATGAGCTCAAACGTCTCACTGGTTTGTGTTGTTTCTGCAGATAACTGATGCAGGAATGAAGGTCCGGTGAACCAAGAACTCTGGGTCAGATGGGATGCAGGCAGAGATCTGGATGCATGGTCCGCAGGGTTTTCTTCCGTGCACACATAATGCCATTGTTCTGGTCTGGTAGATTGTCGGATACGTTGGACTCTGTTATGGACATATGTGTAGAAGCGTTTTGTCGTATTACAAATGTACCCGAGTACCACCTTACTGTCCGTGTAGAATCTGACAGCATCCAATTTCAGATCCAGCTCCTCCCGGATGAGATCCGCCATTTCTACTGCAAGGACAGCAGCGCAGAGTTCGAGCCTCGGGATTGTTGGTTCAGACTGGGGTGCTAATTTGGCTTTGCCCATAACAAATCCTACTTCCACTTTTCCATCCTCCTGGATGGCTCTCAAGTAAGCGATAGCCCCAATGGCCATAGTTGAGGCGTCTGAGAATACAAACAACTCTGTGCGCACAGCTTTGGTGAGCGAGGTTGATGTGTATGCACGTGGCACATGAAGCTCCTTTAGGACTTGAAGAGAATCTCTCCAGGTTTCCCATTTCTTCAGCTTGTCTTCTGGGAGAGGTGCATCCCAGTCAGTCAGTTCCGAACTAAGTTCCCTAAGAAGAGCTCGTCCCTGGATTGTGACGGGTGCCAGCATACCCATTGGATCAAAAACACTATTGACGGTAGAGAGGACTCCACGTCGGGTGAAAGGTTTGATAATAGTTGATGCAGAGAATGTGAATGTGTCTTTTCTGATCTCCCAAAGCAAACCCAGGCTGCGCTGCATGGGTGCTGTCTCTCCGCTCAAATCCAGATCCTTGATGAGCGGGACACAATCTTCTGGCGGGAAAGCTCCAGTGACTGCCGGACTGTTCGACACAAACTTGTGCAAGCGGAGGTTTGATTCAGCAAGTGAAGCCTGAGTCCGTTGGAGAAGGTTGATTGCTTCTGCTTCAGATGGGAGAGACACCAAGCCATCATCCACGTAAAAGTGCCTTTCCACAAATTTCACTGTGTCGGCACCGTACTTCTGGGCACCTTCAGCAATGGCTCTTTGCAGACCATAGATGGCCACAGCCGGAGATGGTGAGTTGCCAAAGACATGAACCCTCATGCGATAGTCGATAACTGCCTTGGTGAGGTCGTTGTCCTCATACCACAAAAACCGGAGGAAGTTGCGGTGCCTTTCATGGACCAAAAAGCAGTGAAACATTTGTTGGATGTCGGCGAGGATAGCTACTCTCTCCCTTCGAAAGCGTAGAAGGACACCCAAGAGAGAATTGTTGAGGTCGGGACCAGTCAGAAGCACGTCATTGAGGGAGACCCCGCAGTACTGAGCGCTGGAATCAAAAACCACCCTGATTTGGTTGGGCTTTTGTGGGTGGTATACCCCGAATGATGGAAGAAACCAGCACTCTTCATCTTCCCTCAAGGGTGCTGCCATCTCTGCGTGACCGTTGGCAATGATCTTCTCCATGAATGCCACATATTGCTTCTGCATCTCGGGTTTCTTCCTGAATTGGCGTTGCAAGGATTCAAACCTCTTAACCGCATGCGCTTTATTATTTGGCAAACGTTGCCGTGGTTCCTTGAACGGCAATGGAGCAACCCAACTACCAGTGTC
The DNA here is from genome assembly GCF_057382275.1 of Copadichromis virginalis. Classification (NCBI taxonomy): domain Eukaryota; kingdom Metazoa; phylum Chordata; class Actinopteri; order Cichliformes; family Cichlidae; genus Copadichromis; species Copadichromis virginalis. The sequence continues at coordinate 10,143,953 of NC_140629.1, forward strand.
ATCTCTGTGGACATTTGTATCCATGATCTCTAGGAAGAGGATGTCTTCTATTGATGGGGCAGGTTTGTTATCATGTTCAGATTGGTTAAACACTGTGCGTCCTAGCATCCTCTCTGGCATTTTGTTAGACTTGTTGAAGCTTGGCTGTGTTTCTTTGACCTGCATGAAACTTGCACAGGGCTGAAATATGGAATGGCGACCGCTGTCTAGCACATGGGTCTTGAATGTATCAACTGTTGGCTTATGCACATTACCTAGGCACACCTCCCCTATCACCACCCAGCCTAGATCGAGACGTTGTGCAAAGGGAGCGTTGTGTGGCCCGTTAACTTGCTGCCTGACCTTGTGTGCTCTAAGCACGTCTCTCCCGAGCAGCAGGAGTATCTCTGCTTCTGGGTCTAGATCAGGGATGTGTTTGGCTATATGGTGGAGATGAGGATGATGCAAAACTGCACCTGGTGTTGGGATTTCAGCTCGATTGTTAGGGATTTCAGGGCACTCAAGGAGTGGTGGAAGAGGTATGAGAACGTTGCCGTTCAACGACTCTATCTGGAATCCTTCTGCCTTCCTGCCATACGTTTCGATGACGCCGGAGCATGTTCTGAGATGGTATAAGAGTGGTTTGTTCTCCACACCAAACAGCTCAAAGAACTCTGGCCTGGCTAATGAGCGATTGCTCTGGTCGTCCAGAATTACATAAGCTTTAATGGCTTTGTGTTTTGAATGTTTGGGGTAGACCTTTGCAAGGCAGATCTTAGAGCAAGAACGACCCCACTGGCCGGGGCCACAAACCTCTGTGCAGCTGGTTCTAACATCAGTTACATTAGAGTCATCTTCTCCCTCCCCGCCATTCTCTTGTGGTGGTGGAGGAGCCTTGGTGAGTTGAGGTTGTGGGCCAGGGTGCATAGCTGCATCATGATAGATGCTTTCACACTCTAAGCATTTCACGGAAGATTTGCAGTCTTTGGCAACATGTGAAGTTGAAGAACAACACTTGAAGCATATTCCTTTCTGTTTTAGAAAGGCCTTCCTGTCATCGATGGACTTGTTTCTGAATGTCCTGCATTTTTTAAGTGGGTGAGGTTTATTGTGCAATGGGCAGTTCTTGTTAGGGTCGTTGTTGATTGTAGAGACATCTGTTTTGTGAACTGCGATAGACTTGTTGGTGTTAAAGCTCTTCATAGGTAATCTTTCTGGTTTTGTGGGGTTTGCGCCGTTGCTTTGACGAATAAAGCTGGGGTCATTTCGCTTCTTTACCTCATGACAGACAAAGTTACAAAAGTAACTAAAGGGAGGGAAGCAGCCGTTATTCTCTTCTTTGTACCACAACCCAGATGACACCCACTTCTCCTGGAGCCCATATGGGAGCTTGTCTACTATGGGTCCAATACCTCTGGATAGGGCTGCTCAATTAATCGAATTTTAATCACGATTACGATCTGGGCTTTCAACGATCATTAAAAATGACTGAGCCGATTATTAGCCCCTCCCTCATTTATCCGCGACACCTTAAAGGCCGGTTCGTGAAAATATTGTCGGGCATAAACCGGTCCGTGGCGCAAAAAAGGTTGGGGACCGCTGATTAAGAGGACCTGAGGGAAGCTCGGAAAGCTAAGAAGTTATTTGGAGAGGAGAGTGACTGCTGTTGGTTGAAAAGAGAGGTTAAAAAAAACTTCAGTGGTGTTGCACACTATTTTATATTATTTTTTAAAGTCATTGTTAACCCTTTAAAGCCGGTCAGAGCAGCACGCTCCGTTTTATGTAACTATTTTTTAAATCCCTGTAGAATCTGAGCCGTGTAAGCTAGCGCAATAATTTGTTTTGCATATGAAACCGGAGGAGTTGTACTTACATCTGATGCCATCAGCTTGTCCTCGGTCACAGTTTCCTTCCACATAAAGCTTTGCAAAAATTGCATAAAAAGCTCTTGCAGGAACAAAAACATAATATTCCAGAAACAGGCTTTGCCGATCTGATCAGCTGTTCGTAACTCAGTAAAACAGACGTCAGCGCAAACAATCGCATGTCGGCCATTTCCTGGTTGAAACCGGAAGTGACGTCATTTTCGCGGAAATTGTAGTTTTTTACTTGTAGGCCTTAAAAACCTATACTGGTCATGTTTGACTTTTCTGAATAGTTTCTGGGATGCTTAGAACTCAAATTGCACTGCTGGAAATAGTTTATTTTGATGCACCTGCTGCTTTCTTTGCAAATTTGCATCATAGGATTGTTTTTTCGTTTTTCCTGCAGTATATAAAAATTGGTGTATCTCCAAAATAAAACTATGAAGACACTCAAAATAAGTTTCCTGTTATTGTAAACTATTTTTTGCAACTTTTTTGTATTTAAAGCTTTGAGGGATAAACCTCTTAAATTTCTCCAAGTAGAAATATATGTAAAAAATACAAAAAACGATTTTCAATTTTTTTGTAGTTTATTGCACTTTTTTGCAATTAATGTAGTTACTATGGACTTAATGCATACATATTATTAAAATATGGGCTATAACAGTTGTATAGCAACTTGAAATGCTCCCACAAATGGCACTACAACATGTAAAAAAATAATATAAGCTCTGGCGGACTTGGTTCTATAGTAGGTCTTAAAGGGTTAAATAAATATCATCAAATAATCGAGATCTCAATTTCAGTGAAAATAATCGTGATTATCATTTTTGCCATAATCGAGCAGCCCTACCTCTGGAGGTGTCTAGATATGACAGCCCAGTGAGGTATCCATCCTCCTTGGCGCCTTGTATCTCCATAAGCAAATCCCCAAGTTCACGTAATCTGATGTGATCTTTGGCTGCAATTTTTGGAAAACTGTCAAGTCTCTGAAACAGTGACTGCTCGATCATCTCAGGGGCACCATAGCAGTCATTCAGCCTCTCCCATGCCTTGCGCAGAGCCAAACCTGCATTATTCACATGCACTGAGCGTATGCATCTTATTTGCTGTCCAGACTCTTTTCCTAACCATTTGGTCATGAGGTCTAATTCTTGTGTTTCTGTAAGTTGAACCTCAGCCACAGCATTAGTGAATGAGGACCGCCATGCACGGAAATTCTCTGGCTTATCATCAAATTGGTACAGTCCTGACGTAACGAGATCACGTCGCGCCAAATATTGTGCCAGAGGGTCTGGTGGTTGTGACATGCTCACTGGACGCATATGCCGGGGTGTTTGTGATTGAGCACCTATATACGTGCGAGGGTTTGTTCTTTCGACGTCGGTCTTCAATTCAGCTCTGGTCAGTTTAGACAGGTTTGTTGTGGGTGGATACGTCCCATTATCCACTTCAGGCTTGGGCTTGCTATTGCTATGTTGGAATTCCGCTAAGCTTACAGGTGGATGCCATGTCCTGAAACTGTCTTCTGATTCTGCACGGTCTACAGATTTAACAGGTGGGACAGATACTGGTGCAAAGGTAGACTGATTCTGATCATTTTGAGAGCAAACATATTCACTAGTACGTTGCAATCTAAGCCTGTCTTCTGACTCAGATTTCACATTTTCTACATTTCCATGCATTTCTGCTACATCTTCTAACACCTGTGCTTCAGCGATGGCTGCGTCTGCTTCACGATTTAATGTTAGCACTTCCAGCTCTGTATCAATTCTAGCGGCTTCCAACTGATTTTGAGCTTCTCTAGTTTTCCTTTCTGCTTCTCTAGCAGCCTTTTCCAATTTTAATTTAGCCTCCTGGCTAGCATATGATGCTCGTACCTTAGCAGCTTCTGCTTTAGCTCTGGCGCGAGCCGCACTTACAGATGATGCTGATGTCACGTTGCTCCTGGTATTTGATACCGATGACTTGTTGCTTGCTGCCATCACAAACACGTAGGACCATCGAGTGCCGCCTTTTCACTGTAGTGTTCTGTTGCAGAGTGTAGCAACTCCGATCAAACACCAAGCTAAACCTCTGTCAATGAATACACGAGTCCGAGTAGAGTTGACTTTTTACTCAGAATCTTCATTTGACAAGCGGTGAAAACTGTAGTTGAAAGGAAATACAGAATAGAAAAAATGATCGTTTACATAAATATTGCATCACGAAATAACTCAAAATGTGACCTTACACCTTCGTGTTAGCTTTAGCAACAGTAATGATCATCATCAAAACTGCCTTTTTTAACATGTACAAATCAACCTCCATGAATCACAAATAAAATATAATTTTTCACAAATACCACTATTTATGCCTTTTTAACACCTTCATCGTGAAATATATACACTTACGGCGTTGCCTGAACAATGTTCCCAAGTGGATGGCTGTGGATAAGCCTCAGAGCAAGACCACATGTCACTCTCCCTCTTAGAGAACCAGGAAGAGGAATTAAACAGGAAATGAAGCAATACAGGTAACCCACCAGGAAGTGAGGTTATTAGCAAGTTCACCTTCAAAATTAAAGCTTCTTAACATTTTTAACTCTTTTTACTGTTCTTTCTAACTTAAATACATACAAAAGAATTACTTTAAGCAAACATTAAAGATAAATGAAATAAATGCCTTTGAGGCATCACAGACAGCATTAAGACCTGTACAAGCAAGAAAGCTTCTTTCTGCTTGGAAACAGAAATGTAAGTAAAAACAACAAACAACTATTCAAACTCAAAAGCAGAGATGGTCATGAACAGACATACAGTGTGAATCATAATTGTATTTGTTTTGTAATTTAAAGACCAAACTCCAGAGAACAGCTCGCTATCATCTGTGGAAGCCTCATCAACCCAGTCGCTGTCATTGCTCTCACTTTCACCCCAAAGTCTATCGTCGACCTCCTCCAGCAGCCCAGGATGTGACACACAATGGGATGACAACTTTGAAATTCCATGGAGTAAACTTCCTGCAGAAGTGATGCATTTTCTTGAGAGGGGGAAAAGGCCTCGCCCAAAACTGAGGAGGCAAATGGTCCGGATTGTTGTGACTGAGATGATGGAAAAATGCCCACATGTAGGTAGAAAACATTCAATTGACGTTGCAAGAAAAATGGTGGCAAAATATCCCAATTCTCTGCAAGATTTAATAGAGGGTGAGATTGTTGGCGCAGGCTACCTTTCACTTGTCAAACAGTTGCAGAACAGAATTGAAAATGTAAGGCGCACTTCAACACCCAAAATAAGAAAAAGAAAACATCAGACTGACTCAGACCACACAGACGAGATCCCTTTAGAAGAAAGAGCAGCCATGCAGGATACATACGGGTGCATTAAATGGAATGTAGAATTTCTGCCTCTTGAAGAAACTCCAGAGAGCCAACAGCAAAAGATGGAAAAACTCAAGGTGATGTTCCAGCAAGCTGACACCAATCCAGAAGAGGTAAAAAGTCTAATGAAGTCCACTTACTACACACAACGTCAACATGTCAATCAGGGGAAAAGTATCAAATGCCTTAGGGAGGAGTGGCCGTTTTGGTTTGATGAACTTGGCATGTCTGTCCACTTCAAGGAACTTACTGGGATTGACCTCAAAGAGACATTCACACGTAATTTGGATTTGAAGGGGAAAAGGCTACTGGACTACTTGACCACAGTTGCTGTCAGCAAAAGCAAGGTGTTCCTTCAGACTTATGCAAGGCTTCAGAGGATGCGGGGACCGCAGAGTGGCTGCTCAGATGATGTGAAAGAGATGGTCCTGCTTCTGCTCAGCTACTTTGAAGAGAAGGAGGAGTCCATGCTTCTCTGTGTTGAAGATACATGTCTGGCAGATGAGGTACAACTGGAGCAAGTGCCTCTGACACCCACTATTATCGTGTGTGGTAAGTCTGTTTCATAGCTCTCTCTCTTGTTAAGTGCACTTTTTATAGAATGTCATGTGACTGCCGTGTTTATTGATATAACCTGTTAAATAATTTGTTCACAGGACAGTCCTGCTATTCCTCAAGAAGATACATGCTGAGTATTGATCGGAACCTCGTCAGCACAAACATATCCTCCTTCATTTCTGCACTGTGCCTCATGTTCGGGAGCTACTACAATTTCAACATCCATTATCCATCTGAGCTGGCTTCCACTTTAGAGTTTCTTCAGAGGTGAACAAATATGGCTTTGTTATTTCTCATAACTGAGACTCTGGGATCTGGAGTCTGGCTTTGATGTGGTTCGAGTCCAGGTCTGGCTCTGAGTCTCGGTCGGCTTTGGAGCCGGTTTCAGTTGTTTTTTCTGTTTTTTGTTGTTGTTTTTTTTTTTTTTTGTTTGGTTTTTTAAAATACATTAACAGTCTGAATCCGGGTCCAAGCCTGGCCGAGACTCAGGGCTAGACCAAGCGTCAACTGACGTCTGACTACCTATAACCTTTGCTTTGGATTTTAACAATGCTAAAGTGTGACATATCACTGCATAAGACACTCGTGAAGGGTGCCAATACTTTTGACCATGCATTGTTCACTTCCCCACAGCATTTTGGTTATACTTTGTCTTGAACGTGGTCATGGCCATGACTGTGTGTATATATATGTATATACTTAATTTTTACTTACTTTGTACGTGTATTTTAACTGATCAATTATAAAAATGCTTAATAAACTTTTATATGATTGTTATTCTACAGGTGTTTCTTCTCCATAAACCCAGAAAAAGGAACCAAAGTAGAGAACAAAAACTCAAAGCGTCGTCTCAGTGTGAACCCTCGAGTCCTCACCCTGATTCAGGATCTTGCCGACCACAAGTGGCGCTAAGCCTAAATCTTGACTCTCTGTGGACTGTTAGTTTTACTTAGTTAATTTTGTTCCACAATGTGTACTGGAACCTTTTACTGGTCGAATGCATGAAGCCAATTCATGAAGATGTTCTTTCTTTGTAGGAATGTTCTTTATTTACATAAGAAAAGAAAAAAAACAACATGCTGCTACTGCAGTGTTTCTAGACCACATGTGTAGGTTTGTTTCACCACGTGGTTTTGCTGATGTTTTCTGACCAGGGCCATGGTTGTGGTGACAGCAGGGTGCGTGTCGCGTTGCACGGTGATTATGATCATTTTTGGCACAATATGTGTTTTTTGTTTTAAAGTCTTAACAGGTTATTTAACTTTTTCTGGTGGAGGGTCTAACAAATGCTTGTTTCATGAACATGGTTCTTGCTTTGCAGGAATGTTCCACAGCTTTTATAGCCTATATTTTGATTGAATTGTGTAGTTGCTGTGTGCCTTGCATATTGTGTTAGTTGGAAAAATGGATCCATTTGCTGTCATTTTGCTAATGTGGCTGCAAAATAAATTTCCCAAAAGTGATATTTTCCTCTCTTGTGTTTTCTCAAGATGTATTTTTGCATGTTTGGGTGTAGGCGTAGCAGTAAGAAATTTGCTGGGTTATGGTTAAAATTTTATATTAAAACATATAATATTCAGCATAGATTTTATGTATAATTTACAGAGCAGCTCCATTTAATATGCACTGTTTCACCGTAGTTCTACCATTTTAAATTAGTTCTTTGTACGATATTTCCCTGTTAATTTTGCAGTTTATGGATCCACAAAAAGCATTTATTACTTGTAAAAGATACAGGAAATAGTGTATTTATATATCACATCTATGTGTGAAATTAACTTCTTTTTCCTGTAGATTTAACAGTTTTAATCTGAGATTCATTCACTGTAAATCAATTTACAAGTTGCATCTGTAAAGCGTTTTTACAGGAAGTCCCTGGTAACCCCAGCTGCCAGGGTTTTCCTGTAAAAACAGCACTTTTTTTTTTTTACAGTGTAAAGCATATAAACAATTACAGCAATATGATGCAACAAACACAGCAGTACTACTAATCCAAAATACTCAAAGCTTCATAGAACTGAAACAAACATTTATTTTTAGGTCCATTCTGCTGCTGATACTTTAGGTTTCTGAACATTAAACTGGTTGCTGCCTTTCATAGTGTTCAACTTGAAGGCCCTGAGTACTTTCTCCCACACTGAAAACACTGGAATGATAAAATTATTTGAACATTACCTAATAAGACTGATTCAGGACAAGCAATTAGTTATTTTAAACTTTCCTAGCAGTCCTTCACAAACAGGGAACAGTCTGTCTATTCTCTCCATCTGTCACCTGCTGCTGGCTCTTCCTCCTCCTCTTCCTCACACACTGCTGAGTTTGTCCTGGTGGATCATCAGGGGTGCAAAGCCTCACAGATGATGTGCAGCAGTGGGTCCTTCAGTCTGTCCTCACTCTGGACACTTGCAGTTGTCACACATGGAAATCAAATGTGTGATAAGCTGCAGGATTCAAACACAAGTGTAACTTATAAATACATGTTCATACTTTTATTCCACAATCAGAGAGAAAGAAAAAGAGAGAGAGTGCAGGACAGACAGATAGGTGACAGTCTCAGGTGTATACACTGCTACAAAACAGCACAAGAGAAGGAGGATTTAGTGTTTGTGTTATTACGAGTGCTAAACAAGAAGAGTTCCCAGATGGTACAGTGGACACATGTGTTTAAAGCATCTTTCTTTCAGCTTAACGAGTGAACCGTCAGCTCGTTCAAACACACGTTAAAGTCCGTTTGGCTCGACACCACCAAACAGAGGCAGCAATATAACATAGCTGACATTAACAGTGCAGGGAATCCTGCTTGTGAATTATCCATAAAATCATCACATTCTCTGTAAGATTAAGGTCAACTATTTAACGGCATATATTTTAAAGTAAAGGCTTTAAAACCAAGCTGACGCTGAAAGTACAAACATCACTAATGTCACATAACTTTGCCGATATGTGGCCAATGTTTTAATAATGTTATGTTTTAATGTTCTTCATTATTAAACATTCGCACATAAATAAGTGACATAATATTCAGCACTTACTTTTGAAAGTTTACTCTTTAGCCACCCCGCTTCAGGCATCCGCCGTTTTTTTCCGAACAAAATATCCACACCCACCGCCACGCTATGAATTGTGGGATATATGGGACCACGAAGTCTACATTGGACCACACTTCAAATTTGGGGAAATGAACTGCACATTTGTCAACTGCATTTGGAGTACACTTCGAATTGGGACACCCTTCCTCACGTCGCTGTGACGTAATCGGTCTCCAAATGCGCACTACGAAGCGTGCGGTCGCTGGATTGGGACACAGCCCTGAAGTCCTCCAGAAACCTGGTAATGAACATTTGATTCAGGTGTGATGACCCAGGGAGGAAACCTGCAGGACACTGGCAGTTGAGGCCTAGAGTTTCTCACCCCTGATCTAAACTAACAGCTGGGAAACAAAGTCATTAACATCTATCAGTATTGAAAGACAGAACCTTCTCAGGAGTTAAAGGATTACCAAAATGATTCTATTATTGTGTCAACAACTGATCCATGACGTGTCAAACGAAACCAGAACAACATGTGAAGAACTGTAGCCTCAGCTAAGGTCAGTGTTCATATTTCAACAGTATAAAGAGACTGGGCAAAAATGGCATCCATAGGAGAGTTTCAAGGTGAAAACCACTGCTGACTAAAAAGAACACAAAAGCTCATCTCATTCTTTTCAAAACATCATCATGTTGATCCAAGACATCGGGGGATCAACATGTTCTGTGCACTGACGGGACAAGTAGACCAGAGCATCAAGTTCACTCCCTGAAGCACCAGAAAGTTCACCTCTGAATGACTCAAAAAAAAAAAAGAAAAAAAAAAAAAAAGAAAGAGTGACCTAATCAAAAGTGGGGACTGATTGAGTTGTTTTGACATGTTTTAAACATGACATTAGTGCTTTAAAATTCTCCAGTGTTGTTGAATTTATACCGTTCTACAAAGAAGGGTGGGCCCAAAAGACTTACCATTATTGCAAATACTTGATTGCAGTTCTTGCCGCCAAGGATGGCATGGTGGTTAGCACTGTTGCTGGACAGAAGAAGATCCTGAGTTCATTTCTACCATCAGACCAGGGTCTGTCTTTCTTTCTTTGGAGTTTGCATGTTCTCACCGTGTTTGTGTGGGTTCTCCCCAGGTACTTCAGTTTCTTCCCACCGTCCAAAGACATGCAGTTAGTGGGGATAGGTTAATTGATCAATCTAAATTGCCCATAGGTGTGAATGTGAGTGCAAATGGTTGTCTCTCTCTGTGTGTTAGCCCTGCAACAGACTGGCGACCTGTCCAGGGTGTACCCTGCCTTTCGCCGTATGACAGCTGAGATAGGCTCCAGCGCCCCTCGTGACCCTGAAAAGGGATAAGTGGAAGCGGATGGATGGATCAGGTATGTTTGGGTAGAGATTTTTAAAAACTTATGTCTAATAATATGTGTAATATAAAAATCTGTACATACATAAGCATCACTGGCTGATGTAGATGAGAGGAGTTTTTATTATCTAACATTTTAAATCTATGGCTATCCGGTTATTTCATAAGTAAAATAAATAAATAAAACCAAAGTCAGCAAAACTGATGAAGTGTTTTATGACCACCTGTCAAATACAGTAAAACAAGACTAAATAAGATCATACAAAATTATTTAAATGTTGGTACCTGTAGTCTGTTTGCTGAAACACTGTGCTAAACCACTGATAGAAAAAAAAAATAGTACTATGTATGTGTAATATTTTATAGTATTAATGCGTATTTCTAATGTTTGAAACCTAGCACCTTGAGGCGACTGTTGTTGTGTTTTGGTGCCATATAAATAAAATTTTATTGAAAAATTGAATTGAATTGTCTGAAACCATAGATAATATCAAAAATGTTTTTTTAATCATGCCAAATCTATAACCTCAGTCAAAATGCAAAGTACTGAGAGGAGGCAACACACTCTTTTACTGACATTCTACCCCAGCACTAACTAGACTCCAATGAATGTAAAGAACACCATGTCCCAGATACTTTTTATTGGGTAATAAGGACTGGGAACAATGAAAACATGAGAAAGTTTGGATTTTTTTTAACACCATCAGAAAAGGGAACATTGGACCTCCTATGCACACACCTGGTTTGAAGGTTTAAGAGTACAGAAAAGAAAAATACGTCTTATAGTAAACATTGGTCTCAACAATACCAATAATATTCCCATGAATTCATCTTTTTTTTTTTTTTTTTTTTTTTTTTTAAATCAGACATAAATTAGCAATGTGTGGATCAAAGTTAAATAACATTAACACCCAGCTCAGGTGATGCTTCCATCATTTGGATCCATATCATATACAATATCTATATCTGTACAAGCTGAAAAACTCAAGAAAATATATGTCTCAAAACATATTAATGTAGGGCAAGTGTACAGAGCTTTAAGGAGGACATCACACTAAAAGAGAGATATGGTACCTGGAAAAAACTGTGTGCAGATCTTTTTTTCAAGTGGCATATAAACCGTCACTCTATGAATTAAGTGGAAAATTAAATTATGTAAAGCAGTGTTTTAATGCTTCACTCTACAAAGGATGTTTAGCCAGCTGAAAATATATTGCCTGTTGAAAGCACACTCCTGCTGCTGGATGAGTCGTCACATTGACGATGGTGTCTTCTTCAACTTTTTACGATGAGAGCTAAGAGGGTTTTCACATATCCTTAGGTAATGAAATGAGCTCTATCTATGGAACAGCACATAAACCCTGGGTCCTGGTAAAGATTAGAAATTTAACAAAGTGGGAGATGAAGATTTGAATATTTAATGTGAGACCTGAGCCTCACTCCTGAAAGTCAATGGAGATCAAAATTTGTTTTAGTTTAAGACATTCGGATGAGATGAGGTTTTGGAGGTAAATGCTTCCACACAGCAGACTTTTTTTTCCCTTCCAAAAGTAAGGAACCTTGAGTTAATACAGAAGACTGCTACATCGATATCTGAAATGTGACTAATAGGACTGCTGTGCATGTCCATGCCTGCTGTGCTGCTTGCTTGGAGCTCCAATGTTAATCATTCCAAGTAAAGAAAGAACATATTAAAAAAAAAACAAAAAAAAAACCCCTGCAATATATAAATACAGAATTCAGACAGCTCTGGTGGAAGAGGCAAGTGAAGGGTCAATTCTGGTCTGTCGAGTAATTTGACAGAGGGAAAAAGTGATAACTTGTGTATGACGTTGCCCTCAGGAGAAGAAACCTGCTAAGTGTTTTATGGAATGGAAGATTCGTGTTCAGTTTGTAAGTCACATAGGCAACAAAATGAACCGAGCCACAGAACTTGCAAATTTAGGATACATCAACACTGAAGTTTCAATTTTCTATTCCTGAGACATTTATAGCATATACAAGGCTTCCAGGACACATTGACACCACGTGGTCACCGGTGCTGATGTGCTTTAACTTGTTTGTAAAGACCGATTTATGCTTTTTCTGTCTGAGGTCCAGTGTTGGGTAATGTTACTTCTAAAAGTAACTTGTTATATTGCATAATTACAGCATTAACAACTGAAAACTAATTACCTTTAGAATATTTCTGCATTCAAAAAAATAAACCTTTCTATTTGAATTTAGTCTGGGTACACTAGTTATACATCTAGGAGTGTAATCTACTGTAACTCTGAATGTAGCTGATAGTGGCAGCTTGTGCTCTACCACATAACCAGAAACACACCTCATTTCCCTCAGAGTGATGGGTTATTGCAGGTGCTTCTTCAAAATGTGAACAGTAGTTCTCTAATGCCTCTGTGGTGTACTGGTTAACACCTTCACTTTACATGGAAGAGGAGCTACAAACACAGCCAGGGGGTCACAAGCTACTCCTAGTGCTGGTCCTCAGCTCGGATAAATCGGGTGTAAAATGTACTGCTTTGGGAATGGATAAGGGGCAGCTGAAAGTACCCAACTCTAATATGTGACTTTGCACTTTACAACACGATACACCCAACACTGCTGAAGGACTGATGTAGGGTTATATCTGTAGGCCATTTAAAAGATGGATGAGCAAACATGAGGGGGCAAAGGCTGCGGGTCCATATGTACTCCTGGTCCTGTAACAGTGTATGGGAAAATACCTAGGTGAGGGCCGAGGGTCAAACACTTTCCTGATGAGTTTATGTTTTCAGTCACTCATTTTGGGTCATATTTAGTCCTAAATTTGAGAAAGCAGGATTATCTGAGATATGCTCATTGATTAACAACAAGTTGGCAGCCAATAAGTATGTGATTTGTCCGATCCACACCGCACACCCAGCTTTAAAACACCAAGATGAAGATGGCCAAAAAGCCTCATCTCGAGGCTTCAAAACGGGTTGCATGACTGACCGTATCAATTTTTTTATACAGGCTATGCTTGAACCAAAAATACCATAACTGATAGTTCTACTTTGTCCTCCCGACAGCAACAAAGAAAGGAGCCTGGTTCATCAAAAATGAAATACTCGTAAATCACAAACGAACTGAATTGTCCTCAGAATTAGAGTTCATGCTGTCTGCACCGTGAAAAACAAACACACTGTTGCTGTAAGTTCTGGATTTCCACAAAACTGTGAGCATGTTTGAGTACATTAAATGAGAGTATAACACGCCTAAAACGCAAACTCCCATAAAATCCTCCATTTGGTAGTTTTGCGTTCACACCTCCACCAGAATTGTCCTTTCCTCATGAAATCTCAGCCTGCACCAGCTTTAACAACACTTTTGAGCCAAACGGGCAGCAGAAACTGTTACCCAGGCCCGGACAGATGTGGTGTTGAGGCAACCTTTGGATCATGGGGCCTCCGTTTGCTTCCAAATGAACTCTGGTGGCAGCCTGTGCTGTGAAAGCAAACTGATTTCTATCAAGCCTATTTACTGAGCATCAATGCTAAAGAAAGCTGCAAGTCTAAACCCTTTGATATAACATGTTGTGCTTGTGTCCTAATCCATGTGAATCTGTATGCTTGATTAGAAAGTGGGTGTAACAAACCAGCTACACTGGAAATATACTCATCTTTCTCTCCATTGTGGGTACTGACATTCAGGATGCAGGATGACATTCAACAAAATAAAAAAACCAGAAGCCCATTCCAGCAGACCAGAACTAAACGGCAACAATGAATCATATTGTTCCACTCATATCGGACAAAATGAACTGAACTACAAGCATGAAAGTGACCTTTTTTGAGAAATCAGGAAACTGGAAAAACCACCATCACTGTAGCTGTTGTAAAAGCCTTGAGTTTTATGCATTCTCCAAGAACTGAATTTATTTTAATGATAGCAAATTATTCCTCCTTTTTCACTGGAGCTCCTGGGAACCCCATAGGAGCCCTCAGGAGGTCCCCGATTCCACTTCTAGTAAGCCAACTCAGGCAGAGGCCACATCCTGGGAGTCCTCCTTATTAGGCTGATAAATATCAGACAGCAAAGTGGCCGGAGTCCTTAGTTGCGGTTTGCTGTCGCTCTCAGTAGTATGTGCACCAGTTACTATAATCGCTGGGCATCAGTCCACCGGTGATAAGCAGAATTAGGTCTACAAACCACCAGATTCCCAGGCCTCCCAGAGTGAGCAGCTTCCCAACCGCAGTCCCTGTGTGGCCCAGGCAGAAACGATCAACCCCGAAACAGCCCAAGAAGAAGGAATACAGCAGTGTGGTGATGAAGTAGTGTCCAGTGTATCTGTAAAACACATGGCAAGAATTTAGATGAGTTGCAAAATGTATTTCATTTACACACCTGGACCTCAGCCAGGTTCCAAAGTTGGAAAGAGTTTAAATCGGCATCAGTTCACTTTATTTCAGATTGCAGCAAGTTACTGACATTTCACAGAGTCTGGTTACGACAATCTCATCCTTTGTGGATGCCCCATATGGCTCAAGAAGGTAATAAACAAACACATAAACAGATATATATTTTAATCATAATGATTAAACAAGCCACAAGATTAAAAAGAAAAGGTGTAGACAACCTGCAGTTGTGATCTACAAGGAGCGGACAGAATAAAAGAAACACCTGCTCTGTATTGTATAATTGGCGGACGGAGGCACGGGGGAAACTGAGCATTTGAGCCTGGTTTATCTGAAGCCTGGGAGGCAGCACAGTCTTTGTACAGGTGCTGCTTTGATTGTGCCCGTTCACTGCAAATGTCTGATGTCTATGCAGTTACTATAGAGATTAGCCTGATGTGCTCATGAATGCTGTGTGTGGTGTGAAGTTATGAGGGCAAAAAGAAGTTGTGATCCTATGGATAAACATTGCCATCTAGTGGTGAGCCTACACTTTGTCACTGTGGAAAAGGTCTTTAAAGCACAAATGCGTTCCTCTATAAAAGATCCATGAGAGCAACTTGATTTTGAATTGATAAAATTCTTCCTGTGGAGAAAATTACTGAAGAGGCAAGGTGGATCATATTCATTTTGAAAATAATGTATACATCAAGAAGTGACCATATCTGGGTGAGATTGTGGAGTTCTGACTAATAAGGTAATGAATATGTGCAGGATCCACAAACTACATAACATACAGAGACGTACAGCTGCTAATAGACTAGTACACCAATTTCACTGACCAAAACCACAGCACAAACATCTACCACAGAGCAGACCATGTTATTTGTCAGACAACACTACCACAACAACCAGCTGGTCTGTGCAAAGTCAGGCAGAGTGAGGAAATAAATAACTACACATATGTATCGATACATATTTGTAGTATCGGTCAGGCTCTGAAGCAAGGTTATTATCGTTAACGAAAACTAACGAAATAACGAAAACTAGAAGTGAAAAAACATTTTCGTTAACGGAAATAAAAATAAAAACAAAAACAAAAAAAGTAAAACTAACTAAAACTGTAATGAGTGTTCACAATACTAACTAAAATTAACTGAATTTATAGCAAAAATGTGTTTAGTTTTCGTAGATGTGTGTGTGTCATACAATAGTCAAGGGTGAAAATGAAGTTTAGTTTCCAGATTTTTTTCTTGCTGTGTCTCATTATGCCAGCAGGTGGCAAGTACGTTAGTCGAGTCGTCTGTGTTGCTGCTCCGTCCACGCGCAGAATCATGTCAGGAAAAGTCGGGAGAAAGCGCCAGAATCCAATTTGGGATTACTTTGAATATGACTGTGTTTTGGATAAAGCAAGTGTCTTGTAGTGGAAAGAGACAAATTATAAGGGACATTTCTAAAGGGAAAAAAAATCCCACAAACCTTAAAGTGCACTTGAAAAGTTCACACAAGAAGGCTAACCTAGCTTACCTTGAGAAGGGAGCACACTCAACCCTCATCCCCAGAAAACAGAAGCTAACCCCAGGCAAGGCAGCGTGATGCATCCCGAGACAACAGGACGGGGATATCTACATAACTGTGTGAGTCAATTGCCTTCAAAAAGTTTATCAATTCACTTGAACCAAAATTACGAACACCCGGTGCTGCAAGAGTTAATAGTCTCATTGGGGCCAAGATATAAATTTTATAGTTGCCTGGTATCAATGGTTGTTCATCTGCACTAATTTATTTATTTATTTAAAGAACCCATAGGTGGGAATGTGAGTTGTCTGTCTCTGCGTGTTAGCCCTGCGACAGACAGGCGACCTGTGCAGGGTGCAGGGTATGGTAGCTGGAATAGCAACATACCCAAGGATAAGCAGGGCCCTATTTCAGGAAGCCGGTTTAGTGCAAACTCTGAGTAAGTATACCCTGAGTTAACGAAAACTCTGGGTTTTCGGTTTCACAAAGCGAGTTTAGATTAATTCTGAGTGAGTTACTATGACGACACACTCCGTGAAGCTAACCTGCCCCCTAGCAGGTTTACTTCAACTAAACCCGACCTTCTCCGCCTCTTTGTCAGAAACCTGACTGTAGGAAGTGTCAGACATGGCGTGCCTCTTCCTTGAAGAGCCAGTAGATGTTGAAGCCCAAATTCTCCGCAGAGCTCTCCGCCGGGAGAGAGTGATTAGAGCGCGTTTGGACATTTGATCATTTCCTGATGATTTCCTGTGTGAACGTTACCGTTTTTCAGCACAATCTATAATTTATTTGAATAAAATCCTCAGGCCTAATATTGCTCATGTGACACATCGCGGACATTCTCTCAGTTCTGTACATATTATTTGTATTGCACTTCGGTTTTTTGCAAACGGGAGCTTTCTGTATAATATTGGTGACGCTGAGCACGTTTCCAAGGCTACCGTCTGTCGGGCAGTCAAGAATGTTAGTTGCACTGAAACGTCTCCTGTACTCGTTTGTGGTGTTCCCCGGTCATAGACCCACAAGATTTATCAAAGAGGGATGCCACAAAATTGCAGGTAGCAGGATGAACAAAACTTAATACATGATGTGGTGATACTTGAACTACTACTTAAATTTTACATTTATTCTCACGGTTCCCAGGCGTGATTGGCTGTATAGATGGCACTCACATTCCAATCATTGCTCCTTCAGTAAATGAAGGAGACTATGTGAACAGGAAGTCTTTCCACAGCATCAATGTACAGGTACATAGTTCCCTGTAGCATTTCAAACTAACAAATTATTTCATTATAGTAATGGATGCTAATTTGTGTTCTCTGCACTGTGAAGATCATATGTGATGCTGCCAACATTATCACAAATGTGGAAGCCAACTGCTCAGCCTCTGTGAGTGGTGGTGGTGGAGGACCATCACCTGTTTTTCGGGCCTCTGCTTTTTTTCTGTTGGCTATAACGGGTCACATTTGAGCATACAGAGTAAGCAAATATGTACTTGTAATGTGCTCAGATAATTCCAATTAGTGCTTACAGAAAGAAAATTAATGTAGCCTCTAACTGCAATTGATTTACATCGGACAAACAGACCAAGCACTATGGCTCATAATACAATTACACCTTACCTGTTTGGACTATATTTTTATATTTCATTTTTACTTGCTGCCAGGAACGTTTGGGGCCTGTTGGGTTGCACCCGCGCTCACATCACATCACAAAATAAAATGTATAAAATAAAAAATAAAATAAAAAATAATAAAATAACGTGTTAAATGGGTGGAAATCCCTAGATCAGTGTTTAAATTAACACTCACGCATTGACTCTGTCGGCTATGTTTTGCCATGCATGCTCCCTTTCTTTTGCAGCTGAGGCTGCTTTACTTTTTTTCCGCGGAATTTGCATGTTATCGGCATATGCTGCCATCAGAACTTCGGCCTCAAGCGCTGTAAAATACATTGACCGCGCCTTCTTTCCCTCCGTCTCCATGGTGACTCGCTTAATCTGTGCTCCACTAATCAGGGCTTTATGTATCCTCGTGCGCGCGCTTAATTTGGGGTTAAAGCAACTCCGCGTTGATTGAACTAATTGTTATCAGCCTTTCTGAAACCGAATATTCCGAGTTGGACAGTTCGGGGTTACTCAACCCCGAGTATCGTTTTTCACTCTGAGTTTTCTAAACCGGCTTCCTGAAATAGGGCCCAGAAGAGCATGACTGATATGATGAAACTGGGATTTTGTTACACTTAATTATTGCAAACACAATTAAAACTATAACTGAAACTAATCAAAACTAAACTGAAACTAAGGATTTTCAAAAAAATAAAAACTAAATTAAACTAGCAAACAATTGGTAAAAACTAATTAAAACTGATATAAAATTGAAAATATGAAGTCAAAACTAAATAAAAATAAAAACTAATGAAAATTGCAAAACTATTAAAACCCTGCTCTGAAGTCTATGGCTATCGACTCAATTTTGGAGTTAGCCTCAAGTGGCCATTAGAAGAAAATGCCCTTTTTGGTAGGGGTGCAACGATACACAAAATTCACGGTTCGGTTCGGTTCGATACTTTGGTGTCACGGTTCGATATTTTTTCGATACAAAAAAAATGTTCATGCATTTTTTATTTGTCATTTATTAAAATTATAAATATATATTTTAACTCAAAAGTACAGTTTTTAAATTTAACCCTAACCCTTGTGCGTGTTTTTTATTTTGACAGCGAATGCGCACCTGTGGACCACTTATGTGCAGCCCTGGTTATTTAGCTCATCATATTGCAGCCACAGAAATTCTTTTGTCCATGAAACCATAAAGCTGCACTTTCTTTTTGCCTTATAGTCTGATTTGTCATAACTTCTCCGTTTTGTGGTAAGCTTTTCTTTGGCTGTCACTTCTTCACCCTGACCTGTCTTATTTGGCTCAGCAGAACTGAAATGCTTTTACACATGCACTCACATAAGCTCAGCGATTCTCTGCGCGATCAACCTCTCACATGTTTAAGCTTGCTGCGGGAGATTTCACTTGTCATGTTTGCATAGTAAGCTAACGATTAATAAGACGATGTCAGAGGAATTGGTGCACAAATTATCATCACTCACAGATCAGTGCTGTCGCTCTCTATACACAGTTCACACGATTGCAAAGTGAAAGCAAAAAACAAGCGCAAATTCAAACGCGACTTCAATATGTCACATATTGACAGTGGCTCACCGATGCCAATGACATAATTACCCAGCTACATTTCTGAAAGAATGCAAAAGCATTGACATATATTTTTCCTACAATAGCCCGATGGGCAGGGAAGAGATAGATTTTGGTAGCCCGACTGAAAAAATCGCTAGCTCCGGGACGTCGGGCTAGCGATATTGCGAGCCCTGTATCTGATTGAGGAATCACTCATCTTTGGAAAAGAGAGTTTATTACAGAGAAATGGCTCTTTCCAAAATAAAAGCTATACTATCCGCTTCTTCTGGGCTATATTCTCAGCAGCATAAGGAGAATCATGTGCTAACAGCTGTCTAAATGACTCGGCTAAAGTTAGTAGCATGCTTGTTGTATTTGTCTTTGCACTAGGATGATGTCGGCGTAAATGTGCAGTCATATTCGTTGTGTTCCCACTAGTGCTTTCAGGTTAATCTCGTTGAAATGACCTTAACGCCACAACACGGCAAATCTCCGTTAACGAGCTACCGCCGATCGCTCCGTGCATGGGGCTAGACGGCCAACACGTTAACGAGCTAACTGCGCTAACACACTAGTTCACACCAATGTAATTGAGCATTGCATGGCACATCCAACATACTGTTTTACTTTAGTCCATGACTCGCTTACCTTCAGGGTCATACGTCACATGAAAACCAAAATAATTCCAAACGCCAGATCTGAATGAGGTTCAATTTGCCTGTTACAAGGAGAGCTTAACTTCTGTCTCGCTAGCTTGCCCTGCGCTCTTCCTTCTGACTATGCTGTCTGTGTTGAGCGCTCAGTGAATCTGCATTCGACTACTCCGCCTAGGCTGCACTGTCGAGCCTAGGCGGAGTAGTCGAATGCAGATTCACTGAGCGCTCAACACAGACAGCATCGTCACAAGGAAAATTGATAAAATAAATTACAAATGTTGTATTGTTCGATACATATGCGTACCGAACCGAAAGCACTGTATCGAACGGTTCAATATCGATACGAATATCGTTGCACCCCTACTTTTTGGTCCTTGTGTACTGGCTTCATTTTTCAGGTCCATAGGTTACTGCTTGGTTTCAGCGGCCGCAAGATGATGACAAATACACACCAATAAATAAATACATATATGCATACATACATTTTTAAAAAGTTCATTAATAGCCCGAGAAACACAAAGGTCTCAAGACACCGTTTAATTCTGTGTAAACAACTGTTATTCCAGGCACAGAGTGAGTCATCCTCTAGTGGAAGGTCAGGGGTTTGAGTCACGGCTTGAATTCCAGTCTGAATGTCAATATATTCTTGGACAGGATACTG
Organism: Copadichromis virginalis; assembly: GCF_057382275.1. Classification (NCBI taxonomy): domain Eukaryota; kingdom Metazoa; phylum Chordata; class Actinopteri; order Cichliformes; family Cichlidae; genus Copadichromis; species Copadichromis virginalis. The sequence goes on from NC_140629.1 coordinate 10,164,492, forward strand.
AACTCCAAATTGCCCTGATGTATCCGTGGTGGTGTGTGATGTTCTGTAGGAACGTCTTTGTGAATGTAGCCTGTAGTGTAAGACTGCGCAATTCAATTTCTAGAACAATAATTTTAAATTAGTCAGAATGTTATCTAAAACAAATGTTGAATTTCAAAGCTTCACAGCTAGAAGATCTCTAAAGGGGCAAAGAACGATATAAATATATGCTTTTCATGCCACACTATCAAGATATTGGCGCTAAGGGTCAGGTTGTTCACTGAGAGATAACTTAGAGCTGTAGATAATAAATATTACATTACACCTTCAAAATACGATTTTGGTTAGAGCTGTAACCAACTGTTATTTATCAACTGTGAATCTGTCATTTATTTTTAGATGCCGCAAGTTTAATCAAGATCATAAATAACCCAAAGAGTTCATAATGTGAAAAAGAAAAACATTCTCTTATGGGAGGCTGAATGAAATGGCTGTGGTAGTTTCTGAAAAAAATCTGACTTCGAATTAGGTGCCAATTCACTTCCTGTCAGTCAGATGATTAATTAGATGTTTCATCTCTGATTTGGACATATGAAGGTGTGTGAATAGCATGTTAATCATTCCTTAGAGTCTGACAGGAAGAGATCATGCCTGATCAGTGGCTTGAAGTCTAATTTATTTGCGGCTCCAGTCCTGGCTTCAACACCACCGCACAGCTGCTAAGAAATCGTAATCTTCTGATAATGTTAATCCTAGCTAGGTACTGAGGTCATGCCATTGTGTGTCAATTTCCTTCTGTCTGTCAGAAACTAAAGGCCAGCCAGACCTTATCATCCAGATAGCAGAAATGAAGTCAATTGATTTTTTGCAACGCTACAACCTTTCAGGTGCTGCAAACACCTTCAAGTCTTACATTTTCAAATGGAGCCTCTTAGTCATACAAAAACATCAGTCTAGCACAACCATCATCCCTTGCTCTGGCTTCTCTCATAGCCCCTTTCCATTAGTACTTAGATTGGCTGAACTTGTTTTCCATTTCAATAGAGTACCACCTAATGTGCGCAGGGTCGTTATAGCAACACGGGCGAATATCCCATTATACCGTGTATGAGTTTTTGTCAGATTCTGGGACGACGGTGTTGTTTTTTGTGCAGCCAATTCGCTCGTTGCCGGGTTTCAAAAAGGGCGGGGTTTTTTGTGTCCCGTTTGGATCTTTAGCCATCAGAATTGTTGTCTTAAGGCCAAGAAAGATGCCAAGTGGATTTCTTTTACCAAGTGGATCATCATGGCCTTGCCATATTGGTCCATTTGATTGACCTTTATTATAATTATGAATTTATTTTATTTTCGGTTGCTACAAACGGGACAGACATGACTGGGAGGATAGGACCGGGAGAAAGAATGAAAGAAAGAGAGGGAGAGAAAGAAAACCAAAGGGGAGAAGAGACGGTGAGAAAGGGGGGAAGAAAGAAAGAAAAACAAACAAAACACCTGGATCACCTGTATGGAGAAAAAAAAAAAACAGAAGAGAAAGCAAACAACAAAAAGAGCAACAAAGTAAAAAACAGCACCATCACAATAAACTAGCTAGCAGTAGAGCCCCAAACGAGAGGTCACCCAGCAGCTACAGAGCAGAGGCCAGAGGGGGTTGCAGTGGCGTGCCTGCGGGCTCTGCCGGCAGCCAGCTGTGCCAGAGAGGACCAAGCTTCAGGCCCAGAGGCCAGAGGCCTGAGGGCATCACACCCCCCGGAAGGGGCCCAGCCGGGCCACAGGCGCCAGGCCCCGCCAATCGGCCACCAGAAGTGAGCCGGTACATACATGAGCGCCCAGCCCCAGACGACAAAAAGGGCAGTTTTGATTTTTGTGAGGGAGACACTCTCATGACTCGGGTGATGCCACTGACTAGTCAATCTTTGGTATACAGTAATTTGACATTTTTGGATCCCTTGGAGTCCCAGCAGAGTTCAAATCAAATCAAAATTTATTCATATAGCACATTTAAAAACAACAATGTCAGTCAAAGTGCTTCACAAATTAAGAGCAAGTAAAGTAATTTACCAACAGTGAGACAACAGCAACACAAGACAAACATAGAAAAAAAAAAAAAAAAAAGTACTGCAAAAATATGTTACTTTTCTGAAAAGTAATGCAGTACATTACTTATTAATTACTCACTAAAGAAAACAATTTATTACACTACTCATTACATTACTTTCATGATACTCTGAAACATGACCTCCAATGCATTGGGACTAGAACCATCTGAGAAGCCTCACTGTGATCGCCACTGTATAAAGATATACGTGTAGAAGTGGAGGCTACAATGATATAAGCCTGACTGCTCATCACTGTCTGTGGGAGATCAGCTGGTACGGGGTCAAGAACCAAAGTTGTGTTAGCAGCATAATGATGTCATTTCTGTCCTGGATGCAGTTTGCACTTTACCACAGGGCTGTTGTCCATTAAGGCAATAAAATAAAAGTAATGAATAAGAGTAAAAAGTTCAGTAAAGCAAGTAATAAATGTCCTTATCACAACTCATCAAAAGTTTGAGCATTTATTGTAGGAAAAGCGCACAGGAACAAACACGATTTTGATGTTTGTTCAGGTTTTTTTTGTCCCCGCCTGTGATGGCTGCCCTTATAGCCACACAGTGGTAATATCCACCATGTTAGTGTAGAGGCTTATACATAACATTGCATTCACATTTGTCTGTCTTTAAATATAGGAATTAATTTACAGGACAATAAATAACTGGTTTTGGTTTTGAATTAATTCACATATCCACATGTTACAGGAAAAATGATTCTATGTTTCTTTACCTTCTTTTAAATGTACAAAGATGCCTTTTGTCTGCCCTTTGCCTATGGTTAGATTAGTTTAGAATTATCTTTTTAGACTTTCTCAGCAAAGACATACTGTTTTGGGACATATTGTTTTAGATTGTTTTATCTCTCACAGCCTTCTCCCAGCTCTCTGCTGACGAGACTAGCGCCACATATGGAGTTGTTTATTTTATTTTGTTTTGTATTTTCTTATCCTGTTCTCACTGTCTTCCCTATAAAAATTACCAAGCCACTGTGCATGGGGTGAGTTGTTCTTAGCAGCTCACCCGTGTACACGTTTGATAAAGAAAGTAACTTTGTCTCATTGTGTCTTTATTTCTCCTGGGTCTTTTACAGAGTTTTCCCCCAACATTTCTTGGTCCTTCGAGCCGGATCGCCTCCATCGTGTCCCATCTCCGTGACCAGTCCACGTTGCTCGTCTGTCGACAGCCCACATACTAGGTGTGTGGTCAAAGACCAAGGGCGTTAAATTCGAGTCTTGGCCAACGTTCTTAGAAAGCGACCCACGGTGGTGGGGCCCGATCGAGGTGGACCAGACCCGGCGACACCGACCAGGTAGATACAGACACACTGACACAATCTTGCGTAAAATCGTATTTTAAATTCAGGGAATTTAAAATAGCGAAAGTAGCTCGTCGAGACTGGAAGCTCCCCACTTCTGTGGGTTTAAAGTAGCTCGTCGGCTGGTAGCTTGGAGCTCGTCGACTGGAAGCTCCCCACTCTTGTGGGTTAGGTTTGGAGCTCTGAGTAGCTCCCCCAGCTGGGTCAAGGGAATAAGTAGCTCGTCTACAGAAAGACTGGCAGCTCCCCTTATTATAAGGGTTCCGATCGCGCGAATAAGTGTGAATGTGAATGTATGTGTGTATTGTTGTAACTAACGGAGCAAGCTGACTTTTCACGGTCCAATAAGAGACTGAGCCGCTCCTACTGTGTTTTTCTTTCACTGCTGTTCGCTGAAGTGCTGGTGGTTTGGGAGAACGGTCGAGTTCCGCCTCGTAAAGTTCACACCGCTTTTGGAAATAGTCCGAAAGTAGAAGGGCGTGTGAGCAACCACTCTCATTCCTCATACCAGCGAAGGTGGATAGCAGCTGTATTGCCAGTGTATAAATAAATAAATAAAAATAAATAACTAAATAAATACATAAGTAAGATACACTAAATAATAAAAATTGAAAAATGGGGAATAAAACCTCTAAACCTGTTGCCAATAATGGGCAGTATACACAAAAGTTCATTAATGACGAACAGTGGATAGAAAATAAATATCCAGGTGCAGGAAAAATCAGCGCAAGGAGATGGCGTAATCCTAAAAAGACGTCATGTCCTGGGTGGGAGGGTACGTGCAGCCCCGCAGCTTTAACACAGCTCAAAGATAGCTTATTAAAGGAAATAAGTGCAACCACAAATCTTAGAAAGAAAGGAAAACGCACAAATGAATTAACTTTCCTAGATGCATGGAAAAAAGAGCAACAGAGACGTGCTGAGAATAGAGAAAAGAGACAGAATAAAAAACAAAAGCAAAGCTGTGAAGTGCCTGAAGCAACGGCTGCAGCCCCTCCCCCCTATGTTACTGCCTCTGCATCAACTCCCAAGCAAACAGACAAAGATGCAGCTGTGAGTAACCCTTACGGTTCAGTGCAGGCAGATTTAGCTAAAATGTCATTAACACATGCACCTGAAGCAGATATAGGGGAAGATCATGTAGGCAGGGAAATATGGCCTGACCCCCCAAGCCCCCCAGGAGTATTTCCATTAATAAGTTCACCTAACCCCAGATATGGTCAGCCGATTGGGCCTATGGGGCATCAAGACGCACACCCCACAATTCTTGTGTTTAGACCATGGTCACATGAGGATCGCAAAAATGTCCTTAAAGATGTCCCGCCCCTGCATGACGGTTTTGACACATGGAAGAGAGCAGTTGAAGCAATTAGGAATCAGTGGTATTTAAACGGTCATGAAATGTACCAGGTACTTCAAGATCTTTTAGGTTTAAAGTTTGGCTCAGTGAAAGGCTCTTTCACTGGGGGGGCAATTAATAATCCTTTAGATTCTTTAGTGGTCGGCAACGGACCACAACCCCTGCGTGCAGGTGACCCTGAATTAGAAGGCCAACTACATAATTTCTATGAACGTGTGAAACTACAGCTGGCCCCCAAGCCAAACTACAATAAAATAGGAGAGGTGAAACAGAAAGAAAATGAAACTGCATCAGACTTTTTAGACCGCCTGCGCCCAGTTTTTAGGCAGCATTCAGGTTTAGATTATGCTGATGGCGATGCAACGCCATTCCAGCAGCAATTAAAAAATGCGTTTCTAAATGGCCTGCTCACACCAATCAGAGCACATGTAGAGAAACATTGGGTCACAATGAACACTGGCAACCTGCCAGATGCCCTGTTACATGCTGAACACGCCACAAAAGTGCACAAACAGAAAAATAAGGCTGACGTCTTCACCATAGATTCAGAGACAGGTTTCCTTGCATTTTCGGGAGGCTATCAGAGACAGAAAGGGAAGCAAGGTAATCGACAGCAAGGCCGCAGACACAGAAACAGAGACAGCAGATATGAAAGAGACAATGCCTGTTTCAACTGTGGAAAACGAGGTCACTTTGAACGAGAGTGCAGAAGTAAGCCACAGACACATAATAGTAGGAGGAACAATGACAGGCAAAACAGTGGCGAATCTATGGAGAACAGCGACATGTGACTAGAAAACACACAAGACATGAACATTGATGAGGGAGGGGAAGTTTTTAACATAGAACAATTGCTATTAGGGTCAGAATACAAACCAATGCTGCTAATTCACGTGAACGGGCAACCAATCCAAATGTTGTGTGACACCGGAGCATGTAAAACGGTTCTAAGGCAGCCGCCTAAAAACTTACAGTACTCAAGAGATGCATTACTTGTGAAGTCAGCCACAGGCCACACCACTGTACAACTACTAACTGCCCCGTTAGAATTAATGCATACCGAAAGTGGCCGCAGGTGCTTCATTAAATGCATATATGACCCGTCATGCCCAGTAAACCTACTAGGAAGAGACGCTTTGACAGAACTCAAGATAGGCGTGATACCGGAAGAGAATGGCATGATTGCTGAATGCATGCTAAATGACAACACACCAGAGCCAGATAGCATTAACACGGCACACAGCAGCAATGTGTGTCTCTCTCAAGGCTACGGTGTCCCACATTATTACTGGACTCTTGAGTTGCCCGAGCTCACAAAACTACACAATGTGGCCCGCAAATATACACCCCCAACATCCTATTTCCAGAAACCCACTGACTATCACAACACGTTGAGATTTAAACAAACTCCAGGTCCAGACCCACTTTACGATAAGCAAGTGTGGAAGCTAGGACAACAGAGTTTGACTTTACAACACCTGTATGTCACAAAGTCGGGAAATGCAGTGTGCTCAGTAATCCAATCAGCAGCCGTGAAGGCTTTGAACCGCATGCCTAAGCCACACGTGTCTGTAGCGCATGACTATCATTCAGACTGGAAAGATTTAGGAAATGTGTTAGCCAGGGTTGAAGCAGACACTTATGAAAAAACGGAAGACACTCATGAAGGCTGGCTGCAAGGCCGCCGGACAGGGTGTTTCCGATACACACTGGGTTGGGTGGTCACAGTCAGGCCCGCTGTACACCTAGCCGATGCCGCTGAAACACACGCACAACTGACTGAATGACACCAGGCAGCACTAGCTCAGCTGCCTGAAACTCTCTGGTCTACAGGCCCTGCTGATGTAGGCCTTATAAAAAATGCTGATGAAGTAAGAGTAAAACCTCTCTCAAAACACAGACCACTGATATCTCAATACCCACTCACTGCTGAGGCTAGACATGGCATTCGCCCAGTGATAGCAGACATGGAGAAGGCAGGAATTTTAATAAAAACAAAGACAGCCACCTGTAACACTCCTATCTTTCCTGTTAAAAAAGCGACCGCGGGTGCATACCGTCTAGTACATGACCTGAGAGCTATAAACGAAGTGACTGAACAAATCTCACCTGTGGTTGCTAATCCACACACTATTTTAAATCAGGTCACACCGAACGAACAGTGGTTCTCAGTAATCGACCTTTCAAACGCCTTTTTCTCAGTTCCACTACATCCAGACTCACAGCCATTGTTTGGCTTCACCTATGAGGGTCAGAGGTACACATACACTCGTTTGCCCCAGGGTTTCCAGAATAGCCCAACCCTCTATGCAGAAGCACTGAAGAAGTCAATGTCTAGCTGTAAGCTCCCACAGCTAGGTCAATACTTGCTGTATGTAGATGACATTCTAATAACTGGACACACACAGCTGGCGTGCAAAGACAACACACTTGCTGTGCTACAGCATTTGGCTGAACAGGGCCACAAAGTCTCAAAACACAAACTGCAGCTGTGGAGTGATAACGTTACATATCTCGGACACACACTCACAGGCCAGGGCAAAACACTGCTGGGAACCAGAAAGCTGGCAGTGCAAAACACACCCAAACCTAAAACAAAACAACAGATGATGAGTTTTTTAGGTTTGTGTAATTTCTGTAGAGCTTGGATTCCAGAGTATGCACTAACAGTTCAGCCACTCCAAGACATGATTTATGGCAAAAACCTCGCTTTGCGCGACACAATAACGTGGACGGTAGAGGCAGACACAGCATTTACTAACCTAAAGGTGGCTTTACAAACAAATGTAGTCCTGGCCCTGCCTGATTATGACAAGCCTTTCGTGCTGCATGTTGATGGGGGGGCCGGCTACATGAAGGCAGTTCTGACACAGGCTTTTGGTGACAAACAGCGCCCTTTGGCATTCTACTCGTGTAAATTAGACGCTGTAGTTTCGGGCCTGCCGACTTGCGTCCAAAGCTGTGCAGCGGCCACAGAGGCAGTAAAGAAGTCAGCAGACATTGTCTTAGGCCACAAACTAGTTGTCAAGGTCCCGCATGCTGTCACATCTATACTGCTGCAAGCCAACCTCTCTTACCTGACCCATGCCAGACAGCTATCGTATGTAGGCATTTTACTATCACAGTCTCACATCACACTGGAAAAATGTGGCACACTGAATCCAGGGACTCTAGTGAGCACACCAGCTGATGGAGATGTGCACAACTGCCATGCAGAATTAGACAAAGACACCAAACCCCGCCCTGACATCCATGCTGAGCCACAAGCTGGTTTTACTGATGTCTTTGTGGACGGATCGGCCTCTAAAGACAACACAGGCCGTAATTGTGTAGGTTACGCAGTAACCACAGACAGTAGAATAATAGAAGCAAAACCACTTTCTTCTTCATATTCTGCACAGAGCGCTGAGCTGATAGCTGTTATTCGTGCATGTGAAATCCACAAAGATAAACCAATAAACATTTATACAGACAGCCAGTATGTTTTCTCTGCTGTGCATCATTTTGCAAAGCTCTGGCAAAACAGAGGAATGATTACATCAACCGGTAAACCAGTCCAGCATGCAAGCCTCTTACAACACCTGCTGACTGTAATACATTTACCACAACAACTCGCATTGTGTAAATGTGCAGCACACAAAACTGATGGCTCTTTTATTACCACAGGCAACAATTTTGCTGACAGAGCCGCAAAACAGGCGGCACAAAAAACAAACATGACATTGATGGCAGTGAACACACATCAGATTCCACTGGATGTGTTGCAAAGTGAACAAAAAGCAGCAAGCACAGCAGAGCAGGCAAAATGGCTAAAACACGGTGCAGTTCTGACAAACGATTTAATGATGTGTTATGGCAAGCCAGTGTTGCCAAAATCGCTCCACAAGATGGCGGCATTAGTGACTCATGGCTGTACGCATTTGTCATCGGGGGGAATGACCAGTATTGTCAACTCTCATTTCTACACTGTAAATTTTGAAACTTCAGCAAAACAATTTGTCAGAACGTGCATGACGTGTCAAAAATATAATGCTCAGGGTAACCTGCGACCACAAAGAGGCCGTTTTCCAACTCCGCCTCATCCTTTTCACACAATTCATATGGATTTTATTGAACTAAGCGAATGTCAAGGGTCAAAATACGCCCTAGTGGTTATAGACGTGTTCTCAAAGTGGCCGGAAATCTATCCAGTGAAAAAGGCAGATGCAATTTCAGTAGCAAAGTGCCTGTGCAATCACTTCATACCCACATATGGCATCCCAGCTTTGATACGGTCAGACAACGGCACTCATTTTGTAAATGATGTCATCACTAAGGTCTCTGAAGCACTCGGTTTCAGCATAAAACACCACTGTGCTTATCACCCTCAGAGCGCAGGCCTTGTAGAGAGAACTAACGGCACTATAAAACAAAGGCTCAGGAAATGCATGGCAGAAACAGGAAGGCCGTGGCCTGAATGTTTGGGTTTAGTGAAAATGTGGATGCGCTTAACACAAGGCTCCCATAAACTAACTCCATTTGAAATCATTCATGGCAGGCCGTTTCCACTGCCCATTACCAGTCAACCAATAGACAAAGCAATCAGAGAACACACATTAGCAGAGTGGATGTCTAAGCTATTAGAAAACAAAGAGATCGTTGTACATAATCAACAACCTGATGATGTTTCTCCAGTGTCTTGCAGACTAAAGCCCGGTGACTGGGTTCTGATCAAGGTGCTCCAAAGGAAAAACTGGAGCACACCCAGGTGGGAGGGGCCATACCAAGTCCTCCTCACTACACCGACCGCTTGCAAAATTGCGGAACGACCATCCTGGGTCCATCAGAGTCACTGCAGGCGAGTCAGTGAAGCCATCTAAACACAGCTGACGGCAGGCTTGCCCGCTTGTTGTGATCTCGCCCGGTGGAGGGGTCAGCTTTCCTGGCCGGGGGGTCTACTCGCGACAGGAGGGTGTGTTCCGTCGTCATGACGTGGTGGCTCTTATCAACTGCAGCGGCCCTGACCATGGCCGGGCTCCTCACCTTTGCTTCCGTGAGGGACAACAAGTCACGCTACATGGAGAAAAGGCAGACACTGTATGACAAAGGAAAGTACACCAAGTTTCCCCATGGATACGCCACTAACTTCTGGTGGCAGTTTATGAACACTACAGCTCACTTGAATAACAAAACTGACTGCTATGCATGTACCCATATGCCCCTATCCTCACAGACGTCTGGCCTGTGGCCGTACAGCATACCTGAAGATCGCAGTTGGTGTCTGTTGGGCCTGGCAACACATCCAGGCTACGGTACTCTTTGGTCCAAAGCCAACTACAGCATCCCAGCAAAAGCAACCTGGAGGTCATCATCACTCACAAATGTGAACTGTTCCGGACAGACCTACCTACTGACCTGGCCCCAAGTCTCAGACCCACTGCCTGATGTAATTCTACTGAACAAACTGAACGCATCACAACTGCCAGTATGTGTGATGAACAATGGCTCGCGGGCAGTGGGGGAGCTGCCTACTCACCTATGTAAGTCCATATACACTTTCTGCCCACCAAGGAACGAGAGGAAGTGTATGGCCTGTTCAATCAACGCCACCTGTGCCAGTGACACGACGCTGATGGGCCTAAACTGTCGCTCCGACTACAGCTACCGAATGCCACTACAAACAAAGACTCAGTACCAGACAGGATGTGCACGGACGGCACCCAGCAGCAGAGGAACCAGAGTTTTGGCTGACTGGTACTTCCTATGTGGCAACAAGGCTTATCTGTCACTCCCTGAAGGTTGGGGAGGTCTGTGCGCCCTGGTGGAATTATCAGATCACGTTTTCTTCATGCAAAGTGTTGCACATCATCCAAGCAGCCGGCAGAGACGTGAAGTGGACATCGCCTCCCCCAATTCTTTCGGCATTACTGTGGACACTGGAGTGCCGGGAGAGTTTCGCATCTGGGGAGGTGGAGTGAAATTCTTACAGAGCTTGATCCCCGGCATCGGAGTTGCCGAGGTGCGAGATCATGTGGAAATCAACCGATATGCTCTGCTACGACACATCAACTTGACTAAGACCCTGGGAACCGCCTTAGCAGGAGAACAGCAGGCCATCAGAACGATGGTGCTGCAGAACAGACTGACACTAGACCTGCTAACAGCATCACAAGGAGGAGTTTGCAAGCTGATCGGGGAAACATGTTGCACTTTTATCCCTGATGGATACGAAACTGGAGGAGACATTTATGAAGCTTTGCAGAATTTGACCACTCTGCAAAAATATGTCACTGACCACACACCTGGAGCAGCTACAGCACAAGGCTGGCTTGACTGGCTGTTCAGCGGTTCATGGCTGGCTGCTGTAGCAAAGCCATTTTTTCTTCTAGGTCTCATCATGATAGCACTGCTCATATTAGTGTTGTGTGTGTTGCCATGCCTAAGAGTAATGATTTCAAAGATGATAACAACTACAATGACTGCTTATGTTGCCGTGCCTCAAGAAGAACAACATCCCGTTGCAATTCTGTTAGAGGAGAACTTGTACTAACTGCTAATAAATGACGTGGTGATTAAAAATGACTTGTCAAGTGATCATGCACTGATTAAAACATTAGTAGGTTATGCAAGTTTTCATGCTTTTATTTTTTTGAAGTCTTGAGTTTTAAACAAAGTTTTTCATTTTGAATATAAAGTTTTCATGCTTTTATTTTTCTGAAGTCTTGAGTTTTAAACAAAGTTTTTCATTTTGAATATAAAGTTTTCATGCTTTTATTTCTTTGAAGTCTTGATTTTTAAACATAAAGTTTCCATTTTAAATATGAAGTTTTCATTATTTTACACATAAAGTTTTCAATTTAAGGTTTGCATCATTTTAAGTATAAGGTTTTTATCCTTGTATTTTTTGAAGTTTTCATTTTACATATTAGGTTTTCATCATTTTTAAAATATAAAGTTTTCACTTTACTTTTCATTCTTTTATTTTTTGTAAGTTTTCGTTTTAAAATATAAGGTTTTTATCCTTTATTTTTTTGTAGTTTTAGTTTTATTATTTTTTCTTGTTTATTCCACTTGTTATTTCATTTACTATGATTTTCATTTACTATGTTTTTCTTTTTATTATTTTCTTTTGTTTTATTCTTTAGACCAAATGACTGCCATTTCTGCTATGCTGACATTTTGAAGATTTTGGAAATTAAAAAATTGCCTAAGATACTTAATAAATAACCTTCACAGACAATTGTTGTATACATTTAAAATACGTTAAACAGGAGGGAATGTTACAGGAAAAATGATTCTATGTTTCTTTACCTTCTTTTAAATGTACAAAGATGCCTTTTGTCTGCCCTTTGCCTATGGTTAGATTAGTTTAGAATTATCTTTTTAGACTTTCTCAGCAAAGACATACTGTTTTGGGACATATTGTTTTAGATTGTTTTATCTCTCACAGCCTTCTCCCAGCTCTCTGCTGACGAGACTAGCGCCACATATGGAGTTGTTTAGTTTATTTTGTTTTGTATTTTCTTATCCTGTTCTCACTGTCTTCCCTATAAAAATTACCAAGCCACTGTGCATGGGGTGAGTTGTTCTTAGCAGCTCACCCGTGTACACGTTTGATAAAGAAAGTAACTTTGTCTCATTGTGTCTTTATTTCTCCTGGGTCTTTTACAGAGTTTTCCCCCAACACCACATAACACTGCATTCTTAAATAAGTGCGCACATTTTAGTTTACACTGTTATGTATGATTAATCTTTTGTTTTCTGAGTTACCTTAGTTGAAGCTGTTCCAGTCCCTTAATTAAGGAGCCAAGAGGTGGAAAAGGGGCGGAGCGAGCTTCAAAGGAAGACTGCAAATTGGTTCATGCCATAACTCGGGATCATGGGGAGGAATTGGAGTTCATTATGTTAGGTTTAGTTAGGTTTTGTATGTGTGTTTTACCCCTTCTCGTGTTTTTTGTGGGCTGATCAGCCACTATTTAAGTTTCCCCTTTGTCACGTTGAGTTAGGTCAGTTTGTTTGAGTTAGCAGTAGTGTTGTCAACTTTAAGTAGAGTTCTGTTATTTTGACCTATTTTATGGGCCCAAGATTTTGATTCTTTTTGCACGAGTTAACCAATTATGTTTTTTGGGTTAAATAAAAAAAATCTTTATTTTGGACTTTAACCTGTGCCTAAGTTTCCTTCACTGCGCAGTCCAGATAGATACCTATAACACTAGTTCACCTTTGGTTCTAAGATGTTACCCAACCATTTGCTACTAGCTAGGACTGCAGCTCCACAGATTGCACAGTCCTTCTTGCTCAGTGTTATAGAAGGAAAGTTTGGTTCTGCATACACTGACTAGTATGTAGTTTGTATCAGCGTAAACTAGCACAACTACCCACAGAGGATAGGCTAACCATGTTCTGTACAGGAGTGTGGATGTTAGCCAGTAAGGAAAGAAGCCTGCTGCTGTAGAGCTGCCAGCATCATCTACACTCAGCAAACCAATGTAGAACGCTTTCACAGTAAGAGGTAGCACACATTTCAGTGGTATTTCAAATAAAACCGGGTTATTGAAAAATGAAATTAATGGTTTCAGTTTCAAATATGGAACGCCAGGACTGCCATAATGAATTAATTAAATACACCATTAAATAATTAATTAAATGTGGCAATAATTAATTAAAATTGGAATTAATTAATTAAATAAATAGTTATGATATATGTAATTAATTAATTATTGACACATTTAATTAATTATTTATGTATTTCACATTTTAATTAATTATTGACACATTTAATTAATTATTGACACATTTAATTAATTATTGACACATTTAATTAATTATTGACACATTTAATTAATTATTTAATGATATATTTATTTATTTCATTTTGGCAGTCCTGGCGCCTGGCTCTCATCATGAAATAATTTTATCTGTCAGCCTCACCCATCAAACTCAGGGGGCGGGGTTAACGCTGATCGAGTCAAAACCATTGCTTTGGCCTGGTGGCCATTGTTTCTAGCACACAACAACCGGCATGTGGAAGCTAACAGAACTGAGCTTTGAAAAACCCTGTTTGTGTGTTACCAAATACCGTTTTAATATTTTTTTAGCCGAGAATGTAGTGGTTTAATCTTCATGTGTCTGGTCGGTTTGTCAAGATACAGCCTCTTTGCAAAAGTGTTTCGATGATTTCGGAGATGTCTGCCCAGTCTCACGGCAAAGCGTGGGATAGACCCGCTCGCCTCGCAAGCAATCCCACCGACAAAGCGCAGGCCCCGGTAGTAACCCCCGCTGACTTCTTTTACTGAGGTTATATTTATCGGTGTTTTATTTCCTGATGTTCTTATGTGTCCTACGTGTTTCAGTCGCCAATTCTGAATTATAACTAACATTAAAAACATGTTTAAGGAGGAGAGAGAGCAAATAAATCTGTTTAACATCTGATCTTTGGGTTTTTGTTCAGTAATCAGCGTGACCTGTGTATAAACACATAAAAGAGATAACGTTGGTGTTTCCGTCATGTAGTAACTGCTGGCTTTAACTGTACAAAGGTTGTTCGACACTATGAAACACATACAGACTTCATGATGTTCGGCTAATATTTTTATTGTGAATATTAATCATGCTGACCTCGCTCTGTACACCACGCAGCGAGGTCAGCATATCCACGATATCCTCAGCTCCATGAGTTAACACAAAGTTTCCCAGCTGACTATCTAACTGCCAACTATTCCAGAGACGTGAAAATATACAGCATAAAGAAAAGTGTAAGAGACTCAGCAGCAGATTAGAATAACAGTTATACATTTAATAAATCACCAAATGAATCCAAGAAACGAGCAAACCTGTTCCGACAATTTGAATTTGTATTCCCTCAGCTGCAGACTCGCTGCTGTTTAAATGTTTGAAAAGGAAGATTAGATATAAAAAACGTCAAACATAGACTCAGTCTGCCTTCACATTTGATATGAGGCCAGCACGTATAGTGGCCTCAGCAGGCTATTACTGAAATACACGTGCTATATCATAAACTATGATATAAATAGGGAGGTCCTATTAACATGTTTAGTTTTAAAGGACACCTTCCTGCCTTTAGTCTCATTCATGAGCAGTATTAGTTTTCTTCTAACATCCAGAAGTCTGCACGATGTGTTTCATAGTTTGTAACAAGCCTTTGACAGGTAAACATAACATGACCGAAAAAGCAAAAAAAAAAAAAAAAAAAAAAAAAAAAGAGAGAGAGAGTGTTGAGATAAGAAGAGAAAATGCTCTCAATTATGGAGACAGGCAAATGGTTCATTTATGTTTGATGTGTGTTTATTCCTCCCTAAATATCGTCGCTGAAGTTTGCCATGCACGTCAGATTTTCCTGCGCATTTTTATACGTCTGCCAACAGAGAGAGAAAAAAAAAAATCACATTCTAACAGACAGCTGGTGCTTAGAATACAGTTGAATAACTATTAAAAAACAGATGATATTTAGATGATAGTTCAGTCTAACACATGTGCCAGTGAACCATTAAACGTCTGTGAAACTATGCAGTTATGAAACGTAACTTTAACCTCAGCCAAACCGATTTGCTCAGTTGTAAATAAAACAGCGAAGTAAACGTGACCCGACAGACAGAACCTGAGTGAATGAAGTCCAGCGTTTAACCACTGAGAGCTAAAACTCAGCTGAGGTTTCAAAGCTGTGTGCCGGTGATTGGACATCAGCCGCTGATAAAGCTGGCTCGCCTATAAAGTGCTCTGTAAGGAAACGAGCTCCAGCAGCTCTGCGCTCGGGGAAAACACTATATTTACTTATCTTGTGCAGAAAAATGCGCTGACATTGCGTTATATCGAGCACCGGCTGCCCAGTTAAACTGTGACTATCACCAGGTAACTAGGCGTGTTTCTTGAATTAGCAGCAGGTGTTAAACAGCTGACAGATGAGGAGGAGGATGCATGCAGGTAAACTGAGGGTCTGTTAAGCTGATCGCTGGTTTCGTGAGAAAAATGTCAGCTCGTTCTTTATGTTACAGAAGCACAGAGACACAAGACCAGGCGGAAAGAGACGATCGTTCGGTGAAAATGAGAATCTGCGAATGCAACATGTGGAACACGGAGAGTGGAATATGTAAACAAACCGGTTAACGTACCCCCTCGGTGCACTCTGCATGCTAATTGTTAGCAGAGCTAGTGAAATCTCTGAAAACATCTGAGCACTTTTGCAAACATGTTCTATGTTGACAACCTGACCAGACATACGTTGCGACATTCGCGGCTAAAACACTGTTAAAAGTGTAGCTGGTGACAGAAAAACGGGGTATTTTAAAACTACACCACCACCATTGCTGCCTGTGATTTGATCTGCATTCTGGGATACCTGGCTGCCCCAAGTCTACACAAGCAATCGATTTTCTAGGATCGACCTGTTTTGACTTACTTTGCACGGCAACCAATCAAATGTTAGAGAAGCTGCATGGGCAGCGTTAACCCCGCCCCCTGAGTTTGATGGGTGAGGCTGACAGATAAAATTATTTCATGATGAGAGCCAGGCGCCAGGACTGCCAAAATGAAATAAATAAATATATCATTAAATAATTAACTAAATGTGTCAATAATTAATTAAATGTGTCAATAATTAATTAAAATGTGAAATACATAAATAATCAATTAAATGTGTCAATAATTAATTAATTAAATGTGTCAATAATTAATTAATTAAATGTGTCAATAATTAATTAAAATGTGAAATACATAAATAATTAATTAAATGTGTCAATAATTAATTAATTACATGTGTCATAACTATTTATTTAATTAATTAATTCCAATTTTAATTAATTATTGCCACATTTAATTAATTATTTAATGGTGTATTTAATTAATTCATTATGGCAGTCCTGGCGTTCCATATTCAAATGGCTCACAAGTGAATCACTGCAAAGATCATTTTAACCTCATCTGTTAGGTAAACAGTGAAAATTGAGCACACAGTGTTTTCTTGGTGTTGTATTTTTTTTGTCCCACTTAGGTGCCAAGGAAATTAGTCAGCAGGAACATCTACGCTTTTGACACAGATTCTGTCTTAATCTGTCCGCTTGTTTATTTTCCACATAAACCTTTCACAATAAAGCTCAAGATCCTGTTGCAAAAAAAAAAAAAATGAATCATGTGAAAGAGTATGCAGAGTATTTAAGGATTAGAAGCAAAAAAGAGCCGCCAGGTGCTAAAAGATAAACCTTAGACTCAAACATTAGAACAGGCTTTTCCCCGCAGCATGCTGTGTAATAAATACTCACAAAGAAAACGGCAGCTGTTACAACTTATGTCTAAAAATGCATCGTTTCATGCATCGGTTAAAACACTTGACTCCAGGTACATGACGCCCAGCTGGAAACACTTCACGCAAGTCGAGCTGCCCGAGATTCACAGAATTTACAGAAAATGTTAAATTTTTGTGATTTATATCGTTATCGGGACGATAGATGTCTTATATTGGGATATGAGATTTTGGTCATATCGCACAGCCCTAGGTGTAAATATCAAAAACTATGACCATATGTGAGAACTCTACAGGAGAGTAAAACTAGAAAAAAAAAATTTACAGATAGGGGAAACTCAGGAACAGCCATTTATATATTTAAACACATGCTACCCATGTACGGACTACAAACTACTGCACAACACCCTGGCAATCATGTGCTGAAACTGGTCACAAACAAGGTGATGCAACGAAAACCTCCTCGTGACTGCTTTGGTCGCTACTAGATTTCCACTAAAACCCATAGTTTACATCAAAGACACTGACTTGTCAGGAGGGGCAAGTCAGGAAAGGCATCCAGCGTTAGGGCTGCTCGATTATGGCAAAAATGGTAATCACGATTATTTTCACTGAAATTGAGATCTCGATTATTTGACGATATTTATTTAACCCTTTAAGACCTACTATAGAACCAAGTCCACCAGAGCTTATATTATTTTTTTACATGTTGTAGTGCCATTTGTGGGAGCATTTCAAGTTGCTAAATAACTGTTATAGCCCATATTTTAATAATATGTATGCATTAAGTCCATAGTAACTACATTAATTGCAAAAAAGTGCAATAAATTACAAAAAAAATTGAAAATCGTTTTTGTTTTTTTTTTACATATATTTCTACTTGGAGAAATTTAAGAGGTTTATCCCTCAAAACTTTAAATACAAAAAAGTTGCAAAAAATAGTTTACAACAACAGGAAATTTATTTTGAGTGTCTTCATAGTTTTATCTTGGAGATACACCAATTTTTATATACTGCAGGAAAAACAAAAAAAACAATCCTATGATGCAAATTTGCAAAGAAAACAGCATGTGCATCAAAATAAACTATTTCCAGCAGTGCAATTCGAGCTCTAAGCATCCCAGCAACTATTCAGAAAAGTCAAACATGACCAGTGTAGGCTTTTAAGGCCTACAAGTAAAAAACTACATTTCCGCGAAAATGACGTCACTTCCGGTTTCGGCCAGGAAATGGCGGACATGCAACAGTTCGGGCTGACGACTTTTTCAATGTGGGAAGTGTTACGAACAGCTGATCGGATCGGCAAAGCGTGTTTCTGGAATATTACGTTTTTGTTCCTGCAAGCGCTTTTTATGCAATTTTTGCAAAGCTTTATGTGGAAGGAAACCGTGACCGAGGACAAGCTGATGGCATCAGATGTAAGTACAACTCCTCTGGTTTCATATGCAAAACAAATTATTGCGCTAGCTTACGTGGTTCAGGTTCTACAGGGATTTAAAAATAGTTACACAAAACGGAGCGTGCTGCTCTGACCGGATTTAAAGGGTTAACAATGACTTTAAAAAATAATATAAAATAGTGTGCAACACCACTGAAGTTTTTTTTTACCTCTCTTTTCAACCAACAGCAGTCACTCTCCTCTCCAAATAACTTCTGCTTAGCTTTCCGAGCTTCCTTCGGGTCCTCTTAATCAGCGGTCTCCAACCTTTTTTGCGCCACGGATGGTTTATGCCCGACAATATTTTCACGGACCGGCCTTTAAGGTGTCGCGGATAAATGAGGGAGGGGCTAATAATCGGCTCAGTCATTTTTAATGATCGTTGAAAGCCCAGATCGTAATCGTGATTAAAATTCGATTAATTGAGCAGCCCTATCCAGCGTACAAATCAAGCCAAACATGCAGATTAACAAGAATGACATTCATATACTGGATCGCCCTGGGTTAAAAATGACTCCTTGGCATGCTGCTGCCAAACAGGGTTCCAGTGCAATGTACTTCTGACTAGGGCTGGGTGATATGGCCTAAAATCCATATCACGGTATAATTTGAAGCATGTGCGGTAACGATATATATCGCGATATATTCTTTTCTTCTGTACAACGTATTTTACACACTATAAGGCACACTTAAAATCCTTTAATTTTCTCAAAAATCGACAGTGTGCCTTATGTATGAATTCTGGTTGTGCTTACTGACCTGAAACCAATTTTATGCAGCACACGGCGCGCAGCAATCTGTCAAAAAATGTTCTAGTACGACTTTGGTAAGCTAAACATGATATGCCATGTTCTGACTGAGAGATTTCTGAAAAAATTAAAACGCACAGCTCTGCTATTACTTCCAACATAAATGAAGAGAGAAAACTAAACAGCAGTGATGTTTGTAGAATTACTGAAGTTGGACTAGCTGGTGTATAATGATGTCCTACGTGATTGCTACCAAAACAGCTACATTAGCATAACATTAGCACAGTGAAGCTGAAGGATGAACGCTAACATTTTTCCATTTGATAAAAGTTAACGTAGGGTTTCTGGTGGTTAGGGACAAATGCAACTGCATGGCAGGATGCTATAAACGGACCAAACTTCAGTCAGGAGGACAACTGAGATAATCCATTTACAATACGAGGTTAGTCATTAACATACTGCAAGAACATGGGAATAGAGCAGCTGCGAGAGAATTTAGCATTAATGAATCAATGGTACGGAAGTGGAGGAAGCAAAGTTTTTGGCTTTCCCCATATTCCAAAAGTGCGTCGTCTCTTTGCTATTACTGTCGCCCGGCATAATTTGCAGATGATATTGTTTGCAGCCGCTCCAATGCTTTCAACCAAAACAGGCGCCGCTTGGTGACACCATCAACACGTGCTATCGCGGTAGAGCGGTATAGTCAAAATCTCTACCGCTGGCCAAATTTATATCGTTTCTACCGTATACCGTTTATACCGCCTACTTCTGACCTAACAACACCGTCAGACAAAACACCCAAACACAAGCTACAAATTCATAGAATCATCTCAACAGGACAAGGCTCAGCTGTACATCTGCATCTAAAGGATAAAGGTCACTCTTTCCAGAATGCCAATGTTTGCATTTTGGACAGAGAAGTAAGGTTTGAGAGAAGTAAAGGAGCCTCATATAGAAGCTATGAGCCACCTACAGTGCAGTCTTAAGATCCCTTTTCTGGCATTTTGACCCCACTCATAACTTGCTTCAGGCGACCTTAATAGCTCACATGATGGCGGGGTGTGGCAATGTCTCACAGAGGTTTGACTCATTGGACCTGGAGACAAAAATGACATCCTTTTAAATACTTTGGCTCATTTGACAACTCACATGCTCAACAGTAGGTCAATAGTAGTCAACAACCCTTCAGAGACATTCTCCAAAGGGGTGCAACCATACTAAGAGTTAAGTAGCTGGCCCACTCAGCTTGTTGTTTTAGATCTGAAGAAGCCTGTTGGATGAGAGGTGAAAACTCTTCATAAACCTGAAGTGCAGCGGCCTTCGTTTTTCAAGTTCTCAAGACTACCATGACCTGGATAACTAAAATCCTGGACAGACATTCTTTTCAACATACATACTGTAAATCAAAGCCCAAGTGATTCATGTGTTCTGGTGTAATGGAAATACTGAGCAAAGCAGCTGATTCATGTTTACATTCACTGAACAACAATCTGTTTGTTCTACATATTTTGGATGCATATGGAAACAGAGGCAATGTTTGAACATTTAAATATGATGCAGATCCACTCTGAAATGAACCCAGAGAACTTAAGATGGTTTTATATGAGGTAACAGCTGTTTATCCAGTGTGGCATCTCTTACTTGATGCAGGGTACATTCTCTCTGAGGAACTCTCTGGGTCCGGCACATTCTATATCATCGAGTGCAGTGCAGAAAACCCGTGTGTGGTTCACCTCTTTTTGGGTCTGGCCACCCCACTAGGTAGAGATAAAAGGCGCAAAGTCAGACATGTTCTCGATTACTCAACACTAACTAACAGTACAATGTCCTAAACACCAACAATACCTACCCCGATGCAACCAACATGTTCCATCTCCTGATAGGCAGTGTAGTTGCCCGCGTGATCCACAGGGTCTTGACAGTAGATGAATTCCTCCGGTCTTCACCACACATTGAATTTAGAAAGAAAGCAAAAAGACACAGAGGTATAGTTCAAAGAAACTACGGTGTGTAGTCAAGCCAAACTGAAATGTGTAAAGACAGCCCGAGTTTTGAAGATATTATATTGTAATCTATGAACAAATGTTTTTCTAACCAAAAATAAGTTTGGGGTGGGAAATGCGGTGCTTCCAGTTCAGTGTTACTGGTGCGTAAGTAGGTATGAATTGACATATTTATAAACGTAGTCCTGTGTCAGTTTAGAGTTAGCATTGCCCAATGCTAACATGCTAATAGCTACTTCCAGTTAAAAGCATCTGAGTTACTTACAGATAACTGCAGAGGACAACGGGTGACGGAGGTTTGTACTCGAGATCCGTATAGTTTGCACTGTCGGGCGGTTCGCTGGAGGGGAGCAAAGTAGAAACCGGACCGGGAGAAGAAGCAGGAGTCTCCGTTGTCGTCGAATTTTGCGAGTGGATTCCTTCCAAACATTGTAACAATATGGCCGTTAATAGCAGCAGGAACTGTCCGCACATCAGAATATAGCTGACCGAAATCATTGTCAACTCCAAATACTACTAAGCTATTCCTCAAAGCTGTTCATGGTAACATTTGGCTAGCCACATTCAGCTAAAGATGTTTGTTTGGATCTCGATGGCCGTCTCGTGTGAATGGCGTCATCAATGAGCGTCGGAGATGAAAGTCGTTTCCGTTGAGCTACTTTTTTTTTTAAATCAAATTGGCTTCGTGTATATCCTGATATCCTAATATCATAATATGATAATATTAAGAATGTCTTGATTGTACGATATAGCTTTAGGTAGTTTATGCACAAATGTTTCTATGTCACTATATATATATATATATATATATATATATATATATATATATATATATATATATATAAACATAATGACAGAGATACAATAGTGAGTTGTATCTGTAAAACACAGTGGAGGCTCTGTCGTGGTTTGGCTCTCTATTTCGGCCTGTGGTGTAGGGGACCATGTCAAAATTGATGGAACACTGAAGGGATCCCAAACACACTGCAGATGCAGTAAAAACATACATGGATAGAGCAGGCTCATCATGACAGATCCAAGTCAGAATTTTCATTTGGTGTGCCTCCTCAACTCGTATCTATAAACAAGCTGCAGCTGTGTTTTTAAGTACAAAAAATGTATTGGTTTGTTTTGCTAGTGATGCTTGAATGGCTCTACATTGTTTGTTTGTTTTTTTGGTTTGTGAACTTGAATTGTTTTATGTGTGTATTGTATACGAGTATTGCATTGTATATAGTTAAACAACTTTTACAACTTTACTACCTGGAATAACGTTAACTGAAGATTGGGGAAGCCAATGCAGAAGTCCCTTAAACCTGTATTCTATCTGACAGCCACCAGATGGCAATAGATGTGGTTGTAAGAAAAACTTCTGGTTCTGTTGAAGTCTAGTGGGAAGTGGCTCTGTCTTAACCTCTGTAAACACTTTCATGCTGGGTTTATCAGTTCAGTCCCTCACTTGAATCATTTTGAATAAAAAAATCAAGTCTATTTTGTAAATCTTGGTGATATAGTGTTTTAACATGGAGGACTATTTGTGCAGAAAGACCTGGGTGAACACTGTGGGTAAATAACCCTTGGCTTCCTTTCTCTGTGACCTCAGTAAACACTTCCTTCAGAACTTTAGAGGCTAGTTTCATATTCTATTGAATAAAAAAAAAAAAAAAAAAGCAGTTCACATTATAAATTATGGTCATTATTAGAGTAAGAAGCATGGATTACCCAGGGCATGCTCCTGGGCTAATGACTGGTCGATTACAAGTTGTGAGCATCAAGAAGTTCTGCATGTCTTTATAGAGTCATTAAATCATTACTCATGTAATACATCAGACAGCATATCATTTCAATCATGATCTAAGATGTTATTTATTAACTAATTTACATTTTACATTTCCACAACAAGAATACTAGATGCAAGGACAGTCAAGCTTCAATATTTTAATCAGTATTTAAGAACATGTAAATGAGCTGTGTCAAAGCCAACAAAGTTGGTTAGCAAAGTACGTAGATTTTACCACCATGCAGTATACTGCACATATAAAATGGGCAAAATCAAAATATCTTCAAAGAACTTCTAAATACTGAAGAACTCATCTCTGAATCCCCAGTTTCAGAGGCACTCATCAGAATGAATTGGGTCCTATGGAGCTGTAGTCCAAAATAAAGTAAATTTTATGAAAATTGTAATGTTTTCAATAGATGAGGTTGAAAGACGAGTTAGGCTTCCATTTTTTATTTTTAATCGTACTAAAATATATGTATACGAAACATTAAAAAAAACAAAACAAAAAAAAACTTAAACCTCAACACCAACTACCATTTTGATTTCAGGTATGAAACAAGCACCACCAAGGATCATCATCATTCACTACAACCAACTGTTTCTCATACGTACATGGAAGTTTGTTGTGATTTGAGGACTCTAGACAAGTGGAAGACAAAAGAAGTAGTGGCAGGTCTAAAAGAAGTAATGTCACTAAGATTCATCTACTGTTCTCTGAAACTTCATCAGATGTGATCCGAGTGGAAGGGTGGCTGTCAAAAAAATGTACTCTTAAGGAAAAGAAACAGGGAGAAAGGGCTGAGGTGTGCCAAATTAAACAAAAACAAACTAGACTAAAAATCAGCATCCAACGGTCTCACGGAGTGAGGAATCCAAATTTGGAATTTTTGGTTCATCATTTGTCAGTATGTAGAAAACATAATGACAGAGGTACAACAGTGAGTGTTTACAGCTATCTGTAAAACACAGTGGGGTCTCAGTTTCAGCCTGTGGTGCAGGGGACCATGTTAAAATTGATGGAACACAGAAAAGAGGGTTCAGATTATCATCCGCCATGCACAACCAATTGGAGAGGGTCTAATTGGCTAACCACTTTGTTTTTCAGCATGACAGGGATCCCAAACACACTGTAGATGCAGTAAAAGGCTCAAGTCTTTTAGACAGTGTGGTACGCTTACATTTGGGGTGAGCAAGAGGTGAGACAGAGAATACAGATCTGCGCCGAGTGGTTATCAGATTCTGATTACAAATGCAAAACAAATGTATTTAGATTTATGTTCTTTGGAGGGGAAAACTAACAAATGGAGACAGCCCCCATTGTTTCAGACATTGTGTTGATGTATTTTACTTTCGTTATTTGGCAAAACCTCATTCACAAAGCAACATGAACCTGCATTAAGGAGGCATTAGATAAGCATATAATGCATCAGACAGCAGAGTTTCTATAAAAACACACCCTAGAATATTGTAGGGTGTATTTTGTTGTAATGAAAAGTCTTTGTTACCTGTTCATCAAAGCTGCTGATGACTTGTGAGATACACAACCATTCCTTATGAGTTTAAAAGAGCACCAAATAAGGAATTTAGAAGGTTATGGAAACAACCTCAACAACCACATGCAGGGACACTAACAAGCAGCAGAACTCCCTCACAGGTCAGTAGACTCCCACTGTTCTTTACTTATCCTGGCTCCAGTCACTTCCTGCTCTGTCTTTTCCTCCATCTTAGGCCATGTAAGCCAATCGGGGGTGAGATATTTGAAACTGCCACTTGCTGCAGGAACAAATGAAAATATTGCCGGAGAGGAGAAGTAATCCCGACTGCGGATGCTTGGACAGCCTCTGAAATCCAATCCGGACTGCCCTTGTGGGTTGAGGTAGTGGGCCGATGTTGCTAAGAAGCTGGAATTAGGATAAAACAGAAATCCTCCAAAGTGTGAAAGGCTCATCAGGTCCTGATAACAAGAATAAGATAGATAGAAAAGATTATCCGAGGATCATGGACAGCAACAGCCCAGGTCAAGAGTGGTTTTCAGTCCAGAAAGACTGAAAAAAACCTACAACACACATAATGCTCTAGAAGTGTAAATACATTACATGAGTATTTATTGTATTGTGTATTATTTTTAAAAACCTAAAAGTACAGTAGATCAAGTAATAATAGGAATGGCTTTCATTTTAGTGTTAATTAAAAAAAAAATTCAAAGAATTCCTACTTGTACTTGTCTACTCATTTTTCCAGGGGTACTTAAATGCAGGTAATCCTGCAACTATAGCTATTCAGTTATATAGAGTATCTATATAGACGCATTTTTTAAAAATAGAAAACTCTGCAAATCCCTTTGGAAACTGTTTGAAATACTAAACTAAACTAAGGCATATCCACAGCCTCTGGAAACTTAAAAAGTAGTTCAAACAATATGAAGTTAAGTCAAAAAAAATACAGATGAAGACAATTTTCTCAGTTATCTATAGCATGAGTTAAAAATAAAACATGAGGGTACTTACAGAATGTAAAAAGCAGACACATTCTTCATTAAACTTGCAAGTAATTATGCTGTAATTTCTTTAAAATAATCCTTTTGATTTGTAGAAAAATATAATTTTTTATTATTTAAAATTATGAACAACATCCATCCATCCATTCTCTTCTACCCATCCTTTTCAGGGTTGCAGGGTGAGGGAGGGGGTGGGATGTCTAGTTATGCACAACTATGAGACATTTTAATAAAAAATGTACAACTTTGAAAATAAAATCTGACATCCTACTTTTCTGCTCTTCACTACATTAATTAATGGGCTATATTTACTTAAATTAGGATAACCAATGAGACCACAGTGAGGTAACACACTAGTTGACAGTGAATTATCCTTTCCAACCTTTAAGGTTCCTGTGCAGACAAACCAGCTATATATGTTGTTAAAACATAACCAGTGCTTTGTCCTTTGTGTTTCTTTTAGTATTAAATGTGGAGTGTGCCAGTCTGTACATGTATGACCGGTCAGAAAGACTCTTCAAAAAGTTGCAGTCACATGAGGGTCAAAGCGCCTCTCTCCAGCCTTTGGAAATACATTCTTTGGAAATGCTGACTGCATTTTTTTAACAGATATAAGACTTGTTGTGCATTCTGGGTAGTAAGCACCTTAAAAACATGACCAATGGAAAATGCACTAAGTTTTGCTATAAAAAACACTATTTGTGCTTCATGTGTCTGTTCATATTTACTCTGTAGTTGAATTAAAGTAAAAAAAGATAAATAAAGTATAAGTTAACAGTTAAAATAGGCTAAATCTGCACTTTTTACAACAATTAAATGCTACCTACAGTAGTATGCATAATAAGTATTAAAACACACCATTCTTTAAGTTTGATTACTAATAATACTTCCTATGCTCCAAGTCTCATCATGTGAGCCTTAATGCCTCACTTTGACAGGCACTTAAAGGCTATGGGTGCCCTAATGGATTTTTTTAAGGTTATGCAGAAGTCATTGGATATAGCTTTCAAATTGTGTTTTGTGTTGCTATGTACCTGTGCCATTGCATGTTGTTGATTAATAGGAAGAGGAGTCAGTGCTGGACTCAATCCACATGGCACTACTCTGTCCACGTTGGCACAGCTGTGCCAGGTGTTCAGCCGAGATGAGTGGAAAAGGCCATTTGAAACACTGGGATCCCACAGATATCTGTTTAATTCTGGAGAATAAGCACAGCTGTATGCAAAACCGGTGGAGACATCAGACAGTTGTTCCGTCCTTGCATCTTGTTTCTGGCAGCGATTTGCTTGGTCAGTTGTTAGGCTGCTGACATGACTTTGTCCGAGGTCCACATCTTTGTGGATCCTGGCTGTAGTCTGCATGGTTGCTTCTGTGATGGAAACCTTTGGCTCTGGTTCTTTTTCCTGGTGTGTTTCACACATCTCTTCTCCAGGAAACTCTTCAGAATTTGTGTCCTTATCACTGTCACTCTCGTGGGGATCTTGCAAAACCAAAATAAACAAGAAACAAGACATATTCATACTTGTTCAAACAACAAAAATTCAACAAAATTCCATTGTATGGGATAATGTCAGATCACTGTCTTAACACAGCCTATAAATATTGAATACAGGTTAAAAAAATATATATATAGGTCACTCATATACAAAGTTAGTTTAGCAAAGATAATTCAAGTTAAAATATGTTTAACTTTAAGTGTACTTATTTTTTTTAATCTTCTATTAAGTGTATATATAACTGAGCCAATCATATCGTATTAACAAAATTAAAATACCACGAAAACTGTGAAAAGTCAACGGTAATCATGGTCATCACGTTTTTAAACCCTTTTCTTAGTTCTGTAAGCTTTTGTGTTTTTTATAGCATAGGGGTTGCACTGACATTATGAATACTGCGCAGGTGAAGTGGTGAATTCGCTCACCTGAAGACTTGGAATTGTGTGAATGCTGTGGAGAGTCTTTTACAGGTTCATGTTTCACGTCAGTCAGCTGTGTCTCTTTAGAGCTGTGGGATGAGTGTTGTAGTTTCCTGATATAACCAAGAATAACACAATAAGAAGAAAAAGGTCACCCGTATCATTGCTGAGTAATAGTGACTTGTGGCAGTTTTGTTCAAACTGACATTACTTTGGTGTTCAGTCGTAAAAAAACGGAACTTCCGCAGTTTTGTTTTGTTTTTAACTCAGAAGCTCAGAAACAGATTTTATGTGTGAAATTTGGCGTCCTAGAGTAAAAGAGACATTCTGTAAAGCAAAGCATGCAAAGACACATTTGACCTTTTTTAATGGGAAGCTAAAATTTATAGTAATATTCCGTAAACAAGATTAGTGGCTTACTGGGAAAAAATGTTCTTCTAAAGCAACAATTTTTTATTTTTATTTTTTTACAAATACTGATGGCTGCAGTTACCAAATTGAGGCCAAAGTGTCTGTGTTTTTTCAAGAAATGTGGGGATGTTAGCACTGAGTTTATAATTATACTCTGTGATTACTTCATGAGGTTTTAGATGCACATTTGACTCCTCTAGCAGTAAAAAGAATTGTCACAGCTACCTGGATTCAGATTTCTTTTAGTAGAGAACACTCTGAAATTGAATTTCCAGTTGAGAAATTAAAACTGCACAAACAAAATAGGATAAATAACACATAAAAAATACACTTGAGGAAATTTTGTTTAGGTTTTGTTTTGTATTTTCCTAGATGTCTCTAGGAAAGAATGAAAAAAAGTGTCCATAATGCTATAAGTAAAATTCATTGATGACTTTGTTTATTGTTTTAACTTTGTTTGAGAAAAAACAGTTATATAAGCACATGTTATCATGTTATTGGCATGATGTTTCATTTTTTAATATCATTGTTATCACCAATACATATAATTTTCATTTACTCCTTTTTGTACTTCTACACAACCACAACAAGGTACTGCAGGGTTTGGTTTCATATAGAAACAAACATGTACATAGTATTTTCTTTTTTTGTAACTTATAAGAAATAACTTGCCTCTTCTCTCTCCTTCCATTGCCAGTATCTCGGAATCCCTTGGCGAAAGGATTGTTGTCTATTTTCAGCTGTGTGATCTAATATTTGATACAAAAGAAACATTTCTTTATGATTGCAGACTCAAAGTCTTCACCTTCCTTTCCACTTTGTTCTAGGGAAGAGAATTCCTTACCTTGTCATTCTGGTAAGCTGTAACTGCGATGAATTCAGTCTCAGAGAACACATATGTCCTAAAAGTGCAGTAAGGCAGCGTTAGGATGTCGTGTGCCTTTACTATATGAAACCTGGGCTGGTACTTGTGCATCGAGTTGAGAATTGTCTGCAAATGAAAAGAATTAGAAAAACTCAAAATTGGAAGCATAGTGCATAGCAAAAATAAAAGGAAAGCGTTAGTAACACTTAAGTGAAAAGAATTTCCCAGCACCCCCAAGCTACTTTACGCATTGAGCGAATTTACTGGATTTCTGTGTTATTGCTCACTAAAAGACCATAAACAGCACGTCTTGATGCGCTCTTTGACAGCATGGTGGTTGTTCAAAGCCACCTTTAAAACAAGGTGTTAGGTGAAAACTTACAAATCCATGCTTGTCTGATATGTTGTTGGTTAGTTTCAGCTTGAGGAAGTTGACCACTTTGGACATCCACTGCTCTCCCGTAGCCGGACTGTCCGGGTGGATGTACATGCGTTTGGGCATCTCGGGGTCCGCCTTGCCAGCCACCATCCAGCGTGAGTTATGGAATTTATATCTACAGTCATCAGCTGCCACGATGTCCATGAGGAGAATATATTTGGCTTTTCTGTCCATCCCCGTGCACCTGGCCCTGAGCGGCGGAAACATACGTCTGCGAGGAGAAGAGACCGTGACAGGAAGCACGCATTCATCAACACCTTTCCATTCATGCGTAAATGTTAGAAAATTACCTCCCAGATTTTGTAATGACCATTTCTGTTCCGCATTTGTGGAACTGTCTCCAAAGCTCACTGGCTTCTAAATAAAGTTTGGGCTCATCTTCTGCTGTTTCCTCGATTTCCACAAGTTCACGAGGCCGAGAAAATAGCGCAGAGCTCTCCGGCGTAGATGTGCGAAGGATCGGATCTACACTGGAATCCAGGCTTCGGTTTGGCGGTCCTCCCGTGGATGCATTTGGGAACAAAGTGAATCCGGACAGGAGAGTCGCGCAGGGAGCCGGATCTCCTCCTGGAAAAGTTTGAGGCACCGCTGCTGAGACGCACAGCTCAGAGAAAGTGCGCATGGTTTCCAAAGAGAAACTTTATTAGGAAGACCTTACAATTTTATACAAAATAAAAACAGTTGCACATTTAAAAAAAAGTCAGCAAAGCGTGTTAGAGCAAACAGCTGTTATACTTGTTTATCAGCCGAAGGTCCACTACTCTCTAATGCCTCCCAGCTTGTGTCGAAGCCGATTTGCTTATTGACACGTTTGAACTCCTTGTGACACTCGGCAGTGGGTGGGGTTTATTTATGTGGAGAAAAGTGCTGTCCTATGTTGAGTGAAATTCAACTTTATTAATCACAAAACAAAACAGCACATTACACACGAACAACACTGAGATATACAAATAACCAAGACTTGGCTCACTTTAAAATTATTATTATTATTATTTTTAAGTTGCCATTTATAATACAGCACCAATATGCAACATCGCCATAAATATGAAATTATTCAAAGTGTCACTAAAAATTACTTTTTTTTCCTAAATAATTATTTTCCTATTTTATACTATTTTCTTATTTTAACACAAATACGGCTGTGACACAGGAGGAAAAAACTATTTAAGACACTAAAATGAGTGTATTTATTTGTGATTTACAGTTACCCTAATCACGTTATCATTTCTATAAAATTATATTTAAATCATAGCATTTTCCCGTATTAGGGTTAACTTGTAGAATTAAGAGGTTAAAAAGGGGGATTAAGAGGTTAAGAACCCAACAATGGATCTGTGAGATCGCATCTTCTGTAAAAGATCATTTATGAGAAGTAGCATACAAACACACAAAAAATGTATAAAACCTTGATTTACAAGAGAACTCTTTTGTTCCATTCTGTGTTTGAATTGGGACAGGTTTTGTACTTGAGGGTGTGATTTGTCCATAGACTGTATAAAACTGGTTTCTGGACTTCAAAATGGAAGTCCAGAAACCAGTTTTATACAACATTTGGTCAAATTTGGACCAGGAGGTGGAGTGCTATTAGATATCGGCTAATTATATGGGTACAGCACACACACACACACACACACACACACACACACACACACACACACACACACACACACAGAGAGATGAACAGCAACACATGATATAACGATATATTACAATGTGCTGTCTATTAAGCACACCCATTATTCATACACTTGGACATGCACTCCTAGTAAGATTGGCAGCTATACTAAATGTTTTCCACTTCAAGGCACAAGAAAACTGTCAAAACGTCTGATTTTATAAAGTTGGTTACGTTTGCTACAGATTAATTAATTAAGTGCATTTGATTATCAGCTCCTGGTTGATACATATGGAATACATGCATTTAGTTTTTCACTGCTTTTGCATTTTGCTAATTTTTCTGTTAAATACATAATAACAAAGTATAATTTGTTTATCTGAGGACCTGATAAGGACCAGATTATGTTTGATTATGTTTTCATATATAAAAAAACTTTATCATTGAATTCATATAGTGTAAACAGCCAAATAAAACACAACAACTGAACTTATCAAAACTGTTGCACAAACTTCTTGAAAAAACTGTACTGCGCAGCAGGCCATATTATTTTCAGGTATTCCATTAAAATGCTCCAAAAGGCACCAACAACACAAACCCAGTGGAGAGGTCCAGTTCAGTGACCCTGATTAGTGGAGGTGAGGCCTAGCAGACCCGCTACCAGCTACAATTGCCTGTATCTGGACACCTGTCAATCAAAGAGGCTTTTGAGGCTCTCCTTTTTTTCTTTTGTCTTTGGTACTTCCATATTGGTTTCATTTGTCAGCTCCATGATTTGTCCATTCAGCCTTTTTGTTTTTTTACATTGTAGTGTAAAATCCATCTACTAATTAGAAGGTTGGTTGTTCAATCCTCGTCTGCTCCAGTCTGCATGCCAAATATCTGTACGAGATACTAACCCCAAGTTCGTCTCCAGTGCATCCATTGGAGTATGAATGTGTAGGAATGTTAGACTGAAGCACGTACGGAGAAAGCATAGAAAAAAAGCGCTTGTGTGAATGTGTGTGAATGGGTGACTGAGGTAAGTTGTGTAAAGCGCTTTTAGTGCTCAGATAGTGTAGAAAAGTGTTAAAAGAACCAGTCCATTTACCATTTAGAGTGATAAGCCTAAAAAGCCTGCATCTACTCATCTATGCTTTCTTCAAGTTTTCTGCTGCTTCATGCGCTGTTTCATTTAGTTTTTTTTTTATAGCTCAGGAGAAATTGGAAACACATCCTTACAGTGGTGCCCTATATTGACACCGCAGACAGTGAGCTACTTGATCAGAAAGGCAAGTACCTCAGACATGCCATAGAGGTTATCAGTGGAAGTTTCTTCAACAGGTCTGGGAGCATGAAGGACTGCATAATATCTTTGTAGGTGCCAGTGAATGCACAGTCCTGACAGTGAACCCTGAAGGTGAAAAGGTGTTGGGAGAGGAGCTCTCTAGATGGCATCATAAATGCCTTTTGATAAAGCAAACACTGACTGACAACATGGCTTCTAGTCTTCAAAAAGGAAATATTCCAGATGCTCAATGGTGCTCAAAACACTAAAACACTGAAGTGTTTCTAAGAAGAAAAAAGTCAACACTTTTATCATTGCTGTGTGTGTTGTTGTGTCTTATAGTGGGCCTAGGTGTCTGAAATAAACTGTTTTAGCTCTCGTCCCTTTGAGCCAACAGAAGGTTTAAACCACAGTATAAAAGATGGGCATAGCTTCTGGGTCTGAACAATGAAGGCAGCATGGAAGTGCCTTTAACCTGCATTCTTTTTGATGTCTACCAAGAGGACGATAACTGTGGTTGCAAAAGACTTCCAGCCCTATAAAAGTCTATGGGAAAACAGCCCCCTGGTCTGACCTTAGTAAACTCTTCTCTAATGGGTTTATGGGCTCACTCACTCATTTCAGGTCAAATTGTATAAATTATAAAGTCCATTTTGTATAACACAGTCTGTCTTAGATCCTGCATTTAGGTTTGCATAGAGGTATACTCAATATTGTTGGCCGACTCAAGGACCCTAACCTCCACTCCCCACCTCCTATAAACACTGTAACAAACACCATAGCAGCACCACTAGTGAAATCTGTGTAACAAACAAACCTTCTGTCTTCCCACATCATTGCCGTGCCTTGTGGTTTCATTTGCTCCACTGATGTGGTCTCTCTGTACAGTGCTGCATGGGGACAGTGTGGGAGGATTCGGCTCTGTGGAGAAGCAGCCAGTGATTTTCCCGGCTGGATTAGACTCTAGATTTGGTTACAGACTTTTTATTGCTCAATGGTCCATGACACTGCAGGGAAAACTTTGTGTGAGTGAGGGCGGCAGGTTCGGGATACAGTTGTACCACACGTGTGTACAACACAGGAGGGGCTGGACAGCATGTCAGCATGAGGAGATAGCATTGAGTATGAAGTCACATAACATAGTTGTGTGTGAAATTTTACTGTATGTAGTCCTAATACAAATAACAACAACAGAAACATTATTAAAACCAAAGTTCTTGAAAATGAAAATGTCCTTTAC
Organism: Copadichromis virginalis; assembly: GCF_057382275.1. NCBI lineage: Eukaryota > Metazoa > Chordata > Actinopteri > Cichliformes > Cichlidae > Copadichromis > Copadichromis virginalis. The sequence continues at coordinate 10,197,695 of NC_140629.1, forward strand.
TAGAAGTCCAGTTAGTCCAGGGTAAGGGGATTTTAAGAAGTATGTCCAGCTGACAGAGACATTATATCTTTGATGTCAGAACCTGCAAGACATCCAAGACAAGGCAGCAAGAAAAGGCCACCAGCTGACCATTATTCAGTGATGAAATGCTTGCTGGGGGCATTTTTTCCATTTTTAAGTCAAATATATAACTTAGTTTTAGGCCACTATGTTTCTACAAATTAATAACAAACTATTTGACAATGTACAACTGGTGCTATCAAAGACTGTGGCTAATTCAGACCGCTGAGAGTAACATTATGTTTGCAAAAGCCCTCAGCAGTTACTGTAGCCTACTAATACATTAGCATTAACTTGCAGCTGACTAGATGTAGAACAGGATTGCCAACTGTCCCGCTATTTTGCTCAATTTACGGGACATCCCATATAATGAGCAAAATTAGTTCGCCCCTTATTCTACCTTAAATGTCCCGAATATTGACCATTACCTATGATGTCCCCAACAGATGGCACTCTTACAAATACCAAATTAGATTTGACCACAGCTGTATCAGAGGAGAGCTTGTGTCCAGTCACCACCATCGCTGACGGCCCATCACACACACCAAATGTGAGGAGTAATATGTGATTTGTAAAAATGTGGTGGCATTTTGTCTGTGTAGCATAATAAAGTTTTGTTTGAATATTTTTTGCTTATTTCTCAAAGGAAATGGCCATGTGATTTCGGTTATCAGTTATTTTGTTTTTCTTTAATGTTTTGATGAGGTATTGATTAAACTAAATAACATTTTACTGCATTTTTATTATATTTACACAATTCCCAGCTGGCTGTGCATTGTTGCAAAAAATTACAACTGTACAACTGTAAAAAATTTTGCTAGCATTTCGTCTCATATTTACATCTCTGAACTGTTTTGTGCAATTCTAATGGTTTTTAAAAAGGTGGTCAAGAAAACACAGCCAGTGCAGAATTATTGAATTACAGCTGGCAATATGGCAAAGTCCAACTGGAGCTTCACAGAACTGCATGATGGTTTTGGGCTGAACTTAAATGAAAAGAGTTAATCTGCACTGTTTCAGATAGTAGTGTCATCTAGCTGCTCCACCGCACTGTTGAACAATCATTTTAGGTGATGCACCACAGAAATAATAAGATAGATGCACTTAACCAATATCTATGTCAGTATTGCATAGGTCCAGATGGGCTCAAAATTTGATGTTTTGTAACACTAACATATGCACTTTGTATCATTTTAAACTGAAAACCATTCATATAAATGTTTCAGTGGAAACTTTTACCTCTCTAGGTGTATGATCATTGGGGCATTTTCAAATTGTAACAGATATATGCAAGTTTATTTTCCTTAGAACATAAACTATACCTGAAGCTCAGTATTCTGTGTCTGATAGTGTGCTACAACTTCAAGTTGTTGCCTTTGATGAAGCGGTAAGGCCAGTTTTCCAAAGGCAACACACTGAGGTTTGTAGTACAGTGAGGATTCTGCTGTGAAATCAGGAAATGCCTCACACTGGACCTTTTGTTACAGCTTCCCCAAGATTCTTTGATCAGATGCCTAAGTAAGCACACGTCTTAACCAGAGGTCATTCAAGATATGTGGTGGGTGGCAGAACTGTTGATGACCCAGTCTTTTTCTATCAGGGAAGCAGGGGAAAACCCTGTCTGTTCATCGGCCTACTTCAAAGAGTCAGCCAGTAATCTGAAACAGGCCAGAGAATGATGGCAAACAAGACGGCTGGTGTTATTTGTGGGTTTGGCCCATGAGTTGTGTGTAAAACCTGCCACTGTGGATAAACCCACAGATCTCCACTGGGTCACTGCCCAGTAACACACTCTCTGCAGTAAAACATCCACATTGCTGGATGGATCCTTTTGGGTGCCAAATAAGGCAAGAGAAGCTTGATGAATAGGGAAAGGAAGTTCCATCACAATAAGCTTAAGTCCTGGGTTGGGTCAGTTTTCAGTGGGGTTATCTGACAGATTGTAACATTGTGGCAGGAGATCTGTATGTATAGTCATCAGACCAAATTGACCAAAATTTAATTTAATTCATAGAAATACAAAATCCAACCAGCAAGCTGAAACAAACAATCGCCATAACCTATGTCAGCAACATCCATCATCACATTATCAAGCAGTCAAAGATCAAAGACCCATGCTAAAATATTCATGAAATCAGGTTGAACCCAGTATGGTAAATGTGGGCATATTTTTCACTGGATGAGTAAATTCAAGGCCATCCACACTGACTGGTAAATGTCTGAGCCCAGAACATTAAAAAAATTTATACAGAAGATGTTGCAATAGCCTAAGAAGATGAGAATTTTGGTTTTCCTTTTAGGCTATGTACAGACAACAACCTTCACAAATAAGATAAGGCAGCCTACATGTCATATAACCAGTGTAACCTGTTTTGATCCTATCCATCTCTCCACTCATCCATTATCTTCCACTTAACCTAAGTCAGGTCATGATGACAGCAGGCTAAGCAGGGTTCTCCAGCCACAGTTTCCACTTCTTTCTGCGGCATCCAGAGGCATTATCAGGCCATACGAGATCTATAATCTCTTCAGGAGGTTCTGGCTCTATACTGGTCATATCAGCAGGCTGTGGCATGAAATGGAAAATTCACTTTAATTAACATTCACAATATATATCACTTATCAGTCCATGGGTATCTATTTTTATTGATGGTAGGATGGTGCATTGCTGCAAATTATGGGACAGAAACATCTTATGTCCTTTCATAAATGATGGTCTGGTGTGTTTTATGCTAACAGAGTTAATAAGGAAGAACTGAAGCACATTTCCTTAATATTTAGATCATTAGACCAGCTCTTATGGCTGCTGGATCTTCCAGATCACTTCACTGGCAAAGCTCCTGAGGAACACTGTCTAATCGACCATAGGCTTCTATGTCAAAACACAAAGCATGTTGTGGTACTTTTAAAACGGACCCCAGAGAGCCAAAAAGAGTAAAATAATATTTGCGAAATGAAAACATAAACACAGACAAACTTTAGAAAATGTTTTATGAAGACAGAATAAGTCTGACCACGTTTAGCTGACACATACTCACAGCCAGGATCTCTGGAAACCCTCCAAACCTGTCTGCCCGCACTGTCTCCCCTAACACCTCTCGTGTTTGGACAGTTGAACGTTGATGAATGGCCTAATGGTAACGGGTTAGTGTGAGTGAACATATTTGGGCTTTGGAGGTGGGAGGAATGTAGTTTAGCAGCGGAGCAGAGGTGCTAAAAGAGATATCAAACACACTGTGACCACATGTCTCAAGGTGGCAAAAAGAGTCATGAGAAATTCAAGTTTGGCAAGTCTCCCTTCATTTCATATTCAGACAGCAAAGTGGTGTTATTTTTGGCACCTCTTAACCTCAGTGAACAACATAGAACAGGAGTTAGGTTGCTTGTTTTGCTACATGTTAAACAAGCATAGTTTCAAAAATATTTTTATCTTTCAGATGAACCTTTCCACATTTATCTTGGACCCAGTTCTTCTGTTAGAAGATTTCCATTTGCGTATACCATACAGGTGAAAATTCTATATTAAATGGTAAATTAAGGGGAAGATGTGAACCTAACTATCCAATCTTTACCCTAAACAGATCACTGGTGACCCACAGGCTATTAGGATGCTGAAAAGTGTATATAGGAAGTTGGAGTGAACCACAGTTCATGTGTCATGCACTTTAGAGCTTTGTTTTATTCTTTGGTTATGGTTACATTAGCCCTGCATGTTAAACAGGACCTTTAAAGGTACCCAGTATGCACAAAAGGTCCTGCCCAACCATCCATAAATGAGGATTTGTGAGAACCTTTTCAGTCATAGCCCCTTAAATACATCATTTACATGACTGTGACATTATATCTCTGAAGCAGTTCTGTTCCATCCTTAGCACAGCTTCAAATCCAACCAGGAACATTTCAGAACCAAAACATTCATTTTATTTTGAATGAATATTGGCTGGATTCTTTTTGAGTTTCTTTTGTGAGACCTCCTGTTTTTCTCTCCTGCTCTCTGCAGTTTCACATAACTTCTGTTAAAACAAAAAACAAAAAAAAACCTGTATAGATACATCAGCATGTGTTACTCAAACCATATATAGACTGATCGGCCTTCACAGTTGTGTGAAGTACCTCGATATGGGTGCTAAAATATGGGTAATTATTGGATTGATCGGTCCAGATCAAATGCATTTATGCAGAAAGGAGCTGCATTCACTAAAAAACAATTTCAGAACCTTTGCTGATCCTATTCACTAATTTCAAAGTACATAGGGTCATGCAAATTCTATCTCAAGGATCATGAGTGTCAAACTGATGATGCCTTAACATCATGGTCATATTCTGTTTGCCATATCCCTTGTCTAAAACAATTTAATAAATCTGTATTCCCTTCTTTCTACTCCATTTTAGGGGTAGAAAATGTTCTTTTCATTAGTATATTTAAAGTCCATGACCAAGAGTCACAGTCCTGGTTCGTGCATTTGTTGTATGTATCTGTAGGACATGATTCAACAGTTTCAGTTCAGGCATTAGTGTGGTTTACAGCTGAACTGTGTATGCAGACGAGTCTGGCAGCAGATAACCTTTGGGCTGTGGGGATGAGTGTGGGGGTTTGAAGCTGAAGATTCTCAAGGTGATGCGAAGCATTCTTCACATTTCCCGGATCTTCAGATCTCTGGAAATAGTCAAACAGTTAAGATGTATTTGCTCATTAGGCAAACAACAATACCCATGAGCACTTTTTTCTGTCTTCAGGTTTAAGGTGAGTTCTCTGAAGGTTAAAACATTTTAAAAAATAGGTGAAAAAATGTATATATGTCATTTAATCTACAGCTTTTACTGTAAACAGCTGCAAGCTTTTGTCCCATCCTCCCTATTTTCCTCTCTGTGAAGTTCAGTCTTGTTCCTGCATTTCTATAATTCAGCTTTTATGTTCATTTCCTGTGTTAGTTGGTAGCTTTTTGTCTCTTGTGTCTTCTGCTTAATTATACTTTTTCCCATCTCATTGTCTGGATTGTCATCCCTTGTTACTTGTTAGCGAGCTGAAACAACCACAGACACACAAAGAAAGATGTTACTAACATGAAATAGGGCATATGTAGATACAAAACTTAAACTAATCTAGGAGTCATGTTAATGGGGTGGACCGCTGTCAATTATAGGAAAACCCAAGGGTGTGTCATATCAAGCCAGGGTCTTTAAACCCATCTTGACTTCTAACATCCAAAAGATCTTACTATTTATACTTATATTACATTTATAGTTTTTTTTTTCTTAGAGTGCACACAGTGATGCAGAAGTAATTTAAAGTAAAGCCAAATGTATTTATTTGCTTCCAGTTCATTCTGCTCAGACAGCAAATTTGACCAAAACCAGAGAGGTTTGTTAAAAAAGAATAAAACAAACAGAAAAAAACAACAGGGCCATAAATCAGCTAAGAATGTAAGTGAAAAAAGTGAATGGGAAAGAGTTTTGGAAGGAAGAGGCAGAAGGCCCCTAGAAATCAATTTTTGTCACTTTAAAACTATTGAGAGGTGAAAGATGGATTGAAGGCTGGACATTAAAGAGAGCTGTAACTGTAAAACAGCTTCTCTCTTGATTAGCTCTCTGGCAAGTGATGTTCTTTAAGTGAGCTCCACCCAAACATTTCTCCGTCATCACTTTATGTCTGTGGGCATACAGAATAAGACTCTGCTTCAAAGAGAGTCTAATATTTGTATGAAAGGCTACTGGAAGGTAATGTGAAATGCCATTTAAAATTGTTTAAGAAGTACAGGGAATTATGAATATTATATTCCATGTATAAAAATAGATTTCGTTGTGGAAGCACAATACAAAAGATGTCACCAAAGATGTCACTAACCCATTGATTAGTAAAGATGTCAGTAAAACCTTGAGCTGGTTTGTCTACTTTAGACACTTTGATGTTTTGAAGTCGGGTACAGGAGACTACATGCTCATGGGCTAAAACCTTATGACTGACACGTTGTGGAGCATACCCTGTATAATCCTCCTTTCCGACAATAATAAACGGACTTCATCTTTTTTATAATATGGCAGCTGAGACCCTAAAGCGATTAGGAAAGTGTTTTTGTGACCAGATGCTGACCATGAAAAATAAGGCTGGTTTAAGGCATTTCTACTTTTGCTTCACTTTTCATACCTGAAAGCTACACCTATCAATTCCCAGGTCATCATGTAGAGCAGGTCATCTGCCAATCAGCAGGGTGAAAATTTCATCTTGGGCTACTCCCTGGGTGTCTGTGAATGTTACACAGAAAAGCACAGACAGAAAAAAGTGCTCTTATGAATGGATTAATACTATATGAAAAAAGGAGTTACACCCCAGGTCTTCTACTACTTGTAGAACCACCTTTAGCAGAAAATAACTTGAAGCAATAGTTTTCTCTATGAATGTATGACCCACCACAGCATTTCAATCAGGTTTGAAATTTGACTGTGTTATTTAAACACTTTTGTTATTATTATTATTATTATTATCCATCCATCCATCCATTTGCTTCCGCTTATCCTTTTCAGGGTCGCGGGGGGTGCTGGAGCCTATCCCAGCTGTCATAGGGCAAGAGGCGGAGTACACCCTGGACAGGTCGCCAGTCTGTCGCAGGGTTGTTATTATTATTATTATTATTATTATTATTATTATTATTATTATTATTATTATTATTATTATATCATTCTGTTCTAAATAGGCTGGTGCTAGAGATCACTGACTGAATTTAACACTAGAATATTTTGGTATATAGAGTAAATTGTCTTTTTTTTTACATGACTATTGTTTAAAATTATAAATTATATATGATAAATGTAAAACTATAGTAACAAAAAAGCTACACAAATTACTCCTGTATAAAAAAAAAGTAGAATAAAAGTAGGATAACAGAAAAATGCAGATTTGTTTGTGCTCTTGGCAGTATAGTTTATTAGTTACCTCCTCCAAGAATGTTGTGTTTTTATTGAGATTTGTTTTGTTGTCATCTTTTTCAGAATCAGAATCAGAATACTTTATTAATCCCGAAGGAATTGTATGCCTTTCTTCTTTTTGCTCAGTCTTCTTTAGGCTCGAGCCTCCAGGTGAACCTGATAACAATAAGTGGAAAAGAATGGATGAATATGACTATCAAAACAAAAGCACAATCTAAATATGATTATTTTTATATTGAGCACTAAACTGTTGGGTGTTGCTAAGCAACATAAAAGAATGTGATATCTGTAAATAACAATGACAAATGCCATCAGCCGCTCCAATTATCAGAAGTGTTTAAGTGATGGACACCATGGCTATCCATCAGCCCGTCTTTTCTCTCAGCTTGTTCAAGTTTAGAGCCCTACACTGACCACCAGTGCACTTTTCAGGATAATTTACAGAAGCTGGCAGACCACTGTTAATTTTCTGGAGTAGCTCCTGACTATGTGAGAAAGTCAATCTTTTTAAGAAGACGCATCCTCTGCATTTGCAAATTTGCTGTAAAACCAAACAACTTCCCGCTCTCTCTGTCTCACACCGGCCAGCAAAGCTGAGTCAATCCCCTGAAAACACTCCATCATGCGTTCTTTAAGGCTTTCTCTCCAGCAATATTTATATATTAAAGTTTAACTGAATAGTTTTTAAAAAGGAATGTATTCGTCAATATGTGATAAATGAAAATATGATCCCTGAGATGGCCTTCTAAATGCCCTCATCGAGGCTGTGAATTAAAGTCAGTAGACGTGTCAGAGTAATCCATCGCAAAGAGAAAATAGCTAGGAAATGAGTGTTTCAATTAAGAAGATGTGTTTTCCTTTTTGTCAGCACAAACGTGGGGGTTGGGAGGGTGAAGCGCCTATTAAAGTGTGTCTGACTATATTTCACCCTGCTGCTGACTGATGTGACAATATTGTCTCAGGCCTGTTCATTTGAATAGTGTGAATATTTATGTCCAGAGGTGTTTGCCTGTTCTTAATGCTTGCGCTCTTTAAGCAGGCAGTTATTGTCTGTTGTAAGTGGTCATTTACTAACAGAGGAATGCCCCGCCAGAGGAAGCATTAAGGTCTCCTCATTATTTAATCATTTGCTGCTTCCCTTTGCAGGAAGCAGGAGGCTGGATGTGTCAGGTTAGCTGTGTGCAGGACAGCATGCTCACATCTATTAAAGACAAAGCAGCATGATTGATGCTGATAGCTCATAGCTGTGATGACACTGCAACACATAATATGCTTTTTGGTTCATAGAATCCAGCTGCAGTATGTTGTATGAAGTATGTCAGATGCATATAGATAAATAAGATAATTATTCAGTTGGGGATGGAAACAGTTTGTTACAGTCACTGACATGATGAAGAAATCGGGGTAAACCAGTGATGGGTAACAGTTTGTTCAGTGAGCTCCTCTACACCACAGATTAAAAAGTATCCATTTTGGAGCCAATCAAAGATCCAGCTTTCCTAATATTTTTCTCCAGTCAATTGGTGTCACCAGTGCTAAAGCACATCACAGCAAAGTGTGCACTGTGCTTGCCACAAATAACTGATATAAAATCTCCATCATTTTACTGCACATGTTGAAGGATCTCACCTTCCTTAAGGGATAAATAGCACCCCTTTGTGTATGCAGCATCTGTGTGAGACTGTGTTGGTCAGTTTAGCTTGCCCAGGTTCTTGTACTCGTCCACCACATCAGCATTCTGAAGCCATCCTGTCCCTTCCGAAGCTGAACACCATCTCTCTCATCTTATTCATACATCTTATTCATATTCAAAAGCAGATGATTCAGTCTCCCTATACTCTCTTTTTAATTTCTTTTTCCTATTGCCTCTCAACCTGTCACAGCAGATGGTTGCTCCTCCCTGAGCCTGTTTTCTGTTACAAGGGAGTTTTTACTTTTCAAGAATATTATACCTTACAGTATATAACACTTTAAGATGATTGTTGTTGATCTGGCACTAGATGTACAAACCTGAACTGAGTTGAGTGAAATTAAATTCCTTCCAGACCACTCCAAAAAATGATCAACTAGTACTCTGTACTCCTCCTGCTGTCCATCACTTCAATTGCTGCAGAGTTATCACAGTGTACCTGTAGGTGGTATGACCTGGAGTTGTACTGAAAGGCTGGGTGTACAAGGTGAACAGGAATGAAGACAGCACCATTTCCTGTGGAGCGTCTCCTGTGGAGCTGATGTACTGCACATCACCAAATCAGGCAGAGCTGCCTCGTCTCACATATTGCAGGCTGTCATGTAATCAGTAATCCACGACATGGCAGATGTGATTACTGATTTTTCCTGGCAGTTAGCTCTCTGCAGCATGTAGACCGTTGTGTCATCCACCCCAAAATCGGGTGTGTATTCAGACTGCAAGGGATCGAGGGATGATCTCATCTGTGGTCTCTGGTGCCTTCATGACATGCAATGTGAGAGCAACTGGTCTGATAGTGTTGACTGCTCTGGTGCAGGAACCAGAAAGGATGTTTTCCATAACATTGATATTCTCCTGCTTCAAACTCAGGTTGTAAATGTGATTCAGATTTCAGATAATATCACAGTAAAATCCTGCATTATTTTCATGGATGTCTTGTCTCTTAAGTCCAGAAGGGTTTCCTGCCGCAGAGAACATAAAGCTGTTTCCAACCAGATTTTGTTGTGTTGTTTCACTAACACTTTTTATGTTGTGTCAGATAGAAAAGACAAGTCACCAATATGATCAAACTCAACCTCAGAAGTAACAGGTTTATAAAATACTAGAATTTCACTCATCAAAACTGAAGCACAGTCTGTTTGGACAAGCTGTCCTCAAGAGTCCCACTAACCTGCAATAAAAAACATATTTACAGTGAAAAATACTCACCATGGATAGTTCATCTTTCACAACAACTCCCAAAACAAGCCACTGGAGCCCAGAACTGTCCACTCGGCCTCACCACTGCCAGTGTAAACCACTGAGCTGGGCCTGCCAACACAATTGTGCTGTTTTTGGTTTTTTGGAGCATTTAAATAGAGATCTATGACTGACTTGCTGTGTACCACAGACTTTATAACATGGTTGTGTTTTAGGCCTGATTAGTCAAATTCTAAGGAGTTATTGATCTGTATGTTTTTCTTAAGTGCTTATTGTGTCAGTGTAGGGAACCTGTATAGTTTATGAATGCACTTCACTAACCAAGCTTGTATGTGGAAGTCTGGTGACTGACCCAGATTTCTTAAACCAATAATGTAACTTCATACCGATACTGTTTTGCTTGTTTGGTAACCTATCCTTCGTATTCTCATGGCAGAAAAGTCACTGGTGCATCTGCATTGTGTAATATATTGTTTCTTCCTTTACAAGCCTGGACAGCACATTTGAGCTACATTGCTAGAGGCCTGAGTGTGTGACTGTGTAAAAGTCATGCCTTCAGTCCTCCTGGGAGAAATTCGGTTCCAATTGTTTATAACAGGTGTGGACAGCTTTAATAAAGAGGAACACTGAAACTCACTGTGGCCAAGGGATATTAAAATATCACTGTGACCTTGCAAACAGGGATTAGAGTGCAAGTCTGCCACAGCAGGAGGCAATTGCACGCAGCATGCCGCGCGATCCTCTCCACTCAATAAGCTGGGGCAGAATTTATGGCCCCACAGACATCTCAGCGCTGTAGGCTTTGTGTCAGTCTCTGCTTATGGGACACACAAATGGTGATGTGGGGGTGTCAGGAGAGATGCTAGGGGCGGATGTTTCCAGTTTCAAGGTTCAGCTGGAATCCTGCAGCTTTCGATATGGAAGTGAATAATACCTTCCCTGGGGACACAGACAGGAAATACTATGAGCCCCAAGTCACCGCTGGGTCATAAACACCTTTATATTTGCAATCTTATTCCCACTCTATCTTTTTGTCTGTCTCTTAAGAGTAATAGCATCATCCTAAAGATGGCTGCATTACTGTAATTCCTCCGAGGGTCCCAATACAACCCTGGCACTCAGCATCACCTGCCAATAGTTCACTTGGTGTATTAATTGAACCAAGCATCATTCTTTTGTGAGACACAACAGGCTGGGTGAGCGAGCCAGCAGGTTAAAGAGATGAGTTGCAGTAATTAATAAATTCTGTGTTTATGTTATAGTGCCATGAAAAAGTGTTGTTTTTATGATTTGCTAATTATAAAACGTACATATTTCAGATCAGATTTATTAGATAAATAGAGAATATTAGAGACTGTCAACCTAAATAAATACAATATACAATTTTTAAATGATGATTTTATTTATTAAAGGAGAAAAACTATACAAGCCTACCTGGCCTTGTGTGAAAAGTAATTGCCCCTTAAACCTAAGAGCTGTTTGTGTGACTCTTGGCAGCAAGAACTGCAATCAGGTGTTTGCGATAACTGGCAATGAGTCGATAACTGGCAATGAGTCGATAACTGGCAATGAGTCTTTCCCTTCACAGTCAGGAAATTTGCCCCACAGTTTGCAGATCTATTCTAATTCAGGCGCGTTGGAGGGTGTTTGAGTTTGGACAGCCTGTTTAGGGTCATGCTGAAGAATCTCATTGGAATTTAAGTCTGTACTTTGACTAGGCCACTCCAAAACCTGCTTTCTTTCAGACATTCAGATGTAGACTTGCTGGTGTGTTTCAGATCATTGTCCTGCTGTATAATCCAAGTGTGCTTGAGTTTCAGGGCACAAACTGATGGCAGGATATTCTCCTTCAAGATTTTCTAGACAGCAGAATTCAAGATTCCATCAATTACAGAAAGCTGTCCAGGTCCTGAAGCAGCAAAGCAGCCCCAGAATATCACAGTGTTTTACAGCAGCTGCACTGTCTAGCACACTAGATGAAGCCTTTAATGAAGATAAATAAAGTGCTGTATGGATGTGCATAGTTGTGTAAATAGAGCTTAAATTAATCTAAAGTACTTCAAGTAGCTATTAAATCTCATTCTTTAGAGCTTATTCGTTGTGGAGCTGTTACAGGTTTTAAAAGTAAAAAAGAGAAAACGCATGATAAAATTGTAATACTCTAACCTTATTAGATGAAGGGATCAGAACTTTGATATTTTTTATGAGTTTAAAAAGGCTAATTTAATATAAAATCACCATTAATTATGGCATCATCTTATACAGAGTCTCCGAAATAAATCTTGAGAAAAATGGAATGAGTTTGAAAACATTAGCCTTTAAATTCCAACTTTACTGTCCTGTCAAAGGCTGTTATAGCTAGTAAAATAAAAAAATAAATAAATAGATGAAGAGAAAAAGAAAATTTAGGTACAATAAATGTCACTGCTGGGGCAGCAGTTGTGTGGTGTTTGGAGAGGAAGGACCCAAGTTGCAGACAACAGCAGTGATGCGAGTGAGGTTTATTGATGACGGGTGACTGACACAAAGCAGTGATAAAAAATTACAAAGTAAACTGAACTGGGAAAGCTAGTAAGCTGACCTGAAACATAACACAAAGGGAGGACACGAGGCGAGGAGCAGAGAGACACAGAGAAACACAAAATAACACAGACGAACTGACGAGGAACACAGGCAGGACACCCTATAAATACACACAAGGCAATGAGGGAATGACACACCAGAGGGGAACACAGCTGGAACTAATGGCCATCACGAGACACAGACCTTCAAAGTAAAACAGGAAATTCACAGACTGTTTTCCAAACACAAACTCAGAGACACGAACAGAACACCGGGAGAGGACACAGGTAGGGATAACAGAAACACTAAACACAAAACCCAAACCTTAAGAACTAATACAAAAACAGAAGAAACTAGAAAATAATAATAATAAACTCAAAACACTGGGTCAGCGACCCAGGACCATGACAATAAAGGGAAATAAATGTTGCTGATGTCAAAAAATTGTCTTTAAAATACAAGCATTAAAGTTCAAACTTGTGTTACAACAAAAGAAAATGAAGACTCTAAACATTAGATGCATAATGTCCGAATTATGTTTTGGGCTGAATTGGAAAAAACAGAATGATAAAAAATATTGTTAATTAAAAGAAATCTAAATTTTGGACAATATTAAAGTTAAATGTTTGACCTAAAAGGTGAAACTCGAGATAAATTAAAAAATTCGTTTAAAAAGACAAAATCATTTTTAATATATAATTTTGATTTTATTAATAACAAAATTGACTTGATGGGACTCTGTTAAATCATCATTAGAACTATAAATGACAAAATCCTCACCACTGTTACTTCTTACTGGCATTAATGGACATTCATATACATCCCACTCAGGATGCAGTTGCTATGTAGTGTTGGTCGATACACTAGAAACCCATGTGCTCTTCTTTCACATTAAACACTGATCACATTCACTGTTTGTCCAAGTGTTAATAAATCCAACTTCAAATGTGTTATCTCCTTCCTTTGTGTCCTTTGTGGATTCAGCATGAGGATGAACTTTGTTACCAGATGATGGCGCTGTCTGCTACCAATTGACTCAGAACCTCCCACCAGAGATTATGGGGAACTATACCCCCCCCCCCCCCCCCCCCCCCCCCCCACACACACACACACACTCAGGCTCACACATGCAGCTAGATGTGGGTCATCATTTATCTTGGGTATTAAGAGGGCAGACTCTAAGTGTGTGTGTGTTTGTTTATTTTAGTAAACATTGTGGTTTTTTAAATTTTGATTTGTACCATTTCTAATAATTTCGGTCTGAGACTGCAGTCATGGATTCACACAGGCATGTCGTGTGACCAGTATTTCATGAATTTCCAGTTAGTTGTGAGAAACCTGTCTTCCTTGATTCTGCAGAGATTTTGTCACGTTTTCCAGCCTGGAGGCTTCTCTCTCTTTCACTTCTTTCATTGTCAGGTCTAGCAGCTTCCTTCTGACTTGAGTCGACTGAGTGACTAAACATTTTCACAGTTTTTGATTAGAAAGTAACCCCCCTCCTCTCCTCCCATTTGTATTATATACTTATATAGGTTATTTAGATATTCTATTCTATTCTATTCTATATTTTTATATTTAAGGAGAAGCATATCAAATTTTATTTAAACTTACTGATAATGTTATAGAATTTGTTCATTATAATTCTGACAGGAAGCAGAAAGAGAGGGCATATTTCTCTGATGTTGGCTTCTCTTCATTGGGTCTCACTGAAATCCAGAATCTTCTATGAGCTGATAGAGGACGAAAATGAGAGCGAGAAGAGGACAGATGGAGGACAGTTAGTGAAATGTATAGATGTTTAGTGAGGAACTGAATCCATGAAAAGGATGAAAAATGGAAAGACGGCTGGCCCAGATGACATACCTGTGGAGGTGTGGAAATGTCTTTGAGCAAGGCCAGTGGACTTTTTAACCAGATTGTTTAATGCAATCCTGTGTGTGAGGAAAACCAAATGATAACCAATGATTTATAGACCTTCTCTGCGTTGAATCATACCTGTTATTAATCTCTGTCTCTCTTCCACAGCATGTCTTTATCCTGTTTTCCTTCTCTCACCCCAACCGGTCGCAGCAGATGGCCCCGGAGGTTTCTTCCTGTTAAAAGGGAGTTTTTCCTTCCCACTGTCGCCAAAGTGCTTGCTCATAGGGGGTCATATGATTGTTGTGTTTTTCTCTGTATGTATTATGTAGGGTCTACCTTACAATATAAAGCGCCTTGAGGGGACTGTTGTTAGAATTTGGCACTATACAAATAAAATTGAATTTAATTGAAATTGCTCTTTCTCATGAGTTCTAGGTATAGTAAAATATCCTAGATTCAAAAGTCAAGCCATCTGTCAGGCAGCTGAAGACAGCTGAAATTAGGACAGGAAAATAATCCCAAACAGACAAACAGAGAAACAGCCATTCTACACCATGGCTGAAAAAGAAAAAAGGTGCTATTATGGCCCAGCCAAATCCAGACCTCTACCTAGTTGAAATAATGTGGCACATAAACAAATGTCCTCAAGCCTTAATGAACTCAAACAACCCTGTAAAGAGTAGTAGTCTAGAAAAAGAAAATATTTTAGACATAATGTGGTACCTATTTAACATCAAGTCATGCTTTCTAATGTTGAAAAACTGTTAAATACAA
Organism: Copadichromis virginalis; assembly: GCF_057382275.1. Classification (NCBI taxonomy): domain Eukaryota; kingdom Metazoa; phylum Chordata; class Actinopteri; order Cichliformes; family Cichlidae; genus Copadichromis; species Copadichromis virginalis. Next base: position 10,212,765 of record NC_140629.1, read on the forward strand.
CAGCAGCCCTCTATCCACCACAGCACCTTTATAGTATAAGCTGCAACATTATCAGGTACACTGTTTGAAGATTTTTGCTAGGACTGACCAGGAGGGAGAAGATTAGAAATCAGCTCATCAGAAGGACATCTGAGGTTAAGTGGTTTGGAGACAAAGTTAGAGAAACAAGTGTGAGATGGTTTGTGCATGTGCAGAAATATATTGAAGAAAAGATGTTGAACATAAAGCTACATAGGTGAGTTTTGACCCTTTTTGAGGGTGCTCAAGTGACCCCAAATTTTATCAGAGCATCCTTAAAAATAACTATTAATAGTATCAATAACAGCGCATTTTTGTATTATTTTCTAGAATTATCTTCAAATGTAATATTTATTCTTATAAAGTGTCTGCTTATTTTTATTTGTTCTCTAAATAGCATTGGCTAATGAAGCTTAAATCATCAGAGATTATTAGCTAGTTTTAGCCATCTGGTCCAGTAGTCTGCTGGGATATCGGGAGTTGCCAGCCAAGGAGACGATGTGTGTTATTATTATTGAATTGGGCTTCAGTGTTTGTTTACTGTACAGCTCCAGATTCAGGTGACAGCAAGTGAAAATGATCTTACCTGTCTATGTGCAGCAGCACACTGTATTCAGTTTGGATATTGCTGTAAACTGACATGGATCACTTTATGTATTTCATTTACTATAATAATGTGTTTTCCTCACATTGATTAGTGATGATTTCACATAACTAAGCAGTATGCTGTACTGTGGATCCCCCACTTACTCCTATAATAATTTTTATATGATTATGTTTTTGTTATTTTCTAGTTTCTAGTTGAGTTATGAGGATGCATTCAAAATAAATATATAAAAAAATATTTAAAAATAAATAAATAAAACAATGCTATTACAGTTTGCTCTGTGTACAGGTCTATGGAGTGGCAGCGTGATTTTTTTTAGTTTGTGTATTGAATAATACTATTTTAAGCGCTTGATGATTTGGTGGACTGCCTCTGTGTGATTAAGAGACTAAAATAATGTTTCTCACCTTATCTGTCTTGCCATAAATGAAGGAAGACCACAGAGGAGGGCATGCAGATGGTTGGTGTGACAGGAGAGTCTGTAAGGGATAGGATGAGACAGACGAGGATGATCAAAGAAGAAAAAGATCTCACAACCCATTCTTTTCGGATAGATGCTGCTATAAAATCGCGAGAGCTAGTCTATTGGGGAGAATTTGATGATTTTCAGACGCTACTACTATATCCAGAAGATGGCAGTAATGCCAACCCCACGGATGAGTGTCTCCACTAAACCCCAGAAGGGAAGAAGAACATTTTTCTTGAAACCACGTGACATGTGTGTAGTCGGGCTGTAAAGATGGTTTCCTCCGTTGCCAAATCAAATCTGGCTCCACTGAGAAGTTTCTGTTTTTTAAATTCAGTGTTTCACTTTAGGAACCTCCGTGAGTTAACATGGCTACTTATTACTATTTGTTACTTGACGAGCCAGTCGCTGGCAGACGACGGGGACTTTATGGAGGAGTTTCTGAAGCGGGAATATTCTCTTGTGAAGCCGTACCGCGGTGAGTTTAATGTTAAACTAGAATTACGTTACCGCCAATGTCAGCTAACATTGGCAACTAACATAAACGTTGACAGTAGACAGTTTGTCACCGAAAGGTAGGCTTTGGCTTAAATTCATTTTTTTCTTGGATAGAATTGTGTGGCGGAGGATAATAATTAACTAAGAAGAACTTTGTGCCTCTCTGTCGTTACAGATCGTGGGTAGCGTTACAGCAAGCGGGATAATAACTGTTGTTAACACACCACTAACTATTGGCTAGTCCATAATGCTAATGAAGACTAGCCTACCTACAGTTAGCTTTAATCAGCAGAGCAAACCTGTCTGATTACGGTGAGGAACTCTAGCAAAAAACAACAATAAAATTCAGGAAATTAAGCCCGTAACGCTCTCCATTATGAAAGATTAGTTTTTCATTGTCTCAACAAAGAGCAGTTTGAGTAACCTTCATGGCCACTTTTCATATTAGCGTATATTAGTTAATTCAAAGTAATTAGAAACAAAAACTGATAACTAGAAAATGGGGTCGGGCTTATAAAGAATACATCAGAACAAAGAACGATTTAAAAAAAAACAAACAGTTTTCGTTAATTAAAACTAAATCTAAAAAGTCATAACAATAATAAGGGAGTTTTTTTTTTTTTTTAAAACGTACTGAAGCAGTTTTGTGTGTACTGAAGTTGACCACACGTAATAAGTGTATTTAATGAAACTGTGAGTAAGCTTCCTTAGTAGGGTTGTTGTACTGTTGGGCCACTATTGCACTTCATTAAAGTCTTTTGCAGTACACTCCTGCCACTTTGCACAGGCATTTTATCGTGTGATATAATACAGTGTGTTTTTTATCTGTCTTGTTATTTATATTTCTTGCACAACAGTCAGGTGAAGAACCCACAATATCGTTATATAAGTACAATGAAAATAAAGGGCTATTGTATTCTAATACCTATTTTGAACTTTTCAAGTCATACTCTAATAAAGACCCTTGATTTATAGCAGGGGTGTCAAACTCAAATACACAGTGGGCCAAAATTCAAAACTGGAACAAAGTCGCGGGCTAACGTTAATATTTATTGAAATATATTTATTCCTCCAGATATAAGAATGAATCTTTTCTTATGGACTCAAACACGTTTTGCTGAAAAACTGAATATGGAACAAGCAAAGCTTAATACTAAACAACATATATATTAGCTGTATAATACCAGTAGGCCAGCTCTAATAGTAATTTGGTATGGCTTCGCGGGCCAAATGTAATTAGGCTGCAGGACAAATTTGGCCCGCGGGCCAGAGTTTGACACCTATGATTTATAGTAATAAAAATAAACAGTACAGTACAGGAGCCACTGAAAAGGAAATATTTGTAGTCAATAAAATGTATACATAAACTGAATGTTACAACAAAAGACGAAACGCAACGTAAATGGTAAAAGAAGATTTCTAAGAAAAACAATGGTAAACTTTGGTGTGGCTTGCTGTGAATGCAGAAGTGTTACTACTGTTGTTTTGCAGGCTTGGGTTTCTCTAGCTCCTCACAGTGGGATCTGATGGGCACTGCCATGGTGACGCCTGACCATGTGAGGCTAACCCCAGACCTGCAGAGCAGGCAGGGAGCTGTGTGGAGCCGAATTGTAAGTCAAATGGGACAGCCTGCATTATCAGGCTTGCAATATGCAATGCATTCTTACCCAGCAAACCACAATTTCCCTCACTTCCTGCTTTAAACTAAAAACCCTACTTTATATGGCTTTGGTTTAACAATGAATGTTATGCAGCATTTTATAAATAAAATATAAATGATACAAATCAGTCTGTTTCAAAAGGATGATATGTCACTCATATCTGATGACAAGTGCATGCTACACATTGCTGAGTGTAAGAATAACCTGCTTTTCTTTATTGCTATTGCTTTTCAGCCTTTGCTTCTGCAAGATTGGGAGCTGAGAGTACAATTTAAAGTCCATGGCCAAGGGAAGAAGAACCTGAATGGTGATGGACTGGCCATCTGGTTAACCAGAGATCGCATGAAAAATGGTAGGTTAATGCTAAATGTGTTTCAGCATCGTATTTGCAATTTTATAATTGAATAGCCCTCAAAGTGAACAGTTTATCCTAATGAGCTTGTCATTTTTTTTCTCAGTCACATGATAAGATATCATTTTATTAGCACATCCTGTGCACAGTGAGTTGTGATACCAGGGAAAGCAAACAGAATAAACAGTCTCAATTTTCAGCTGCAGGAAACACTGCTTACAAAACTTTACATGTTCATTCATTGTTTCAAAAACACATTTTAGTTACTTTTCTTTTGTTTGTTTTGTTTTATTGTTTGTTTTTAATCCAATTAGGTAAGTTACCTGTAGTATTACACTGCTCAAAAAAAATAAAGAAACAATTTTAGATTTAGAACGTTAAGCCAATTAAACTAATGAGATAGTGATCCGGTTGGTTAGCAGAGGGGTTATTTGTTAGGTTAAAGGTTTTGGTGTTAATGAAATTAACAGCAGGCAAATGCAGTGGTTAGCACTGTTGCCTGACAGCCAGAAGGTCCTGGGTTCAATCCCATCATCTAACCGGGTCCTTTTTGTGCGAGTTTGCATGGGTTCTTTCTAGGTACTCCAACTTTGTCCCACAGTCGACATGCAGTTAGTGGGGTTAGGTTAACTGGTGATTCTAAATTGTCCATGTGAGTGTGACTCGTTGTCTGTCTCTCTGTGTTAGCCCTGCATCAGATTGGCAACGTTTCCAGGGTGTACCGTGCCTCTCATTCTCTCATCACTGAGACAAAACAGGAATGGCTTTACAGGTGGAGACCAAAAACTTGTGTTTTGTGCCAAAACATCCTTGGACCTATTGTCAGACTGGTGCAGTGGATCCTTGGTTCCTCCTCAGTTATGCCCTGGTCCAGATCTAGGATGAGATCCTATCCCCCGAACACAATCTCTTGTCTCATTAGGAGCATCCCCTGATGTTGTCACACATGTGTACAAGCATGTTGGGGCCAGAAAAGTACCATTTTGAGTTGCTTCAATGAAATCTCAACAGAATGCGCTATCCTGCTGCATCTTTTTTTTTTTTTAAACTTTGATTTTCAAGGTGTTTTTTAATCAAGCCCTCTGTAAGTTGATGCTTTTCATTTCTATCACATTACCCAGTCCATGTCAGTGTAGCTATCCAACTTTTTTCCTCATTGAGAACTGATGTGTTTTCTAAGTGTTCCTTTAATTACATTTTTTAAGCAGTGTGTTGTGCGCCTGGCTAAAGAGAATTATTCAGTCATTATCATCTATTTTTTTATGCTTTTAAGTTTGTTACATTTTTGTTGCTACTGTATTTAAATAAAGACAACCTATGCTGCGCTGGTCTTAGTTTTTAAAGGAAACTTCCAAATGGAGTTATTCTTCCACAGTTTGTGGTACAAATGTTTCTGTCTACATGTAAAGACAGCTGTCATCATCGAGTGACTCTTTATCACGGTGTGTGTGGACTAGTTGCCACACCCCCAATGATATGATAGTGAGCTTTAGAGCATTTGGGTGGGATTAGGATAATACAATCGTTTCACGTGAAAAAATTTTATTTATTTATTTATTTTAATTAACTTCCTGCATGTACTAGTTTGTCTGATTACATTTTTTCCTCCAAAGTGCTGAAAACACAAAGAAACTCTGTTGGAGAAAACTTAAGACTGAAATTTAGTCCCAAATCAAATGATATTAATTGCTATGTTTCAGCTTTATTATTTCTGTGGTATACCTCTGTTTGCAGGCCCTGTATTTGGCAACATGAACCATTTCTCTGGACTTGGAATATTTGTGGACACTTACCCCAATGATGATAAGACCCATGATGTAAGTGACAGTCTGTAGCTTTTGTTGTTTTTTTTTTAAAAGCCTGAGTTTAAATCAAGACTTTGTTGTCATGTGGAAACCCACACAACATACACACAATGTTTCTTTTTGATGGCTGAAATTCAGCCAATCTGACATGCAAACATGTACTGTTGCTAATAATGTAAACTTATACTGACTGACAACGAACCTGGCCAGAAAAAAGACAAGTAGCAGTCCTGGTGAAGTTTGAATTATTAACATTAATCATCAGGATGCTCATACCCTGGTAGTGCTAATGTTTTAAGGTGAAGCAGCAGTAGAACTGCAGTTTTCAGGCTGACTCGACTGGATTACTGTAATGCACTTTATATTGGGGTCAGTGCATCATATATTAGTCATCTACAGGGGGTGCAAAATGCCGCAGCTCGTCTTTTAACTGGCACTCGAAAGTTTGAGCACATTTCCCCTATTTTAGCTTCACTTCACTGGCTGCCCATTTCTTTTAGGATTCATTTTAAAATTCTTTTATTTGCTTTTAAAGCTCTCCATGGCCTAGCCCCATCTTATCTCTCTGAGCTGCTACAGCCTTATACACCCACCCGCTCTCTCAGGTCAGCTGATCAGCTGCTCCTGATTGTACCCAGGACTGGGCATAAACTTAGAGGAGATCGTGCTTTTGCTGTAGCATCTCCAAAACTGTGGAACGAGCTTCCTTTAGAGATTAGACAGGCCAGTTCTTTATCTGTTTTTAAGTCACTCTTGAAAACCCACCTCTTTACCCTGGCCTTTGATACCACGTGAGATGTTGGTTTTTATTTTTATTTCAGTTGTTTTTAGGTGATTCGATGCTGTTTTATCTTGTTTTTGTTTTAATATAGGGCTGTTTTAATTTATGTATTATGTGTTTTATTTATTTTTGCTGTTTTCTGTTATTCTATTGTTTTAACTTGTTTTCTGTATAGCACTTTGTTCCTGTGCTGGGTATTTTAAAGTGCTTTATAAATAAAATTGGATTGGACTATTTCAACTTACAACAGTGAACAGCTCAGATTTTAGAGTTAATTTTCTCTGGCTAACCAGTGTCCAGTGTTTTTGTCTCCCCCCCCCCCCCCCCCCCCCTTTACTAAGAAAAGCTTTATGCAATATAACATCAAACTGTTCAGTAGTGCTGTTTCATGTCTCTGTGAAATGAACTACCTGTGGAATGGTGTTTGTGGTTCCTGCTGATGAAGTTGTGACTCCTCTGTCTTCTTCACAGAGGACATTCCCTTACATATCTGTGATGCTGGGGAATGGCACCCTGTCGTATGACCACGATCGTGACGGTCGGTCCACAGAGCTTGGAGGATGCACAGCTATGGCACGCAACTCGGTCTACGACAACTTTTTCCTCGTTAGATACTCCAAAAATCAACTGACGGTATGGCTCATTATCTGCAGGACCTGTTTCAGGGTGTCACTTGTCCTTAAAGGTGACATTCTTGTGTAATGAAATGAAAACTGAGTAGTACAATGAGGCATGAAAAGTAGAATGTTGATTGGTTTATTCAAACCATTTGTTCCTCTGCCCTTAGCTCATGGTGGATGTTGATGGTAAGCAGGAATGGAGAGAATGTGCTGACATTACAGGAGTGCGGCTACCTACAGGCTACTTCTTAGGTGCCTCCTCTGCCACGGGAGACCTGTCAGGTATGAAATCTCAGAATAATGCTTTGACCACAGGATATATTACAAAGTGAAGCTATAAAAAGATCTATAAAAAGATTGGATTATAAACATGGCATCCAAACTAGATGAATTAACCCTTTAAAGCCGGTCAGAGCGGGCACGCTCTGTTTTGCGTAACTATTTTTAAATCTGGGTAGCACTGCAACCACGTAAGCTAGCGCAATAATTTTTTTTGCATATGAAACCGGAGGAGTTGTACTTACATCTTATGCCATCAGCTTGTCCTAGGTCACAGTTTCCTTCCACATATAGCTTTGCAAAAACTGCATAAAAAGCGCTTGCAGCAACAAAAACATAATATTCCAGAAACATGCTTTGCCGATCCGATCAGCTGTTCATAACACTTCCTACGTTGGAATAGACGTCAGTGCGAACTTTTGCATGTCCACCATTACCTGCCCGAAACCGGATGTGACGTCATTTTCGCGGAAATGTAGTTTTTTTTTTTTTTACCATGAGGGCCTCATGAGCCTATACTGGTGTTTTTAAAAGTTATCTTTGACTTTATGACTTTCTGTGTCGTTTCTGGGATGCTTAGGACTCATATTGCACTGCTGGAAATAGTTAATTTTGATGCATATGCTGCTTTTTTGCAAATTTGCAGTATAATGTTTATTTTCGTTTTTCGTGCCGTATATAAAAATTGGTGTATTTCAAAAATAAAACTATGAAGACACTCAAAATAAATTTCCTGTGATGGGAAACTATTTTGTGCAACTTTTTTGTATTTACAGTTTTGAGGGATAAGCCTCTTAAATTTCTCTAACTAGAAATATATGTTAAAAAAGCAAAAACGATTTTCAATTTTTTTTGTAGTTTGTTGCACTTTTTTGTAATTTATGTAATTACTATGTACTTAATGCATACATATTATTAAAATATGGGCTATAATGGTTGTATTGATGTATAGCAACTTGAAATGCTCCCAAAAATGGCTCCACAGCATGTAAAAAATATAATATAAGCTCTGGCGGACTTAGTTTTATGGTAGGTCTTAAAGGGTTAAACATCAACTTCCTAACAGCTCAGGTTTTAAAATGAAGTCAGCTGTTGCTTAAGATGTTAATTACGGGTGTGTTCTTCTAGATAACCATGACATCATCTCCATGAAGCTGTATGAGCTTACAGTCGAGAGGACTCCACAGGAAGCGGAAGAAGGGGAAGTAGTCACCATCCCCAGAGTTGACAACATGGAGCAGTTTCAAGGTAAATGCAGCACGATCATCATCAACCTGAAGTCATCCTTCTCAGCGCTGCACCGTATCGGCACCATTACTCAGGGCGGGGTTGCAGCTAGTGTGAAGTCTTGAGGGCCCAGTATTACCAGGCCCTACACCACCAATAGCATCATTGCACTCCCACTGGTTTTCATGCTCACCATAACTGCAGAGGTGGCCACTGCAGTATTCTCCTGAACTGCTTAAGCAGAGAAACAGAAGGCGAAGAAATCAAAATCAAGTTTATTCTTTCCCCACAAAGTCTTGTCTTTTTAGATTGTTGCCACGTCTCCCTCTGTGTAATCTGTGAAGCTCTAAGCTTAAAAAAAAAAAAGAAGCATGATTGTACACTTGCATTTAACTGAACAGTTTTGTACTCAGCATTTTTTGCATGCTGAGCACAAAGTTGATGTAACAGAGCAGATGAGTATAGTATAGTCTGCCACTATACTATACTATACTGCTTCCCGCATGATGATGAAAGGCTCAAGTAAATGGATGAGGCTGATACTGGCAGACATGAATCCAGTATGTGGGCACATCTCATACATGTAGTATATCTAATTGATATTATTTGTTCATGTTTACAGCTGGAAGAACAGAGGGCTGAAACTTCAGCCATTTTTTTTTTCTAATATTTTTTGCTTTTACTTTGCAGTGGAAGTGGAGGAGGAAGGGATGAGTGGAGTCCAGCTGTTCTTCACCCTTCTCTTCACAGTCGTGGGCCTGGTCGTGCTGGGAGTGGTAGGGCTAATAGTTTACGGGCGCTGGAAGGAAAACAAACGCAAACGCTTTTACTGAGGAAAGATCAGCCAGTCCGCAGAATGTGTTTTAATGAACAAACATGCAAAGACTCAATGACACAAATCGAACAAACTGAACTTTAGTGGGTTTGAAGCATAGAGCTATGAGAACAAATGAATACATGAGCTGTGGTTTAAAATATTTAAGATTTCTGGAAGATTGATGAGATAAAGCTCTGCTTGCTGTAGTGAAGCAAAATCATTTTAAAAATGTTCATCTAAACTTGAAGCACGGTGGGACTTTTTATCTGCACTAACTGAGACACTGTTTCTACCAGCAGGAAGTAAGAAAAACAACAGAATGAGTCACTAAATCAGATGCTGAGTTTGCTGACATTATGTTACACAATTTTGGAGTTTGGGGTATCTCTGCGGACCTGAGCCAGCGCAGAGTGGGTAGAAGTCATGGTAGCGAAGTTGGGCGCTTCTGTCATTGTCATTTAAATTTTTTGTTGGCAATTCACTAACTTTACTAATAATCCTGTGTTTATTTTATTTTCTAAATACGTGACCCTTAAAATGCTTATTTGTACATCAATATTTTCCTTATGACTTTTCATTATATCTGTGACTTACCTGCAACTTTCACAAATCAGATGGGACTTGGGCCTGTTTGTTAGCTTGCCCACTATAGAAATGCTGTTTTGTAGGTAGCTAGCAGAGTGGCATAGATATGTGCACATTATGCCACTGGTATGTCCCGGATGATTAATCAGACTTTTAAATTCTGAATGACAATGTTAGCTTCCATTAACATTTTAAAAAGTTAGCTTAAAATGATTCGTCATAGATCAAGCACATCTCTACAGAGGGCCTGTTGGCAAGTGGTTGCTGCTGTTGCTGGGTGAAATCATCACAAAGAAGTTGCACCAAAAACCACCTTTTAATCGCTGTGGTTGGAGTATGCTAACATTATCATTACTCTCTGACCTGTAGTGAAACTTTGGGAAGAAAAAAATGCAACACAAATCAGAGTAAAAGTTGTGCCGTTTGAAATGTGTTGGTTACAAGAGCAAGGCACAATTTTTACTTTGAAGGCAAATGTTTTTAGTTTGTGTTGACCCTTCAGGTTCACTTCTGCTTGACATGTACTTTGTGTTTGTAGGCAATTTGTTATCCAGGCACAAGCTGCTGGTGACCATGCCAACCTGCTAGCAAACAGTCTTTTAATGTAGCAGCATTATACCAACTTCACACTAGCAACCTCGGGCAATCACTTGCCAACCAGTCATGGAACACACACTTTTTGGTGGAGACTGGTGGTTACTCATCCCTCAGTCGATTTCAGTGACTGCCAACAACTGCTCACAAGCAGTCGGAAAATACACAATTAAGTGCCATATGGCCACTTAAAGGTGTTTTGTCTTTTTGTGTGACTACCACAAAGGCCATTGTGAGTTTACTGATCCCTGGGCCAGCAGGGACTACTTGTTGTGAGATGAACTTTATGCTTAAACATCCCCTAATCAGGGCCTCGTTCCCAATTGGTGATGTGTTAAGTAGTCATAAATTATCAGTTGCGTCACTAATGTACCATACTGCAACAGCTACCCTTAAATGTATACCTGAATTACAATAGTTAGAGCTACATAGCATTATTCAGATGCACTTGTTTTGTGTGACGATTCCCAAACGAGACAGCTGAATTTATATTTCCAACAGGGTTCACAGTAGACTATCAAAATATTCATGTTAAACATTATATTATAGAAATAGGTTAGGATGCACTAAGCCTCGTCTCATATAAACGTTCAGTGAGGTCTGATTGTTTTTAATATTTGAAGAACTTCTCTCTCCGTAGATCTTCATGCATTATAAGACCTGGCTAAGACCTGAACAGTATGGTGGCTGCACCGAGAGCAACAACTTATGTGGCATGCCCATCAATGAATGTGTGGGAGAGTAGTTCATCTTTGACTGTTGTTCTTTGTTCTCTTCAGCCAACAATACACGACAATTACAACTGATGGTAACGATTTAATTCCAGAGTAGATTTAATGAACAAACAGGTGCGGAACTTTCTTGCCTGGTTGATTCTACAGTTCATGTTAATGCACCCACTGTAAATGCCTCACGCACATGGCTCTGTGATGTGCAGAGAGCACCACTCTAATTTGACTTGTAGCTGCTGTGAAGACCAGTGAGCCTGTGAATCTTTTTATACTTTTTGCTGCACTAAAGAAAAAAAAAACTGGACTGTCATTTTATTTGAGATAACTTTATACAGCAATCCAGCATTTATTCAACAAGTGAAAATATTTATATAAATATTGCTGATACGTGAGCTCAATGCTATGTGTAAAAGAATAGTTGCGTTACCAGTGCTGAATAAAGTGCCTCACTAGGACCATTACAGGCAAACTCTCATTTTGATCCTCTCTGCAAGTTTGAGCTCAACATTTATTTTCTGTTTGACATCACTTCCATGGCTTGATCTACACTCTGACGTTACAAACAGGTCTCAGAAATGATAAGCTGATTTAAGAGTTTATCTGAGAACAGTTTGTCAGTGTCACTCTTTGTGGAGCACTGATGTTTTTAGTTCTTCCACCAACCAGTAACTTGGTAGCAATTGATGTTTTGCTCTGTACACACTTACATTAACAGCCATATGCTGCATCATGTAGTCATGTGAGTTTGATTAAACTGATCACTCAAACCAAGAGGAAGAAAAACAAAAAATGATGTCAAGCTTAATTTTGTCTATGAAGAAACCTCGAGTACTCAGTAAAACCTCAAATATCATGAAACTCTCCAGCATGGATGTAGAGCTCACACCTCACTGGTTAAAGAAGCACTGATGTGCCATTCATTCAATAACCATGCACTGACAATAACTATTAGAGACAACTCGGTGAGCAAAGTGATGCAATCATTTCAAAATTTCTTTAGATTTTGCAGTATTATCATTATTGTGATAAATGTGAATAGTCAGTATATAAAGACAACCAGCCAATGTATCAATATTGGGGGGTACAGCAAAACACAAAATGTTAAGTGTGATATTAAGAAAGTGCACAGTCAATATCACATGATATCATCAATAATTGTGAGCCTGACAGATTTTAACAAGTTGATAATACTCAGGAGTAGCACAAATGTGTAAATGAAATAACTACTCAAAACCAAGATTAGGGAAATCTCATTGTGTTTTGTTCCTTGGAAAAGGAGAAATATATATTTTTATATATATATATATATATATATATATATATATATATATATTGGGGTGTTAGATTTTGATATCAATATTGATATTGGTAATAAAAGTCCTAAAAATTGGTCGTCTCTGACCACTTCTATGCACTTGTAATTTTACTTTTTTATGCTTATAGAAAGATGTCATTCATATTGACATTGCTAATAAAAACTATAATAGACTATAATAATAAGAATTTTAATGGTTAAAATCTGTTAGAAGTATATCAGGAAAATCTGTAGATATATCAATATTTGTGGTCACGACAGCATCAATGAATGAATGATAATTGGGATATTTAAAAGCGAGATCTTAATATTGTATTAGCAATGCGCCTATAATATTTGTTAAAAGAAAAATTGTAATTCATGTCTTTGTTTGCTGTTGTGCAGTTTTGGGTTCTCACCACTTCCGTGTACTTGTAATTTGAGTTTAATAGCTTCACTTTTAATAGCTAATAGTTTAATAGCTTACCAAAAAAACAGCACGCACTAGATAAAGTTATAGAAGAATTTTGCTACCAGCATTGATGCAAGGTTTTTTTTTTTTTTTTCAATTATCAATTTTTGTTTGTTTTTTTTTTAATTTGATTTGATTTTTTTTTTTTTTACACAGCAATAATAGTACAAATAAAACTCTGATATAATGACAGCCTTAATTCATTTCATCCATTCAATAACAGACTAATCATTCAGGAAGACATTTGCCCAAAAAGCACTTCAGTGTTTAGTTCATTGGAGCTTTGTGGACAGTTTCATAGATTTTTGAAGCAATATCAATCAGTACTTCACTCTAATTAAAATCAGTTTCCAGCCCTTTAAAAAAAAAAAAAAAAAGCTACAGATTTGTTTTTTGTTTTGTTTTTTTTGTTTTTTTTCAATGTAGGTGTTTCATTTTTGTGTCATTCAGCGTGTGCTGTCACTGGGGAAATCAGCCATTTAGGGATTTTTTTAATAATACTGTTCAGCTTATTATCAAATTAAAGAAAAAGAAAGCTCAACCCTTGTCTGAAAAATGTGTGTAAATCTTGTTTGTGTGTGATTATTCTTCTTCGATAATAGTTTGTTTATTTTTTTCCGTTGTGGTGTTGTTTTTAGTTTTCTCTGCAAACGTTTTTCATGTACAGTGCCTTGTGTATTCAAGAAATTGAACTACAGGATGGGCCATTTATATGGATACACCGTAATAAAATGGGAATGGTTGGTGATATTAAAGTCCTGTTTGTGGCACATTAGTATATGTTGAGGGGGCAAACTCCTCAAGATGGGTGGTGACCATGGTGGCCATTTAGAAGTTGGCCATCTTGGATGCAACTTTTGTTTTTTCAATAGGAAGAGGGCCATGTGACGCATCAAACTTATTGGTAATGTCACGAGAAAAACAATGGTGTGCTTGGTTTCAACGTAACTTTATTCTTTCATGAGTTATTTACAAGTTTCTGACCACTTATAAAATGTGTTTAATGTGCTGCCCATTGTGTTGGATTGTCAATGCAGCCCTCTTCTCCCACTCTTCACACACTGATAGCAGGAGAAATGCCAGCACAGGCATCCAGTAGCCGTAGTTTCAGTTGCTGCACATCTCGTATCTTCACACCACAGACAATTGCCTTCAGATGACTCCAAAGATAAAAGTCTAAGGGGGTCAGATCGGGAGAATTTGGGGGGCCATTCAACTGCCGATGTGTGATTAATTGGTTTATAATCACTTAAACTAGTGACCTACAAGGAAGTGTAGGATGAGGCTCGAGGTGTTCAGATGCAGTCTGCATCTTCACAGTTATCACAAGCCCTCCACACTGTATGTTTAAGGTTAAAAGGTTTAGATTTTGACCAGAGGGGCCGATGGCGCGATATGGCAGCCTCGCTTCTATCAGTCTGCCCCAGGGTAGCTGTGGCTACAACTGTAGCTTGCCTCCACCAGTGTGTGAATGTGAGAGTGAATGAATAGTGGAATTGTAAAGCGCTTTGAGGGCCTCGAAAAGCGCTATATAAATGCAATCCATTATTATTATTATTATTATTATTATTATTATTATTATTATTAAAAGTTTTATCAAGACCGTGTAAAAAGATGAAAGTTCCCAGGTGAACGTGAAGATGGAAGTGCTGAAATCTCTTAAGCCTGTGTTCTTTCTAATGGCCAGCGGGGAAGGATGGAGATGGTTTAAGCCATTTAACCCTTGATGTCATTTCAGTTAAGGCCTCAGCAAACACTGATGAGCTTTTGTCTTCCTGAATACAACATGATACAGTATTCAATTTTACTTTTAGTCATGTACATTTTAGACAAGGTGACTTAAAAGTATTGTAAAACAAAAACAAAAAAACATTTGTTCACATTTTTGAAATGATACTTGACATCCTGACTTATCAATCAGGAAATATTAGTTACACTACAAACATGGTGGGCAACAAATAGAAGTGAAAATACCATAATGAATGTTTTAGGACAAAAAACTGAACGTTCCTGTATTGTATCTGTACTGTATGTTGGAGTCAAATTGTTAAATGTTGTCATTGTGTTACTTAAATTTGTAAGTCTTGGTTCAAACTATAGGATCAAAGACATTTGTTTCTGTTGACCTCCCCAAACTGTTGAACGGTGGGGGAGGCTGTAGTGGTTTATTATGGGACATCCTATGTGAGGGTTCTGTTTTGTTGTTTAGTAAGCTTCCTGCCTTTATGACCCTTTTGTGGGCAGGAGGTCACACAAAAAAGCACCCCCACTCACAGTACCTTATCTCTTAGAACCATAGGGGTTTTTTACAATGTGTGGTGCTTATGTGTACTGTAACTGTTTTCAATAAAAGGCGGCAAGGAAGGCTGTTTATTTGAAGTTGGCTAGGAGACAAGTGAGGAGCGTTTAGCTCCTAGAGCCTGGTTCCGACCAGCCTCCCTTGCTAGCAAGTAAAAACCGGTTAAAGCTGTTTGTCTTGCTTCCTTGTTTCGTTAACAGGAATAAGTTTCTAAACCAGCGGGGCCTGTGGAAGCGCAGACCCAACACTGTATAACATATTATAGATCCACAGCAGTATCATGCAAGATGATCACCTCACTGTCCCATCTGCTTACTGTACAAGTTTTCCAATCGCATTTATTTATTTATACTGACTAGGGGTTGGAAAGTAATTCTGATCATTTATGTAGCATCTTAATTATTTATTGTTGAAGTCAACTGAATAAGTCCACAGGGAGCATTAAATGTCATCAAGCGCACAAGCCACCTGATTGCAGACTAAACGAAAAAGAATCTGCTACAATAGATTTCATCGATCTCCTACCTGGAAAATCCAATTTTAGCCTCTGACTAATTGCATTTCTGCAGTGAAGCAAAGTGATGGCATATTGCCATGGATTTTCCTCTAAGCAAAAAATGAGTCCAGCAAATTCAAGAGGTCATTGATGAAAATCTGCTTCACCTGAGACTGTGATATGGTTAGTGTTTTTCAAAGTAAATTCAACTGTCTTTCAACAGTTTTGTTATTTTTTCAAAATGTATTTTATTACAGACCTCTCTCTTGCCAGGCGTGAATGCCCCTCCTCTTTAATGTTGTTACTAAACATACTGGGTAGATACACCCAGTATGTCAACTGCCCTTCCACACCCTTTTAGTTAGTTTTCCTTCCTCCTTATTGTTAGTTAACCCTGGCAATGAGAGAAGCAACGCTGGGCTACTGCTCACACACGTCTGTCACAGAGATATTGCTGGATACAGATTAGTCAAGGTAGGTCCTTAGATTATTCAATTGGTTTGTTATCTCAACCACAAAATTAGTGTCTGAATTTATCATTTCATTTGAATTTATTTACATGTTTGTAATAAATTAGGAAGCACAAGATATGGAAATTTGGTTACAAGTGAAGGTTTTGTGCTGTGCTGTGAGCTGCTGTCACACAATCCCATTTAGATACAAACTTGCAACAAATGGTTAATGTGGAGATAAGAGCAGATAACAATGATTAACAGGAGCCTAAACAGAGCACAGGTGTCCATTGTGACTTAAGGGTCAGTGTTGTCACATCAAACAAAAGTGTACTGTAAACAGTAACTGTCTATAGCAGTATTATGTCTCAAACATTTAAGCCCATTAGTGAGACTAATCTAAAGTGTCATTTTGTATTTTATGGTAATAAATGTGACAAACTCTGACAGAGGAAGATTATCAGTAAGGATGACTAGCGCCTGTGTGAACTGCCTGAAATCTCTGGTGACAGCTCTGCACTTCCTCTGCTGGGTAGGTACGTTGGGGTAAGAGACCCACCCAGACTACAGAAAACATGGGTTGTCTTGTAACTGTGAATTACCAGTTCCAGTCAGATGACATAGCACACTTACAGTATACACATTTATAGATACACATTATGGTAAATAGTTATAGATAGATAGACAGATAGTAGTTGCCTACCTTGTCCAACAAAATGGGGGAGTGTTGTGTCAGGAAGGGCATTCGGGGTAAAATCTGTGCCACATCAACATGCATATCCATCTGCTGTGACCAGCCCTTGGGAAATAAGGGAGCAGCTGGAACTGCCTTCTACTTGTAAATGTGGTGCCACAGTTCTTGAACATTACGCATTCATTTGCAATTGTTATCAGTCAGGAGCACCATTTAATTTCCACAGGCATGCACTTGATTACGTTTGACCACAAGAGGGGATTAAAGTACCATTTTAGGCTCCGATCAAACGTTCAAAGTTTTTACTTGTGATGGAAATAAAGTGGTCCCTCGTTTATCACGGTAGTAAATAACCCACAATAGGCGAAATCCGCGAGGTATCTAATTTTAAAAAAACAATTATTATAGATGTTTTATGGCTGTAAAACCCCATTACTACACACTTTATACACTTTTCTCCGAGAGGCTCGAACATTTCCCCACTTTTCTCAATGGTTTAAACACTCTAAAAGTTCAAACCTTCGTATAAAAAGAAGTCCAGTATTATAGAATGAAACCAAAGGCACCTGCAGATGCCTTTGACGGTGCAAAACGTTTCGTCGATATTTTTGTGTTTGTTGAAGAAAACTTGCAAACAAACATACAGTACAGTACTTCAGAGTCACACTGCTAGCGATCGAAGATTTAGGTAAATTTGACAAGCTGAACGCATTCTGTACTGTACAGGAGACACGGCATGAGATCGATTGGTTTACAGCCAATCAGAACGCAGAACACAATACGCTGTAAAAAAAAAAAAAAAAAAGCATGCAAAATTGCACAAAAAAATCCGCGAAACAGCGAGACCGAGAAAGGTGAACCGCGTGTAGCGAGGGACCTCTGTAATGCACCCATAATGCTCCAGTGTTTCATTTTAATTCTAGAAAAAAAAAAACAAAAACAAGATTAACTGGGTTAGTCTGTACAAGCTTATTATGAATTATGTGCAATGTTAATCTAGACAAAAACTAAACAAACAAAAAAAAACTAAAAGTAAAAATACACTATGCAAAGACATATAAATTAGTATACTGAATACAAGCAGCTTAAATTGTACAGTAGTGTGTGTCTTATGTAAATATCTCCTTAGCTACTTCCATAAATCAGTTGTCAGTCTTCTTATTTGTCTTTACAACATGTTCAGTATTTTATGGTGGGTCTCGGGGCCAAACACAGCGTTTCATGTCTTGTAAATGTTAATGCACCATTTTGTTTAGTTTATGATGGAAATTACTTTCTGTATATAAAGAAAATCAAAAATAAGGCTCTAGGCAACATTTCATAAATAAATAGAAATAAATACAAGCTGTGAGAAGTGTATCATTTTCCTAGTTGCATATATAGTGTTTACTTCGCTCTAGATGTGAGTCAGTGTGTCATAAGTTGACGATTCTGTCTAACATCAGACGTCTGCTGTTTTTTTTATTTGGGAGACTAAATTAAAATCCAAACTTTCTTGATTTTGAGTGTAAATTCAGTTTTAGTCCATATAGGCAAACCCACATAGACTCAAATTCAGAATAATAATGTGACATGTCTCTTGTCCTATTTATGTGTGTATGTGTGTTTGTTTGCTATGGTGAAGCTAAGCAACGCCTTTGTGGTGGCCTTTGGTGAATTCATGATGATGCACTCCAGGTTTGCCTCTCTAGTCACCTCCTTCTGGCCAGTCTACCCTGCCAACACTCTGGTGGTCACTGGTACCATTGCCACCTGTGTGTGCTACTTGGGAGTGGTTGGAGGCATGAGGGAGAACCGCTGCATGCTCATAAGCGTGAGTATGAAGCAGTGACTCAATGTCGCCCAGAGATTTTTAATGAGTTACTATAAAATAATGATAAACTTTATAGTAGGCGATCGTGGCTCAAAGAGTTGGCAGTTCGTCTTGTAACCGGAAGGTTGCCGGTTCAAGCCCCGGCTCGGACAGTCTTGGTCGTTGTGTCCTTGAGCAAGACACTTCACCTACCGCCTACTGGTGTTGGCCAGAGGGGCCGATGGCGTGACATGGCAGCCTTGCTTCTGTCAGTCTGCCCCAGGGCAACTGTAGTTGCCTCCACAAGTGTGTGAACGTGAGAGTGAATGAATAGTGGAATTGTACAGCGCTTTGAGGGCACTGAAAAGCGCTATATAAATACAATCCATTATTAAATTAGCATAACTATGCTTTTAATGAGCTTTGCATTTAGTTTGAATGAATGCAAATACAGTACACTGAAATTAGCTGAGAAGATGCAAATGTAGTCATGTGGTGTCCCATTTTCACCCACACAGTTTTATGTCCTGCTGTCCTTCCTGATATCTGTGGAGCTGGCCATGGCCTGTGTGTTTTTTGTCTACAACAGAGAGGTAGGACAGTCACTATCTGTATCCATATGTGTATACATATACCAGGTTATTTAAAGGTTTCTATTAGAAGTACACCAATCCAATTTTTTCCAGTTGTGAAACCAAAACCAGAGGAAAAGAATGATTACTTTATGTGTAGCACAATATCGGGTTTGATATTTTGACAAAATTTGTAGCATAAAATGTATCAAATAATGGCAACAGAACCATAATAAAGAAAATCTATGCACTTTATTCACCTCTATAAGCTGTCTAGCTTGGTTCATGCTGCTAGCAAGTTCACATGGCCTATTGAGTGGTTGTTTTTTGTCCCATGATGATTACCCCTTTAATGCCAAGTTACCATGATGCCCACATCCAGTGCTGACGTCAAAACTAGGTGTGAATTCTATTAAATTGTTTAGTCTCATAAATGTCTTAGAGTGTTGTTACACTACGAGCCAGATTCAATCATTCACACACTTGTAAGCTCTTTTTAAAATCTATTTTGCACATATTTACATGCCAGTGAAGCATAAGGGACAGTTTAGGGTTTGCAGACTGGAGAAGCCATTGATAAAACCACCTGTGCTACATAATCGGAACCACCTATTCTACTTATTGTCACATAGTGTTACCTTAAGTGGAACAAAAGCTTCCCGGCAAGTATTAAGAGACACAAGTAACAGAAAGTAATAGGGTGAGTTAGCTGTGTCAGCTCACTTCACCGCATTTGTAGTTAAGCATAAAGCACAATATACAAAAAGACAAGCTGTTAGCATTGCACTCATGAAAAACTAAGTGCTGTTAGCTTCCTCCAGCTGCACTGCTGCTACTTATAGTGTAGTAAACAGGACAACATGGAACTGGACTGAATTAAAGTCCTATCCAAAGCAAATATTGCCACTGGGTCTTCAGGTTTGGTCAGGTATTTTGTACAATTTATTTAAATATAACTTTAATTTTAACAGCCACCAAAACATAAAAACTGTATGCTTAAAGTTGGAAATGAAAAAATAAAGTTTCAAAGTTTACTACTTCAAAACAAGGGCATACTTTACTGTTGTGGAATTATTTCTTAGATTGAGAATCTGTTGAGTGCCACATCTCAAACACATTGATTGGCCTGTTATTACAATATTGGAAAAGCTGAAGAAAGAGTCCATCACATACTGAAGTGTTGTATACTTAGTTTCTATGTGGATGGACATACTAATTAACCAAGGAGCTAAGTTCATTCTCCAGACTTACGGCATATGTTCTCGCATTTTTTGACTTTTTTGCTTGTTTGGTTTGATTTGGTACTGCTATTTATCCCCACTTGTATCTAAACACTGTTTTTGTTCATGTCCAGTAGGCTCCAGTATATTTCTGTTCTTTCGCTTCCTTTCTGTCATGCAGATTGGCACATACTTTGAGAAAGATCTGATGCACAGCTTGGAGGTCTACAAGATATCGGGTCCAGGAGAAAATCAGACACTCAAAGATGACTTTGATGCCATCCAGTATCTGGTAAATGATAAGCTGCTTTCCTCTGTCAGATTAATCATGCATGTCCTGCTCCACCATTTAAAGCTAAACACTGCTCATATTAACACTGAATCATCAAACTCAGAAAAACAGGCTCATTGAAGTAGAAACTTGTAGCATTAAATGTAATACTATGAATATTGAGTTAAAGAATAAATATATGGAACTGGATATAAACAGAATAGGAAATCATTTTATGCCTTTCCCTGCTCAGATAGCAGACATGTTTACTCCACTGAACCCGAGTGTTGTGTTTTGTACAGTTTAAGTGCTGTGGAGTCCACGGTGTGGCAGACTGGGGGGGAAATGTCCCAATATCCTGTTGTACTCTAGACCCTTGTAACGTCACTGACCAGCCCAACTGGCAAGAGGTTAGTTTACATTATCAAACCATAAAACACTGTTTTTAAAAGACTTTAGTTTCATTGAGGTGAACACACGTTTAACAAAGAACGTAGCAGAAAAAGGGGTGTTTGAAAAAAGATTTTCAAAGTAGACAAAAGAACAGGTGAAGTAGTAGTTGTTCCAGAAAAAAGGTAACACAGGAGTTTCATGAGACGATAAAAACAATTTCCATTTTGGATATACATTAAGACACATGGGTATTCACAGACGCGGACTAAAGCTTTCTTGGCTGCTACCTCAAAGCACACTGTGCGCTGTCTATCTTGCGTGCTGCACAATATCGTTTATTATTTAGTAAATATTGATATCTATGACTAGCTAGTTTATTGTGATGGTGCTTTGTTTTCTCTATTATTATGTTGCTCTTTGTTGTTTGCTGTCTCCTCTGTTTTTTTTTTTTTGTTTGTTTTTTTTTTTCTCCATACAGGTGACCCAGGAGTTCTTTTTTTTTTTCTCTCTCTTCCCCCCCCTTCTCACCGTCTCTTCTCCCCTTTGGTTTTCCTTCTTTCTCTCCCCCTCTTTCTCTCATTCATTCCCCCTGTCCTATTTATTAAAAAAAAAAAAAAAAAAAAAAAAAAAAAGACAAAGGATGAACTGAAGCTCTGCCATCACGTAATGTCGCATACTGCTGTTTCTGATGTCATTTAAAAAAAAAAAAAAAAAAAAAAAAAAAAAAGGATATACATTAAGAATTTGGGAATGTTGCTTTCAGATAAATTACAGCATATTAATTCATCAATAACAATTCCAAACTTCAACCAATATAGTTTGTGTTTGTTTAAAGCTAAACCCCAATTCCAGATCTGCTCTCTCTAATGATAACGCTTAAACACATCCCACATTGTCTTACACAAACATGTGAATTTGACCAACATTCAGTTGTGAAAAAAACTGAAAAAATCTACAATCGTTAATTTCATCTGATTTACAGTTCTAATAACAGTGTTTTTATGATCTGGTTAATCTGGTTTCTCTTTAATGCAGCGGTCCCCAACCTTTTTTGCACCAAGGACCGGTTTATGCCCGACAATATTTTCATGGACCGGCCTTTAAGGTGTCGCGGATAAATACAACAAAATAAAACTAGTACCGGTACCGAAAAAAAGAAAATTTATTCATAACACACGTGAAAAGACCCAGGAAAACCGAGTAAACGATAAAAACGATAACAAAATAACGCTGAAAACCGATAAAAACCCTGAAAACCATACATTTCACACATGAGCCTCAACTCTCGTGGCCCGGTACCAAACGACTCACAGACCGGTACCGGTCCGAGGCCCGGGGGTTGGGGACCGCTGCTTTAATGTTTCACTGGTAATGACGTTTTAATTATACTGCAAGGTCTTTTAGTCTTTATTTAGAAGGCTTTATCATTCTCTCACATCATTGTGGAGGAATTCCAGCACACTGTACACTGTTAGACTTTTTGTTTCCACTTTACGGTAACATACTGGCGTCACTGTTGCCAGCGTCATACCGTGACGCCGTGTTACGGTAGCTTACCGTTCTGCAGGATGATACCGCTTTTTGCTGTTGTGGTATAATACTCCTGGACAAATTATGGTAACGCACCGTAGCTTTTTTTACAGTATCTCACTGGCGAGTGACGCCGTTATGTCGTTATGTCGTTATGTCGTAAATTACGTCAACAAAGTAACATCATACTGTGATTAAGAAATTGGTATACTACCGTTTATTCATGGTATGTCACTGTAAGCCCGCTGCAAGGTAATAAACTGCAAGATATTTACCAGTAACTTACCGTTATCACGCATCATCAGTGCCAAAAATATTCATCTCTGCTAGAGGATACCGTGTTCCTACAGGCGGTCATTTACTGTTTAACAGGTCGTAATTTACCATAATTTCAGGAAACAGTAACATACTGTAAGAGACTGGAGGGTTCCAAAAAAAATTGTATTGTATAAATGTATCATTTATTATATATATATATATATATATATATATATATATATATATATATATATATATATATATATATATATATATATATATATATATATATATATCCTTCAAGCTCGGGTCCTCTACCAGAGGCCTGGGAGCTTGAGGGTCCTGCGCAGTATCTTAGCTGTTCCCAGGACTGCGCTCTTCTGGACAGAGATCTCCGATGTTATTCCCGGGATCTGCTGGAGCCACTCGCCTAGCTTGGGGGTCACTGCACCTAGTGCTCCGATTACCACGGGGACCACCGTTACCTTCACCCTCCACATCCTCTCGAGCTCTTCTCTGAGCCCTTGGTATTTCTCCAGCTTCTCGTGCTCCTTCTTCCTGATATTGCTGTCATTCAGAACCGCTACATCGATCACTACGGCCGTCTTCTTCTGTTTGTCTACCACCACTATGTCCGGTTGGTTAGCCACCACCATTTTGTCCATCTGTATCTGGAAGTCCCACAGGATCTTAGCTCGGTTATTCTCCACCACCCTTGGGGGCATCTCCCATTTTGACCTCGGGACTTCCAGGTTATACTCAGCACAGATGTTCCTGTACACTATGCCAGCCACTTGGTTATGGCGTTCCATGTATGCCTTGCCTGCTAGCATCTTGCACCCTGCTGTTATGTGCTGGATTGTCTCAGGGGCATCTTTACACAGCCTGCACCTGGGGTCTTGCCTGGTGTGATAGACCCCAGCCTCTATGGATCTTGTACTCAGAGCTTGTTCTTGTGCTGCCATGATTAGTGCCTCTGTGCTGTCTTTCAGTCCAGCTTTGTCCAGCCACTGGTAGGATTTCTGGATATCAGCCACCTCCTCTATCTGCCGGTGGTACATACCGTGCAGGGGCCTGTCCTTCCATGATGGTTCCTCGTCTCCCTCCTCTTTCTTGGGTTTCTGCTGCCTGAGGTATTCACTGAGCACTCGGTCAGTTGGGGCCATCTTCCCAATGTATTCTTGGATGTTCATTGTTTCATCCTGGACTGTGGTGCTGACACTCACCAGTCCCCAGCCCCCTTCCTTCCGCTTAGCGTACAGCCTCAGGGTGCTGGACTTGGGGTGAAACCCTCCATGCATGGTAAGGAGCTTTCTTGTCTTTATGTCAGTGGCTTCTATCTCCTCCTTTGGCCAGCCTATTACCCCAGCAGGGTACCTGATCACGGGCAGGGCGTACGTGTTGATGGCCCGGATCTTGTTCTTACCATTCAGCTGACTCCTCAGGACTTGCCTGACCCTCTGCAGGTACTTGGTGGTTGCAGCCTTTCTAGCGGCCTCTTCATGGTTCCCATTCGCCTGCGGGATCCCCAGGTACTTGTAACTGTCCTCTATGTCTGCAATGTTGCCTTCTGGTAGTTCAATCCCCTCAGTTCTGACTACCTTCCCTCTCTTTGTTACCATCCGACTACACTTCTCCAGTCCGAACGACATTCCAATGTCATTGCTGTATAGCCTGGTAGTGTGGATCAGTGAATCGATGTCTCGTTCACTCTTGGCATACAGCTTGATGTCATCCATGTACAGGAGGTGGCTGACAACTGCTCCGTTCCGTAGTCGGTATCCGTAGCCAGTCTTGTTAATGATCTCACTGAGGGGGTTCAGGCCTATGCAGAACAGCAGTGGGGACAGAGCATCTCCTTGGTAGATCCCGCACTTGATGGTGACTTGTGCTATGGGCTTGGAGTTGGCCTCTAGTACGCCACATCCTGTTAAGATTCAATATTGAGGAAGGGTACAAGAGGTGATCGAAGAATAACCACACCGATCCGGCCGGGTGAAGTCAAACGATGATTTTAATGAATACACGCGTGGGAAGACAACTCTGTACGCAGACAGGAAGTAGTCTTCGACTTAATCAAAGCATGAACAGATATTTTATAGCATCAGGGTTTGTTTACTGACGCCCCTTCATGCGTCACAGATACATTTTATACATAGATCAGATCAACATCATCATGACTTTTCACCTAGAAAATCATCTTCTATTTTCATGGCTAGCCCTTCCTGTCTACCTTTCAGTTCTTGTCTTGTTCCTCTTTCTTGCCGAGACACCAAGAAACGGTTCCTCTTTTACCAAGACAATTTTGCAGTTACAGCCAAACATAACTAACCTCTCCTCTAAATAAATCTAATTTAAAGTGTGTGTGTGTGTGTGTGTGTTGACCTCACATGCTCTTTGTGTCACCTCTTCACCTACTGTCTGTGTCTCGTCCTCAAATGCTCTTTCTCAATTCACCTGTTGCACTTCTGACCTTTTACCAGACCAGAAGCTCACTGAGACTATGTGTATGTCTTCTACTAAATAAATGTTTTAATCAAGAACCTCTACTAAAACCTTAATATAAAATGATCTGATATATAAGTGTTTTGTAAGCATGTATTGCAATTCCTTCTATGGCTCCAAGTCACTTGCACAATAGATTGTCCGAACATCGCGCCGAACAAAGCTTCCGACCCCCAATTAATTGACCGAGCTCCAACTCTTTAATAAGCACAGATATGCATTGTGTATAAAATAGTCATAGCTGCTTAAGGCCTTCTTAAAGCTATCTGTTACATTGTTAAAGCCTCGTCTTAGCCTGCGGCTCAAAATAACTTCCTGCTTTCACTTCCGCATACAACTTCCTGTCAGCCTGCAACTCAGTCTTTCTGAAAGAGACACTGTTTAAACCTTGGAATGCAATATCCATGCTGCAGATTATATTATTAATGCAATGACAATTATTTAACAATAGCAGTAAAATAATTTCCCTCCTCGACACTCCCTCTTTTGACCTCTGGAACACCAGAGGTCACAATACATTGTGTCCTCACGCAGACCCTTCTCTGGTGGTCTCGAACCTCGAGATCTCCAGGATCCTCGCCCCTCCTGTGGTCGCCGAGATCGATCTTCTGCAAAGGAAACAAAACACCTTTTCTTGCATCTCCCTAACTTATCCTATCTGGGACTCTTTAATCAAAAGCCTGATCCTAATTATCTTCTTAACTTATTGACTTGTATTTATGTATACTCTTCAACGTTACTCATCACTTTAAAATTCTTTAAGCGCTGGTTTCACGTCCAGTTGCTCGCTCTACTTTCCCTTATCTGATCATCAACATCCTGTGCACAAGTTGTCGCTGCTGCAAGTTAATCTACTCCAACAGAAAACAACCACTTTAATCAATTAAGTTTAAGCATATAAGCAATTACTCCTGTATACATTTCATCATAGCTAAATGCTGCCTTGAAACAACTCCTATGTGTTAACACTAACTTCATTTTAAAACCTCACATTTCCTATGTTATCACCTGTTTTGGTATAACCTTTTTATTTCATTTTGCTCCCTTTAATGTAACAATACCTTCTAATTCTAATGTATCAGACTTAACCAAAATATATGCTTTCCTTCCTCTTTGGTCCTTCTTTAAGTTCAGTTAAAAGCTAAATGAATTTAGGGCCTTTTGCCTGGAATCAATACTGTCATGTGTGTTTCTTAACTCTGTGTCTGTAAGCGTGTGCAATCCTTCATGAACTCATATTATCCTCACAGTAGATTGGCTAATCATAGCGCTAGCCAAAGGCTCGTGACCCTCCAGAGACAAATTTGAGCCACAACTCCTTTAAAAGCACAAAATGCAATATGTATAAAATAGTTATAACTGCACCTGAAATACAAAGTTAACATCATCATAAACATCTTATGGTCATCAAAGCAATGGGCAGGGCTGCGACCCAATTTAGCCCTGTCTGCGCACAAATTTTAGCCAACTTGTTTTTCAAATTTAGGTTCATCCTCTCTACCTTTCCTTGAGATTGAGGATGAAAGACCGTCCCGAACTTATGTTGCACTCCCAACATCCTCTCTACCTCTTGCAAATCTTTATTCTTGAAGTGAGTACCATTGTCTGATCTAATTCTCTTGGGAAACCCATGCCTTGGAATGTAATGATTGATTAAGCACTTAATCACGCTTTTCGCGTCTTCACATTTGGTCGCCCATGCTTCGGGCCATCCAGTCAGAACATCCACACACACCAACAAATACCTCACCCCACCTGGGCCTGTATCAATCATGTCGGTATAATCAATCACGACCTCTTCTCCTGGCCTTTCTGGCATGAGAAACTTACCAGCTTCAGGTTTTACTGCTGGCTTTGGGTTGTGTGCCCCACAAATTAGGCACGTTCTGGCCTTTTCCAGTATCATCCTTCTCAAATCAGGATGCCACCATCGGCACAAATTTCTCTCCATCTGTTTCACTCCCACGTGACCAAGCCCGTGAGCCTCATTCACCTTTTGTTCCGCCATTTTGGCCGTTAAAGCGGGACGCCCATCTGGCCCCCTCCACAAACCGCCATCTTGCCAGGCTCCTTTGTTTTCCCACACCCCCTTTTCCTCTGGGGATGTCTCCTCCTGAGCCTGTCTAACTTCTTCCATGCTGTTAGTGCTAACCTCCTCTTCTGGGGTTACCTGCACCAGTTGTCTCTGTCCTTTGTAGCCCGCTGCTTCCTTTGCGGCTTCGTCAGCTTTCTGATTTCCTCTTGCCACCATACTGTCTGCTTGTGAGTGGCCTTTGCATTTTATAATACTTACCTCGTCTGGGTCCTCCAGGGCCTTTTTGTGACAGATGGGTGCATTAGTGGCCGTTCTGAACCCGGCTCTCTTCCACTGAGCCAGTTCCACATGAGCTGCTCCAAACGCATATGCTGAGTCAGTGTAGATGTTCACTCTCATGTTTTTAGCCAACCTCAGGGCTCGAGTTAGGGCTATCACTTCAGCTCTCTGGGCCGACTGTTGTCCCTCAATTTTTCCTGCTTCTTTCACCTGAAACTCAGTTCCTACTCTACAGACTACTGCATAGCCCGCTTTCAATCCTTCTTCATCTCTGTGGCAGCATCCATCTGTGAACCAATCCTCAGCTCCAAGTATGGGCTCTGCCTTTAGGTCTTCCCTGATTTTTCCTTCAACTTGGGCTTTCTTAATACAGTCATGTGGTTCTCCTGACCCCATTAGGTCTGCCATATTTATTCCTTCATGTGTGAATATCAGATTTGGCGCCTCTAAAATTTTGCTGAACCTTTGTTGCGTCAGTGGAGTCATTGTGAATGCCTGTGAGTTCACATAGGCCACTACACTGTGTGTAGTAAGCACTTTCAGTGGGTGTTCCCTCACTATATGTGCTGTTTTCTGAATTATCTTTGCTACTCCTGCTGCGTGTTGTGTGCATGTGGGATGCCTTGCTTCTGTTGAATTTAATCTTATGCTAACATACATAAGTACATCCCTACCTCCCCCTTTTTTCTGAAACAACACACCATTCACAACTCCCTTTGTTTCTGAAACATCAAGATAAAATGCCTCATCATAGTTAGGTGTGGCCAGATCTGTGGCTCTTGACAAATCCTGTTTTAGTGAAATGAACGCTGTCTCTGTGTCCGGCGTCCAAGGCAATTCAGCCTTCAGATTTCGAACACCAACTTTCTTGATCAGGTCCCTTAAAGGGGCCGTTTTACCCGCATAGTTCGGAATGAACTGCCTGCTCTAACCTGTCAAGCCAAGAAAGGAAAGCAACTCCTTCACAGTTCTTGGTTTTGGATGTGTCAGAATTTGGTCTCTGTGTGTGTTCATTAACCCCACTGATCTGTGTGCGATCACCCGGCCCAGGAATGTTACCTCTGGCCGGACCAACTGCAGTTTTTCTTTGCTCACTTTGAAGCCACACTCCGCCAATCTGTTCAACACCACGAGCAATGCTACCGTACAGGCCGCTGCTGACGGGGCTGCAATAAGAAGATCATCAACATACTCTATTAATGTACAGCCCCCTGGCAGTTGACATGGGGACAATGCCTCTTTCAACACCTGATTAAAAATTCCTGGTGAGAGTGCAAAGCCTTGTGGTAGGCGTGTGTACCTAAATTTGCGGCCTCTGTATGTGAATGAGAAAATGTCTCTGAGTGACTCGTGCAGTGGGAGACAAAAGAATGCATTCGCTAAGTCAATACATGTGAACCACTCTTGGTCTTCAGTTTTGTGCTTCTATTATGGTCTGTTAAATGGTATGTCAGACTTCAGCTGGAACAGGACAGGCGAACAGTTAGCTAGACCTACATCTGTGGGCCCTGCGGACCACAAAGTACCAGGCAATTTTGAGAGCTCAGCTACTGCATCAGGATGATCCATTCTTTCCCTGCCATGTATTCTGGAGATTTCTTTATGTTCTAAGATCACTGCATCGTTGGACAAACAAGTTATGCGATATATTTTACATTTTGGTGCATACCAAACGTTTGGAATTTGGGTGCTTTGCCAGCATGCGTTGTCCAGCGCACGCTTGACCATTGGTCCCAGATCTCTTGGCCCATGACCCTCGTGGACCGCCAATGTAATGTGAGGGGCTGAATCCTCTCCCACATTGTACCAAGGCAGTTGTTCATCAGTAAATTTCACAGCCGCGGCCACACCTTCTGGTCCAACATAAATGTTATGTGTTTGCACATTCCACGTCTGTCCCTCAAGATCAGACTGGAACTGTTCCCGATAGATATCATTATCTTCCCTATCATAAAAGAGTGTAACGTGGAAAGGATCTCGCGGAGGGGAATAGACGGCCAGGCTCATTATCCAGGGTTTCCATAGCTGATAATGTCTCAAAATGCCTTCTTCCACTAGCCTCCCCCAGTAGATTTCGGCAGTGGGTTGTTCAGAGTTCTGGACTAGATATTGAGTCTTTGAAGGTGATCCCAGTTTCACAAGCAGGTCCCTGCCCATGAGATTTTCCAGGCACCTGTGAGGACACCACATATTGGTGCTTCAAAGTCTGTTTTCCCAGCTGTGTCAATGCTGGATCTGTCAATGGCAGTGTCATTGGAATCCCGGAAAAGCCTACCACATTAACTGTGTGACAGGAGAGTGTTGCACTGTCTGGTGTGTCTTTCAATGTTGAGTATGTTGCTCCAGTATCCACCAGGAAGGGCAATTCAGTGCCTTCCACGGTCATTGACAGCATGGGTTCTGCCGCCCCCCACGCTGTTCAGTTTCTCCGGGCTCCGTCAGTATTGCTCCCCCTCCCAGCCCCAGTCGGCTACTGGGTACTGGGGGGCTGGTGCTGCATTCGGGTTTGGAGCTTGATGTGCTCCCCTGTAAGCAACTCTTTGTCTTGGGGCTCCTCGTGCCTGGGGCTGATAGCCTCGCCTCTGATAATTTCGCTGCGATTCAGGGCATTCTCGGGACCAGTGTCCTCTGCTCCACAGCTGTAACAGCCAGTCCAAGACACATTATTAGGATTCCCTGGATTCCGAGCCCTTTGTCCTCCCCTCACGGATCCACCACGCCCTCTCTGCGGTCCACCGGTCCCCCAATTCCCTACGGGTTGACGCTGCCTTGGTGCATTGGCGGGCCAACGGTCATCAGGGTAGAGACCCGGATCCTGATCTGGCCAGTCAGGCACAGGATCGGGCTGAGGCCTTGCCACCATTATAGTCTTATTTAGTTCTTTCGGTTCTTTTTTCTTCGCATTATATTTTTCGCGAGCCTCACCCAGCTGCAGCCTAAGCAGCTGCGCCTGTGCTTCATCTAACTCTTTCTTTTGTTTGTTCGTCAAATCCTGTTCCTGCTGAAGTCTGTGGGTCACATGTCTCTCCCACTGCACCGAGTCTGCAACGGCAAAATCTGGGTTCTTTTCCAAGTCAACTGCAACCTGGTTGGGCAGCCCTGCCAGCACTGCCGAACGAAACCACGCTCTACTTTCACCCTCCTTCCCCGGATGTATTCCTGTTCCTAACAACCATTGTTCCTTTGCTTTAGCTAAACACTCTCTGGGTGTGTTTTTGGGATCCCAAATAATTTTTGGAATGGCTCCAGAGTTAGGAGTTGGGTCCTTCTCCCGAACTGCATCTGCTAAGTCACTCTGCACCTCATGATATTTCAGGTCATTTGCATATCTGGTTGTTTGAGCTATCTGCTCTACATCTGCTAACCCACCACCCAGCATACAACGTCCGGCCAAAGCGCGAAAGTCGCCCAGCGCTAATTCTTCTCCTTCCCAATGTTCTCCCTTGGTTATTGGTGGAAGTTGTTTAACCAATGCTTCCAAATCTCTCACCTTATAGGCGCGATAAACTGGTTCGTTCTTTGGACCTGCTATTAGAGGCAGACTTAAACCAGGGTCAGGAGCTCCTTGTTCAAAACTCACTCTTCTACTCTTCCTCAACTTTCCTTTCCCCTTTGAGCTCTTAAATATGGGCTGTCTCTGTGCTTGGTCTCTCTTCACACTTCTTTTCCTCAAAATTAGGCTTGTACTTGGTTGGGGCTCAGGTCCTCCATCTTCGTCCTCCTCCTCGTCCTCTTCTTCTGATGACGTCGCACGGTCTTCATTCTCCTCTTCTGGCCCTCCCTGCATTACTCTCTGCTTTATAACCTCCAATGCCGTTAATGCCTCTATGGACGCACGTAGGGCCTCATGCATTTGTCCATACACTTCTCCTTCAGTTTTTAACACCAAGCTCAGAGGTATTTTATCACCCAGCCCTTTCTGTTGGGATGTAATAAGTTTACTTACCTCAACCTCCATCGCTTGGCACTCTTTCTCTGCTGATTTTAATACTCCAGGGGAAGCCAAGCGAACAGCTTTCTTAAGCTGTTCGAGCTGATCCTTCAGAGGTTTGCATCCCCTTTTCCTACTAGGTGTCGCACCCGAGCTGTCAGCCATTCTCTGAAACACAGACTTACCTCTTCCAATGGCGTTGGTCGACTCCACCTTCTTGGTCTAGGTCACCCAGACACGCTTAACTTTCGGTTTCAGTCTTCGTCTCGCTGTTCTCGCAACCACTGGCTCCTCTTCCCCTGCTCGGTGATACACAAAGTTTAACCCAGCACTTTAGACGCTGTCCTCGCGTTCTCAAGCGTTGACACTCAATCAAAATTATTCGCCCTCAAAGTGTTAATATATGACACCAGCAACCCTTATGCGCAACGCGCTCACCTCCGTATACTTACCTCTCCAATAGTTCCTCGGATTAGTGTTTTTTCATTTATTGTAAACCCATTAACGGCGCTGCGCGTCCCTTATATACTTTACAGCAACACACCCTCAAGGGTCCCTCAACTTGTCCCGTACTAATAAGTCTAAAACCAAGAAATCACCTTTATGACATTATGTCAAAGCTTTCTCCATGTTGCACAGCCTGCCACAGGTTTAACAAAAAATCGCTGCCCGAGAAGGCTCCCACATATCAAGGTGGTCGTTTTCACAAACTTCCAGCAGACCCTCAAATAAACAAAAACAACGACCCAGGCAGGCTTCCAGTTCAGCCTCCTCAATTTCTATGCACACCGAAAACTCATGGGGAGATTCTTCTGTCTCCCCGTGTCCTACACAATTCACCTCCAAATGATCCCCTACAATTGAAATTTCAGTGTGGAATGACGCAGAGATTAACATTTCCTTATTTATTCACTATATGTAACCTGAATTTTCTCTCTCTTATCAAATAACAAAGGTTATCTTTACAATTTGTTATTGAACTACTAATTAAGTTGCTTTTTATGGTGTCAGTGATAAACTGCCCCTAAAAAGTCCACTTTATTGCGTGCTCATTGAGTTACTCCTATCAAAGCTATTTAACAAGTTCAATTTACACACTCATTAATTTGTCACGCTTATTAGTGGCTCATGGTTGCTTAAAGCCTATGTCTGACTTGACCACAGAGTTAGAGCATCATTCAATCCTCTCAGGATGACCACTCCACTTACTCTGCATCCAGTCAGCTCATGAATTAACAACCCTTGCAGACTGTAACCCTTTTATTTTTTGTTTATGCCTTCAAATCCACCTTAAATCTTCTTTACCTAAACGTTGGTTTTAAACACAAACAATTCTTATATTCTATTTTGAAACGCTGTCACCATTCATATATTTACAATGTTATTATTTACTAAGCCAGCATTTTAATTGCAGACATTTATCCACATTTGCAAACAATAGTTATAGAGCTGAATGACACACAAAACCGAAAGCATAGTCCTCTCATGCGCTCTGCATCTGCTGCCTCATTTGCATGCACACACACACTCTTCATCTAAGAATAGCAGCAGGCAGTCAGTGCATTGCTGACTCGACCCACAGAGATCTTTTTTATTACAGAGACGTCTTATATTTACAACTGCACAGATTTTAAACCTTTTAACACCTATCGAATTTCGACAAATTTAACATAACCGTTTTTTGCGATCAATTAACCAGTATCAAGACTTTAACTGTTTCTGGCCTCATTTCTAAAATCCCTAACTCAATTTAAAAGCGTCAACCAACCCAAACTTTTTGAAGTTTTAGGTTAAAGTTACACGCCCGAAGTCCACTTCTGCTGGCCAAAAAAGCGCAGATACCGTTTCAAACGGTAAGGAGACTCTAACTCCTAGCTTAATTCCGGGATGCCCTGTACCCCACAGCTAAACCACACTGAACTAACCCTCTTCGCCGAGAGGTCAATGTCGCGCGTCCACGACAAGGAGGGAGCGTAACCTCCGGGCTCTGCGCTTCCTAGCAGACTCGAACTGCCGTTCTAGAATAATTTATAATACTTTGAAACAACAATCAACACCCGAAACAAGTGTATAACTGAAGCAGGTGCAACCTAGTGGTCAAATGGAGACTCCAACTCACAAAATGACCGCTCAGGTCCACTCTTATGACCAAATTTGGACTCTAACCAACACAATAACCAATTCCCTACCAAACTACTTGAGACTCTAACTCAATTTCTTTGGGACTTCAACCCAGTATTTAAACTTTTCTTATCAGACTCTTAACTACTTTCATTTCTTCTTAGCAGAACTCTAACTGCTTCAACTCATGAGATTTTCATCAAAATCAAAACAGACATCCACCAGTAACTTCAGTGAGTAGACTTAAATTTTATCATGTCCAATTTGGCACACTTTGGAAATAATTCAACAGGTAGTGCCTTACCTTTTGGATAAGCCGGCTTATGCCCACTCACTTAGACCACTGGAATTCATGTCTGCCCGTCAGACCACCCAAGACCCCGGATTTCTCCGTCCAAACCTCCAACTCTCCCTCCTCAATAACCGGACGAAGCCCCCAAATGTTAAGATTCAATATTGAGGAAGGGTACAAGAGGTGATCGAAGAATAACCACACCGATCCGGCCGGGTGAAGTCAAACGATGATTTTAATGAATACACGCGTGGGAAGACAACTCTGTACGCAGACAGGAAGTAGTCTTCGACTTAATCAAAGCATGAACAGATATTTTATAGCATCAGGGTTTGTTTACTGACGCCCCTTCATGCGTCACAGATACATTTTATACATAGATCAGATCAACATCATCATGACTTTTCACCTAGAAAATCATCTTCTATTTTCATGGCTAGCCCTTCCTGTCTACCTTTCAGTTCTTGTCTTGTTCCTCTTTCTTGCCGAGACACCAAGAAACGGTTCCTCTTTTACCAAGACAATTTTGCAGTTACAGCCAAACATAACTAACCTCTCCTCTAAATAAATCTAATTTAAAGTGTGTGTGTGTGTGTGTGTGTTGACCTCACATGCTCTTTGTGTCACCTCTTCACCTACTGTCTGTGTCTCGTCCTCAAATGCTCTTTCTCAATTCACCTGTTGCACTTCTGACCTTTTACCAGACCAGAAGCTCACTGAGACTATGTGTATGTCTTCTACTAAATAAATGTTTTAATCAAGAACCTCTACTAAAACCTTAATATAAAATGATCTGATATATAAGTGTTTTGTAAGCATGTATTGCAATTCCTTCTATGGCTCCAAGTCACTTGCACAATAGATTGTCCGAACATCGCGCCGAACAAAGCTTCCGACCCCCAATTAATTGACCGAGCTCCAACTCTTTAATAAGCACAGATATGCATTGTGTATAAAATAGTCATAGCTGCTTAAGGCCTTCTTAAAGCTATCTGTTACATTGTTAAAGCCTCGTCTTAGCCTGCGGCTCAAAATAACTTCCTGCTTTCACTTCCGCATACAACTTCCTGTCAGCCTGCAACTCAGTCTTTCTGAAAGAGACACTGTTTAAACCTTGGAATGCAATATCCATGCTGCAGATTATATTATTAATGCAATGACAATTATTTAACAATAGCAGTAAAATAATTTCCCTCCTCGACAATCCCCATTGAGTTCCTGATGAAGGCTCTTAGGGTCCCATTGATCTTGTACAATTCTAGGCATTCCAGTATCCAGCTGTGGGGCATTGAGTCATAGGCCTTCTTGTAATCAATCCAGGCAGTGCACAGGTTGGTCAGTCTGGTCTTGCAGTCTCGGCTGACTGTTCTGTCTACCAGTAGCTGGTGTTTTGCGCCTCTGGTATTTTTGCCAATTCCTTTCTGTGTCTCGCTCATGTATTGACCCATGTGCCTGTTCATATATATATATATATATATATATATATATATATATATATATATATATATATATATATATATATATATATATATATATTAGGGGTGAAACAATACTTGTATCGGTATTGAACCGTTCGATGCAGTGCTTTCGGTTCGGTACGCATATGTATCGAACAATACAAATTTTTAAATTTATTTTATCAACTTTTCTTCTGACGATGCTGTCTGTGTTGAGAGCTCGGTGGATCTGAGTTCCACTACTCTGCCTAGGCTGCACTGTCGAGCGCAGATCCACTGAGCGGAGCGTGCTCTTGTGTGTGTGTGTGTGTGTGTGTGTGTGTGTGTCGGGGGGGGGGGGGGGCAAGCTAGCGAGACAGAAGCTCGTTGCAACATGGCAATTGCCTCAACGCTACCCGAAATTGAACCTCCCCCACCCTCATTCAGATCGATCATTCATTTTAACGAGATTAACGCTGACAGCATTAGTGGGAACACAACGAGTATGATTGCACATTTACGCCAACATCATCCTAGTGCAAAGACAGGAAGCAGACAAAAACAACACGCACGCATGCTACAAACTTTATCCGAGTAATTTAGACAGCCGTTAGCACATGATTCTCCTTATGGGGACCTGATATGTTTAATATGCTGCAGAGAATATAGCCCAGAAGAAGCGTATAGTATAGCTTTTATTTTGGAAAGAGCCATTTCTCTGTAATAAACTCTCTTTTCCAAAGATGAGTGATTTCTCGATCAGATAGATTTTTTTTTATTATTTTCTTGTTTCAGCAGCTTTAAATTTAAAAACTGTACTTTTGAGTTAAAATACAAACAATAACGATATTATGTCATATCCATATCATGGCAGACAACATATGTTCAAGTGTTGGGTTTTCTTAGTTATATTTTGTAGGGTCTTAAACCTACAATGTGAAGTTGGCACCATACAAATAAACTAAATTGTAATGAATATAATATCAAGCCCCACACTTCTGCCTTTATATACACTGTCCAAAATACTGGCTCACACCACCAAATCAATGCACAAAGCAGGGTCAACAAGGACATGGATGAGCGTGTGTGGTGTGAAGGAACTTGACTGACCTGCACTGAACCTTGACCTTGCTTTGTGGACTGAGTTCATTGATTTGTAGGGTGAGCCAATACATGTGACAATTAAAGTGTAAGTAGCTGAAATAATTTTTAACAAACGGGTAAAAGAAGGGAAAAAAAACCTATTGGACAGAGACAGCTTCTTGCAAGATGGCGAGAGAGCTTGTCTTCATTGTTGTTCGACTCGTGTAAATGTCCAGAAAGCATGGGCCATGGATCGTCTGTGGAGACACAGGTAACAACACATTGTTCACTTAAATTATATAAGAAATTCACTATAAATGGCAACAACAGTTATCTAATTTGAAGTTTTCCACTCAAATTCAGTAAGCCGCTGGAGGAAAGTTGTGACATGAGGGTTAATGTGAACAACCTTTCGCTTCACAGTGGTCCCAGTCTTTCTGCTTGTCCCAACCTTGGAGGTACATTTTGTTCCCTCTTCAGGATTTATCCTTACAAAAAAACCTTAAAACATGCCATAATAAATAGCAACATACAGTAAGTTGAGATTTGAAATAAGTTGAGTTACTTAGGGATAATTTACTCATCATCTATCACTATTAGCTAACTGTTCAAACATACCTCTGAATTAGTTCCAATGTTGCACACACTGACTCCTGGTATTCCAGGTTCAATACATAGAATGAACCAAAGAAGACTGACATCGCATCAGCAAAGGTGTTCTCTCTGTCAAGCTCAACAATTACACGCCCCTCTGCACTCACCATCCAGCAGGTGGCAGTCATTAAATTTTGTCCTTAAATGCATAGGGGCAACATTGTCATTATGCAACATAAAATAATTTCAATACTTCACTTCTTCACACTGTCTAGATAGTCGTAAAGCAAATAGCTACGTACAGTTAATTATCAGTGACCTTATGTACATAAGTCCGTTTTAACATATTATAATTGCACATAATTGGGAATTATTCTGCACATTAAACACACCTAACAAAGACTCAGCCCAATTAAATTACCGGAGATGAATCAACTGTATGATTATTTTGGAGTTTATAGTTTGTGCTGCTGTTGAACTTTACAGTATTGACTTCAGTATTTCTGCTGTTAATGTAGCTAGACTACCATGTTGATCAGTAATATGTAATGTGAAATTTGATATTGTTACTTAGCTGGATTCACTGAGACACATGTCCAACAACCTTGGTTTATAAAGGAAATTACAGAAATTTGAGCTAACAAAACAGAGACTGGATACCTGTGTCCATGAAAAGCTTCTGTGCCAAACAGAATTTGTAATATGGTCTAATCAGTTCTATTTAAAAAATGACTTAGGGGTGATTGGCAGGTTGCTCTCTGATTCAAGAGACATCCTGGTAGTTTCCTGCCAGAAAAAGGACCAGGACATTTTATGTAACAAAAAAAAAAAAAAAACAGGACAGCAAGCAACAGCATTAAACCTAGAGCTGTATGAAAAAAGTTTACATCTGCTAAGACAAAGAGGGAGTCTTCGTCTTCCTTGTCATACTTCACCATGAGAAGTATGGCTGCTATGCCAACCTTGTTGTTGGTCAAAACTCCCTCACTTTCTATCTGCTGGATGAGTGTCCTTATACCAAGTGTCTATTTGAGCTTCTGGCTGGAGAAATAGTTAATAATCCTTCTGCCTTTGGTTATGAGGGCCTGACCTAAGCGCTCACTGATATCGATGCCTGTGAGTTTGTAAAAGTGGTTCGAAAGACCTTTCCCAGTAAACAAGAATAGCCACTGCTCCTGAATTTCAGCTACTGAAGGTGAGAGACAACTGTTGATAAGCTGAAATATATGTGAGGCACATGAAGTCATCCACATCAGGTCTCTCCACAGCTCCAGGGCCTTGTGAATTAAAAATTGTAAACAAGATGTGTTTCTTTTCCTCTAAAGAAGCTGGCGTTTCCCCCTCAGGAAGTTCAACTGGCTGCCAATTAATAAAACCATAGCTATCAACAAGGCATCTCACTTTTTTAGGTGGGGTTGCATTACTGTTGGGACTGCAATCTTCCTCATTCCTGGTTCTCTTTGTTTGACGAAGTCTATGTGTTGCATTATCTTGATTAACATGTTCAACTCTAGATTTGATGCTTCTTAGTAGTGAATAATGTCCACAACCCAGTCTTTCTCCCTTTTCAGTAAAATCTGCAAATGTTTGAGGGTATCTGTTTACAATGATTTTAGCAACTTCTTCACAAGATGCACATTTAGGGTTTCTGCAGTGAACTTGCATGGCCTCCACAACAATTCTAACCATACTTCTCCTGTCCTCTGGATGACCTCTGTCTCCTCTTGTGATTTCATGCAACAGTTGGAGTGGAAATCATTCCCAAGGAATCTGTAAGTGTGAGACCCAAGAGCTGGAGTAATGGTTGTACATAGTGGTGGACGTGGAGGAGGAGGGGTGAGGTGGATGGCTTGATGTTTCAGCTGATGCAGCAGGGCAAATGTCATTGTGACTTATTTTGGGGGCACATACAAGATCAACAATGTCTCTAAGTTTAAGGCATAACTGCCAAACCTCACTATCCACAGGACGTTTTATCTTTTCACCAATGTACAGAGGCAGAAGTCGTAGAAGACACCAGTTCTGTGCTGCTGAACCCCCCAGCCTCTGCCCTGTTTTCACCTCACATGGCTTACTTAAAGCATCACTTCCTACGTGTTTGAACTGTACAATTGCTCTGTTTATCTGGTTGTATGTGAAATGCCCTTCCACTTGCACAAGGGTATCAATATATAGTGACAAGTGACTGGAAACCACTCCTTCAAATAAATAATGGCACAAACATGGAGGTAACCCAGAGCACACATGGGAATACTTCAGTGAATTAAACATGGAGTCAAATTTAATGCCATTCACAACCAAGTGGACACTTGTAGAGAGGACCTCAACACTGTCCTTATACTTATCAGCTATTCTTTTTTGTCCAAGTGATAGTAGATCACTGATAAAACTTTCCCTGTCAATTAAGCAGTATCTGCAAAAATGTTTGCTGCAGCTGAAATTCTCAGTGAAACCA
The DNA here is from genome assembly GCF_057382275.1 of Copadichromis virginalis. Lineage (NCBI taxonomy): Eukaryota > Metazoa > Chordata > Actinopteri > Cichliformes > Cichlidae > Copadichromis > Copadichromis virginalis. The sequence goes on from NC_140629.1 coordinate 10,252,280, forward strand.
CCTATGCAGTGGGAGCCCAGATTGTCTCCTAAGATGGCTATCAAAGCTATCTTCATTATGGTTCCATCCTCTACCAGAACCCCTGTCTCTTCCATATCTTTAAGGTCTGCAATAAGACTTCAAAACTTTGTTATGGCCAAAAGTTTTGAAGTCAGTGTCCCTGCAAAGCAGAACAAGTTGCATTGCATCAACAGAGGACTGGTTGTGTAGTAAGATCTCACCTAGAGTCCTTTACACTGCCAGGATTTTATGTTTCTTTTTGCCAGACCCTAATGGATTAACCACTTCAAATGCATCTTGGTAGAGAATGAGTGAAAGAAATGATGGATAGTGCTGTAAAAGTGCATTATCCTTGACATTTTGACTGTCTGAGACATCCTCTAAAACCATGTCTGGTGATCGGCGCAGTTTTGACTGTTTGTACTGTTCTCGTATTGTGGGTTGTCTCAAGAGAGACTTCAGTGTTTCTTTAATTGGCACATACTGAAAATAACGCTGTTTGCCTGTACTGTCAGATCCTAAAAAAATTTGAGTGGGTTCCACATAACTGAAATTTTCTTTGAAAAATGTCTTCCTTCTTTTGTCAGATTTCAACACACCTTTTGTACAGTGTTAAGAGATTATTCTGTGAAAGTTCTTGAATGATTTCACCAGTTTCTTGTTGGCTTGACTGCTGAACTGTCTGCTTATGTTTTCGAGAAATATGGCTGGAAAATGATGTTCGGACACTGAAGTATTTAGAGCAGCCTTCAAATGGACATAATACTTCATTGATGTGAAATCTGAGATGGGCACAAAGACCTGTGAAGTTTTGTGCAGCATACCCACATCCAGGAACTTGACAGCTGAGGTAATCAGTGAAATGTTCTGAAGCTGGCAGGACAGTTCTCAGTTCCACAGGAAAACCTATAGTTAGCTACATGTTTGTGGCTTTTAACATGCAAACTGAACAATATAAATTTCCGTGCATGGAAGCCACAAAATTTACAAGTAAACTTAGTTGCAAAAACTTCAATGACAAATTACCTATCCAAAATGACATATGCAATGCAAAAAAAACAACAACCCCAAAAACAAAATAAGAGTATAGGAATCAATTCCCAGTTTTTAAATTATCAAAATTATTCACAAAAGGCTTCAATGAACACAAAATCTGTGCCGACAAAAAGCACAGTAAAGACAAGTGAGCAGTGCACAAAAATGAAAAGATATTCGAGCTCGACGATTGACTGACTTTAGCCTGACTTAGTTAGCACCCCGCACCGTACAGGTAGTACAAGCACACCTGAAAACACTGACCATTTACCAGCTTTAAGCATTTGGGCGCAACCCCATTAGTTCGCCGATTCACCTGTTGCAAACGTCCATGTTTCTATCAAGTCTCATAAATTCATCGGCAACTATTACTAACTAGTCTTTTGAGTCTCCACATTCATAGATATTGAAATTTTGTCTTAGCATTTGATTGAAAATAACCTGGCACTGTAGCGGAAAAGTCAAAACAAACAGTAATAAGAACACATTTCTGACTTCTCTCGAATAAGTGAAAAAACACTTACCTTCAGACTGATTAGCTGGTTCCAATTCAACTTTAATGTGTCCCATGTCAGTCAGTTTTAGGGGAAAAGTGTTAAGTTTAGATGTTTCATTTACTTTTGAGATACTCCCGCATTAATTGGATGAGAAATTTGGAGTCTAGCAGAGTTGTCACAAATAGTATAAAATCTTCAGATATAATCCAATCAACCGTGCATTTAACCTGACTGAACTCCATCCAGTTACCTCTGACTACTTCTAAGTTGCACATCTTAACGGTCCGTAAATTGTCTCTGTTGTTCTTCCACCATCTCATCATCAATCTGTGCTGCAGCAAACTGGGACTGTGGCACAGAATAGTTGATGGACATGTTGTTCTCCTGCTTTGCAGCTTTGTTTGAGTCTGAATCGCGTCTTAAACGGGTACAACTAAGAAAAGCAGATCAATATTTTCTTCTTGTTGTTATTTAATGATGGTTGGCAACCGGCGAAAGGAGCATTAACCGCCTCGATCACTATCTTCTATCCGCCATTGTTGTTTTGAAAGTGAATACCCGACGTGTGCGCCATACATCACATTGTACGTCAGGTAAAGGTGTGTTGTCGGCTATGGCTCTCCCATTGAGATGTGTAACAAGTGCTTCACACACCTGTCGCATAAAACGCCTTAAAAATGTAACAGTCGCTTTAAAAACACAACCCAACGCGCTAAACATGAACAAACAAAAACACCCGTGTTACATTATCATGTATATCCAGGACATCTCTTCTGAACCAAGACAAAGTGGTGCTACAAAGGAATTATTTCTATAGGAGAGTGCATTTAATAGCAGTCTGGCCTGCCACAAAATGCACCGCTAAAAATACAGTTTCTGCTTGTCCCAGCATTTATTAAATTTAAGAGTGAAGTTGTAGGACTGATGCTGGTTAATGGTGTAGGTTTGTGGATGTGACACCTGAACTTGTGTAAAATGACGACCACAGCATATTCTTTTCAGTGAACTTTTGGTTAGTTCACTGTAGCTAGGCAGAGGTGTCTTAAAAGTACCACCTTGTGCAGAAAAAAATGAAGTTCCAGTATAAGAAAGAATAAGAAGAGAAAAAAGCTACACCCTGCTAAATGAAGTAACTTTTAAACATTACTCTAAATGTAACATATAGAAAGGAAAAGTATACGTTACCTAGTAAGTATACTACTAATGCTTCTTGGGACTATATTGGCCCCCGTTTTAGTACCGGTATATAGAAGTATACTTGAAATTAGCTTTTAGATGTACTTTTTGTTCACTATAAATGTACTAGCATAATGTCCTTTCCAGTCTATAAGAGTATACTTAAAATATACTGTACTCTAACACAATACTAAACTTCCAAGTATACTGTTAATTTACTTTTTAGTTCATATTTGGCTTACTTCTGATTGAAACATAGTAATTAGAATAGAATAGAATAGAATTCAACTTTATTGTCATTGCACATGCACAGGTACAGGGCAACGAAATGCAGTTTGCATCCATCCAGAAGCGCTTTAGCCATGATATAGATATATTACAATATATATTAGCAATAATATAGATATGTAAGTATATTACAGAAATGGTGATCTTAGTCCGGAGGCTCCTGTAGCGCCTCCCAGAGGGCAGGAGGGTGAAGAGTCCATGTGATGGGTGACTGGGGTCTTTGATGATTTTCCCAGCCCTTTTCAGACACCGCTTCCTGTAGATGTCTTTTATGGCAGGAAGTGGTGCTCCGGCGATGCGCTGGGCAGTTTTCACGACCCTCTGCAACGCCTTCCGGCGCGAGGCAGAGCAGTTCCCGTACCAGACTGTTATACAGTTGGTCAGGATGCTCTCGATGGTGCAGCGATAGAAGTTCACCAGGATGTCTGAGGACAGGTGGTTCTTCCTCAGAGTCCTCAAGAAGAAGAGGCGCTGGTGAGCCTTCTTGACCAGCTTGGAGCAGTTGGTCGTCCAGATGAGATCCTCGGAGATGTGGACTCCCAGGAACTTGAAGCTGCTCACACGCTCCACAGCCGTCCCCTTAACCCTTTAGAGCCGATCGGAGCGGGAATGCTCTGTTATGCGTAACTATTTTTAAATCCCAGTAGCACTGCAACCACGTAAGCTAGCGCAAAAATTTTTTTTGCATATGAAACCGGAGGAGTTGTACTTACATCTGATGCCATCAGCTTGTCCTAGGTCACGGTTTCCTTCCACATAAAGCTTTGCAAAAACTGCATAAAAAGCGCTTGCAGGAACAAAAACATAATATTCCAGAAACACGCTTTACCGATCTGATCAGCTGTTCAAAACACTTCCTACGTTGGAATTGACATCCGCCCGAACTTTTGCATTTCCGCCATTACCTGCCCGAAACCGGAAGTGACGTCATTTTCGCGGAAATGTAGTCTTTTTTGCGATCAGGGCCTCAGGGCCTATACTGCTCTTTTTAAAAGTTATCTTTGACTTTATGACTTTCTGTGTCGTTTCTGGGATTCTTAGGACTCATATTGCACTGCTGGAAATAGTTTATTTTGATGCATATGCTGCTTTTTTGCAAATTTGCAGTATAATATTTATTTTCATTTTTCCTGCAGTGTATAAAAATTGGTGTATTTCAAAAATAAAACTATGAAGACACTCAAAATAAATTTCCTGTGGTGGGAAACTATTTTGTGCAACTTTTTTGTATTTACAGTTTTGAGGGATAAGACTCTTAAATTTCTCTAACTACAAATATATGTTAAAAAATCAAAAACGATTTTCAATTTTTTTGTAGTTTATTGCACTTTTTTGCAATTTATGTAATTACTATGCACTTAATGAATACATATTATTAAAATCTGGGCTATAATGGTTGTATTGATGTATAGCAACTTGAAATGCTCCCAAAAATGGCTCCACAGCATGTAAAAATATAATATAAGCTCTGGCGGACTTGGTTCTATGGTAGGTCTTAAAGGGTTAATGTGGATGGGTGGATGTGGGTCAGCATTCCTCCTGTAGTCCACGATGAGCTCCTTGGTCTTCTCGGTGTTAAGCAGCAGGTTGTTTGTGTCGCACCACTCAGCCAGACGATCCACCTCCTCCCTGTAGGCGGCCTCATCGTTGTCACTGATGAGGCCAATCACCGTGGTGTCATCTGCAAACTTAATGATGGTGTAGGAACCATCAGCAGGTCTGCAGTAGTGGGTGAAGAGGGAGTAGAGGAAAGGGCTCATCACACAGCCTTGTGGTACACCGGTGTTCATTGTGATTTTAGATGAGCAGTGGTTATCCAGCCGGACATGTTGGGGGCGGTTGGTCAGGAAGTCATTTGCAGATGAGGGAACTGATGCCCAGGTCTGTCAGTTTCCTGATGAGTTGTGAGGGGTGGATTGTATTGAACGCTGAACTGAAGTCTATAAACAGCATTCTGGCGTAGGTGTTGTTGTTGTCCAGGTGTGAGAGGACAGAGTGCAGTGCGATGGAGACTGCATCCTCTGTGCTCCTGTTCTGGCGGTATGCAAATTGGTGGGGGTCCAGGGTGGGGGGGAGAAAGGATTTGAAGTGTGCTAGGACCAGCTGCTCTAAGCACTTAGTGATGATGGGGGTGAGTGCTACTGGGCGGTAGTCATTGAGGCTAGATGGGTTGGAGTTTTTGGGTATCGGGACGATGGAGGTGAAACATATTTTTCACATGTAACAAATCAATCAATTCCCCAGACAGTCAGATGATAGTTCCAACTATCAGAAGGCTTCCTTTGCAGAGAACTGCACTCATAGTTCAAGTACCAGAATTATATTGTAAACAGGTGAGAAAATGATTTTAGAGTTGAGGTTTATTAACCATTAACCCTTTTCACTCACGGTTTAAACAATTATTTTCATTCCACTTTGTTCAAAAGGTAAAAGACAAATTCTTGTTTAAAACATCAATTATTTGTTTCATAGTTGTTTTAATTTTACAGTTAAAGCACTACAATGCATGCTGGTGTCACGATCCTGGGTCTTAGGACCCAGTGTTTTGAGTTTTAGTTCATCTTAATGTGTATAGTATGTTAAGCTCATTAGGCCTCCTATGTTCATTTGCTTATTAGTTCCCCCTTGTGTTTCCAACCCATGTTAAGTCTCCCCTGCTCTTCATGTGTTTCATGTCTGTGTCTTACATTGTCAAGTTCCGGTTATCATGTCTGCGTCTCATTATGTTTCCTATTTTATTTGGAAGAGATCCTGTGCTTTTATATCATGGTTTATGTTTTGAGTCCTTTGATGTACTGTTTCTTGTTTCCCTGGATCTCAGATATTTATGGTTATCTTAGGTTTAGCTCTTTGGCTTTGTTATATGGCTTCCCTGTGTTCCATGTTATGTCCACTGTGATGTTTTGTACCACGTTTCAGGTTCCTATGTTCTGTCTCCCCAGTTGCTGTTAAGTTTGCGTGTTTTAGAATTCAGTCAGTGTGTTTCCTGTTTTACTTTGAAGGTCCATGCCTCATGTGAGTGTTTCTAGCTTTGCTTGTCTCGTCAGTCCTGATTTCTCCCAGCTGTGCCCTCCTTCTGTGTCTCATTCCCTCGTTATCCCTCTGTGTATTTAAACCCTGTGTTTCTCTTTGTCAGTGTCGTAGTCTTCCTCATGCTGTGTGTGAGTCTCCCCATGGTTCCTGGTATACTTTATGTTTAGCTTTCCCAGTTTAGTTTAGTACTGTTTTTGTGTTTCACCCTTTGCCAGCATTAAAGCTGTGTTTTTGAGTTTACGTTTTGTCTCCGTGAGTTTGCGTTTGGGTCCTCTCCTGCCTGCCACACAGTCGAATCATGACAGCTGGGTATTTCATTGTACTTCTTAGTATACTTCAGGTATACTTCAAATACTCTACATACTACCGTACATAGTATACTACAAGCACTACTATACTACAAGTATAGACAATTTTTTTTATACTTTTCTGTATACTTCGAACTGGACTTAAAGTATGCTTAAATGTAATGTGGTCTAAAATCTATAAAAGTACATAGAAAGTGAACTAAAAGTATACTTCCTTGTTTTCAAGTTTACTTATAATATACTTGATATTCTTTTTTTGTAAGGGTGAGACTGGTTGTTTGATACAAAGTGGACTGTAATTATGTTTCACATTGTTTGAATAAACAAATAAATGTATTAATATATGAGGTTCAATTCAAGAAATTCCATTTTAGTGTAGCTGCAACTTAGTCCTTAAGTTAAAAAGGATGCTGCATATTGTAGTTTACATGTCATAATACTCTCACAATGAATTGCATTTTATGGTAATACACTCGGAATGAGGATTTAAGTAATTACTCTTAGATCTACAGTAAAAAACACCAGAAATCCAGATGGTGTAATAGTATAATCTCAGTAACATCACCAATTAATACATTTGCTGTATTTTACAGCTGTTTCCATGAGTACAGTGAGTTACCATAAAAATAATGTAATCTCATGGAATTTTCCCACAATGACATGCAAATTACAGTACTAAACTGCTAACATCCTTTAGAGTTTTTTACTGTTGATTTTGCAGTACAAAGCTATGGAAATTACTGCAAAGGCTAACAGTGTACTTTGTTTTAGAGCTGCTTGTTGGTTAAAAATTGATTTGTGAAGAAATTCATGAAGACATTACTTGTTCAGGTGAAAAAATGCTTGGCTTCTCGAGCTCTGACTCTCTCAGTCTGGCTACCATGTGGGAACCCCCCCCCCCCAAAAAAAAAACAAAAACGAAAAGCTTGTTCTTAATTTCTTCAGTCAGTGATGAGTAAAATGTGCTAGCTTTGTGGGGAATTATTTTTTTGTATAGAGAAATAAACTGGTTTCAGTGTAAATCATCTAAATTAGTGACACTCTATTTCCTTGTAGCTTGCGGGTTATTTGTTTTAAGGTGCACGTTTCTGAGTTATGCCAGGGAATCGTGCATCTCTGAGGAGCTATGGTATCCAGGATCAAGCATAAATGATTACATAGATATCAGTATATGTGTGTGGTATCAGTTATCAATGTTGTGCCACAGTTTTCCATTTTGGACTTTGTGTTATGCACTACCTACACCAGTAAGACTCAACAATAAAACCACTGACAGCATAAATGAATGCATTGATCTGGTGGGAAACTTCGGCTCCTGACATTCATATGAACACTTTGTCATGCACTCCTCACTTAAACATACGGAGAATTTTTCCCCTTTTTCTCTTCTTGTGCTTGAGGTATAATTGCATGTATGCTTAGTATCGTAATGTGTATGAGTAAAGGATAAACATAAAAATGTTGCCTTTCAGGGTTGTGTTGGGAAACTGCAGGACTGGTTTGCCAAAAACTACCTAAGCACAGCGGCAGGAGTGGTCTCCATGTTTATCTTACAGGTACAGTTTCTCCCCATTACAGCTGCCAGTTAGGAATGCAGCAGGTGTTGTCCACTAGTGGAAACCTTAACATCCATCAGATCAGCGATTCGTCTAGGGTTGGGGTTGTTTTATTTATTATTTTTATTTTTAGGGTAAACGCAAACATTTTCTGGCTAATGAGATTTTAACAGAATATTGTCAACTTTTTTTCTCTGCTCTTCTTCTCTTTTTTTTTACAGTTTCTTTGCATGTCTATCACCCTCCCTCTCTTTTGCTGCTTTGCTGTACGTGGACAGGGTTACTGAAAAAGGTCCAGAGGAACTCTACCTGCAATTCACAGATACTTTCCACATGTCAAGACGATGCTTTTCCCTATCTCAGCTTTTTATTAATCTGTTTCGAACACCAAAAAATCCGCTGCTATTTCCATCTGTCAAAAAGGGAGCTAGCTGATTATCGCCATTAAGAATGTCATATGAGGTGACAGATCATTAAATGTGATACGGAGACATGTAATTGGATAAAAAGTGATGACATGATTGTGTTAGCACTATTCCAACCCTGTAGGATGTCAAGACATTTTCTCCCTGTGAGTGCTGGGTGTTCACCACTTCCTTGTATGTTAGACTTGAGATAGACTAAAACCATAGCAAAAGGACTCAAAATCTTGTAGGTAGTGTAGTGGTTTTTAGTACTGACATTTCACCCCCTCTTCTGTAAGAATTAGCCAACACCACCTGTCTTAGAAATGTCCTGCTTCTCTTCTAATTAAAGTCCTGGCTAACGTCACATCCTGGTGTTTTTAAAGTGAATCTGAGCATCTTCCATCTTCTACTGTTATCAGCTCAGTTTGGTAGACTGTCTAAAACCAGCATGTAGGCTTGTTTAGCCTCTTAACATCCGCCAGGTCATCAGTGAGTTGACTAGTATTAGCCACATGCTAATTAGGAATATTTTTGTGAGCTAGACAATGTTACTTTTCAAATGAAGTCACATACTTTTAGGCATTACAGTTTTTCTGATAAAAGCTTACCCCTCACCCCTAACACTAACCTTTGGTTGCCAGTGACAAAGTGGATGTAAATGAGGTTAAGAACTAGCATGATGTTGTAATGAGGTCGAAACTCTCAGTTGACTGCAGCAATGTTCTTAAGGTAGTGCCATTAAGATCAAATTATGTATAACCTGGTGTGCTGTGGTAATAAAGAAATCACAGTTGTCTCAGTTTTAAGTTGTGAAGTGTTTTAATTTTTTATGATTTCTTTATTTAATCACGTTTATGTGTTTTCTGGTTTAGCTGATCCAGCTGATTTATCCTGTGAATTCCCCAGTAGTTCTTGAAAAGAGGGGCATTTAAACTTGTGTATGGTCCCTTAATGTGTTTAATAAAATAATATATATGCTGATTGTGATTTATGGTGGGTTTTTTGTGTGTCCGTTTGTCTTATCTGCCAGTACACTTTCTAAGAGATGAGTCAGAATGCAAGCCCAACCCACAGATCTCTGGTATTTTTAGGATGTTCTTGTTTGGTAGGGCCCAACTATTGGCCCCAAATTATCTTAAAGACCTCATGGGTACCATATCATCCCATTAGAGCACTTTGCTTTTAGACAGCTGGGTTACTTGTTGCTCCTAGAGTATTTAAGTATTTAGTATTTGCTCACAGGGGGTCATATGATTGCTGGGGTTTTCTCTGTTTTCTTTGTTGTAAGGTCTTTAACTTACAATATAAATCGCCTTGAGGCAACTGTTGTTGTAATTTGGCACTATGTAAATTAAGTTGAATTCCCAGAGCTTCTTTTCTCATTACATCCGTCATACTCCACTAACAAATAACAAAACAATCAAACAAAACAAGAAAAACACTACAATACTCCAAAAACACATTTGCGTACCTCCAGATTTTCTTTCTCTCTCTTTCGCTCTTTTTTTTAATTTAATTTTTTACGTATCTGTCACCCTTAAATGTTTTTTTGTCTTTCTTATTATGTATTTTTGTGCTGGCTTTGAGCAACTGTCTGAGAGCAACTTTTTAGCCCTGAAAACAACTAAATACAGCTTACAGTTAAACTGCTAAAAGTGACATGGGAGTAGTTTCCTGCTACTTTCGGCTGCTCCCTTATCACAAGGGGTCACCAATGAGAGCAGTGCCACATGTCTGATTTGGGAGATCCCCTTCCTGATGTAATCCCAAAGGCAAGTTGTCTTGTCTTGTTGCTGGAGTCTTGAAGAGTACCATCGCAAAGTAAAAAAAAAAAAGGCAAAACCACTCATCACCCTTTAAGGGTAAGTATATGGGACCTTTAAAATATGATGATCATTTAGAGTATTATGTAGGATTAGGAAGAAGTAGGTATCTCTGAATTGTGAACCGGCACTGCATGAAATAAAGAAATGTATTTATAGATAGCGGTAGTGCAACGGGCATCAATCTGGATCACTGTGTCTGTCTTTTGACTTACATGGCAGGTATTAATGTAATGCCTGTGGCCATGTGGAAGCTTTGATAATGAAGGTGATGTTTATTAAAAAGCATCTCTGTGGCAGCAGAACCACACAGGATGCTTGCGTTTGCGCTGAAGATTTATCAGTCTGGCATGGCGAGAAATGCATGTTAACAACATCCTCCTGTGGTGTGATATTTGTCCTGATTGATGTCTCCAACAATTTTTCCTGAGATGTTTTTATGATCGCTGTCTTCTTTCAGCTTCAGGCATCCTTTGAGTGTGTTGTTGTGGAGTGGCATATTTAACCCTTTAAGACCTATAGAACCAAGTTCGCCAGAGCTTATATTATATTTTTACATGCTGTGGAGCCATTTTTGGGAGCATTTCAAGTTGATATACATCAATACAATCATTATAGCCCAAATTTAAATAATATGTCTGCATTAAGTGCATAGTAATTACATAAATTGCAAAAAAGTGCAATAAACTACAAAAAAAATTAAAATAGTTTTTTTAATGATGTTTTTTTTAACATATATTTCTATTTAGACAAATTTAAGAGGTTTATCCCTCAAAGCTGTAAATACAAAAAGTTGCACAAAATAGTTTCCCACCACAGGAAATTTATTTTGAGTGTCTTCATAGTTTTATTTTTGAAATACACCAATTTTTATATACTGCAGGAAAAACAAAAATAAATATTATAATGCAAATTTGCAAAAAAACCCAGCATATGCATCAAAATAAACTATTTCCAGCAGTGCAATTTGAGTCCTAAGCATCCCAGAAACGACACAGAAAGTCATAAAGTCAAACATAACTTTTAAAAACACCCGTATAGGCTCATAAGGCCCTGATAGTAAAAAACTACATTTCCGCAAAATGACGTCACTTCCAGTTTCGGGCAGGACATGGAAGACATGCAATAGTTCGTGCTGATGGACGTAGGATGTGTTACAAACAGCTGATCGGATCAGTGTTTCTGGAATATTATGTTTTTGTTGCTGCAAGTGCTTTTTATGCAGTTTTTGCAAAGCTATATGTGGAAGGAAACTGTGAGCTAGGACAACCTGGTGGCATAAGATGTAAGTACCACTCCTCCTGGTTTCATATGCAAAAAAAATTATTGCGCTAGCTTACGTGGTTGCAGTGCTACCCAGATTTAAAAATAGTTATGCAAAACAGAGCGTGCCCGCTCCCACCGGCTTTTAAAGGGTTAATATCTAATAGGTTTGCTGCACTTATCACTTATATTTTTTAATTAGCTGGAACAAAGAAAGTTTGAGAGAAATTGTGTCAAATTAAGTGTTCTATCATGTACTGCACCACCATGTTCACTGGCCCACATAGCAAAATTGGTATGGCCCGGATCAGGCCCACACAATGTGCTTACCCATATGGAAAAGATATATATAAATCTTATAAGGTTTGTATCTGTCTTGTGTGAAACTTGTATGAAAAGCATACAAGAGTAAAAACAGATATAAGATCCCTTAAAAAATTATATAATGAAACTTTTATGTTTTGGATACTTACTAAAACAATATACTGTATGAAAGTAATGTGAAAGTGGCCACTTTCATGAGTAAATCATGTAAGCCTTATATGATTTACTCATGAAAGTGGCCACTTTCATGAGTTAAGTCATATAAGTTTTTACTATTTCTTTTCCATATGGGTACACATGGCCCACATACCGCAAAGAATGACGGCCCTTTAGTGGCCCACACATGGGCCAGCACAAGGCCAGTTGCATACACACTGGTGGTCCTGTGCTGGCCCATGTGTGGATTACCTCTGGCAAACCTGATCTGAGCCACCAAAGGGCCGTCAATCTTTGCGGTATGTGGGCCATCTGTAGGTGGTGTGCAGCCACGGGCCAGTTGTAGACACACTGCTGGCCCTGTGCTGGCCCAGAACAGTTTTACCTCTGGCCCCAGATGTCAGCCTAATGTATACCTTAATCAAGCCATGCAATAACAACATGTGCCAGAACATGCAAAACAGTGCAACAGTAACAATGCCATTAACTCTGTTCAGACAGTGAATGGACTGATTCTTATATGGCGCTTTTCTAATCTCCCAGATTACTCAAAGTGCTCTATACAACATGCCACCCAATCACACAATTTCGCTTAACTGAGGGCATTCATACACATTCATACTCTTGACATGCAGACTGGAGGAGGCAGGGATCTAACCACTAACCTTCCGATCCGTTTGTAACCTGCTTTACCACCTGAGCTACAGCCTCCCACTGGCAAAGATGAGTAAACCCTCACTAGGTTTTGGATAAAGTACACTCACAAACCTGTCAAACCTGCATTTGAGACATTGGCTACCATAGCAGTATAGTATTGCAACATGGCATTTGGGTCTTCTAACTAAAATAGGAAAATAGGAACATAAATAGTGCCATTATTGCCAGACGTGGCCCACATCTGGTTGACATACACCCTGCCATGACACCAGTCAGTCAGAAGTGCCAGCTTGATGCCAGATCCGGGCTAGACCTGTTTTCCATGAGCCTGGGCCCCATAACCCAAACCATAATCGGGCCAGATATTGCATGCCAACGCATAAACAGTGGCATCATTGCCAGACCTGGCACACATCTGGTTGACATACACTCTGCCAAAACACCAGTCAGTCAGAAGTGGCAACTTGATGCCAGATCGGGACCAGACCTGTTTTCTGTGGATCTGGGCCACATAAACCAAACCACAATCGAGCCAAATATGGCATGCCATCACATAGTGCCATCTATGCCAGACCTGGCCCATATCTGGATGACATACGTCTTATCATGCCAGAAGTCAGCTAGCAGTGCTGACTTGATACCAGATCCGGGCCAGACCTGTGGGGGTTGGTTTTGTAATGTGCTAACAAGATGGACTGATGAGAGCACAACATCTGTTTGTTAAACAAGCTGAGGGAACAAATTCAGGCCAGGGACTGTGTTCAATGATTACAAAGTTAAAGCACAGGATGAGCTGCATTTGCAGAAAGATTTGGACCAAAACCAATCCATCTTAGTTGCTTTGTCTTATTAGACATTATGAGACAGCTCTATAGCAATACTTGTCCTAAATACATGTTGCAAATATAGACTGTATATAAAAGATGCACAAACACACTGTTAGTTCACCCACTGATTTCTAGACTGATCATTTTGAAACTTTAGCATTAGCATATTGGCGGCCCATGTTGAATGAGGAGTAACTTTGGAGTAGAGAGTGGTCAGATAACACTAGCATGTTTATCTATTTAGGTTCTCAGTCATCCAGGCCGTGGTAGCCTTGCATGCTCGGTTAGCAATCTGTATCCATAAAATGTACAGGAACAGGTAACATAACTATGTCCCTTTGATACAATTATGAAAACTGCAAAATGTCCAATAATGCCCAACCTGTTTTTGTACCAACTGGGTTATTTTAACATGGGAGGTTATAGGGATGGTCTTAGTTTTAGAAACAACCTCAAGTGTCCATGATAAGATCAAAATGAACCAAGCAAGACAAATTAGCATAATTTGCCACAATCAGGAAAAAAGTGCAGATAGGGAAACATAGACGTGATGGGAGTTTATGTGATTTATAACGCATGCTTCTTTGGTGTTCTTTTTGGAGAGAAGATGAACAAACTTAAATTATACGTTTTCAGTAAGTTTTCAAAATGTATGAAATGGTTGAAGGTTCAAGTTAACATGGCGCCATAGACCTTCGTGTGTTCAGTGGACCAGACAGACAAATGGTGCCACTCCCAGGTGAATAAAGTTTTTACATTATGGTACAAACAAGACATGACTGTGATTGGTTAAAAAGTTGGGGAAGAGCCTTGGCTCTCCCGCATTTGGCACTTGGTTTGACTCCTGGCTCATCTTACATTCAAGTCCAGTTGGGCATTTCCGTGTGAAGAGAAAAAGGGGAAAAAACTCCTCCCTACTTAGTCAAAGGAGCTTGCAAAGAAAAGCGTCTGGACTTCTTTAAGTTGCTTGAAGACGTTTCACCTCTCACCCGAGAAGCTTCTTCAGTTCTAAGGTCAAATGGTGGGGAGTCCTAGATTTAAACCCAGTGGGAGTATCCCCCCACAGAGGGACAAAAGGACCCCCTGATGATCAGCCAGGGTTTCAGGTGAGCTCATTGTGAAACCTGGCCCCACCTTATCATGTGAATTCCTGAGGTCAGATGGCCCAGGATGTGAGTGGGCGTTTCACAATGAGCTCACCCGAAACCCTGGCTGACTGGGACCCACACCCATTTTCACACCTTGGCTCAGGCGATTGGAGGATCATCAGGGGGTTCTAAGCCATTTATCAACAACAGCACAAATAAAAGGAAACTGCATGAATCCAGTCTTGATGACTGTTATGTGACCCCATTAAAAAATCCCTTTGATCCAAAGGCTTTGTCCCCTGACCTCGGGTGTTTTGTGGACTACTGCAGCACTCCTCTGAGACATTAATCAACATCAAATTCTGAACTGACAGATAAGACATAAGATGTGAGCTCTCAGCTGCCCTCAAAGGATGCAAAGTATGGGTCTTCCACAGATCAAGGAGGCAAAAAAGAGACCAAAGCACAAAACTTGATGTGTGAGAGGATGCTCTTAACCTTCCTGCCTTCTTGGGACCTTTTTGTGCCACTGCTATGTGTTAAATGGCTGCCATTTCCACTGTGTTCAGTGGAATATAACCAAACTTGCCACAGGATAGTTTTTACCTGTCAATGTTAATATTCCAGTGTGAATTCCTTAAATCAGCCTAAAATGGCTGAGCAGCAGAAATCCCCACACCCATCACCCTGGGGACCATTTTCTGCCCATTGACTTTCATTATAAACGCTATTTTTCAACCCCAAATTATCATCATATGATTTTATTTTTTCTTCTTTTCTTGGATGTCAATGAAGACTCAAGGCCTTGAAGTTTTAATTTTTAAATTGCAAAAAAAATGCAAAAAAAATAATGGCAGGTCAAAATGTATGTTGGTGCCAATCTTTGGTCCATCTAAAGGCCTACTTATAATGACAATCACATATTACTTCAACTGGTTTTTTGTGGAAATATTTAGTTTCGTTTTTTGGTTTTTGGGGCTTATAACACAGGGCGCTCATGTAATAACACTGGGATTTGAAGGGTTAAAACAACGAAAATATAATTAAAACTTTACATGAATATTTCAGGGAGAAGTAGTTTTACAAGGTTGGCTAATTTAAAGTGGAATAAAATATGGATATATGGTCTTTTTATGGCGTGGCTGAGAATGGTCCCTAGGGTGATGGGTGTGAGTTTTTTAAAGGATGGCAGGAGGGTTAAACCCCTCACCAACATTTGACTACAATGGACATCTTGTTATCCACATTGTATCCCTTTAAGATTTTTGGAAGATGAAGACAGCTACAGTACAAAAATCAAAGTTTATTTCAAGATGGACTATTTCCCATTGCTGGACTCACTGTGAAAGATCTGGACCCCACACAGCATTCAGGTGACCACAAAAATGTTCCTTTGTGGTTTGGCACCATGATCTTTTCCTGACACTCAGCTTGCAGCTGACTCCATACTTCACACTCTCTCGTCTCAGGTCCCTGGAATCAGGAAAAGGAAGAAGACGTCGTTAGCACCTGCCCAATCAGCCTTCCTGGCAGAGCACCTTGGCTCCACTGCAACACCGCTCCGCTGCAGCGGAGCCAGAGACCACACCCCTGCCACAGATTTAGACCTCACAAGTTAACTGATAACTTGCCTTTCTATTTTCCGTTCATCCCACAGACTCTCCGGAGCTGAGGGAGGAGGGCGATGCATTCTATCTATCCTGCTAGGAGATCAAACAGAACAGGATTACACTGACTGACTCCCAGAAAAAGAAGAAACTCCTAAAGGAAAAGCAAGAGAGCTCTGAAGAGCATTGTAGTACACAGCAGGTATCGTTAAATAAAAAGGAAAGCAACAGGATGATGTAATTGCCACTGATTAGTTGGCAAAATGTCATATGACATTAGCCTGAAATGTTGGAGTGTTTCAAATCTGCAACTCATTCAGCTTTTAATGACAGAAAAGTCATCTTATCAAAATTCCAAATACTACACACAATGTTTCTGTTAGCAGTTCTATTGTGAAAGAATTGTTCAGGTACACACCGGCTCACTCCTTGGCGGCCGCTTATCGGGGCCTGGAGCCTGGGGCTCGCTCGGGCCACTTCGGAGGTGGGGTGCCCCCGGCCTCTCGGCCTGGGGCTCGGTCACTCAGGCGCAGCTGGCTGCCGGCGGAGCTCACGGGCGCGTCACTGCAACTCCCCCTGGCTTCTGCTCCGCGGCTGCTGAGTGAGCCCTCATCTGGGACTCTCCTCAGCTCTTTCCGGGACAGTGGCGCAGCTGCCCCTCTGTTGGTCTTCCTTGGTCTCTTGTGTTCTGGGGGCCTCTGGATGTCTGGAGTTTTGATCTCCTCCACACCTGCTTCAAGCCCTGGAGGACGGGGCTGTTGCCCCCCCCCCCCCACACCCTCTAGCAGATTATTACATGAAGGAACCTTTTAAAAAAACAAAAAACAAGCGCGTCCATGCTCACAGGTGTACACACGGGTGATCACACCCACAAACTACACCCTTTTTGGCTCCTACCTCAAAGCACACTGTGTTCTGTTGATCTTATGTGCTGCACAATAATGTTTAACATTTAGTATTTACTGTCATATTCCCATATATCATTGTGATGTTGTTTATTCTATTACTCTTGTTCTCTTCTGCTTGCTTTCTTTTTTCTTTCTCAGCAGGTGATCCAGGTGATTGATATATGCATTTTTTTTTCTCTGCCCGTTCTGTTGGTTTTTGTCTTTTGCCCTTCTCCCCCGTCCCTCTTCTCAGCTGTTTCTCTTTCCCTCTTTCTTTCTCCCCTTCTTTCCCCCAGTCAAGTCTGTCCCGTATTCAGTAAGTGAAAATAAAATAAACAATAAAAGTTTAATCAAATGGACCATTAAAAAAAAAAAAAAAAAAAAAAAAAAGACTTCCATTTGACTCTTTAAATTTTAATAAAAATAAAATATATATTTTATTTAAAAAAAAAATCTTAAAATGTTATTCAACAAAATGTGCAGCAATTTAATGTGTTTAGTCTTTTTAGGTGATAGCCTGTGGGACCCAGGTAGACCGTATACCTGCATCTCTACCGACTTGCATTGCAGTGTATCTGCACTCCAGCTTCTTCTGTTTTAAATTAATAAAACCAAACAGGTTAATCCTAAATGCAGCATGTTTTTACTTTACAAGTTCATAAGCATTTTCCCTTTCCCCTGGTCAAAAATATGTATAAGAAAATTGGCCTAATATAATCTTATTTATAAACATACCTGTCTCATGATTAATTGTAAAGAAAAAAAAAAAAAAAAAAAGAAAAAAAAAAAAAAAAGAAAGAATTGTTCAGTTGTTTTTCTTAAATAATCAAAAGAACCAGATTTTAAAATTCATGATCATTACCACAGAGTAGAGATTACGATAAATACAAACACTGTGATGTGTGTGTTTCACTACTCCCTCTCTCTTTTTTTTTCTCCTTGCCTTTCCCTGTATCTACAGGTGCCCGGAAACTCCTGCTGGGAAGGTCTCTGCTGAAGTAGCTCACTGTATATACCGTAATACAGATTTAAAGTTGGTTGTGTCAACAAACAGGTACAATAGGAAAATATTTATGCATTTGTAGAGCAGTTTTAAAGTACAAAAAGTGCATTTTCTATTGTGAATGAATCAGCTGCTTTTGATAGAAAACCAGTGTAGTGCATAAAACTCTTACTTGACTTCATCACTGCCTGAATGACATGACAATAAACGTATTTTAAAATTACTTTTCTCTGTTTGTTCAATCAAGTATACTTTTTATGTATGGTTTTTACTTACCTTCACTTCAGCATTGTTACTTACACAGGATACTTTCACTTGTATCTACTTGTAAAATATTATATTGGTTCTATTGTGAGATATATACACATTTCTGCAAATACAAAATTGAAATAATCTTCTATATGAATTTGCCCCAAAAAACCACAAGGTGGGAGCATCAGAAAACGGCTCAGCCACTTGAGGTAGATGAACATGTGTTACAATGTTTCTTTCATACTTGAATATAGCCATAATTTGTAAATTATGTCATATACAATGCAGTGAATTTATCAGAGAATGTATCTCTTTATTCATTTATTTAAGCTGGATAAAATAAAGTGGGATCAGCAGGCTCCATTTCCACAGGAAGCTGAGATGTATGCAGTAAAGAGGCGTGTTCTCTGCTGCGGTCAACTGGGGAGCAGCCTCGGAGCTGGGGGAGCTGGGGGAAACCAACAGACTGACTACACTGATTAAGAAGGTTGGCTCTGTGACTGGCTGTAGACTCAACACTTTTAAAGCTGTGATGTGGAGGAGGTCACTGAGCAAACTGTTGCCCTTCATGGATAATTGTGACTATCCTATGCTTCACTTACTTGATAGGCAGCAGAGCAGTTTATACGGACAGACAAAAAATCCTTTATACCTCTTGCTGTTCCCCTCTGGCATGTTCTCTGTATTTAAAATGTTCATTGCCATTAAAAGATATACCATATTTATCTATCATTCTATGAGACAGTGAGAGAGATGACACAGAGAGCAATGAGATTTGAAAAACAAAAAAACATATATATATATATAAAAAATCCCTGAATATAGAATAATAATTATAGTAAATGAAATGATGACTTGTTATGTCTACCCTTTAGGTAATTTGAGATAAGGTGTCTAAAATAGTATAGCCAGTAGGCTTAATTAAAGTTACAGTTAGAGCTTTGCATTCAGAAATAAACAGTTTAATCCAAAACCTGATAACATATAAACCCTTGGTCCTGAGATTTTAAAGTTTTGACATTATCTTTTTGTCTCTCAGCTTGTTGGTTGGAGCTAAGCTGCTAGGTTTTCTAAGCTGAATCTATAAACCATAGAGGTGCAGGGTAAAGCCAAAACTGACGCTCTAACTTCTTGAACAGTGTGTGGCCATATTATTTGTCAGATAATACCATAAAAAATGCTCTAACATGCACCAACAGCACAAATCCTGTCAAGCGGTCTAGCTCAGTGACTCTAATTAGTGAAGTAAAGCCAAGGAGACGACTACCAGCTATAGCTTTAATTGACAGGTGTGCTGACAAACCTGTTAATTAAAGCATCCACTACCCAAACTGCAAGGCTTACCACTATCAAAATAGAGGAAAAATATATAAAGAAAATTACCTGCACACAGTTGTTACTCTAGCCTCAGAGAGCAAAACAAGTTTTAGTAAAACAGCAATAAAGAGTGCAGTTTCAGTGCATGCACAGTCACATGCAGTTTCACACATAAACTGCAAGCAGCTATCCAGCACATTCAGTGTTAATAATAATAATAATAATAATAATAATGGATTGCATTTGTATAGCACTTTTCGGGACCCTCAAAGCGCTGTACAATTCCACTATTCATTCACTCTCACATTCACACACTGGAGGAGGCAGCTACAGTTTCAGCCACAGCTGCCCTGGGGCAGACTGACAGAAGCGAGGCTGCCATATCACACCATCGGCCCCTCTGGCCAACATCAGTAGGCGGTAGGTGAAGTATCTTGCCCAAGGACACAACAACCGAGACTGTCCGAGCCGGGGCTCGAACTGGCAACCTTCTGGTTACAAGACGAACTGCCAACTCTTTGAGCCTAACACCCTTTTAACTACAGGATGACACAAGAAAGCCAGATATGTAGCACTGCAGCTATCCACCCAACACACGCCACCTCCCCTTGGGAAATGAATGATATTCTATCTGGGCTAGTGGCCTGCATCATTCTGTTGGCAAATGGTGGTTTCACCTCTATCATCACACTCTTCTTCCTCCTCCAGGTTTCTCTGGGCTTCTGTGCCATCATATGTCATCTACAACGTAAAACAAAGCAGGTCACTCAGGTAAGTAGGTCATCGCACAGCTGAAGTTGCGAATCCCTCCGGCTTCAGCACATGGCTATGTACTGCGCATGTTGCTACTCTGCCAACTGCTCCCCAAAGACATCAGACATGTGGAGACAAGGCACGTTTCTCTGCTGGAGACTCAATGTGCCAAGTGACCTGCTCATTTTCCACCCGCGTCAGCTCCTGCCTTAATTGAATAAGAGGAATTCTATTTTTTCCTCTCTGTTTGTCTACTTTCTTTACAGCATAGTTTGTACTTGGTGGCAACAACAAACACATTCATTTTAGCTCTTTAGCTATGAACTGCAACCAGCGACATTAATCTTTCATGTATGGAGGAGTAGCTCTCGAGAAAGCTGCGTTCTCCCTGTTCTGAACAGCCTGTTTTTAATGTTCAAAATCTGTTTGCTTGCTTTTTTTTCTGGTCTGGTGCACTGGTAAGGTGCACATTTACCAATTACCTGCATGTCAGTGTATTAGCAAATATCTGTAAACTGTAGTACTTACATAGCAGAGAAATATGGGCACAAGAATAGTTTTCACCACAAACAACTGCATCCCTATGGTTATGCCAGGTTGCCAACTCTTTTAATTATAATGCTTTTGGTGTCTGAAACATTTAGTCTCAGAGCCACAGCATCCATCCATTGAAGTAGAGGGAGCCTCAACCAGGCCTGTGGTTTGATTCCGAGCTCTTTGCACGTCGAAGATACTTGGCAAGATACTGACCCCCTGAGTTACCACAATGTGGACATCACTGTGTGTGTGCATGTGAATGCTTAATAAAAAGTGCTCAAGGTTTTGAATGTGCGTGTGAAAGAGATTTGAGTACTCAGTTACAGTAGAAAAGGACTGTTTAGGTCCTGGTCCATATTCTCACAGTGCTCAAGAAGTTCAAACAACTATTTTCAAAGAGATGAGTTTAGCATCAGCAGTAAGGCCCAGTATAAGGTGAGTAAGGATTATTTTGCACTGCTTTATGCAAAGCTAAGAATAAAGATATGAAGGTATGCAAATGTGCAGAATGGGTTACATTTTAAGAACAAGTCCCCCTTCCCTAAAGAAATATACTCATATGCTTTTGGAACCCGAATTTCCCAGAGGAACCCACCCGAGGGATTAATAAAGTTTTATCTTATCTTATCTTATCTCTTATCTTATCTTATATGGAGAGAGAGAGACAGACAATTTTTCCAACCTTTCCTTTTTGAGATTGCACACTAGTTGAGCCAGAATAATTATACACATGCACCTGCTGCAGGTCTTCTTTTCTCTATGGCCTGCAATTAAATCCTGCTGAACAAGATTAAACACTGTGGTGATGCCTCTATGGACTCACATGGTTCTTTTTCTTTATGGAGGTGTGTAGCCAGTGGTGAGAGTTAATAACATGGTCTTAACCACATGAACTAAATAAGGTTCCTGAGCACACACTTTGTTAACATATACACTGACCAGGACAGAGAAATAAAGTGCAATCCACTCAGTTTGACAGATTAAACTGATTAATAGACTAGTACTGACTTCAATTGACATAACACCTAAATGTTTACCTCTTCTATATCCCCTTTTGTAATAATATTAGCATGTTTGAGCACTAGCTCACAATACGAGTTGTATAGCATGGAATAGGCTAATATTTTTTTCAATATTTAAAACAAGATGTTCATAGAGCATTTTAAAAGCATTGTTTTTTCTAAAGAAATACACCAACTGTGTAGTAAGAGGTTGTTTCTTGTACTGGTTAAGAATGCACTAGCTTATTCTATATTTATCTATTTTAGGATGTTATTAATGCTGAATGATAAATTGAATTTTCATTGATTTTGTTTTTTTATGCTCAATGTAGACACTGCAGATGACTACCTAATGTTACCAGTAAAGAAAGACAGAAAAAAGAAAGAAACATTTACATGTTTTTGCATGACAATGCATTCAATCTCAGCATTTAACCATTTATCAAATTAGCCCTGGATTCATTAATTCCAATTTCATAACACATAATAACAATTTCTATAATTTTTGATACACCTAAAACTGATTGCTTGATTGAATTTGTTTACTTGATCATATTTTTGGTTTAAAGTTCAGATTTTTGATAGTATCATTAAAAATTTAAAACTTAACTAACAGGTTCAGTACTAACTTGTAATGATGTTGACCTTATTCACACACTAAGCTTTGCATGATATCATTCTAATGTTTACTAATAGTCATTAAACATGAAGTACAGCTAAAGCTGATGGGAATGACAATTTGTTCATTACAATAATGAACTGTGAAGAAACTGTGTGATAGCTTGGAAATTAAGGTATTACTGTCACTTATGAACCTACCATATTCCTCGATGCAAAGGTTATATATTTATGGTTATCTTGATTAATGCTTTGTTTACATGCTAAAGAGCTGCACGCTAATGGCCTAAATCTATTTAGCTGAGGCTATTAAAAATGTAGTTTATAAGGTTGTAACCAATTACTGTAAAGTGGCACTGCAATTAATTTGCAATTAATGATTGCAAAAGATTAGAAGTGAGAAAATGTTTATATGTTGATAATTTACTGCTAGATTTTGTTATGGAAATCCACTTAAAACCAGATCCAGTACTGTCAATTTCATAATTGTGATAGAGAATTGTTACCCTACATGAAGCTAAAACTCTAACAATGACCTAAAAAAAGCAAAGATAATATACTGCGAATCAGCAGTGGAATATTAAGTTCTGTTCTTTGTACAGGTTCCAGCTGGACAGTCCTGTTGGAAATGGATGGTAATTTGGCAGGATTTGCATAGTAATAGGGAACTCAATCTCTAGACCCAGGGACAGTTTAGCCAACTTATCACTTGACTGACAGCTGGAGGGAAAACAAGTAAATAGCACAAACTTTCCTTTGCTCAGTTTTGTGTCCCATGCTCTTGTGTGATGACTTTTGTTGTGTAGCTCAATCAGAGGAAATAATAAGGCTTTTTTAAAATCTGACAATATTTGGAACAGTGCTCATATTTCATATCCAGGGGAAATGATAAGAGAGATAAAGTTGTTTCCACATGAATAAGCCTTCGACTATGTATAATTAATGTGAACAGTAAGTAAGAATGGCTGGAAGATAGACATTCTGTTTGAAGTTGACCCAAATGTTATCACTTAAACAATTTGGGATTGTATCCTCTGACAGCCAGAACTGAACTGGATTTATTATTTAAAAAACATTTTTTGAGTCAGCGTGTATTTTGGGGTTCACAAGAAACCCAAAACACATGAGTTTCATCAACCTTTGCTGATGAAAATATCATCAGCAAAGGTGAGAGACAGCATAAATTGGTTACTCTGAATTAGACAATAATTGCAGGCCAGGGATGAGCTGAAGTTTGCATGGGTAGGCAGGACTTTAACTAGTGTATGCTACGTACAAACTATTTCAAAAAATGTCTACAAGAAGGATCTTAACACTTTGGAGTCTAAGTCATAACCATGATGAACCTTAACCCTAACTCTACCCCCAGGTAATTGCAATTTGTCCTTTTATTCTAATATGTTTTGCCAATCAAGGAATAAAACAACAATCATTCTAACTGACACATGTTAAAAACAATTTACATTTTTTCCAAAAATCTGTTGAGTACATCACTGCTTTCTGTATGCTGCTGCTAAATG
The DNA here is from genome assembly GCF_057382275.1 of Copadichromis virginalis. NCBI lineage: Eukaryota > Metazoa > Chordata > Actinopteri > Cichliformes > Cichlidae > Copadichromis > Copadichromis virginalis. The sequence goes on from NC_140629.1 coordinate 10,276,213, forward strand.
GCCATCCCCAAATATCTGCAGACTTTCCCATTGGTTGGTATTTATCTATAAATCTCTCCTTGGGCTGGTTCCCTCTTATCTGTGTGTTTATATGCATAAAAGCTACCACCAGTATAGCCTTCACTCTCATAATGTTGAATGATTTGTCCTGAAAACAGAATTGTCAAAAAATAAAATTATTTAATACTCTGCACCTGTTTCCTGGAATGGTCTACAGAAGGAAATGAAATTGTCTTCTTATAGTTCAATGGGATTTAGGTGTCGAGCCTCACAAGATGTCCCTATTGCCAATCTTGGCAGCCGGGGGTCAGTCCGCCAGGGCCTCCGCTCCTGGCCGCCACCCGGCACACAGGAGAAGGGAGCCGGAGATCGACAGACGGATTAGGGCTGCAGCTGCAGTAATGCAGACGCTGCACCGGTCCATCGTGGTGAAGAGGGAGCTGAGTGTAAAAGCGAAGCTCTCAATTTACCGGTCGATCTATGTCCCTACCCTCACCTATGGCCACGAGCTGTGGGTAGTGACCGAAAGAACGAGATCGCGGATACAAGCGGCAGAAATGAGCTTCCTCCGAAGGGCGCCTCCTGGGTGAGGTGTCCCACAGGCATGTCCCACCGGGAGGAGGCCCCGGGGCAGACCCAGGACACGCTGGAGAGATTATATCTCTCGGCTGGCCTGGGAACGTCTTGGTGTTCCCCCGGATAAGCTGGAGGAGGTGGCTGGGGAGAGAGAGGTCTGGGCCTCTTTGCTTAGGCTGCTGCCCCCGCGACCCGGCCTCGGATAAAGCGGATGAGGATAGACTGTTCATAGACTGTTCTTGAGCCAATCTGAAGGCAACATGATGTTTGCAGGTCTGTAGCGACTGACTGCAGACACTTGGCGACCACTGCACACATAGCCCCTCAGCACCTACTGACCCCTCTGTGTTATTTTACATCCCCTACCACTTCACGGCTGACTTGCCATCATCCCCAATCCCTTCCACTTTATTATTATACCACTAACAGATGCCCGTGGAACGCAATATACAAACAGAATAAACAAAAGACTTGGCTATATCTGCATTGTATTCATAACTAGCCTAGTGTACTCTACTGGACTCAAGTAAACAGATAAGGTGCTAAACACTTGCAGGTAAAACAATGAAGAAAGAAATACAGGCTCCACTGTCTTCTAAATCTCTATCCTAAGCCACAGATGACATCCTGTGTTTCAATGCCCAGCCTCACCTATTCCTGTGTCAGAGCTGACCTCCCCTGTTCTGGTATCTAAGGTGGCTTCACCTGTGCCTGTCACTGTGTTGTTCTCCCCTTTTCCTGTTCCATTCACCTGCCTCCCTGTCACATTGCCAGCCTCACAGTTTCTGTCACAATGCTGGTCCTCTCGGCTCCTGTCAATCTGCCACTCCAAACAGTTGAAAATGTAGGCCAGTATACCAGTAACACCTGGGTTAACCAAAGAAATGTTTCTAGGACCAGAGGTTTTCTTTTGGAAATATGCCATCAATATGTTCGGCCTCTTTGGGTTCTCACAGACTAGTTCCAGTATGTTGTGTGACCCAAAAAACAAGTTAGTTTAAATTTTGTTTCCATGTACAAGTACACATCTGTATATGGTGCTTTTGTAAAATATAAAAAAAAAAAACAATATGAAGATATGAGGCAGGCATAGTCTCCATTTGTATATGCTTGATCTGTCTTTTTTTTTTTTATTTCATTCTGCAGTGTAGCTTGTTTCCTTTGATAGTCTGAATCATATTGCACAAATATTTTCATTGACTAAAAGAAGTGCAATATGGTAAATTACACCCCCACCCCCCCACCCCCCCCCCACCCCCATTTGCAAAAAAAAACAAAAAACAGTCTTTACATGCACAGGTAGACCACTTGTTGTTGTTTCTGGGTTTGCTAATGCTAATGCTGTGAAGAAGAAAAGAGTGAGAACATCTTTTTAAAATCACTGCTATAAATAGCAGCTGCAGAGAACTGTGTATGTCTATTTTGGTTCAGTGATGCTTGCATGCTTAGTTGAGACGTTTGGGGATGGGGGTGGTGGGCCCACTTGGTGTGAGTCATCGAGTCGTCAGACATCTAAAAAAAGCACACTGATCATAATCCTCATGACTGGCGTCACCAAAGAGACCCAGTTTTCACATCAGGTGTAGAAAGTTCTGAATTGTTACTGCAGCAACACCTCGACTCACAAGTTCAATACTATTGCTAAATTTTATAGAAAGGCCTCAGCGTAAAAGAGCTCGAGGCTGTGTGATTAATGACTGCAAACAGCTGTTTATTCATGTGTCTGTCATACACATACTCACTAAATCAGAACATAAAGATTTTAATGTATGCTGGTGTGCTCTGTTCTGTCCATCTATTGAACCATCAGTACAACTGTAGGGGTTTTACGCCTTGTGGTGACAGTTGTTGTGATTTGGTTCTATATAAATAAAAACTGAACCGAACTGAATTGAATTGAATTGAATCTCACTCTGGGCTTAATCTTTTGTCTCATTTATGTCACTTAGATTGATACACTAAATTAGCTCAAGAAGTAAAGTCCAAGGGGCAAACTCTGCAGCTGAAAACTTAAGCCAGAATTGCGAAAAACTGCAGTTCCTCAACAGGCTCTAAAACGCCAACTTTAAAACTATATTTACAGCCTGGTTCAACAAACAGGTTTGACTTCTACGGATAGTTTTGACCTTTATGACAATTCTGCATGTTTTCTATCATCCAGCTGAATTAGGGGTGTGTTCATATTGAGTGACAGGTGTCCCAACACAGAAAGCTAGAGCCTACTGGTGCCTGAGAAGCCTCATCCACTAATTTAGTCATTAAACTGGACATCTTCGCTGTGTGTGCTTTTGGAGCATTTTGGATTCTGTTAACAACAATGCGACAACACTCCCCAGATCCCAATCTGATCCAGGATCTTTGAGACTTTCCAGTGAAAACGCTCCAATGAAGGCACAAAAGCCTCAACCACAGAACCTAAAGTCCCCGTTCCAGACTCTGCAGGATGCCCCTTAAGGTCCCAGGTCTATGCTCCAACTTGTCAGAGTTGTTTTGGTGGAAGAAGGGGGAGCTACACAATCTCAGGGGTGAGTGGTTGTTGCTGACTGTATTATCTGCTTCACCATCTGGTTGCTATAAACCTTCATGGACTTGCAGTCCAGCTGCTTTTAGGCAAAAAGCTTTTTACTTTCTGATCTTCTTGTGTACTTGAAAAGTGGTGGCAATAAATTGATCACAAAACTAGTTAGAAGTATGTGACTCTTCACAAAGACAGAGAGAGTGAGAAACTTTAACTACTGCCAAAAAAGAATATGTTCAATATGCCCAATGATCTTGAAAGAACAAGTTCTAATAATTGATTTAATATTATATAACACATTATCCGCAGGTGGGTGTTAAATATTAATCAGTTTATTAATCAGACTATTTAAATCACAGATAATAGACAGCTAAGGTGAATAACTTTATACAGGCTGGATCTGGAACTGAGAAATATGGAGAATGTAGGTTCAAGGATATGCCATCCAAAGCATAAATTGCAACTCTTAACCTCTACGCCATTCTTGGCATGCTCTCAGCATCGCTAGACTAGTGATATATAAATGCATTAATACAGAACTTCCAAGGTTAGAATTTCCCTTTTAAATCAATGAAGGGCAAATAGATCTCTTGGCAAATAACATTACCGTAAGACTAAAGGCCGGTAATGATAAGAAGCTGCTCTGCTAATTCGGTATCCAATATTGTCAGGTGCACTTTTTCAGCTGCATTTTAACACTGGTCAGCAATACCATTTATATTCATAACTCAGGTGTTTGGGAAGACTGTCCTTGAATATTAATTTGTAATTTAGTCACGTGTCACAAGAGTGTGTTCCTATACATATAACTTGGACTAATAACACCAAAAAAAGGTTTTCAGGAAAATTGCACAAATCTTTGAATTATTTTACCACCATACTGCAAAAGCCTGATTTAAAACAGCATTTCTTCCACAATGATATGTTGACCTGCATGTGACCTACTACACAAAACATTTGAAAATATGAAATGAGGTTAGAAAATACGACGTGGACACTGTGAACCTTTGCTGTTTCTTTGTCTGCAACCCTGTAATTTTACAAATCTGCTAAGTGCATTCCCTGCCTCATAAAACATTTATAAAGCAGATTTGTAATGCACTTTAATCTGGCATCAGTGTTTTACACCATGCAGTCTTCTTATTAGCTAGCTTTGACATCAAATTTATGAATCTATGTTGGAATGTATTTATATCTTTATACCATGGTCTGTCTGTCTGTCTGTCTATCTATCTCAATTCATTATTGTCCCACAAGGGGAAATTAGTTTAGCAGCAGGATAAAAATAAACAGAACAATTCTATAAAATAATAATGACAATAATAGTGATAGAAAGTCCAAGGACAGTTCTTTGCCATTAAGGAGACAAGATGCAGTAGGGATAAAAGAGACCTGAAGTCTTTTAGTCTTCCTCACAGGTACTCTAAAACGGCGGCCTGAAGGCAACAACTCAAACTCACTGTGAAGTGGATGGTTCAAACAATTAATAATAGAACGAGCCTTTCTAAGCACATTTCTAATGTAGATGGCCAAAAGACCATCTTGCGAGCGCCCTGAAATTTTTGCTAGCAGTTTTTACCAGAAGTCCCAACCAATTGTTATTCTTCACCGTCAGGTTACCAAACCAGGCAGCTATACAAAAAGACATCACAAATTCGATGAAACTTCTATAAAACAAAGACAACATCTCAGATGAGACATTAAAAGATCTAATTTTCCTTAAAAAGAACAGTCTTTGTTGAACTTTTTTAGTAGTGGCATCAGCATGAGATTCAAAACACAGTTTATGGTCAAGTACCACACCTAGATATGTATAACTCTGAACTATCCCAATATTGGCAGTTCTAATGATAGCAGGTGATGAGCTATAAGAGGACTTCCTAAAATCAATAATCATGTCTTTAGTTTTTGCTGGGGGATTCCCATGATGCATTGAGTATTTCCTTTTCAGTCACCTTTCTCACTCAACATGTGTTACAATAGACCTCTCTTCACTGAATCTTCCTTCTTATTACCTCTGTCACTCTTCCACAGCATGTCTTTATCCTGTCTTCCTTCTCTCACCCCAACTGTTCGCAGCAGATGGCCCCGCCCCTCCCTGAGCCTGGTTCTGCTGGAGGTTTCTTCCTGTTAAAAGCGAATTTTTCTTTCCCACTGTCACCAAAGTGCTTGCACATAGGGGGTCATATGACTGTTGGGTTTTTCTCTGTAAGTGTCATTGTAAGGTCGCCTTTACTATATAAAGTGTCTTAATGCTGTATGAATAAAATTGAACTGAACTGAATATAGACTGAGATGCTCATTACTGAATGGATTACATTTCATTACATTGGTTTAGTTGGACGTGCTTTTAGAATCTTTAGTACCAAAAACATTTTTGTTAAGGTCTAGGCGCAGATCGAGAGAAGTTTTCTTTGGGTGGCATGAGGATGGCATAGAAATTGGATACAGACATTCTCAAGGAATTGAGAAAAGATTATCTCATCCTTATCTCAAAAATTAATAACAATAACATTGATATGAATTTGTATTTTGAGTAACAAACAAACAAATTAACCCAATCACATAAGCTTGATGGTGGTAAAATTTTGGTTAAATCTATCTTTACGCAATCCTGGGTATCTTTTAGTCTGCAAATGTTCATGATTTGTTTGTATTATTATAAGATTAATGATTAAAACTATATGCACCCCATATAGTGTAAAAATATAGGTTTTTACTATAAAATTCTTCACAGTCCTAAATTCTGTGTAAGTACCAGTGACAGTATAAGGTCTTCACTCCCTCTGGTTAACATCCACATAAATGCAGTAATTCTGAGCGCTGAATTTAGATCTAGATTTTGTGCTCTTCACCCATCTTTTTCAATGCCTTGGCAGTTACAATGTAATAATGAGGTCAAAGTGATTGAGCATTGCCTGAGAACAGCAAGAGACTCAAAACTTTATAAAACAACAGTTAAAAGCTGACTGTTGCACAGCAAGAACTGGCTGTTGTATCCTTGCCTATAGGCAAACCACAGGTTCTGTACATACATTATGTGACTGCTGCACTCCTTCTCCAAGGAAGGACCAGTGCTGCTGAGCACTGATGGGACTTTTCCCACGGTCAACATTTTTCTTAAACATGTTGATGGGACTTTTTCTTCCTATCGGGTGTCTTATTCACGTAATCTGTGTCACTGAGTTGGCACTCATCTTATAAGGAACACTGGAGACTGGAAACAAACACAGATAACAGAACTAGAACACGGTCTACTGGCTGAAAATGGCTACTAGCTCACAAGCAGTGTGCAACTTCTTCCTAAGGGAACTCACATAGCTTGTAATATGCTAAGTGTGGTCTGATCAGCAAGCCACTTCTCCTGCCACAACTACAGTGGTTTACATACAGTCAGCCTGAAAACCAGCTCAGCTGGACTAAAACCAAGTGAGTCCTATGTGGTTTCACGAATGGCAGACTACATCAATGACAGCCCACTCTTTGGATTCTACACAATATTTATGTAGCATGGATTTCGAAGCCTGGTAGAAACCTCCTATAGCACCCCCTGACTCTCTCAGTGATCGGCACCATGTGCTTAATAGGAAGCTCTGATATGATGACATATCAGATATGTTCAATAGTGAAGACACAGGATGCATTACATGTTTATGTGCCCATGTGTGTGTATGTGTCTGAAGTAGGCAATGAAAATGTCATCAGAATGCTGAGCTGTTCTCTAGCTATAGCACAAACACAAATTATCACTTGGTATTGAAATAACACAAAATTACTTTTTATTTCTGTAGAACATTAGACCCGTTCAAGAATGTGTCTCGAAATGTCCACCAAATCACCAAGCTTATGAGCCTGGGCACACCTAACGATGCATGCCAGAAAAACTGAAGAAACATCAAGCGCAAGCTCAGCATGAACACTCACATCAGTGCTTCTGGAATGGTAAGAAACACTTTCCCTACAGCCAAATCATTACCAAGAATCAGGTCAACCTAGCAACAGGCAGCTGATCCCGCACTGTGCTAGAAAAAATTATAACTGTGTGAAGTGGCAAATGCAAGACACTCATTTTTATTCCCCACACCATCAAATATGAGCCACAGCATGACTGGCTAGAAAAAAAGCACTACATCATGTAGTTCCACATAATGTTTCACACCAGTATCTCTCAAAATAGTCATCGGAACATGAGTCCACCTCATTGTCAGATTGTGAAAAGAAACCCTGAAACACTTCATCTGTTTCTGCTTTATGTGACAGCAGAGTGACACTGAATTGGCCCTACATCAGGTAGACATGGGACAGAGGAAGACTGGTAAAAAAAAAAAAAGATATATTTCGAGGTTAGGTGATTCTTGATGAGCTTTCAAGTGTAGTAGAGAAATGTGATGCTTTGGGTGTATTGGTGTCTCCGGTTGTCTTTGCAGCTCATTGCAAAGATGAATGCAAATATGTGTTTGAATGAAGAAAATGTGATTACATTACTTATATACTTGTAAGTCTTGCCAGGGCAATGATGTGGACATTGTAAAACCTCTGCAGTTTACTTAAGGCATGAGAGGGGAGGGAGAGAGAAGAGCTGGTTTGGTGGCATGACAGTGGCATTACAGTGCCGGTAACAGACAAGGAATGACAACAGGAAAAAGGGGAAGAGACTTTTGACATTTATACCTCACTGACATTTGGGTCCACTACAGGGATATACAATTATCCAAACTACACTAAATATGATCAGAGCTCACTGGTTGAGTAGCATCATCCATCTCTGTTTCAGTCTGAGCATGTGCTGTGCTTTCACGTTCATGAATGGCTCCCCCACAATTGTTCTCATTCCTCCTGCCTATATTTCATCCTTTCCTCCAGTCCTATAGCTTACAGTGGCTGAGAAATGGCAGCAAACTATTGGAGAAGTGGGAGCATCGGGTAAGTCCACGTCTCCAGTCAATTACAGGATCTTGGTTTAATTGTTTAAAGAGATAGAGAAGTGAGAGGACGGGAAAAGAAGCAGTTGGAATATATTTAAATAGGTGCTCATAATCTTCACCAAGTAGTTGACTCATGGAGATTGAATTGACTGCATATCCTTGAGCATTTGTAAGCAGCTTGAATATAAAAGCATCTTTAATGTGCCCCACATTGCACTGGGAGAGATGCTCACAGATGGCCTCTATAAAGCTTTGGTAACTGTAGAATAAGGAGGGGATGTTTTTCTCATTATTATTTAATATTTTAAAATGGCATTATTAGTTCATTAGAAGTATATAACCAGCTTTGCATTAAGCATGAATTGAAGTTTTTGATCTTACATTATTCTTTGCATTACAGTGATGGTGATAACTTTAGTTTGATCTTTCCTTACAGGTACCAGAATAATAACATGATTTTCCATTGCAGATGTAACCATGATCATTCCATACACATTGCAGTTTGTTGCTCATTCTAGAGTTGTGTTCAAGGTAATTAAAGGTTAAAAGCTACAGCCAGCGCGAGTCTGGCTGATCTATGGAGGGCAAAGGCTTTGAGCTTGGAAGGCCGCACGCGCTTACACAGCACTTATAAGATGTCATTCTTGGTGATTTTGTGCTCAGTCATGTTTTAATATGTTTTAAGTAGAAGTAGCTGATCCAGCAATATTCATTTAATATTATATACTTGATTTAGAGCAATACACACTGATGGTCTTAATAAATGAAAGAGTCCTTGTAGCTGCCATGTTGTGTCTTAGCAGGGTACAGACGGTTCCAGGAGAAGGGGGGCAGTCAGCGTCTGCCCTCGGGAAGGAGACAATGTTATTCTTTGTGTTAAATAAAATTGTCAACATTGATTGTATTATACCTGTCACTACGCATGAGGGGGCGTTCTAATACCCTGATTTCATAAAACTATGGAGATGTGTTTTTTGAGATGAGATCTGAGACTGTCTGCATACAGTGTCCATCTCCCACGTGTGTGATCATTAAATCATCGTTTGACTCAACCCGACCGGACCAGTGTTGTTATTGTGGGTTTTTCCTCTGGTGTCCATCTCCAATATTCTGAACCTTAACATAACCAAAAATACAGGAATTTAGATTCAAAAAGTAAGCAAGACTAGGAAGTCTATGACCATATTCATTCAAGAATAATTTGGAGTATAAAGTCCAAAATGGTTCCAGTGATAATAGGAGTGCCAACCCCCAGACTTGAAGAGTAGCTTCTAAAACATAATATTAAGGTTAGGGTAAGGTTGAGGTTATCACCGATAATAGCTTAAACTTCACACACACTTAAAAAGCACGCCACATCTGAGGGTTCTTCTGCTGTGTCAGGGCTTGCTGTATGCTCATTTAGTATGAATGACCACAGAGATAATATTACCAGGCCCAGGCTGACAGGGTGGTGACTGCAAAGCAGCAAACAGAGTAACATTGAGACAACAGTTACTCATTCTAACTTATTGTACAGGGTGGGCCATTTATATGGATACACCGTAATAACATGGGAATGGTTGGTGATATTAAAGTCCTGTTTGTGACACATTAGTATATGTGAGGGGGCAAACTCCTCAAGATGGGTGGTGACCATGGTGGCCATTTAGAAGTCGGCCATCTTGGATACAACTTTTGTTTTTTCAATAGGAAGAGGGTCATGTGACACATCAAACTTATTGGTAATGTCACAAGAAAAACAATGGTGTGCTTGGTTTCAACGTAACTTTATTCTTTCATGAGTTATTTACAAGTTTCAGACCACTTATAAAATGTGCTCAATGTGCTGCCCATTGTGTTGGATTGTCAGTGCAACCCTCTTCTCCCACTCTTCATACACTGACAGCAACACCGCAGGAGAAATGCCAGCACAGGCATCCAGTATCCGTAGTTTCAGGTGCTGCACATCTCGTATCTTCACACCATAGACAATTGCCTTCAGATGACCCCAAAGATAAAAGTCTAATGGGGTCAGATCGGGAGACCTTGGGGGCCATTCAACTGGCCCACAACGATCAATCCACTTTCCAGGAAACTGTTCATCTAGGAATGCTCAGACCTGGCACCCATAATGTGGTGGTGCACCATCTTGCTGGAAAAACTCAGGGAACGTGCCAGCTTCAGTGCATAAAGAGGGAAACACATCATCATGTAGCAATTTCAAATATCCAGTGGCCTTGAGGTTTCCATTGATGAAGAATAGACACACTATCGTTGTACCCCATATACCACACCAAACCATGACTTTTGTTGTTCCAACAGTCTTGAAGGGATCCATCCAATGTGGGTTAGTGTGAGACCAATAGCGGTGGTTTTGTTTGTTAACTTCACCATTCACATAAAAGTTTGCCTCATCACTGAACAAAATCTTCTGCGTGAACTGAGGTTCCTGTTCCAATTTTTGTTTTGCCCATTCTGCAAATTCTGTGCGCCAATCTGCATCATCCTCGCTGAGATGCTGCAGTAGCTGGAGTTTGTAAGGGTGCCATTTGTGAGTAGCTAATATCCGCTGAAGGGATGTTCGACTAATGCCACTCTCCAGTGACATTTTGAGCCTCGTTAACAACCCGGCATTTCATCTCCGACAAAGTTATCCCAGAGAGAAGTAAAGCAAGTGTGTAAGTTCATCTCTGAATGTTTGTAAAGCATTCCAGCGTTAAGCTAAATGAAGCAGCAGATCATAAGTAATTTCCACACAGACAATATTGAGCTAAAAGTATAGATCTATTAAACACGATGATTCATTTCTTATTCACTGCGGCACTGACTCTCTGAATTCTCTCGGTGGACTGAATTTGTTTTAGTGTGAAATTTTATGCAGATTTATCGCCCACATGTGGTATTCAGAGGTCATATGAAGACAGTGATCAAACCTGGCTTCAGGCTGTCGATTTCCCCATCAACTTAGGCTCCCAGGTAAGATTGCAGTGTTTAATGTCCCAAGACCTCCATAAAACTTCTCCCAGTCACTTGTAAAATTTCAGATGAGGATCTGCCAGCTGAAACTGAGCAGACCTTCAGTGAGGTTCACCCTCAGGTAACAGAATGCTTCTGGTTATGTGTTTTTTCCCCTCCCCTGTGCCTGTCAGTCTGCTGCCCTTCCCTTATTACTCGACGTGCACGTCGGTGATACAGAAAACATCAGTGCAGCTGATCAGACATGTCGTGCTGCTTTTCAACCTGGAAAGTGTACTCCACAGTTAATCATAATTGCCTCTCCTTATCATCACACCAGACAAAAAACAGTATCTACTTGTGTTAAAAGGTTTTAAACAACTGCAGGTTTCCTGCTAGCTTTGAGTGCATTGGTGGTTCCTAATGGTCTAAAGGTGTGCTTCATGCAGTGCAGCTTCTGCAAACTCTAGTATTTCAGATTCACAGACAGAAACCTCCAGTAACCTTGTGTGACTGTTGCCTCGGTTTTGTAGATGGGTGTGTGAGGCAAACATCAGCATAAAAATCAGTGGTTGATTAAAAATTCATACAGTCGATTTGTTAAAGCGCTCTGCTCACCACTGCCATATCAGCTTCACGTACTGCAGGAGGACATGAAAGTGAGAAAAGCAAAGAAGAGAGAGGAAGGCGGGATAACGAGGGACGAGAAAAGGGTGCAGTAAAGGATGAGGGGACCGAAGGTTCTGTTCCCTCACACGCACACATCCAAGGTGATATGACAGTGCTTTATGAAATTTGAGCTTGCTATTTCCTCTTTCTGATGCTCTCCATTGAGCTTATTAAGATGACAAAAAGCATGGATAATTCAGTGATGTATTTAGTCTTCAAGCCAAACCAAACAGCACTCCTAACACTGTGCATCCAGGCTACTTGAAGTCTGGTCACACTGCTCGTTTTGGATACTCATCAGTCAGTATTATCTGTCACTACACTTTGTAGGGCTGGGAGTTTGGGTGATCCGTCTGACAGATGACAGCACTTTACTCAAACAAATCATGCCATTTATATTTACAGCTGCTCTCAAGGTAATCCAAACCCTTGACTTGCAAACAAGACGTTTCCAGCACTGGACTACCTAAGTTTCCACTTTAAAACACTTTAAATTTGTAGAAATTTATAGATCGTGACTTTAGGCACCAAAGAAATAAGTGCTTGTTTGTGTGTGTGTGTGTGTGTGTGTGTGTGTGTGTGTGTGTGTGTGTGTGTGTGTGTGTGTGTGTGTGTGTGTGTGTGTGTGTGTGTGTGAGTAGAGAAATTTGTAGCAATCACACCAAGATACCACTGGATCTATGCATGTAAGCTTTGCTAACCAGTAAGTGTCAGGTTTTGTTGTGCTATTGTGTTATTTTGTTGTATTAGCGCATTAAGCATTTGTGCATATTTAACCCCTTAATAAAGGCCAAAAATTTGCAAAAGTTACTCATTTTTTAAAAAGATCCAAAAATAAAAGCCTGTGATTTTGGCAAACATTCTAAGTAGCTGTTGTAACATTTCAGCTTGAGAAAAAGGTTCATTAAGCAAAAAAGCTGATACTGTTCATGTGGACGTAACGTGTTCAGTGGGAGAAATGTTTTGTCACTCATACAAGTGACTTCTTCAGTCTTAGCTGACTGCTAAGACTGACACAGTACATTTGCATAATAACTGAAACTAGCACCACTGACAATGAACTGATTCAGAGATGGTCTTTCCCTTTTCACATAAATGGCTTTCTTGACTCTCTGCTCAAACCAGCGTTCCACCCTGTCCAGGACGTCTACATCCTCATCATCAACAGAGTGTCCAGTGTAGGTGTAAAAAGACTGCTGGCCTGACAAGTTAGCTCTTCTGTGTTATGCCATCCATTTAACTAGATCAAGAAACTGACCTCACAGCCCGTTATCTGTCAGTGCTGCTAGTTTCAGTAATTGTGCAAAGGTGCCATTGGGGAAACCTGCAGTCAGTCTGAAGAAGTCACTCGTATGAGTACTGAAAACGCTACATCCAGATGAACAGAATCAACTTTTTTGGGATTTCCTTACCTGGATGATATAGCATGCATCAAGACCTATTAAGCTACTATTAAGCTTAAATGTGCAAAGAAGATGAGACCACTTTGATGTCTGCAGCTCTCGACACTCAATGCATGCAATAACTCATGGAGCAATAAACACTCCTGTCAAGGCAAAAATATGTTTCACGGTTTGTCAGCAGTATGCACACTTAGCCCTGCAATATTAATTAGCCAACTGTTTTTTGTGTTTTTTACTTTCAGGTATTACATCAATTACATAGCACTATGTTGTCCTACACATCTGTCACATCAGCTTTTACACACAGATTACACTTTAATACAGAGGAATACTTTGTAGCAAAGCAAACTATTCTTTACATGAACCCTGATTCCAGCTGAGCTGTCCAGGTTACTCTCCCAAGACATTACATATGTTGCAGAACATATTGCTGTCCATTGTGTTGTCTCACACAGGTTGTGAGATTGTTGTTTTTGGAGCGAGGTGCATGTGGAATGTTTGCACTTGTCCTGTATTTTCAGATTGCACGTAACAAGCTGTGCCTGTTTTGCTAATAAATGACTTGCACCCTCATCACATCTGCTGTTTGTGACCCACTAATTTGTGCTGCTCCTGACTGAGTGTGTTGGCCATTATTGGTCATTATCTGCGTTCACAAATTAGGTCACTCAAAGCTTTCCCAACCCATCCACAATTGTGGCCTCACATTATTTGACCTGCCACTTAGTTTCAGAATTGTATTTTAATCTGGACAGGAAGAACCTGAGACAGTTGGAAACAACGATGCAGACTCACATTCACTTCCTGATTAAGTAGCAAGCGAGTAGTATTGATTCTTTATAGCACTTTTCACTGACAGGAGTTAAAAGTGCCCTAAAGGAGGAAAAGAAATGAAGAAGACAGGAGATGCTCGTATACCTTAGATCACTTTATCCTTCTTGTGTGAGTAGGCTGCTTTATTTGCTTTGACCTGACTCACAAGTCTAGTTTTGTACTACTGCCAGAACTGCCTTATGCTCATGTGTAAGGGTCCCATTATAACCACCCCATAGGTGGCTTTGCACTTGACATCATCACACAGCCATATCTATCAATGCTCGCCATTGAGGCACCGGCTCCCACTGCAGTATTCCACTGAACGGTCGTCACACAGACAAAACCTCCACATCAGCGCAGGTATTGGAGGAGAAGAATTAAAACTAAAAGCAAAGAGGTTTTTAATTACACTTTGTTCAAGTCTGATGTATTCAAACTGTTGTAACATCTCCCCCTGTACAATCTTTGAATCTCTGAGCTTCTGGACTGATATATCATTATACTGATACATCATCTGGCTGTGGTGGCAGCAGCACAATGCACCAGGTTACAAAAATCAAAAGGTGCATGACCAGCAGACACAGCAGCTTGCGACAGCATGTATATTGTCAATTTGATGTCCATTTTGTTGTACGATGCAGTGGACACTGTATAACAGGGCCTTCATAGTTCTAGCTCATCATCCCTTCAAGACTTACTTTCTGCCACTCCTTCTGCTGCTGTATCGTCTGGTAACCCACCAAGTCTTTTTACAATTGTCAGTGTTGGCAGTGGCGTGCTATGATTTTAACAAAAAAGGCAAGCAGAGACAATAACAAATAAATGATCAGTCAATAATTTCAGTGGTAGGTTTATTTGAACAGTGAGAGACAGAACATTAACCAAAAAAATTCAGAAAAATGCATTTCAAAAAAGTTAAAATTCATTTCCACTTCATGAATGAAATAAATACTTGATACCTTTGCAAAACCTACTTGGTCTTGCACGTCTTGTAGTTGGCCACAAGTTTTGCACATATCTCAGGGGAGATTTTGTTCCATCTGTCTTTGCAGATCCTCTCCAATCCCTAATGTGTCATGGCTGATGTTCGAACCTTCAGCTCCCTCCACAGATTTTCTAAGGTCTGGAGACTGACTAGGCCACTCCAAGACCTTAACATGCTCCTTCTTGAGCCAATCATTTGTTGCCTTGGCCGTGTGTTTTGGATAATTGCTAGAGTGCACTATCTGAGGGAAGGAGGTTCTCACCCAAGATCTGACGGTACATGGCCCCATCCATCCTCTCTTTGATGCAGTGCAGTTGTCCTGTCCCCTTGGCAGAAAAACACCACCAAAGCATAATGTTTCCTTCCCCATGGTTGACGGTGGGAATGGTGTTCTTGGAGTTATAGGCAGCATCATTGAGATGTTCAGTGGCAAACTTCAAACAGGCCTGTGTATGCGCTTTCTTGAGGAGGGGACATCACAGGCAATGAAGGATTTCAGTCCTTCACGCCATAGTGTGTTACCAACTGTTTTCTTGGTAACTATGGTCCCAGCTGGTTTGAGGTCACTGACACGTTCCTCCCAAGTAGTTCTGGGCTGGTTCTACACCATTTTCGTTATGATTGAAACTCCACGAGGTGAGATCTTGGGTGGAGTTTGGCAGTTATTTTATGGTTTTTCGCACCTACTGTTGTCACCTTATCACCCAGCTGCTTGGTAATGGTCTTACAACCCATTCCAGCCTTGCCTAGGTCCACAATCTTGTCCCTGTCATCCTTGGAAAGCTCTTTAGTCATAGCTATAGTGCAGAGTTTGGAATCTGGAATGATGAATGATGGACAGCTTTTATACAGGTAACGAATTGAGAAGGCTCCCAATGTCAGCTTGACACCTGTATAAAATACACCTGGGAGCCAGAAGTCTTGCTGGGGATCAAATACTTATTTCATTCATGAAAATGCGAATTAATTTATAACTTTTTTGAAATGCATTTTTCTGTATTTTTTGGTTGTTGTTCTGTCTCTCACTGTTCGGATAAACCTACCACTAAAATTATAGACTGATCATTTCTTTGTTAGTGGGGGAACTTATAAAGTCATCTTCAGTTCAAATCATTTTTTTCCCCTGACTGTATGTTTAAGATTGAGCTCATTTACTTGAATATAAATTTACTTGAATATAAAGTATTTACTAAATTCATTATATGTCCTGTGAGGACAACATATCTATTAAAATTAATTGTGTGCAATCTGATAGTGTTGAGAGCCTGTACCTAGTCAACTTCCCTTTTTTTTAGGCCAGACATGGGTATAGCTGCTTTCCCCTCTCCATTAACATCAACATTTTCCTTGCTTATGTACTAAAGGAGTTTTTAACAACTTTTTCATCCATGTTTTCTGTATCACACATATTGGCCAAGGTGGTTAGCAAGAGGAAACTTATCTGTTACGATGCCTACGATGACTTCATTTAAATCAACTTCATTTAATCATGACTTCATGTTCATGACAGTGACTTTCATGAACATGAAAACATAGATTATTGTTTTCATCACTATTTTACAAACTTCTGCATAACCGAGGTGGTCCAAAAGACATTTTTCCAGAAGTCTTGTGTTGTGTTTAATGCAAGTTGTGCATATGATTAAAAAATTGACAATTTATGTTTGCATTTAATGTATGAAATATGATTCAATAAACATGTCTGTGGTTGTTACAAAAAAATATATAACTTTTTCTACTCTGACTTTATGTGTTTTGTCTGATTTTAGATCAATTGTGTTAATACAGTATGTCAAAATGAAAACATAACTGTAAATTCAGACACGTGAGGTTGTGCTAAAAAGAATGATACCAAACAAGGCACAGTAAATAGTTTTTAAAGGTGAAATGTAGAGGTCAAATCAAAAAGTAGGTAAAAATGGCCAATTATACCCTGGACTCCAGAGGGTTAAAAATTTTTTTAAAGTAACGCAATAGTTACTTTTCAACAACTGAGGGGAACAACTGAGATAATCCATCCACAATACAAGGTTAGTCATTAATATTCTGCTGCATGGGCTGGGCTGTAGTAATAGCATAAGGTTTTAAAAATCTAGCTTTAAAATGAATAGTGATAATAAAAACACAGAGAGGCCGACAGTGATCAGTAACTGTTTTCAGGAGCTTGTTCAGATGAAATAGAACAAGATACAAAACAATAAAACATGTTAAAAACACAACAGCTTTAATAAATAAATAGTAGTTTGGACCCGGAAGCAGGGTTCATACGTCACCGCTTAATGAATGGATTGTTTTATACAATAGTGGTTCCTATTAAACCAGAGGATTTGCCCCCTGTTGGCCATTGGAAAGAATATAGGTTCAACATACCCCAAGTGATGCAAAAGGAAGGGAACGCCCTGGACAAAGCACCACTGGGGAAACAAAGAAAATAATCATTCTAACTAAAACTACTTTTAACTCAAAAAAAAAAAGAAGTCATCATTAACAGTGACACAATAATCCTCAGTGAAAACCCATGCAGGTTTCATGCTTTAAGATAACACTCACTACTACCCCTCTAGGCCATTTAGCATAAAGATCATGTTGTGTTAATTTTTTGGATGCATCAAAAAATAATGTTGCCAGTGCTATATTGAAGTTCCAATTACCCAGCTCTGTGTGTTGAATTAAGAAATGTCCATGCAGGGAAAAAATAAAAACAAAACACTAGTCTGTTGTGCCCACACATTTCATTAGCAGTGACATTCTGATTTTTTTTTCCTTATATTAGAATCAGGGGCTTACAAATCCCTGCCCAAGCACTCAGGGTGATAATCCCAAGTGTTAGCCTTGAGCCCCAGAGCATCCACACTCCAAGTGGACAGAAATCTGAAAGGTCATGAGCATTATGTTACATATCTTACATGCTTTCATAAACACAATAGGGAGATGAATTGGCTTCTTCCACAATGGTTGAATATTGACATTGTATTGATTTTGTTTTCCCGGTAAGCAAAACATATTCTGCAAGACTCCCAGGTCAATAGATACAATAGTGGTAGTGGAAATTGATTTTCTTCTGTTTTTCTGTTCTGCTGTTGTCTACTGTTAACCTAATCTAATCACCATCAGCAGCTTTTGATTATTTGCTTGGAGGTACCATCCAGTTGGTTAAATCTTCAGCTATTGCAATGTCCCAAAGTAGCTTAGCCATCATGTGAATGACAGGAAAGTAAAATTAGTTGAGTCATTTTATAATACAAAATGCCACAATAAAGCACTGTTGTGGATAGCCCTTATTACAGAGTGCAGATTTAACACAAACCATGTTAATTTAAAACATTCATATTTCTTAATTGCATGTAGACTGGCCTGTTCCTCAAAAGTAGGGCACTCAGTGCTGCCAGCAAAGGCCAGAGGAGATATATTGAGAGAACTTTCTATGTATTTTCGAGTCGCAGAGAAACCTCATTTCATATTGAATTTTATAGCAATGCACATTGCATTTTTGCTTCATGCTTTTGTGTATTTGCATATGTTCATTTACAAGGAACAAGCAAGAAAGCAGATAAAAAGAAAACAAGGGGCAAAAGGCAACTGTTTATCAGATTACAATAAATTCTAATTCTAATTCTAATTTTATTTGTCACGTACACAGTCATACACAGTACGATATGTAGTGAAATGCTTGGACAACTGCTCGTGACCTAAAGAAAACAAAAAAGGAAAAGGCTATGAATAAGATAGGAAATAAATATGAAAAATTAAAAAGGGTAAATTTAACTAAGAAGGAATAAAATATAAATTAAGGTTAAAAATGAAATAACTGTACAACACAAATTAGAATGAAGGGTAAATTTAACTGGGAAGAATAAGATAAAATATATAAATTAAAGTTGAAAATAAAATAACTGTACAACAAAATACACAATACACAATATAGAACTATATAAGAATGTATGAAGAAATCTAAATATAAATAAATATATACACAATAACAGCAGCTGTACAAGTATTAACTGGAAATGAAGAATATAGTGACCAGTGTTGTGCAAAAACAAAGTCCAGAAAGTCCAGTGTGTGTGTAAGAACCATATGTGTGGGTCAGTACTGTGTGGTGGTGTGATTGAGAGACCGTATCGCCTGCGGGAAGAAGCTCCTCCTCAGTCTCTCTGTGTTGGTCTTCAGGGAGCGGAATCGCTTTCCTGACCTCAGCAGAGAGAACAGTCTGTTGTTGGGATGGCTGAGGTCCTTCACGATCTTCCTGGCCTTGGTCCAGCACCGCCTGCTGTAGATTGAGTGCAGGTCAGGGAGCTCGGAGCGGATGGTGCGCTCAGCTGACCGCACAACCCTCTGTAGAGCTCGTCTGTCCTGCATGGTGCTGTTCCCGAACCAGGTTAAGATGTTTCCCGTCAGGATGCTCTCTATGGTGCAGGAGTAAAAGTTCCTGAGCACCTTGGAGGGCAGTTGGAAGTCTCTCAAGCGTCTGAGGTGGTAGAGACGCTGTCGGGCCTTTTTCACCACGGTGTTGATGTGACAGGACCATGACAGGTCCTGCGTGATGTGAACTCCGAGGTATTTGAAGCTGTCCACTCTCTCCACTGGGCACTCGTTGATGACGGGGGTCTGGTAGTTCCTCTCCTGCTTAGTGCTGAAGTCCACTATCAGCTCCTTTGTCTTACTGACGTTTAGAAGGAGGTTGTTAATTGAACTGATACATTTGTGGCTCTAATGACTAATCACTCTGATCATCTCTATCTCTGATTAATTAGCAGGAAAGTTTCATCAACCATTATAATTTAAATTCCAATGACTTGGTGATCCCATAACCTTTTCTTCATTAGGCCTAAATTTCGGTTACTATGATTCTTTGTACTATTGATTTTTTTTTTACACCAAAGATCAATTCAGATCAACAAACAGAAAAACAACAACAAAGAAACAAAAAACAGAATGATGGGAAGAGAAAAACATGCATCTGAAACAAACATGGTGGAGGTAATGTTATTGCATTGGTATGTCGAATGCGGTCACAAGTGTGTGACTGTTAATAGATATGTCAGGGTGAACTGAAGTGCACAGGGCTATACTCTGCTTAGATTCAGCCAAATGCTCCAAAACTATGTGGACAGAAATTCACAGTTAAAGAAATAATGAGCCAAAGTACACTACAAAAGCAACCAATGGGTTTGTGAAGGCAAAGAGATGGGATATCCTTCAATGGCCAATTCAGTCACATTATCTCCACCCAACAGATTGTGCTTTTCAATTTCTGCCTTCAGTTTTTCCTTCAGTAAGCACCACAAACAAGCAGCAAGTAACTGCTGCTGCAATAACGACCTAACAGATAATGCGAAAGTAAGAAATGTAGCACATGCTGATGTTACATGGGTTTGCAGCCACTGCCAGCAAACAATCTTCATCCAAGGATTAAAAACAATGCTTATGTTTTAAATTATGTTAGTTTGTCCAATTCTTTTTGTACCTCTGAAATTGCAGGAAAATGGCTGTAAAGCCACTTTAATTAAAATTGAACATCTGCACTTAAATCATGGACTTAAAATAGTGCATGAAAGCTAAATTGCAAAAATTGTGTCATTGTCCAAATACATAAGGACCTAGATAACGGTACTATCCTTTCATCAGCTGGAACATTTTCTCAACTGCTATTCCAATTCAGGGTCACTGAGGAGCTGAAGTCTATCCCACCTGAAATTTGGGGTACATCCTGAACATGTCACAGGACTCAGAGCAAAATTAAACATTATTATTTGTGAGAAGAGTAACAGATTTGTGCCATCTTTATCTGCTGCAAGAGCATTCAAACCTGTGACAACAAGTACATTTTTTTTCCAACTGAACTAGCTGATAATTGAAGTGACTTGACTTAACCTCCTAGGACCTGGCAGCCACATATGTGGACATCACATTTTGGGTTATTTAGACCAAAATACTCAATTGTGCTCAACAGGGGTCTGATATCCACTTACGAGGACATTATACTGCTACTGTTCTATCAAAATTTCAAATGAATATCCTCATATGTGGCCCTCATTTTTCTTAGAAACAGAAATCAGGTAAAAAAAAAATCTGGTTATTCTTTGTTTTTACATTCACTGGGTCCCAATATGCCCAAATATCAAAGATAAATTTAAAATGCATGCCGTGGAAGAGTTCGGGTCTTAGGAGGTTAAAGGCTTTGCTAATGAAAAATAGGACATTACCATCCTTGCATTAGCAAAGTTTCTTGTACATTCTGTATGTTCTAGTTGAGTGACTCACACTCACTTGATGTTTGCAGACCTCTAAACAAACACCAAATAAAAGCAGAGTTTTGGGAGTGACAGATTGCTAACCCTCTTTTGAGGATCAGTACTAACAAGTGACCCACTAAACCACAGACACTTGGAACTGCTAGAGTTCAGACTGGGCCACATCCCACATTATGTACTAATGCAGTCTCCATTCTCAGATGCTTTTGCTTGTTAAGAGAACTATCAGAGTGAACAATAATTCCTAATAGCAGAAACGTGTATGGGAAATGGGATCAAAGTACAGCACACATATAAAACATTATAACTGCGCAGTATGCTGTCACACCAACCCAAATGTTACCAAATTTGAGTCGTTTTATGTAAAAGCTTTGCCACATCTCACTGATATGTCACCTCAGACAGAGAATTTTAAAAAGCCCCACTCACGATGTTGGAAACAAAGTAAAACACAAGAAGTATCTCAGCAGGTTTAAAATGTGATATTACTGTTTGCGCCCGTCTGTCCCCACAGTCTCTGAATGCCACACGCGTCGTTTGCAGATAATAAGCGGCGTGATTACTTGTGGGCTCGAGTGTCCACACCTCTTTTCATCTCACATACACCCGTGTAATGAAGCAGCGTGTTCTCCTCCTCTCGCTGCTGCCCACCCCGCACCTGTCCGCGCTGTGCGGCAGCCACGAGGGCTGCTCTTCCTTTTATGGTCTGGCTTCCTTTGTGGACACGTTAGTTGGATGAGGAGAGCAGAGCATAGCGCGGTGGTCCATATTCCCCGCATCTTCCAGTTGCGCTCCTGCGCTTTACGCAGAGTCCGCGGCTCCTCTGGAACACTCAGCTTTCTCTTTCTAAACACCGAGATGAACATGAGATGATTGAGCTCGTGGGCCGTGCGCACTGATGCTTCTCATTTTGCCGTTTCCTCGCGGTTTTTTCCTCTCCTGTCTGCATCCTTCGCCGACCAATCTGTGGAATGGTCTGCGTTTTCTCCCCTGGGTTGTTTCCACTTCAGCATGGGAACTGCGGTGTCCAAAAGGAAGAATCTGAGGAGTGATGCGATTTCTTCCGTGGCCGCAAAAGTTAGGTGAGTGCGCCCGGGGGAGCAGGGGATGTGAAGCGGAGGTCTGAGCGCTCTGAAGCCGACGGAGCACAGAGGAGAAGACTCTGGCAGCCGTAGAAGTGATAGTTTGCAGATGACTGCACATTTCCCTAAACTAGTTTAAAGGGATAACGTTCACATGAGAATAATTACTGTAATTTTATATATTTATAATATATTAATGGATACACATAAATTAGGATATATTTCATGGTGTAAAAACAGCTCCTCCACTCTCTCAGGGCTGTTTTAGAGCTTTTAATTTAGCTGCTTTAATTTTGCTTTTCTTCTTCTTCTTCTTCTTCTTCTTCTTCTTCTTCTTCTTCTTCTTCTTCTTATTATTATTATTATTATTATTATTATTATTATTATTGTTATTAATGAGATATATATATATATATATATATATATATATATTTACTTTTTATGTCTCTTTTAAGTAAGTGTGACAGAATGAATCAATCTCTTCTTGTTTGTATTGGTTAGTGTACTTGTATTTCTACTGCCTTGCATAAGGTTCTTTGCTTTTTGATTCATGCGTGCAACCTTATGATTAGCAGAAGTAGTGAATCCAAAGAATCAAATCAGGGTTGTTGTTTTTTTCAGGGGGTTTTTTTATCATTATTATTATATATGTTTATTTTTATGCTTTTACGTTTGCTGTCTGATGTAAGCCAAACTTTAATTTAAGGACATTTGTGTTATTTTAATTGTCCTGAAGCCCGTTGACAGATTGATGACCTGTCCAGGGTGTACTCTGATATATCCTCTAATTCTGACTCTAACACAGGTCATTAACACACTGGCATTATACGATACACACACACAGTATAGCTGTGACATGTGAAAAGCTTTATTTATCCCCTTAACATCTACTAGCTTACTGGGGACCTATTAATGGAGGTTTGGAAAGTGGAAATCTCTCTGTGACTCACCACATTTCAGTTCACCAACTTAAAATGGTTTAAGGGTCAACAGTTGCAGCAAGTTACTCAGGGGCCCCTAAACTGTGTGTTGCACACAAGAAAAAGCACAGAAATCAAACCCCAAATGGGTCTATTAAAAAATGCTGACCTCAGATCAAAGGTGGGTAGGCTTAGGTGCATATACCAAGCATTTGGGTTTAGATTGGCCAGGCCCTCTGAGATCTAAGTCATCGTCAGCAAAACTCCCTAACCATAACTGTAACCCTGTGATTGGAATATGTCATTTGTGGTTTTATTATATTATTTCAAAGTCTTGGCAAACAGATAACAAAAAAATAAAAATAAAATAAAATAATTATTATAATCAATACACATCAAAATCTACTCATTATATAGACTGTAGGGTTATTGGGAGGATTAGCACCTGTGACTTAGAGCACCATGTTAGAGTTACAGTTTGACCCTCTTTAGGGTGAAACAAATTCACCTTTTGTCATTTTTTCATGTATAATTTTTGTACAAATGAGAATACTATTGAAATGTACGTGTAAGTATTACTTCAGGATTTTGCTTATGTTGTGGTAGATGGAGTGAGCACTTTTTTTCTTAAGGACCCGCTTGGTTCATTTCACTCAGCTTGTGAGTAATTCTGATGACTTTTAGCTTTGAGTCATAACATTAAGGTCATGTCATGGGTGTCAGATCAGTGCGTTCTCAGTCCGAAGGACACAGGATGACCAGGCCTTATGGTAGGAGATTTTGTTGGTGTCACCCACTGATTAATTTCAGACACCACGGTCGAATCAAGCACTTCGTCTCTCAGTGACCTATGTGTGTATGTGCTTTTCTTCTTTAAGTGATCGCATGGTTGAACTGAAGCAAAGGCAAACTGTTTTCTTTCCATCCACTTCTAAAGTCACCTCCATGCTCACTTTTGCACACATTGTCCAATTCTGTTTGTCCTCGTCTTCCTTTTTTCTATTTGTATGTTTATCTCCTTCCTCCTTCCTTCCTTGCTGCCTCACTCACTTTTTCACACCTCACGCTTTAACTCTTCATAAATCATGCTGATCGCAGCCGGTAGCTCAAGACCGTGTATGCAGACCACAGCCAAGGCTTGAACAGTATACGATATACCTCCTCTCTGTCAGTGGTTGTGAGCAGCACTCCAGTTGATGGGGAGTTTAATGGCACTCTGAGAACAATAGCACTTCCCCCTGAATCCCAACTGAGCCGGATTAGTAATGTCTCCAGTCTGCCAGATGATCTGAGTTTATCTGTTGTGCAGTGAATGAGCAGGGCAAAGCCATTTCACCTTTTCTACTTCCTTATCTTTGTCTTTCTGTGACTGTGAATAGCAAAAGCAAGGGGATTGTTCTAGAAGAATGTCTAATAGGCCCCTCTTCTTCTCTCTGACCTTAAAACATCTGTCTCTGTGTAATGTCACTCTGTCTCCTATTTCACTGTTCTGAGTAATACAGGCAAGGTTGAGTAGGAACGCACTGATCGGACCCGGTAAGAATAAATTAATAGAACAGTTTTTAACTTTGTCATCTGAAACTGACATTCACATCGCCTGTTTTCACAGTGATTCTTATTAATCACCAAATGGAACTAGAATAGAGTGGATGGCTAAAAGCTTGGTGGTTTATGAGCTGCTTTTCATCCAATGAAGAGGGATGAAATCTAATTCTGAAATTAGGTAAACTGTGAACAAAGATCCATGATTCATGTTCAAAGTGTGGGGCCTTAAGGTTAAAAGAAAATCCACATCGACTAAATTAATCTCACTTGTTAATTGTTTTAAAGCATAAATTATACACTAACATTTTCAATCATTTACATTCATATACATTCATTCAGATCAAAGTGTGATGTCATTAACGTTGAATCACTTCAAAGAAGAAGATTCAACAGAAGTCAGCTGATCTGAAGTCAGCAAGCTCCCTGTCCTGAGAAATCTGGGCTTATCATTTTGTTTGTTTTCCTGTCCTGTCGTTTGCTCACTCTTGGTTGGAATGAATCAGAACCGCCAAACAGGTTGACGAGCGCATGTGTGCTGTTTACTGA